>NC_064559.1:1276246-2025265 GCF_937001465.1 Orcinus orca | reverse complement strand
CCCCCCATTCGCAGGGAGGTTAGATACCAGAGAGGGAGACAAGATGTAGATTACCTTACGGCCGTTCCGCACGTGTCTTGTTAAACAGTTTACAGCTTCAGGGGAGAGAAGGGATCCAGAAATCGCCTGGATTCTCAGTGAAGTCTTCCCAGAGAAGCAGGTGCGAAATAGGTGGACTGGAAGAAACAAAACAATTAACCTCGTGGGTAGATATGAAACGGAGCAGAGGTGCACAGATATGTAGACCCCGTTCTTCCTTGAAACGTCTAGAAAGTGAAACTGAAGCCAAATTACGGAGGGCCTTGAGTGTCAGTCTTAGGAGCTTGGCCGTATGGGGATGACAGCGGGTGCCACGGACGGCTCGGAAGAGGGCAAGGGCATAACCCAAGAGCCCTGGGAGGTGTAGGAGAGGTCGCAGCGAGGGAGGTAGAAAGGCATGCGATTCTCCGAAGCAGTCACCGTAAGCCAGGTGTAAACTCATAAACGGTAGACGCGGAGTAAGGGCCACACAGATGGCAGGGAGGAGTACGAGGGACACTAGAAAGGAAAACGGTCAGGGCTTCACCAGGGATTGGGTGCATTCCTTTCTCCCTCTAACAGAGGTTATCAGTAACCGGGCTGGTCGCTGGGAATCAAGAGCAAGCAAAACAGGCGTGATCTCTTCTTCCTCACGGACCACGGGGTAAACTTACCTACCTGAAACTGGATGTGAAAGGCGACGACGGCCATAAGCGAGAGGTGCGTGGTGTCACGTGAGCTACGGTAGGGGGACGTGATGAGTTGAGTCGGTAAGGGGACGCTTTCTTGACCAAGTGACACCTGAGAAGAGATGAGAAGGGTGAGGCGGCATCAGTCAGCTGCAAACTAAACAGAGGGACACTTCCTGCAGAGGGGCAGCACGGGCGATGCGCCGTTGTAAGTATGCAGGCCTGAGAGGAGGCCACTGTGGGCAGGATGATTGAGAATGAAAGGAAGGAGCTGCAAGACGAGGCCGCAGAGATCACGCTCCACCCTGCCCAGGGGATGCCCTGCCCTGCGGACTAGCACACCCAGAGAGAGAGTACCAGTGCACAGCCAGATGAGAAGCCCGCTCGAGAACGCAAGCCAACGCTGCTTCTTTCGCCAAGAAAGTCTTGCCTGGTAAACTAAACAGCGTATCCATAGAGCGGACACGTGATTTACATTCTGAAGCAGGCGCCCCGCCTTACGGAACGGCGACGGTTCTCAGGGGGGCCGGGCAGGAGCCGCTCCGCGCGTCTGTGCCAGGGACCCACCCGCCTGCGGGACCTCCGGCCGCCTCGCAGGAAGCTACGACGCCCAGTCCCACGGCTACCTGTGCAGCGAGGTGGACTCCGCGGACGCGTGCCACACACACTTCAAGCGGGAGCGCGGCCTGAGTGGCAAGGCGAGAGGCCGGCCTGCCGCGCAGACCAAGAAGGCGCTCTTCGGCCTGGGCCTAGGTGCTTGCGCCGCCCCCCTGGGCCTGCCGGGCTCTGAGGGCCCTGCCCTGGACCCCCTGCCCCCCTGCCCTTGGTTCAGTCACAGCAGAGGTGGCCACACCCACACCCTCTGTGACCTCGGCGTTCCACCCTCCTGCAGCCCCGCCCGCCCCCCTCCGCCGGTTGCCCTGGGCTACGGAAGCGGCATCCTGGGGCCAGGGGGTTCCCAGGAGGCCAAGGGAAGACACGATGGCCTTCAATGAGTCGCAGAGGCCTTACGTGGCCTTGTGTGGTTGGGCTCACCTCTGACGTTTCAGTGAACTCTGCGAGAAGACAGGGACCTACCTGCAGCCTCACAGTTGGGCTCCACGGTAAGGTGTGCGGGACAGACCTCAAACTGACCCACGGCATGGAGCAACACCCGCCATCGAGAGGTCTACAAGAGAGCCGCTGCAGCTAGCCCACAGGTCCGAGAAAACTAGGTTCTCCTTTACGTAAGTGAGTTTTGGGGAGATGTGTTGCAAAGCATTACCACAGCAAGAGCCGACTAATACAACGTTCTCCAAATCACTGCCATGTCCACGGCTGCCACCGAGCCTACGTGTAAGGCACCTGTGTCCTCGAACTTTGAGAACTCCTGAATTCTCGGTGCCTCTCCAACACAATGTACGTGGCTAAGGTGTCCCCAGATAACTTCACTAACGTACCACCGAGACCGCCCTAAGCTTTCATTGAACGCAATGCAACGCTCTTTCTATTCGTTTTCCGTTTCGACGTCGGTAAAATGCTTTCCGTCAATCTAAAAGGATGGAAAATTGGCACAAAACACTCTGCGCATAGTTGTTTTTCACAAAGGAAAATCACAAACGAAACAGGCATTTCACCGGGTGTAGAGCACTAACGCCCCCTAGTGCCTCTAAATGCCAAGTGCACAGAGGCGCTTAATTAAATATCGAATCCCAGCTCTCTCCGCTTGAGAGGGAGAGCAAGCCATTCTCAAGTGGAGGAGGGATGTTTTCAGCAGCTATCTGCAACATTCTGTGGACCTGGCCACTGTGTAGCTACAAAGAAACCTTTTGTCTGAGGAAACTAACTAAAGAAACTTGAAAGTGGAGAAAGAGAGAAAGAAGGAGACAATACCCTCTTCTTGGTGACTCATTCACTTATTCGTTCACTTACCAAAGCAAATATCCACTACGTGTAGAGAGTACTGTGCTGAAAACCGCACAGAACACGGAGACGTACCCCCCATTCGCAGGGAGGTTAGATACCAGAGAGGGAGACAAGATGTAGATTACCTTACGGCCGTTCCGCACATGTCTTGTTAAACAGTTTACAGCTTCAGGGGAGAGAAGGGATCCAGAAATCGCCTGGATTCTCAGTGAAGTCTTCCCAGAGAAGCAGGTGCGAAATAGGTGGACTGGAAGAAACAAAACAATTAACCTCGTGGGTAGATATGAAACGGAGCAGAGGTGCACAGATATGTAGACCCCGTTCTTCCTTGAAACGTCTAGAAAGTGAAACTGAAGCCAAATTACGGAGGGCCTTGAGTGTCAGTCTTAGGAGCTTGGCCGTATGGGGATGACAGCGGGTGCCACGGACGGCTCGGAAGAGGGCAAGGGCATAACCCAAGAGCCCTGGGAGGTGTAGGAGAGGTCGCAGCGAGGGAGGTAGAAAGGCATGCGATTCTCCGAAGCAGTCACCGTAAGCCAGGTGTAAACTCATAAACGGTAGACGCGGAGTAAGGGCGACACAGATGGCAGGGAGGAGTACGAGGGACACTAGAAAGGAAAACGGTCAGGGCTTCACCAGGGATTGGGTGCATTCCTTTCTCCCTCTAACAGAGGTTATCAGTAACCGGGCTGGTCGCTGGGAATCAAGAGCAAGCAAAACAGGCGTGATCTCTTCTTCCTCACGGACCACGGGGTAAACTTACCTACCTGAAACTGGATGTGAAAGGCGACGACGGCCATAAGCGAGAGGTGCGTGGTGTCACGTGAGCTACGGTAGGGGGACGTGATGAGTTGAGTCGGTAAGGGGACGCTTTCTTGACCAAGTGACACCTGAGAAGAGATGAGAAGGGTGAGGCGGCATCAGTCAGCTGCAAACTAAACAGAGGGACACTTCCTGCAGAGGGGCAGCACGGGCGATGCGCCGTTGTAAGTATGCAGGCCTGAGAGGAGGCCACTGTGGGCAGGATGATTGAGAATGAAAGGAAGGAGCTGCAAGACGAGGCCGCAGAGATCACGCTCCACCCTGCCCAGGGGATGCCCTGCCCTGCGGACTAGCACACCCAGAGAGAGAGTACCAGTGCACAGCCAGATGAGAAGCCCGCTCGAGAACGCAAGCCAACGCTGCTTCTTTCGCCAAGAAAGTCTTGCCTGGTAAACTAAACAGCGTATCCATAGAGCGGACACGTGATTTACATTCTGAAGCAGGCGCCCCGCCTTACGGAACGGCGACGGTTCTCAGGGGGGCCGGGCAGGAGCCGCTCCGCGCGTCTGTGCCAGGGACCCACCCGCCTGCGGGACCTCCGGCCGCCTCGCAGGAAGCTACGACGCCCAGTCCCACGGCTACCTGTGCAGCGAGGTGGACTCCGCGGACGCGTGCCACACACACTTCAAGCGGGAGCGCGGCCTGAGTGGCAAGGCGAGAGGCCGGCCTGCCGCGCAGACCAAGAAGGCGCTCTTCGGCCTGGGCCTAGGTGCTTGCGCCGCCCCCCTGGGCCTGCCGGGCTCTGAGGGCCCTGCCCTGGACCCCCTGCCCCCCTGCCCTTGGTTCAGTCACAGCAGAGGTGGCCACACCCACACCCTCTGTGACCTCGGCGTTCCACCCTCCTGCAGCCCCGCCCGCCCCCCTCCGCCGGTTGCCCTGGGCTACGGAAGCGGCATCCTGGGGCCAGGGGGTTCCCAGGAGGCCAAGGGAAGACACGATGGCCTTCAATGAGTCGCAGAGGCCTTACGTGGCCTTGTGTGGTTGGGCTCACCTCTGACGTTTCAGTGAACTCTGCGAGAAGACAGGGACCTACCTGCAGCCTCACAGTTGGGCTCCACGGTAAGGTGTGCGGGACAGACCTCAAACTGACCCACGGCATGGAGCAACACCCGCCATCGAGAGGTCTACAAGAGAGCCGCTGCAGCTAGCCCACAGGTCCGAGAAAACTAGGTTCTCCTTTACGTAAGTGAGTTTTGGGGAGATGTGTTGCAAAGCATTACCACAGCAAGAGCCGACTAATACAACGTTCTCCAAATCACTGCCATGTCCACGGCTGCCACCGAGCCTACGTGTAAGGCACCTGTGTCCTCGAACTTTGAGAACTCCTGAATTCTCGGTGCCTCTCCAACACAATGTACGTGGCTAAGGTGTCCCCAGATAACTTCACTAACGTACCACCGAGACCGCCCTAAGCTTTCATTGAACGCAATGCAACGCTCTTTCTATTCGTTTTCCGTTTCGACGTCGGTAAAATGCTTTCCGTCAATCTAAAAGGATGGAAAATTGGCACAAAACACTCTGCGCATAGTTGTTTTTCACAAAGGAAAATCACAAACGAAACAGGCATTTCACCGGGTGTAGAGCACTAACGCCCCCTAGTGCCTCTAAATGCCAAGTGCACAGAGGCGCTTAATTAAATATCGAATCCCAGCTCTCTCCGCTTGAGAGGGAGAGCAAGCCATTCTCAAGTGGAGGAGGGATGTTTTCAGCAGCTATCTGCAACATTCTGTGGACCTGGCCACTGTGTAGCTACAAAGAAACCTTTTGTCTGAGGAAACTAACTAAAGAAACTTGAAAGTGGAGAAAGAGAGAAAGAAGGAGACAATACCCTCTTCTTGGTGACTCATTCACTTATTCGTTCACTTACCAAAGCAAATATCCACTACGTGTAGAGAGTACTGTGCTGAAAACCGCACAGAACACGGAGACGTACCCCCCATTCGCAGGGAGGTTAGATACCAGAGAGGGAGACAAGATGTAGATTACCTTACGGCCGTTCCGCACATGTCTTGTTAAACAGTTTACAGCTTCAGGGGAGAGAAGGGATCCAGAAATCGCCTGGATTCTCAGTGAAGTCTTCCCAGAGAAGCAGGTGCGAAATAGGTGGACTGGAAGAAACAAAACAATTAACCTCGTGGGTAGATATGAAACGGAGCAGAGGTGCACAGATATGTAGACCCCGTTCTTCCTTGAAACGTCTAGAAAGTGAAACTGAAGCCAAATTACGGAGGGCCTTGAGTGTCAGTCTTAGGAGCTTGGCCGTATGGGGATGACAGCGGGTGCCACGGACGGCTCGGAAGAGGGCAAGGGCATAACCCAAGAGCCCTGGGAGGTGTAGGAGAGGTCGCAGCGAGGGAGGTAGAAAGGCATGCGATTCTCCGAAGCAGTCACCGTAAGCCAGGTGTAAACTCATAAACGGTAGACGCGGAGTAAGGGCGACACAGATGGCAGGGAGGAGTACGAGGGACACTAGAAAGGAAAACGGTCAGGGCTTCACCAGGGATTGGGTGCATTCCTTTCTCCCTCTAACAGAGGTTATCAGTAACCGGGCTGGTCGCTGGGAATCAAGAGCAAGCAAAACAGGCGTGATCTCTTCTTCCTCACGGACCACGGGGTAAACTTACCTACCTGAAACTGGATGTGAAAGGCGACGACGGCCATAAGCGAGAGGTGCGTGGTGTCACGTGAGCTACGGTAGGGGGACGTGATGAGTTGAGTCGGTAAGGGGACGCTTTCTTGACCAAGTGACACCTGAGAAGAGATGAGAAGGGTGAGGCGGCATCAGTCAGCTGCAAACTAAACAGAGGGACACTTCCTGCAGAGGGGCAGCACGGGCGATGCGCCGTTGTAAGTATGCAGGCCTGAGAGGAGGCCACTGTGGGCAGGATGATTGAGAATGAAAGGAAGGAGCTGCAAGACGAGGCCGCAGAGATCACGCTCCACCCTGCCCAGGGGATGCCCTGCCCTGCGGACTAGCACACCCAGAGAGAGAGTACCAGTGCACAGCCAGATGAGAAGCCCGCTCGAGAACGCAAGCCAACGCTGCTTCTTTCGCCAAGAAAGTCTTGCCTGGTAAACTAAACAGCGTATCCATAGAGCGGACACGTGATTTACATTCTGAAGCAGGCGCCCCGCCTTACGGAACGGCGACGGTTCTCAGGGGGGCCGGGCAGGAGCCGCTCCGCGCGTCTGTGCCAGGGACCCACCCGCCTGCGGGACCTCCGGCCGCCTCGCAGGAAGCTACGACGCCCAGTCCCACGGCTACCTGTGCAGCGAGGTGGACTCCGCGGACGCGTGCCACACACACTTCAAGCGGGAGCGCGGCCTGAGTGGCAAGGCGAGAGGCCGGCCTGCCGCGCAGACCAAGAAGGCGCTCTTCGGCCTGGGCCTAGGTGCTTGCGCCGCCCCCCTGGGCCTGCCGGGCTCTGAGGGCCCTGCCCTGGACCCCCTGCCCCCCTGCCCTTGGTTCAGTCACAGCAGAGGTGGCCACACCCACACCCTCTGTGACCTCGGCGTTCCACCCTCCTGCAGCCCCGCCCGCCCCCCTCCGCCGGTTGCCCTGGGCTACGGAAGCTGCATCCTGGGGCCAGGGGGTTCCCAGGAGGCCAAGGGAAGACACGATGGCCTTCAATGAGTCGCAGAGGCCTTACGTGGCCTTGTGTGGTTGGGCTCACCTCTGACGTTTCAGTGAACTCTGCGAGAAGACAGGGACCTACCTGCAGCCTCACAGTTGGGCTCCACGGTAAGGTGTGCGGGACAGACCTCAAACTGACCCACGGCATGGAGCAACACCCGCCATCGAGAGGTCTACAAGAGAGCCGCTGCAGCTAGCCCACAGGTCCGAGAAAACTAGGTTCTCCTTTACGTAAGTGAGTTTTGGGGAGATGTGTTGCAAAGCATTACCACAGCAAGAGCCGACTAATACAACGTTCTCCAAATCACTGCCATGTCCACGGCTGCCACCGAGCCTACGTGTAAGGCACCTGTGTCCTCGAACTTTGAGAACTCCTGAATTCTCGGTGCCTCTCCAACACAATGTACGTGGCTAAGGTGTCCCCAGATAACTTCACTAACGTACCACCGAGACCGCCCTAAGCTTTCATTGAACGCAATGCAACGCTCTTTCTATTCGTTTTCCGTTTCGACGTCGGTAAAATGCTTTCCGTCAATCTAAAAGGATGGAAAATTGGCACAAAACACTCTGCGCATAGTTGTTTTTCACAAAGGAAAATCACAAACGAAACAGGCATTTCACCGGGTGTAGAGCACTAACGCCCCCTAGTGCCTCTAAATGCCAAGTGCACAGAGGCGCTTAATTAAATATCGAATCCCAGCTCTCTCCGCTTGAGAGGGAGAGCAAGCCATTCTCAAGTGGAGGAGGGATGTTTTCAGCAGCTATCTGCAACATTCTGTGGACCTGGCCACTGTGTAGCTACAAAGAAACCTTTTGTCTGAGGAAACTAACTAAAGAAACTTGAAAGTGGAGAAAGAGAGAAAGAAGGAGACAATACCCTCTTCTTGGTGACTCATTCACTTATTCGTTCACTTACCAAAGCAAATATCCACTACGTGTAGAGAGTACTGTGCTGAAAACCGCACAGAACACGGAGACGTACCCCCCATTCGCAGGGAGGTTAGATACCAGAGAGGGAGACAAGATGTAGATTACCTTACGGCCGTTCCGCACGTGTCTTGTTAAACAGTTTACAGCTTCAGGGGAGAGAAGGGATCCAGAAATCGCCTGGATTCTCAGTGAAGTCTTCCCAGAGAAGCAGGTGCGAAATAGGTGGACTGGAAGAAACAAAACAATTAACCTCGTGGGTAGATATGAAACGGAGCAGAGGTGCACAGATATTTAGACCCCGTTCTTCCTTGAAACGTCTAGAAAGTGAAACTGAAGCCAAATTACGGAGGGCCTTGAGTGTCAGTCTTAGGAGCTTGGCCGTATGGGGATGACAGCGGGTGCCACGGACGGCTCGGAAGAGGGCAAGGGCATAACCCAAGAGCCCTGGGAGGTGTAGGAGAGGTCGCAGCGAGGGAGGTAGAAAGGCATGCGATTCTCCGAAGCAGTCACCGTAAGCCAGGTGTAAACTCATAAACGGTAGACGCGGAGTAAGGGCCACACAGATGGCAGGGAGCAGTACGAGGGACACTAGAAAGGAAAACGGTCAGGGCTTCACCAGGGATTGGGTGCATTCCTTTCTCCCTCTAACAGAGGTTATCAGTAACCGGGCTGGTCGCTGGGAATCAAGAGCAAGCAAAACAGGCGTGATCTCTTCTTCCTCACGGACCACGGGGTAAACTTACCTACCTGAAACTGGATGTGAAAGGCGACGACGGCCATAAGCGAGAGGTGCGTGGTGTCACGTGAGCTACGGTAGGGGGACGTGATGAGTTGAGTCGGTAAGGGGACGCTTTCTTGACCAAGTGACACCTGAGAAGAGATGAGAAGGGTGAGGCGGCATCAGTCAGCTGCAAACTAAACAGAGGGACACTTCCTGCAGAGGGGCAGCACGGGCGATGCGCCGTTGTAAGTATGCAGGCCTGAGAGGAGGCCACTGTGGGCAGGATGATTGAGAATGAAAGGAAGGAGCTGCAAGACGAGGCCGCAGAGATCACGCTCCACCCTGCCCAGGGGATGCCCTGCCCTGCGGACTAGCACACCCAGAGAGAGAGTACCAGTGCACAGCCAGATGAGAAGCCCGCTCGAGAACGCAAGCCAACGCTGCTTCTTTCGCCAAGAAAGTCTTGCCTGGTAAACTAAACAGCGTATCCATAGAGCGGACACGTGATTTACATTCTGAAGCAGGCGCCCCGCCTTACGGAACGGCGACGGTTCTCAGGGGGGCCGGGCAGGAGCCGCTCCGCGCGTCTGTGCCAGGGACCCACCCGCCTGCGGGACCTCCGGCCGCCTCGCAGGAAGCTACGACGCCCAGTCCCACGGCTACCTGTGCAGCGAGGTGGACTCCGCGGACGCGTGCCACACACACTTCAAGCGGGAGCGCGGCCTGAGTGGCAAGGCGAGAGGCCGGCCTGCCGCGCAGACCAAGAAGGCGCTCTTCGGCCTGGGCCTAGGTGCTTGCGCCGCCCCCCTGGGCCTGCCGGGCTCTGAGGGCCCTGCCCTGGACCCCCTGCCCCCCTGCCCTTGGTTCAGTCACAGCAGAGGTGGCCACACCCACACCCTCTGTGACCTCGGCGTTCCACCCTCCTGCAGCCCCGCCCGCCCCCCTCCGCCGGTTGCCCTGGGCTACGGAAGCTGCATCCTGGGGCCAGGGGGTTCCCAGGAGGCCAAGGGAAGACACGATGGCCTTCAATGAGTCGCAGAGGCCTTACGTGGCCTTGTGTGGTTGGGCTCACCTCTGACGTTTCAGTGAACTCTGCGAGAAGACAGGGACCTACCTGCAGCCTCACAGTTGGGCTCCACGGTAAGGTGTGCGGGACAGACCTCAAACTGACCCACGGCATGGAGCAACACCCGCCATCGAGAGGTCTACAAGAGAGCCGCTGCAGCTAGCCCACAGGTCCGAGAAAACTAGGTTCTCCTTTACGTAAGTGAGTTTTGGGGAGATGTGTTGCAAAGCATTACCACAGCAAGAGCCGACTAATACAACGTTCTCCAAATCACTGCCATGTCCACGGCTGCCACCGAGCCTACGTGTAAGGCACCTGTGTCCTCGAACTTTGAGAACTCCTGAATTCTCGGTGCCTCTCCAACACAATGTACGTGGCTAAGGTGTCCCCAGATAACTTCACTAACGTACCACCGAGACCGCCCTAAGCTTTCATTGAACGCAATGCAACGCTCTTTCTATTCGTTTTCCGTTTCGACGTCGGTAAAATGCTTTCCGTCAATCTAAAAGGATGGAAAATTGGCACAAAACACTCTGCGCATAGTTGTTTTTCACAAAGGAAAATCACAAACGAAACAGGCATTTCACCGGGTGTAG
Organism: Orcinus orca; assembly: GCF_937001465.1. Lineage (NCBI taxonomy): Eukaryota > Metazoa > Chordata > Mammalia > Artiodactyla > Delphinidae > Orcinus > Orcinus orca. The sequence goes on along the minus strand of NC_064559.1, from coordinate 2,014,884 downwards.
AGCACTAACGCCCCCTAGTGCCTCTAAATGCCAAGTGCACAGAGGCGCTTAATTAAATATCGAATCCCAGCTCTCTCCGCTTGAGAGGGAGAGCAAGCCATTCTCAAGTGGAGGAGGGATGTTTTCAGCAGCTATCTGCAACATTCTGTGGACCTGGCCACTGTGTAGCTACAAAGAAACCTTTTGTCTGAGGAAACTAACTAAAGAAACTTGAAAGTGGAGAAAGAGAGAAAGAAGGAGACAATACCCTCTTCTTGGTGACTCATTCACTTATTCGTTCACTTACCAAAGCAAATATCCACTACGTGTAGAGAGTACTGTGCTGAAAACCGCACAGAACACGGAGACGTACCCCCCATTCGCAGGGAGGTTAGATACCAGAGAGGGAGACAAGATGTAGATTACCTTACGGCCGTTCCGCACATGTCTTGTTAAACAGTTTACAGCTTCAGGGGAGAGAAGGGATCCAGAAATCGCCTGGATTCTCAGTGAAGTCTTCCCAGAGAAGCAGGTGCGAAATAGGTGGACTGGAAGAAACAAAACAATTAACCTCGTGGGTAGATATGAAACGGAGCAGAGGTGCACAGATATGTAGACCCCGTTCTTCCTTGAAACGTCTAGAAAGTGAAACTGAAGCCAAATTACGGAGGGCCTTGAGTGTCAGTCTTAGGAGCTTGGCCGTATGGGGATGACAGCGGGTGCCACGGACGGCTCGGAAGAGGGCAAGGGCATAACCCAAGAGCCCTGGGAGGTGTAGGAGAGGTCGCAGCGAGGGAGGTAGAAAGGCATGCGATTCTCCGAAGCAGTCACCGTAAGCCAGGTGTAAACTCATAAACGGTAGACGCGGAGTAAGGGCGACACAGATGGCAGGGAGGAGTACGAGGGACACTAGAAAGGAAAACGGTCAGGGCTTCACCAGGGATTGGGTGCATTCCTTTCTCCCTCTAACAGAGGTTATCAGTAACCGGGCTGGTCGCTGGGAATCAAGAGCAAGCAAAACAGGCGTGATCTCTTCTTCCTCACGGACCACGGGGTAAACTTACCTACCTGAAACTGGATGTGAAAGGCGACGACGGCCATAAGCGAGAGGTGCGTGGTGTCACGTGAGCTACGGTAGGGGGACGTGATGAGTTGAGTCGGTAAGGGGACGCTTTCTTGACCAAGTGACACCTGAGAAGAGATGAGAAGGGTGAGGCGGCATCAGTCAGCTGCAAACTAAACAGAGGGACACTTCCTGCAGAGGGGCAGCACGGGCGATGCGCCGTTGTAAGTATGCAGGCCTGAGAGGAGGCCACTGTGGGCAGGATGATTGAGAATGAAAGGAAGGAGCTGCAAGACGAGGCCGCAGAGATCACGCTCCACCCTGCCCAGGGGATGCCCTGCCCTGCGGACTAGCACACCCAGAGAGAGAGTACCAGTGCACAGCCAGATGAGAAGCCCGCTCGAGAACGCAAGCCAACGCTGCTTCTTTCGCCAAGAAAGTCTTGCCTGGTAAACTAAACAGCGTATCCATAGAGCGGACACGTGATTTACATTCTGAAGCAGGCGCCCCGCCTTACGGAACGGCGACGGTTCTCAGGGGGGCCGGGCAGGAGCCGCTCCGCGCGTCTGTGCCAGGGACCCACCCGCCTGCGGGACCTCCGGCCGCCTCGCAGGAAGCTACGACGCCCAGTCCCACGGCTACCTGTGCAGCGAGGTGGACTCCGCGGACGCGTGCCACACACACTTCAAGCGGGAGCGCGGCCTGAGTGGCAAGGCGAGAGGCCGGCCTGCCGCGCAGACCAAGAAGGCGCTCTTCGGCCTGGGCCTAGGTGCTTGCGCCGCCCCCCTGGGCCTGCCGGGCTCTGAGGGCCCTGCCCTGGACCCCCTGCCCCCCTGCCCTTGGTTCAGTCACAGCAGAGGTGGCCACACCCACACCCTCTGTGACCTCGGCGTTCCACCCTCCTGCAGCCCCGCCCGCCCCCCTCCGCCGGTTGCCCTGGGCTACGGAAGCGGCATCCTGGGGCCAGGGGGTTCCCAGGAGGCCAAGGGAAGACACGATGGCCTTCAATGAGTCGCAGAGGCCTTACGTGGCCTTGTGTGGTTGGGCTCACCTCTGACGTTTCAGTGAACTCTGCGAGAAGACAGGGACCTACCTGCAGCCTCACAGTTGGGCTCCACGGTAAGGTGTGCGGGACAGACCTCAAACTGACCCACGGCATGGAGCAACACCCGCCATCGAGAGGTCTACAAGAGAGCCGCTGCAGCTAGCCCACAGGTCCGAGAAAACTAGGTTCTCCTTTACGTAAGTGAGTTTTGGGGAGATGTGTTGCAAAGCATTACCACAGCAAGAGCCGACTAATACAACGTTCTCCAAATCACTGCCATGTCCACGGCTGCCACCGAGCCTACGTGTAAGGCACCTGTGTCCTCGAACTTTGAGAACTCCTGAATTCTCGGTGCCTCTCCAACACAATGTACGTGGCTAAGGTGTCCCCAGATAACTTCACTAACGTACCACCGAGACCGCCCTAAGCTTTCATTGAACGCAATGCAACGCTCTTTCTATTCGTTTTCCGTTTCGACGTCGGTAAAATGCTTTCCGTCAATCTAAAAGGATGGAAAATTGGCACAAAACACTCTGCGCATAGTTGTTTTTCACAAAGGAAAATCACAAACGAAACAGGCATTTCACCGGGTGTAGAGCACTAACGCCCCCTAGTGCCTCTAAATGCCAAGTGCACAGAGGCGCTTAATTAAATATCGAATCCCAGCTCTCTCCGCTTGAGAGGGAGAGCAAGCCATTCTCAAGTGGAGGAGGGATGTTTTCAGCAGCTATCTGCAACATTCTGTGGACCTGGCCACTGTGTAGCTACAAAGAAACCTTTTGTCTGAGGAAACTAACTAAAGAAACTTGAAAGTGGAGAAAGAGAGAAAGAAGGAGACAATACCCTCTTCTTGGTGACTCATTCACTTATTCGTTCACTTACCAAAGCAAATATCCACTACGTGTAGAGAGTACTGTGCTGAAAACCGCACAGAACACGGAGACGTACCCCCCATTCGCAGGGAGGTTAGATACCAGAGAGGGAGACAAGATGTAGATTACCTTACGGCCGTTCCGCACGTGTCTTGTTAAACAGTTTACAGCTTCAGGGGAGAGAAGGGATCCAGAAATCGCCTGGATTCTCAGTGAAGTCTTCCCAGAGAAGCAGGTGCGAAATAGGTGGACTGGAAGAAACAAAACAATTAACCTCGTGGGTAGATATGAAACGGAGCAGAGGTGCACAGATATTTAGACCCCGTTCTTCCTTGAAACGTCTAGAAAGTGAAACTGAAGCCAAATTACGGAGGGCCTTGAGTGTCAGTCTTAGGAGCTTGGCCGTATGGGGATGACAGCGGGTGCCACGGACGGCTCGGAAGAGGGCAAGGGCATAACCCAAGAGCCCTGGGAGGTGTAGGAGAGGTCGCAGCGAGGGAGGTAGAAAGGCATGCGATTCTCCGAAGCAGTCACCGTAAGCCAGGTGTAAACTCATAAACGGTAGACGCGGAGTAAGGGCCACACAGATGGCAGGGAGCAGTACGAGGGACACTAGAAAGGAAAACGGTCAGGGCTTCACCAGGGATTGGGTGCATTCCTTTCTCCCTCTAACAGAGGTTATCAGTAACCGGGCTGGTCGCTGGGAATCAAGAGCAAGCAAAACAGGCGTGATCTCTTCTTCCTCACGGACCACGGGGTAAACTTACCTACCTGAAACTGGATGTGAAAGGCGACGACGGCCATAAGCGAGAGGTGCGTGGTGTCACGTGAGCTACGGTAGGGGGACGTGATGAGTTGAGTCGGTAAGGGGACGCTTTCTTGACCAAGTGACACCTGAGAAGAGATGAGAAGGGTGAGGCGGCATCAGTCAGCTGCAAACTAAACAGAGGGACACTTCCTGCAGAGGGGCAGCACGGGCGATGCGCCGTTGTAAGTATGCAGGCCTGAGAGGAGGCCACTGTGGGCAGGATGATTGAGAATGAAAGGAAGGAGCTGCAAGACGAGGCCGCAGAGATCACGCTCCACCCTGCCCAGGGGATGCCCTGCCCTGCGGACTAGCACACCCAGAGAGAGAGTACCAGTGCACAGCCAGATGAGAAGCCCGCTCGAGAACGCAAGCCAACGCTGCTTCTTTCGCCAAGAAAGTCTTGCCTGGTAAACTAAACAGCGTATCCATAGAGCGGACACGTGATTTACATTCTGAAGCAGGCGCCCCGCCTTACGGAACGGCGACGGTTCTCAGGGGGGCCGGGCAGGAGCCGCTCCGCGCGTCTGTGCCAGGGACCCACCCGCCTGCGGGACCTCCGGCCGCCTCGCAGGAAGCTACGACGCCCAGTCCCACGGCTACCTGTGCAGCGAGGTGGACTCCGCGGACGCGTGCCACACACACTTCAAGCGGGAGCGCGGCCTGAGTGGCAAGGCGAGAGGCCGGCCTGCCGCGCAGACCAAGAAGGCGCTCTTCGGCCTGGGCCTAGGTGCTTGCGCCGCCCCCCCGGGCCTGCCGGGCTCTGAGGGCCCTGCCCTGGACCCCCTGCCCCCCTGCCCTTGGTTCAGTCACAGCAGAGGTGGCCACACCCACACCCTCTGTGCCCTCGGCGTTCCACCCTCCTGCAGCCCCGCCCGCCCCCCTCCGCCGGTTGCCCTGGGCTACGGAAGCTGCATCCTGGGGCCAGGGGGTTCCCAGGAGGCCAAGGGAAGACACGATGGCCTTCAAAGAGTCGCAGAGGCCTTACGTGGCCTTGTGTGGTTGGGCTCACCTCTGACGTTTCAGTGAACTCTGCGAGAAGACAGGGACCTACCTGCAGCCTCACAGTTGGGCTCCACGGTAAGGTGTGCGGGACAGACCTCAAACTGACCCACGGCATGGAGCAACACCCGCCATCGAGAGGTCTACAAGAGAGCCGCTGCAGCTAGCCCACAGGTCCGAGAAAACTAGGTTCTCCTTTACGTAAGTGAGTTTTGGGGAGATGTGTTGCAAAGCATTACCACAGCAAGAGCCGACTAATACAACGTTCTCCAAATCACTGCCATGTCCACGGCTGCCACCGAGCCTACGTGTAAGGCACCTGTGTCCTCGAACTTTGAGAACTCCTGAATTCTCGGTGCCTCTCCAACACAATGTACGTGGCTAAGGTGTCCCCAGATAACTTCACTAACGTACCACCGAGACCGCCCTAAGCTTTCATTGAACGCAATGCAACGCTCTTTCTATTCGTTTTCCGTTTCGACGTCGGTAAAATGCTTTCCGTCAATCTAAAAGGATGGAAAATTGGCACAAAACACTCTGCGGATAGCTGTTTTTCACAAAGGAAAATCACAAACGAAACAGGCATTTCACCGGGTGTAAAGCACTAACGCCCCCTAGTGCCTCTAAATGCCAAGTGCACAGAGGCGCTTAATTAAATATCGAATCCCAGCTCTCTCCGCTTGAGAGGGAGAGCAAGCCATTCTCAAGTGGAGGAGGGATGTTTTCAGCAGCTATCTGCAACATTCTGTGGACCTGGCCACTGTGTAGCTACAAAGAAACCTTTTGTCTGAGGAAACTAACTAAAGAAACTTGAAAGTGGAGAAAGAGAGAAAGAAGGAGACAATACCCTCTTCTTGGTGACTCATTCACTTATTCGTTCACTTACCAAAGCAAATATCCACTACGTGTAGAGAGTACTGTGCTGAAAACCGCACAGAACACGGAGACGTACCCCCCATTCGCAGGGAGGTTAGATACCAGAGAGGGAGACAAGATGTAGATTACCTTACGGCCGTTCCGCACGTGTCTTGTTAAACAGTTTACAGCTTCAGGGGAGAGAAGGGATCCAGAAATCGCCTGGATTCTCAGTGAAGTCTTCCCAGAGAAGCAGGTGCGAAATAGGTGGACTGGAAGAAACAAAACAATTAACCTCGTGGGTAGATATGAAACGGAGCAGAGGTGCACAGATATGTAGACCCCGTTCTTCCTTGAAACGTCTAGAAAGTGAAACTGAAGCCAAATTACGGAGGGCCTTGAGTGTCAGTCTTAGGAGCTTGGCCGTATGGGGATGACAGCGGGTGCCACGGACGGCTCGGAAGAGGGCAAGGGCATAACCCAAGAGCCCTGGGAGGTGTAGGAGAGGTCGCAGCGAGGGAGGTAGAAAGGCATGCGATTCTCCGAAGCAGTCACCGTAAGCCAGGTGTAAACTCATAAACGGTAGACGCGGAGTAAGGGCCACACAGATGGCAGGGAGGAGTACGAGGGACACTAGAAAGGAAAACGGTCAGGGCTTCACCAGGGATTGGGTGCATTCCTTTCTCCCTCTAACAGAGGTTATCAGTAACCGGGCTGGTCGCTGGGAATCAAGAGCAAGCAAAACAGGCGTGATCTCTTCTTCCTCACGGACCACGGGGTAAACTTACCTACCTGAAACTGGATGTGAAAGGCGACGACGGCCATAAGCGAGAGGTGCGTGGTGTCACGTGAGCTACGGTAGGGGGACGTGATGAGTTGAGTCGGTAAGGGGACGCTTTCTTGACCAAGTGACACCTGAGAAGAGATGAGAAGGGTGAGGCGGCATCAGTCAGCTGCAAACTAAACAGAGGGACACTTCCTGCAGAGGGGCAGCACGGGCGATGCGCCGTTGTAAGTATGCAGGCCTGAGAGGAGGCCACTGTGGGCAGGATGATTGAGAATGAAAGGAAGGAGCTGCAAGACGAGGCCGCAGAGATCACGCTCCACCCTGCCCAGGGGATGCCCTGCCCTGCGGACTAGCACACCCAGAGAGAGAGTACCAGTGCACAGCCAGATGAGAAGCCCGCTCGAGAACGCAAGCCAACGCTGCTTCTTTCGCCAAGAAAGTCTTGCCTGGTAAACTAAACAGCGTATCCATAGAGCGGACACGTGATTTACATTCTGAAGCAGGCGCCCCGCCTTACGGAACGGCGACGGTTCTCAGGGGGGCCGGGCAGGAGCCGCTCCGCGCGTCTGTGCCAGGGACCCACCCGCCTGCGGGACCTCCGGCCGCCTCGCAGGAAGCTACGACGCCCAGTCCCACGGCTACCTGTGCAGCGAGGTGGACTCCGCGGACGCGTGCCACACACACTTCAAGCGGGAGCGCGGCCTGAGTGGCAAGGCGAGAGGCCGGCCTGCCGCGCAGACCAAGAAGGCGCTCTTCGGCCTGGGCCTAGGTGCTTGCGCCGCCCCCCTGGGCCTGCCGGGCTCTGAGGGCCCTGCCCTGGACCCCCTGCCCCCCTGCCCTTGGTTCAGTCACAGCAGAGGTGGCCACACCCACACCCTCTGTGACCTCGGCGTTCCACCCTCCTGCAGCCCCGCCCGCCCCCCTCCGCCGGTTGCCCTGGGCTACGGAAGCTGCATCCTGGGGCCAGGGGGTTCCCAGGAGGCCAAGGGAAGACACGATGGCCTTCAATGAGTCGCAGAGGCCTTACGTGGCCTTGTGTGGTTGGGCTCACCTCTGACGTTTCAGTGAACTCTGCGAGAAGACAGGGACCTACCTGCAGCCTCACAGTTGGGCTCCACGGTAAGGTGTGCGGGACAGACCTCAAACTGACCCACGGCATGGAGCAACACCCGCCATCGAGAGGTCTACAAGAGAGCCGCTGCAGCTAGCCCACAGGTCCGAGAAAACTAGGTTCTCCTTTACGTAAGTGAGTTTTGGGGAGATGTGTTGCAAAGCATTACCACAGCAAGAGCCGACTAATACAACGTTCTCCAAATCACTGCCATGTCCACGGCTGCCACCGAGCCTACGTGTAAGGCACCTGTGTCCTCGAACTTTGAGAACTCCTGAATTCTCGGTGCCTCTCCAACACAATGTACGTGGCTAAGGTGTCCCCAGATAACTTCACTAACGTACCACCGAGACCGCCCTAAGCTTTCATTGAACGCAATGCAACGCTCTTTCTATTCGTTTTCCGTTTCGACGTCGGTAAAATGCTTTCCGTCAATCTAAAAGGATGGAAAATTGGCACAAAACACTCTGCGGATAGCTGTTTTTCACAAAGGAAAATCACAAACGAAACAGGCATTTCACCGGGTGTAGAGCACTAACGCCCCCTAGTGCCTCTAAATGCCAAGTGCACAGAGGCGCTTAATTAAATATCGAATCCCAGCTCTCTCCGCTTGAGAGGGAGAGCAAGCCATTCTCAAGTGGAGGAGGGATGTTTTCAGCAGCTATCTGCAACATTCTGTGGACCTGGCCACTGTGTAGCTACAAAGAAACCTTTTGTCTGAGGAAACTAACTAAAGAAACTTGAAAGTGGAGAAAGAGAGAAAGAAGGAGACAATACCCTCTTCTTGGTGACTCATTCACTTATTCGTTCACTTACCAAAGCAAATATCCACTACGTGTAGAGAGTACTGTGCTGAAAACCGCACAGAACACGGAGACGTACCCCCCATTCGCAGGGAGGTTAGATACCAGAGAGGGAGACAAGATGTAGATTACCTTACGGCCGTTCCGCACATGTCTTGTTAAACAGTTTACAGCTTCAGGGGAGAGAAGGGATCCAGAAATCGCCTGGATTCTCAGTGAAGTCTTCCCAGAGAAGCAGGTGCGAAATAGGTGGACTGGAAGAAACAAAACAATTAACCTCGTGGGTAGATATGAAACGGAGCAGAGGTGCACAGATATGTAGACCCCATTCTTCCTTGAAACGTCTAGAAAGTGAAACTGAAGCCAAATTACGGAGGGCCTTGAGTGTCAGTCTTAGGAGCTTGGCCGTATGGGGATGACAGCGGGTGCCACGGACGGCTCGGAAGAGGGCAAGGGCATAACCCAAGAGCCCTGGGAGGTGTAGGAGAGGTCGCAGCGAGGGAGGTAGAAAGGCATGCGATTCTCCGAAGCAGTCACCGTAAGCCAGGTGTAAACTCATAAACGGTAGACGCGGAGTAAGGGCCACACAGATGGCAGGGAGGAGTACGAGGGACACTAGAAAGGAAAACGGTCAGGGCTTCACCAGGGATTGGGTGCATTCCTTTCTCCCTCTAACAGAGGTTATCAGTAACCGGGCTGGTCGCTGGGAATCAAGAGCAAGCAAAACAGGCGTGATCTCTTCTTCCTCACGGACCACGGGGTAAACTTACCTACCTGAAACTGGATGTGAAAGGCGACGACGGCCATAAGCGAGAGGTGCGTGGTGTCACGTGAGCTACGGTAGGGGGACGTGATGAGTTGAGTCGGTAAGGGGACGCTTTCTTGACCAAGTGACACCTGAGAAGAGATGAGAAGGGTGAGGCGGCATCAGTCAGCTGCAAACTAAACAGAGGGACACTTCCTGCAGAGGGGCAGCACGGGCGATGCGCCGTTGTAAGTATGCAGGCCTGAGAGGAGGCCACTGTGGGCAGGATGATTGAGAATGAAAGGAAGGAGCTGCAAGACGAGGCCGCAGAGATCACGCTCCACCCTGCCCAGGGGATGCCCTGCCCTGCGGACTAGCACACCCAGAGAGAGAGTACCAGTGCACAGCCAGATGAGAAGCCCGCTCGAGAACGCAAGCCAACGCTGCTTCTTTCGCCAAGAAAGTCTTGCCTGGTAAACTAAACAGCGTATCCATAGAGCGGACACGTGATTTACATTCTGAAGCAGGCGCCCCGCCTTACGGAACGGCGACGGTTCTCAGGGGGGCCGGGCAGGAGCCGCTCCGCGCGTCTGTGCCAGGGACCCACCCGCCTGCGGGACCTCCGGCCGCCTCGCAGGAAGCTACGACGCCCAGTCCCACGGCTACCTGTGCAGCGAGGTGGACTCCGCGGACGCGTGCCACACACACTTCAAGCGGGAGCGCGGCCTGAGTGGCAAGGCGAGAGGCCGGCCTGCCGTGCAGACCAAGAAGGCGCTCTTCGGCCTGGGCCTAGGTGCTTGCGCCGCCCCCCTGGGCCTGCCGGGCTCTGAGGGCCCTGCCCTGGACCCCCTGCCCCCCTGCCCTTGGTTCAGTCACAGCAGAGGTGGCCACACCCACACCCTCTGTGACCTCGGCGTTCCACCCTCCTGCAGCCCCGCCCGCCCCCCTCCGCCGGTTGCCCTGGGCTACGGAAGCTGCATCCTGGGGCCAGGGGGTTCCCAGGAGGCCAAGGGAAGACACGATGGCCTTCAATGAGTCGCAGAGGCCTTACGTGGCCTTGTGTGGTTGGGCTCACCTCTGACGTTTCAGTGAACTCTGCGAGAAGACAGGGACCTACCTGCAGCCTCACAGTTGGGCTCCACGGTAAGGTGTGCGGGACAGACCTCAAACTGACCCACGGCATGGAGCAACACCCGCCATCGAGAGGTCTACAAGAGAGCCGCTGCAGCTAGCCCACAGGTCCGAGAAAACTAGGTTCTCCTTTACGTAAGTGAGTTTTGGGGAGATGTGTTGCAAAGCATTACCACAGCAAGAGCCGACTAATACAACGTTCTCCAAATCACTGCCATGTCCACGGCTGCCACCGAGCCTACGTGTAAGGCACCTGTGTCCTCGAACTTTGAGAACTCCTGAATTCTCGGTGCCTCTCCAACACAATGTACGTGGCTAAGGTGTCCCCAGATAACTTCACTAACGTACCACCGAGACCGCCCTAAGCTTTCATTGAACGCAATGCAACGCTCTTTCTATTCGTTTTCCGTTTCGACGTCGGTAAAATGCTTTCCGTCAATCTAAAAGGATGGAAAATTGGCACAAAACACTCTGCGCATAGTTGTTTTTCACAAAGGAAAATCACAAACGAAACAGGCATTTCACCGGGTGTAGAGCACTAACGCCCCCTAGTGCCTCTAAATGCCAAGTGCACAGAGGCGCTTAATTAAATATCGAATCCCAGCTCTCTCCGCTTGAGAGGGAGAGCAAGCCATTCTCAAGTGGAGGAGGGATGTTTTCAGCAGCTATCTGCAACATTCTGTGGACCTGGCCACTGTGTAGCTACAAAGAAACCTTTTGTCTGAGGAAACTAACTAAAGAAACTTGAAAGTGGAGAAAGAGAGAAAGAAGGAGACAATACCCTCTTCTTGGTGACTCATTCACTTATTCGTTCACTTACCAAAGCAAATATCCACTACGTGTAGAGAGTACTGTGCTGAAAACCGCACAGAACACGGAGACGTACCCCCCATTCGCAGGGAGGTTAGATACCAGAGAGGGAGACAAGATGTAGATTACCTTACGGCCGTTCCGCACGTGTCTTGTTAAACAGTTTACAGCTTCAGGGGAGAGAAGGGATCCAGAAATCGCCTGGATTCTCAGTGAAGTCTTCCCAGAGAAGCAGGTGCGAAATAGGTGGACTGGAAGAAACAAAACAATTAACCTCGTGGGTAGATATGAAACGGAGCAGAGGTGCACAGATATTTAGACCCCGTTCTTCCTTGAAACGTCTAGAAAGTGAAACTGAAGCCAAATTACGGAGGGCCTTGAGTGTCAGTCTTAGGAGCTTGGCCGTATGGGGATGACAGCGGGTGCCACGGACGGCTCGGAAGAGGGCAAGGGCATAACCCAAGAGCCCTGGGAGGTGTAGGAGAGGTCGCAGCGAGGGAGGTAGAAAGGCATGCGATTCTCCGAAGCAGTCACCGTAAGCCAGGTGTAAACTCATAAACGGTAGACGCGGAGTAAGGGCCACACAGATGGCAGGGAGCAGTACGAGGGACACTAGAAAGGAAAACAGTCAGGGCTTCACCAGGGATTGGGTGCATTCCTTTCTCCCTCTAACAGAGGTTATCAGTAACCGGGCTGGTCGCTGGGAATCAAGAGCAAGCAAAACAGGCGTGATCTCTTCTTCCTCACGGACCACGGGGTAAACTTACCTACCTGAAACTGGATGTGAAAGGCGACGACGGCCATAAGCGAGAGGTGCGTGGTGTCACGTGAGCTACGGTAGGGGGACGTGATGAGTTGAGTCGGTAAGGGGACGCTTTCTTGACCAAGTGACACCTGAGAAGAGATGAGAAGGGTGAGGCGGCATCAGTCAGCCGCAAACTAAACAGAGGGACACTTCCTGCAGAGGGGCAGCACGGGCGATGCGCCGTTGTAAGTATGCAGGCCTGAGAGGAGGCCACTGTGGGCAGGATGATTGAGAATGAAAGGAAGGAGCTGCAAGACGAGGCCGCAGAGATCACGCTCCACCCTGCCCAGGGGATGCCCTGCCCTGCGGACTAGCACACCCAGAGAGAGAGTACCAGTGCACAGCCAGATGAGAAGCCCGCTCGAGAACGCAAGCCAACGCTGCTTCTTTCGCCAAGAAAGTCTTGCCTGGTAAACTAAACAGCGTATCCATAGAGCGGACACGTGATTTACATTCTGAAGCAGGCGCCCCGCCTTACGGAACGGCGACGGTTCTCAGGGGGGCCGGGCAGGAGCCGCTCCGCGCGTCTGTGCCAGGGACCCACCCGCCTGCGGGACCTCCGGCCGCCTCGCAGGAAGCTACGACGCCCAGTCCCACGGCTACCTGTGCAGCGAGGTGGACTCCGCGGACGCGTGCCACACACACTTCAAGCGGGAGCGCGGCCTGAGTGGCAAGGCGAGAGGCCGGCCTGCCGCGCAGACCAAGAAGGCGCTCTTCGGCCTGGGCCTAGGTGCTTGCGCCGCCCCCCTGGGCCTGCCGGGCTCTGAGGGCCCTGCCCTGGACCCCCTGCCCCCCTGCCCTTGGTTCAGTCACAGCAGAGGTGGCCACACCCACACCCTCTGTGACCTCGGCGTTCCACCCTCCTGCAGCCCCGCCCGCCCCCCTCCGCCGGTTGCCCTGGGCTACGGAAGCTGCATCCTGGGGCCAGGGGGTTCCCAGGAGGCCAAGGGAAGACACGATGGCCTTCAATGAGTCGCAGAGGCCTTACGTGGCCTTGTGTGGTTGGGCTCACCTCTGACGTTTCAGTGAACTCTGCGAGAAGACAGGGACCTACCTGCAGCCTCACAGTTGGGCTCCACGGTAAGGTGTGCGGGACAGACCTCAAACTGACCCACGGCATGGAGCAACACCCGCCATCGAGAGGTCTACAAGAGAGCCGCTGCAGCTAGCCCACAGGTCCGAGAAAACTAGGTTCTCCTTTACGTAAGTGAGTTTTGGGGAGATGTGTTGCAAAGCATTACCACAGCAAGAGCCGACTAATACAACGTTCTCCAAATCACTGCCATGTCCACGGCTGCCACCGAGCCTACGTGTAAGGCACCTGTGTCCTCGAACTTTGAGAACTCCTGAATTCTCGGTGCCTCTCCAACACAATGTACGTGGCTAAGGTGTCCCCAGATAACTTCACTAACGTACCACCGAGACCGCCCTAAGCTTTCATTGAACGCAATGCAACGCTCTTTCTATTCGTTTTCCGTTTCGACGTCGGTAAAATGCTTTCCGTCAATCTAAAAGGATGGAAAATTGGCACAAAACACTCTGCGCATAGTTGTTTTTCACAAAGGAAAATCACAAACGAAACAGGCATTTCACCGGGTGTAGAGCACTAACGCCCCCTAGTGCCTCTAAATGCCAAGTGCACAGAGGCGCTTAATTAAATATCGAATCCCAGCTCTCTCCGCTTGAGAGGGAGAGCAAGCCATTCTCAAGTGGAGGAGGGATGTTTTCAGCAGCTATCTGCAACATTCTGTGGACCTGGCCACTGTGTAGCTACAAAGAAACCTTTTGTCTGAGGAAACTAACTAAAGAAACTTGAAAGTGGAGAAAGAGAGAAAGAATGAGACAATACCCTCTTCCTGGTGACTCATTCACTTATTCGTTCACTTACCAAAGCAAATATCCACTACGTGTAGAGAGTACTGTGCTGAAAACCGCACAGAACACGGAGACGTACCCCCCATTCGCAGGGAGGTTAGATACCAGAGAGGGAGACAAGATGTAGATTACCTTACGGCCGTTCCGCACATGTCTTGTTAAACAGTTTACAGCTTCAGGGGAGAGAAGGGATCCAGAAATCGCCTGGATTCTCAGTGAAGTCTTCCCAGAGAAGCAGGTGCGAAATAGGTGGACTGGAAGAAACAAAACAATTAACCTCGTGGGTAGATATGAAACGGAGCAGAGGTGCACAGATATTTAGACCCCGTTCTTCCTTGAAACGTCTAGAAAGTGAAACTGAAGCCAAATTACGGAGGGCCTTGAGTGTCAGTCTTAGGAGCTTGGCCGTATGGGGATGACAGCGGGTGCCACGGACGGCTCAGAAGAGGGCAAGGGCATAACCCAAGAGCCCTGGGAGGTGTAGGAGAGGTCGCAGCGAGGGAGGTAGAAAGGCATGCGATTCTCCGAAGCAGTCACCGTAAGCCAGGTGTAAACTCATAAACGGTAGACGCGGAGTAAGGGCGACACAGATGGCAGGGAGGAGTACGAGGGACACTAGAAAGGAAAACGGTCAGGGCTTCACCAGGGATTGGGTGCATTCCTTTCTCCCTCTAACAGAGGTTATCAGTAACCGGGCTGGTCGCTGGGAATCAAGAGCAAGCAAAACAGGCGTGATCTCTTCTTCCTCACGGACCACGGGGTAAACTTACCTACCTGAAACTGGATGTGAAAGGCGACGACGGCCATAAGCGAGAGGTGCGTGGTGTCACGTGAGCTACGGTAGGGGGACGTGATGAGTTGAGTCGGTAAGGGGACGCTTTCTTGACCAAGTGACACCTGAGAAGAGATGAGAAGGGTGAGGCGGCATCAGTCAGCTGCAAACTAAACAGAGGGACACTTCCTGCAGAGGGGCAGCACGGGCGATGCGCCGTTGTAAGTATGCAGGCCTGAGAGGAGGCCACTGTGGGCAGGATGATTGAGAATGAAAGGAAGGAGCTGCAAGACGAGGCCGCAGAGATCACGCTCCACCCTGCCCAGGGGATGCCCTGCCCTGCGGACTAGCACACCCAGAGAGAGAGTACCAGTGCACAGCCAGATGAGAAGCCCGCTCGAGAACGCAAGCCAACGCTGCTTCTTTCGCCAAGAAAGTCTTGCCTGGTAAACTAAACAGCGTATCCATAGAGCGGACACGTGATTTACATTCTGAAGCAGGCGCCCCGCCTTACGGAACGGCGACGGTTCTCAGGGGGGCCGGGCAGGAGCCGCTCCGCGCGTCTGTGCCAGGGACCCACCCGCCTGCGGGACCTCCGGCCGCCTCGCAGGAAGCTACGACGCCCAGTCCCACGGCTACCTGTGCAGCGAGGTGGACTCCGCGGACGCGTGCCACACACACTTCAAGCGGGAGCGCGGCCTGAGTGGCAAGGCGAGAGGCCGGCCTGCCGCGCAGACCAAGAAGGCGCTCTTCGGCCTGGGCCTAGGTGCTTGCGCCGCCCCCCTGGGCCTGCCGGGCTCTGAGGGCCCTGCCCTGGACCCCCTGCCCCCCTGCCCTTGGTTCAGTCACAGCAGAGGTGGCCACACCCACACCCTCTGTGACCTCGGCGTTCCACCCTCCTGCAGCCCCGCCCGCCCCCCTCCGCCGGTTGCCCTGGGCTACGGAAGCGGCATCCTGGGGCCAGGGGGTTCCCAGGAGGCCAAGGGAAGACACGATGGCCTTCAATGAGTCGCAGAGGCCTTACGTGGCCTTGTGTGGTTGGGCTCACCTCTGACGTTTCAGTGAACTCTGCGAGAAGACAGGGACCTACCTGCAGCCTCACAGTTGGGCTCCACGGTAAGGTGTGCGGGACAGACCTCAAACTGACCCACGGCATGGAGCAACACCCGCCATCGAGAGGTCTACAAGAGAGCCGCTGCAGCTAGCCCACAGGTCCGAGAAAACTAGGTTCTCCTTTACGTAAGTGAGTTTTGGGGAGATGTGTTGCAAAGCATTACCACAGCAAGAGCCGACTAATACAACGTTCTCCAAATCACTGCCATGTCCACGGCTGCCACCGAGCCTACGTGTAAGGCACCTGTGTCCTCGAACTTTGAGAACTCCTGAATTCTCGGTGCCTCTCCAACACAATGTACGTGGCTAAGGTGTCCCCAGATAACTTCACTAACGTACCACCGAGACCGCCCTAAGCTTTCATTGAACGCAATGCAACGCTCTTTCTATTCGTTTTCCGTTTCGACGTCGGTAAAATGCTTTCCGTCAATCTAAAAGGATGGAAAATTGGCACAAAACACTCTGCGGATAGCTGTTTTTCACAAAGGAAAACCACAAACGAAACAGGCATTTCACCGGGTGTAGAGCACTAACGCCCCCTAGTGCCTCTAAATGCCAAGTGCACAGAGGCGCTTAATTAAATATCGAATCCCAGCTCTCTCCGCTTGAGAGGGAGAGCAAGCCATTCTCAAGTGGAGGAGGGATGTTTTCAGCAGCTATCTGCAACATTCTGTGGACCTGGCCACTGTGTAGCTACAAAGAAACCTTTTGTCTGAGGAAACTAACTAAAGAAACTTGAAAGTGGAGAAAGAGAGAAAGAAGGAGACAATACCCTCTTCTTGGTGACTCATTCACTTATTCGTTCACTTACCAAAGCAAATATCCACTACGTGTAGAGAGTACTGTGCTGAAAACCGCACAGAACACGGAGACGTACCCCCCATTCGCAGGGAGGTTAGATACCAGAGAGGGAGACAAGATGTAGATTACCTTACGGCCGTTCCGCACGTGTCTTGTTAAACAGTTTACAGCTTCAGGGGAGAGAAGGGATCCAGAAATCGCCTGGATTCTCAGTGAAGTCTTCCCAGAGAAGCAGGTGCGAAATAGGTGGACTGGAAGAAACAAAACAATTAACCTCGTGGGTAGATATGAAACGGAGCAGAGGTGCACAGATATGTAGACCCCGTTCTTCCTTGAAACGTCTAGAAAGTGAAACTGAAGCCAAATTACGGAGGGCCTTGAGTGTCAGTCTTAGGAGCTTGGCCGTATGGGGATGACAGCGGGTGCCACGGACGGCTCGGAAGAGGGCAAGGGCATAACCCAAGAGCCCTGGGAGGTGTAGGAGAGGTCGCAGCGAGGGAGGTAGAAAGGCATGCGATTCTCCGAAGCAGTCACCGTAAGCCAGGTGTAAACTCATAAACGGTAGACGCGGAGTAAGGGCGACACAGATGGCAGGGAGGAGTACGAGGGACACTAGAAAGGAAAACGGTCAGGGCTTCACCAGGGATTGGGTGCATTCCTTTCTCCCTCTAACAGAGGTTATCAGTAACCGGGCTGGTCGCTGGGAATCAAGAGCAAGCAAAACAGGCGTGATCTCTTCTTCCTCACGGACCACGGGGTAAACTTACCTACCTGAAACTGGATGTGAAAGGCGACGACGGCCATAAGCGAGAGGTGCGTGGTGTCACGTGAGCTACGGTAGGGGGACGTGATGAGTTGAGTCGGTAAGGGGACGCTTTCTTGACCAAGTGACACCTGAGAAGAGATGAGAAGGGTGAGGCGGCATCAGTCAGCTGCAAACTAAACAGAGGGACACTTCCTGCAGAGGGGCAGCACGGGCGATGCGCCGTTGTAAGTATGCAGGCCTGAGAGGAGGCCACTGTGGGCAGGATGATTGAGAATGAAAGGAAGGAGCTGCAAGACGAGGCCGCAGAGATCACGCTCCACCCTGCCCAGGGGATGCCCTGCCCTGCGGACTAGCACACCCAGAGAGAGAGTACCAGTGCACAGCCAGATGAGAAGCCCGCTCGAGAACGCAAGCCAACGCTGCTTCTTTCGCCAAGAAAGTCTTGCCTGGTAAACTAAACAGCGTATCCATAGAGCGGACACGTGATTTACATTCTGAAGCAGGCGCCCCGCCTTACGGAACGGCGACGGTTCTCAGGGGGGCCGGGCAGGAGCCGCTCCGCGCGTCTGTGCCAGGGACCCACCCGCCTGCGGGACCTCCGGCCGCCTCGCAGGAAGCTACGACGCCCAGTCCCACGGCTACCTGTGCAGCGAGGTGGACTCCGCGGACGCGTGCCACACACACTTCAAGCGGGAGCGCGGCCTGAGTGGCAAGGCGAGAGGCCGGCCTGCCGCGCAGACCAAGAAGGCGCTCTTCGGCCTGGGCCTAGGTGCTTGCGCCGCCCCCCTGGGCCTGCCGGGCTCTGAGGGCCCTGCCCTGGACCCCCTGCCCCCCTGCCCTTGGTTCAGTCACAGCAGAGGTGGCCACACCCACACCCTCTGTGACCTCGGCGTTCCACCCTCCTGCAGCCCCGCCCGCCCCCCTCCGCCGGTTGCCCTGGGCTACGGAAGCGGCATCCTGGGGCCAGGGGGTTCCCAGGAGGCCAAGGGAAGACACGATGGCCTTCAATGAGTCGCAGAGGCCTTACGTGGCCTTGTGTGGTTGGGCTCACCTCTGACGTTTCAGTGAACTCTGCGAGAAGACAGGGACCTACCTGCAGCCTCACAGTTGGGCTCCACGGTAAGGTGTGCGGGACAGACCTCAAACTGACCCACGGCATGGAGCAACACCCGCCATCGAGAGGTCTACAAGAGAGCCGCTGCAGCTAGCCCACAGGTCCGAGAAAACTAGGTTCTCCTTTACGTAAGTGAGTTTTGGGGAGATGTGTTGCAAAGCATTACCACAGCAAGAGCCGACTAATACAACGTTCTCCAAATCACTGCCATGTCCACGGCTGCCACCGAGCCTACGTGTAAGGCACCTGTGTCCTCGAACTTTGAGAACTCCTGAATTCTCGGTGCCTCTCCAACACAATGTACGTGGCTAAGGTGTCCCCAGATAACTTCACTAACGTACCACCGAGACCGCCCTAAGCTTTCATTGAACGCAATGCAACGCTCTTTCTATTCGTTTTCCGTTTCGACGTCGGTAAAATGCTTTCCGTCAATCTAAAAGGATGGAAAATTGGCACAAAACACTCTGCGGATAGCTGTTTTTCACAAAGGAAAATCACAAACGAAACAGGCATTTCACCGGGTGTAGAGCACTAACGCCCCCTAGTGCCTCTAAATGCCAAGTGCACAGAGGCGCTTAATTAAATATCGAATCCCAGCTCTCTCCGCTTGAGAGGGAGAGCAAGCCATTCTCAAGTGGAGGAGGGATGTTTTCAGCAGCTATCTGCAACATTCTGTGGACCTGGCCACTGTGTAGCTACAAAGAAACCTTTTGTCTGAGGAAACTAACTAAAGAAACTTGAAAGTGGAGAAAGAGAGAAAGAAGGAGACAATACCCTCTTCTTGGTGACTCATTCACTTATTCGTTCACTTACCAAAGCAAATATCCACTACGTGTAGAGAGTACTGTGCTGAAAACCGCACAGAACACGGAGACGTACCCCCCATTCGCAGGGAGGTTAGATACCAGAGAGGGAGACAAGATGTAGATTACCTTACGGCCGTTCCGCACGTATCTTGTTAAACAGTTTACAGCTTCAGGGGAGAGAAGGGATCCAGAAATCGCCTGGATTCTCAGTGAAGTCTTCCCAGAGAAGCAGGTGCGAAATAGGTGGACTGGAAGAAACAAAACAATTAACCTCGTGGGTAGATATGAAACGGAGCAGAGGTGCACAGATATGTAGACCCCGTTCTTCCTTGAAACGTCTAGAAAGTGAAACTGAAGCCAAATTACGGAGGGCCTTGAGTGTCAGTCTTAGGAGCTTGGCCGTATGGGGATGACAGCGGGTGCCACGGACGGCTCGGAAGAGGGCAAGGGCATAACCCAAGAGCCCTGGGAGGTGTAGGAGAGGTCGCAGCGAGGGAGGTAGAAAGGCATGCGATTCTCCGAAGCAGTCACCGTAAGCCAGGTGTAAACTCATAAACGGTAGACGCGGAGTAAGGGCCACACAGATGGCAGGGAGGAGTACGAGGGACACTAGAAAGGAAAACGGTCAGGGCTTCACCAGGGATTGGGTGCATTCCTTTCTCCCTCTAACAGAGGTTATCAGTAACCGGGCTGGTCGCTGGGAATCAAGAGCAAGCAAAACAGGCGTGATCTCTTCTTCCTCACGGACCACGGGGTAAACTTACCTACCTGAAACTGGATGTGAAAGGCGACGACGGCCATAAGCGAGAGGTGCGTGGTGTCACGTGAGCTACGGTAGGGGGACGTGATGAGTTGAGTCGGTAAGGGGACGCTTTCTTGACCAAGTGACACCTGAGAAGAGATGAGAAGGGTGAGGCGGCATCAGTCAGCTGCAAACTAAACAGAGGGACACTTCCTGCAGAGGGGCAGCACGGGCGATGCGCCGTTGTAAGTATGCAGGCCTGAGAGGAGGCCACTGTGGGCAGGATGATTGAGAATGAAAGGAAGGAGCTGCAAGACGAGGCCGCAGAGATCACGCTCCACCCTGCCCAGGGGATGCCCTGCCCTGCGGACTAGCACACCCAGAGAGAGAGTACCAGTGCACAGCCAGATGAGAAGCCCGCTCGAGAACGCAAGCCAACGCTGCTTCTTTCGCCAAGAAAGTCTTGCCTGGTAAACTAAACAGCGTATCCATAGAGCGGACACGTGATTTACATTCTGAAGCAGGCGCCCCGCCTTACGGAACGGCGACGGTTCTCAGGGGGGCCGGGCAGGAGCCGCTCCGCGCGTCTGTGCCAGGGACCCACCCGCCTGCGGGACCTCCGGCCGCCTCGCAGGAAGCTACGACGCCCAGTCCCACGGCTACCTGTGCAGCGAGGTGGACTCCGCGGACGCGTGCCACACACACTTCAAGCGGGAGCGCGGCCTGAGTGGCAAGGCGAGAGGCCGGCCTGCCGCGCAGACCAAGAAGGCGCTCTTCGGCCTGGGCCTAGGTGCTTGCGCCGCCCCCCTGGGCCTGCCGGGCTCTGAGGGCCCTGCCCTGGACCCCCTGCCCCCCTGCCCTTGGTTCAGTCACAGCAGAGGTGGCCACACCCACACCCTCTGTGACCTCGGCGTTCCACCCTCCTGCAGCCCCGCCCGCCCCCCTCCGCCGGTTGCCCTGGGCTACGGAAGCGGCATCCTGGGGCCAGGGGGTTCCCAGGAGGCCAAGGGAAGACACGATGGCCTTCAATGAGTCGCAGAGGCCTTACGTGGCCTTGTGTGGTTGGGCTCACCTCTGACGTTTCAGTGAACTCTGCGAGAAGACAGGGACCTACCTGCAGCCTCACAGTTGGGCTCCACGGTAAGGTGTGCGGGACAGACCTCAAACTGACCCACGGCATGGAGCAACACCCGCCATCGAGAGGTCTACAAGAGAGCCGCTGCAGCTAGCCCACAGGTCCGAGAAAACTAGGTTCTCCTTTACGTAAGTGAGTTTTGGGGAGATGTGTTGCAAAGCATTACCACAGCAAGAGCCGACTAATGCAACGTTCTCCAAATCACTGCCATGTCCACGGCTGCCACCGAGCCTACGTGTAAGGCACCTGTGTCCTCGAACTTTGAGAACTCCTGAATTCTCGGTGCCTCTCCAACACAATGTACGTGGCTAAGGTGTCCCCAGATAACTTCACTAACGTACCACCGAGACCGCCCTAAGCTTTCATTGAACGCAATGCAACGCTCTTTCTATTCGTTTTCCGTTTCGACGTCGGTAAAATGCTTTCCGTCAATCTAAAAGGATGGAAAATTGGCACAAAACACTCTGCGGATAGCTGTTTTTCACAAAGGAAAATCACAAACGAAACAGGCATTTCACCGGGTGTAGAGCACTAACGCCCCCTAGTGCCTCTAAATGCCAAGTGCACAGAGGCGCTTAATTAAATATCGAATCCCAGCTCTCTCCGCTTGAGAGGGAGAGCAAGCCATTCTCAAGTGGAGGAGGGATGTTTTCAGCAGCTATCTGCAACATTCTGTGGACCTGGCCACTGTGTAGCTACAAAGAAACCTTTTGTCTGAGGAAACTAACTAAAGAAACTTGAAAGTGGAGAAAGAGAGAAAGAAGGAGACAATACCCTCTTCTTGGTGACTCATTCACTTATTCGTTCACTTACCAAAGCAAATATCCACTACGTGTAGAGAGTACTGTGCTGAAAACCGCACAGAACACGGAGACGTACCCCCCATTCGCAGGGAGGTTAGATACCAGAGAGGGAGACAAGATGTAGATTACCTTACGGCCGTTCCGCACGTGTCTTGTTAAACAGTTTACAGCTTCAGGGGAGAGAAGGGATCCAGAAATCGCCTGGATTCTCAGTGAAGTCTTCCCAGAGAAGCAGGTGCGAAATAGGTGGACTGGAAGAAACAAAACAATTAACCTCGTGGGTAGATATGAAACGGAGCAGAGGTGCACAGATATGTAGACCCCGTTCTTCCTTGAAACGTCTAGAAAGTGAAACTGAAGCCAAATTACGGAGGGCCTTGAGTGTCAGTCTTAGGAGCTTGGCCGTATGGGGATGACAGCGGGTGCCACGGACGGCTCGGAAGAGGGCAAGGGCATAACCCAAGAGCCCTGGGAGGTGTAGGAGAGGTCGCAGCGAGGGAGGTAGAAAGGCATGCGATTCTCCGAAGCAGTCACCGTAAGCCAGGTGTAAACTCATAAACGGTAGACGCGGAGTAAGGGCCACACAGATGGCAGGGAGCAGTACGAGGGACACTAGAAAGGAAAACGGTCAGGGCTTCACCAGGGATTGGGTGCATTCCTTTCTCCCTCTAACAGAGGTTATCAGTAACCGGGCTGGTCGCTGGGAATCAAGAGCAAGCAAAACAGGCGTGATCTCTTCTTCCTCACGGACCACGGGGTAAACTTACCTACCTGAAACTGGATGTGAAAGGCGACGACGGCCATAAGCGAGAGGTGCGTGGTGTCACGTGAGCTACGGTAGGGGGACGTGATGAGTTGAGTCGGTAAGGGGACGCTTTCTTGACCAAGTGACACCTGAGAAGAGATGAGAAGGGTGAGGCGGCATCAGTCAGCTGCAAACTAAACAGAGGGACACTTCCTGCAGAGGGGCAGCACGGGCGATGCGCCGTTGTAAGTATGCAGGCCTGAGAGGAGGCCACTGTGGGCAGGATGATTGAGAATGAAAGGAAGGAGCTGCAAGACGAGGCCGCAGAGATCACGCTCCACCCTGCCCAGGGGATGCCCTGCCCTGCGGACTAGCACACCCAGAGAGAGAGTACCAGTGCACAGCCAGATGAGAAGCCCGCTCGAGAACGCAAGCCAACGCTGCTTCTTTCGCCAAGAAAGTCTTGCCTGGTAAACTAAACAGCGTATCCATAGAGCGGACACGTGATTTACATTCTGAAGCAGGCGCCCCGCCTTACGGAACGGCGACGGTTCTCAGGGGGGCCGGGCAGGAGCCGCTCCGCGCGTCTGTGCCAGGGACCCACCCGCCTGCGGGACCTCCGGCCGCCTCGCAGGAAGCTACGACGCCCAGTCCCACGGCTACCTGTGCAGCGAGGTGGACTCCGCGGACGCGTGCCACACACACTTCAAGCGGGAGCGCGGCCTGAGTGGCAAGGCGAGAGGCCGGCCTGCCGCGCAGACCAAGAAGGCGCTCTTCGGCCTGGGCCTAGGTGCTTGCGCCGCCCCCCTGGGCCTGCCGGGCTCTGAGGGCCCTGCCCTGGACCCCCTGCCCCCCTGCCCTTGGTTCAGTCACAGCAGAGGTGGCCACACCCACACCCTCTGTGACCTCGGCGTTCCACCCTCCTGCAGCCCCGCCCGCCCCCCTCCGCCGGTTGCCCTGGGCTACGGAAGCGGCATCCTGGGGCCAGGGGGTTCCCAGGAGGCCAAGGGAAGACACGATGGCCTTCAATGAGTCGCAGAGGCCTTACGTGGCCTTGTGTGGTTGGGCTCACCTCTGACGTTTCAGTGAACTCTGCGAGAAGACAGGGACCTACCTGCAGCCTCACAGTTGGGCTCCACGGTAAGGTGTGCGGGACAGACCTCAAACTGACCCACGGCATGGAGCAACACCCGCCATCGAGAGGTCTACAAGAGAGCCGCTGCAGCTAGCCCACAGGTCCGAGAAAACTAGGTTCTCCTTTACGTAAGTGAGTTTTGGGGAGATGTGTTGCAAAGCATTACCACAGCAAGAGCCGACTAATACAACGTTCTCCAAATCACTGCCATGTCCACGGCTGCCACCGAGCCTACGTGTAAGGCACCTGTGTCCTCGAACTTTGAGAACTCCTGAATTCTCGGTGCCTCTCCAACACAATGTACGTGGCTAAGGTGTCCCCAGATAACTTCACTAACGTACCACCGAGACCGCCCTAAGCTTTCATTGAACGCAATGCAACGCTCTTTCTATTCGTTTTCCGTTTCGACGTCGGTAAAATGCTTTCCGTCAATCTAAAAGGATGGAAAATTGGCACAAAACACTCTGCGGATAGCTGTTTTTCACAAAGGAAAATCACAAACGAAACAGGCATTTCACCGGGTGTAGAGCACTAACGCCCCCTAGTGCCTCTAAATGCCAAGTGCACAGAGGCGCTTAATTAAATATCGAATCCCAGCTCTCTCCGCTTGAGAGGGAGAGCAAGCCATTCTCAAGTGGAGGAGGGATGTTTTCAGCAGCTATCTGCAACATTCTGTGGACCTGGCCACTGTGTAGCTACAAAGAAACCTTTTGTCTGAGGAAACTAACTAAAGAAACTTGAAAGTGGAGAAAGAGAGAAAGAAGGAGACAATACCCTCTTCTTGGTGACTCATTCACTTATTCGTTCACTTACCAAAGCAAATATCCACTACGTGTAGAGAGTACTGTGCTGAAAACCGCACAGAACACGGAGACGTACCCCCCATTCGCAGGGAGGTTAGATACCAGAGAGGGAGACAAGATGTAGATTACCTTACGGCCGTTCCGCACGTGTCTTGTTAAACAGTTTACAGCTTCAGGGGAGAGAAGGGATCCAGAAATCGCCTGGATTCTCAGTGAAGTCTTCCCAGAGAAGCAGGTGCGAAATAGGTGGACTGGAAGAAACAAAACAATTAACCTCGTGGGTAGATATGAAACGGAGCAGAGGTGCACAGATATGTAGACCCCGTTCTTCCTTGAAACGTCTAGAAAGTGAAACTGAAGCCAAATTACGGAGGGCCTTGAGTGTCAGTCTTAGGAGCTTGGCCGTATGGGGATGACAGCGGGTGCCACGGACGGCTCGGAAGAGGGCAAGGGCATAACCCAAGAGCCCTGGGAGGTGTAGGAGAGGTCGCAGCGAGGGAGGTAGAAAGGCATGCGATTCTCCGAAGCAGTCACCGTAAGCCAGGTGTAAACTCATAAACGGTAGACGCGGAGTAAGGGCCACACAGATGGCAGGGAGGAGTACGAGGGACACTAGAAAGGAAAACGGTCAGGGCTTCACCAGGGATTGGGTGCATTCCTTTCTCCCTCTAACAGAGGTTATCAGTAACCGGGCTGGTCGCTGGGAATCAAGAGCAAGCAAAACAGGCGTGATCTCTTCTTCCTCACGGACCACGGGGTAAACTTACCTACCTGAAACTGGATGTGAAAGGCGACGACGGCCATAAGCGAGAGGTGCGTGGTGTCACGTGAGCTACGGTAGGGGGACGTGATGAGTTGAGTCGGTAAGGGGACGCTTTCTTGACCAAGTGACACCTGAGAAGAGATGAGAAGGGTGAGGCGGCATCAGTCAGCTGCAAACTAAACAGAGGGACACTTCCTGCAGAGGGGCAGCACGGGCGATGCGCCGTTGTAAGTATGCAGGCCTGAGAGGAGGCCACTGTGGGCAGGATGATTGAGAATGAAAGGAAGGAGCTGCAAGACGAGGCCGCAGAGATCACGCTCCACCCTGCCCAGGGGATGCCCTGCCCTGCGGACTAGCACACCCAGAGAGAGAGTACCAGTGCACAGCCAGATGAGAAGCCCGCTCGAGAACGCAAGCCAACGCTGCTTCTTTCGCCAAGAAAGTCTTGCCTGGTAAACTAAACAGCGTATCCATAGAGCGGACACGTGATTTACATTCTGAAGCAGGCGCCCCGCCTTACGGAACGGCGACGGTTCTCAGGGGGGCCGGGCAGGAGCCGCTCCGCGCGTCTGTGCCAGGGACCCACCCGCCTGCGGGACCTCCGGCCGCCTCGCAGGAAGCTACGACGCCCAGTCCCACGGCTACCTGTGCAGCGAGGTGGACTCCGCGGACGCGTGCCACACACACTTCAAGCGGGAGCGCGGCCTGAGTGGCAAGGCGAGAGGCCGGCCTGCCGCGCAGACCAAGAAGGCGCTCTTCGGCCTGGGCCTAGGTGCTTGCGCCGCCCCCCTGGGCCTGCCGGGCTCTGAGGGCCCTGCCCTGGACCCCCTGCCCCCCTGCCCTTGGTTCAGTCACAGCAGAGGTGGCCACACCCACACCCTCTGTGACCTCGGCGTTCCACCCTCCTGCAGCCCCGCCCGCCCCCCTCCGCCGGTTGCCCTGGGCTACGGAAGCTGCATCCTGGGGCCAGGGGGTTCCCAGGAGGCCAAGGGAAGACACGATGGCCTTCAATGAGTCGCAGAGGCCTTACGTGGCCTTGTGTGGTTGGGCTCACCTCTGACGTTTCAGTGAACTCTGCGAGAAGACAGGGACCTACCTGCAGCCTCACAGTTGGGCTCCACGGTAAGGTGTGCGGGACAGACCTCAAACTGACCCACGGCATGGAGCAACACCCGCCATCGAGAGGTCTACAAGAGAGCCGCTGCAGCTAGCCCACAGGTCCGAGAAAACTAGGTTCTCCTTTACGTAAGTGAGTTTTGGGGAGATGTGTTGCAAAGCATTACCACAGCAAGAGCCGACTAATACAACGTTCTCCAAATCACTGCCATGTCCACGGCTGCCACCGAGCCTACGTGTAAGGCACCTGTGTCCTCGAACTTTGAGAACTCCTGAATTCTCGGTGCCTCTCCAACACAATGTACGTGGCTAAGGTGTCCCCAGATAACTTCACTAACGTACCACCGAGACCGCCCTAAGCTTTCATTGAACGCAATGCAACGCTCTTTCTATTCGTTTTCCGTTTCGACGTCGGTAAAATGCTTTCCGTCAATCTAAAAGGATGGAAAATTGGCACAAAACACTCTGCGCATAGTTGTTTTTCACAAAGGAAAATCACAAACGAAACAGGCATTTCACCGGGTGTAGAGCACTAACGCCCCCTAGTGCCTCTAAATGCCAAGTGCACAGAGGCGCTTAATTAAATATCGAATCCCAGCTCTCTCCGCTTGAGAGGGAGAGCAAGCCATTCTCAAGTGGAGGAGGGATGTTTTCAGCAGCTATCTGCAACATTCTGTGGACCTGGCCACTGTGTAGCTACAAAGAAACCTTTTGTCTGAGGAAACTAACTAAAGAAACTTGAAAGTGGAGAAAGAGAGAAAGAAGGAGACAATACCCTCTTCTTGGTGACTCATTCACTTATTCGTTCACTTACCAAAGCAAATATCCACTACGTGTAGAGAGTACTGTGCTGAAAACCGCACAGAACACGGAGACGTACCCCCCATTCGCAGGGAGGTTAGATACCAGAGAGGGAGACAAGATGTAGATTACCTTACGGCCGTTCCGCACGTGTCTTGTTAAACAGTTTACAGCTTCAGGGGAGAGAAGGGATCCAGAAATCGCCTGGATTCTCAGTGAAGTCTTCCCAGAGAAGCAGGTGCGAAATAGGTGGACTGGAAGAAACAAAACAATTAACCTCGTGGGTAGATATGAAACGGAGCAGAGGTGCACAGATATGTAGACCCCGTTCTTCCTTGAAACGTCTAGAAAGTGAAACTGAAGCCAAATTACGGAGGGCCTTGAGTGTCAGTCTTAGGAGCTTGGCCGTATGGGGATGACAGCGGGTGCCACGGACGGCTCGGAAGAGGGCAAGGGCATAACCCAAGAGCCCTGGGAGGTGTAGGAGAGGTCGCAGCGAGGGAGGTAGAAAGGCATGCGATTCTCCGAAGCAGTCACCGTAAGCCAGGTGTAAACTCATAAACGGTAGACGCGGAGTAAGGGCGACACAGATGGCAGGGAGGAGTACGAGGGACACTAGAAAGGAAAACGGTCAGGGCTTCACCAGGGATTGGGTGCATTCCTTTCTCCCTCTAACAGAGGTTATCAGTAACCGGGCTGGTCGCTGGGAATCAAGAGCAAGCAAAACAGGCGTGATCTCTTCTTCCTCACGGACCACGGGGTAAACTTACCTACCTGAAACTGGATGTGAAAGGCGACGACGGCCATAAGCGAGAGGTGCGTGGTGTCACGTGAGCTACGGTAGGGGGACGTGATGAGTTGAGTCGGTAAGGGGACGCTTTCTTGACCAAGTGACACCTGAGAAGAGATGAGAAGGGTGAGGCGGCATCAGTCAGCTGCAAACTAAACAGAGGGACACTTCCTGCAGAGGGGCAGCACGGGCGATGCGCCGTTGTAAGTATGCAGGCCTGAGAGGAGGCCACTGTGGGCAGGATGATTGAGAATGAAAGGAAGGAGCTGCAAGACGAGGCCGCAGAGATCACGCTCCACCCTGCCCAGGGGATGCCCTGCCCTGCGGACTAGCACACCCAGAGAGAGAGTACCAGTGCACAGCCAGATGAGAAGCCCGCTCGAGAACGCAAGCCAACGCTGCTTCTTTCGCCAAGAAAGTCTTGCCTGGTAAACTAAACAGCGTATCCATAGAGCGGACACGTGATTTACATTCTGAAGCAGGCGCCCCGCCTTACGGAACGGCGACGGTTCTCAGGGGGGCCGGGCAGGAGCCGCTCCGCGCGTCTGTGCCAGGGACCCACCCGCCTGCGGGACCTCCGGCCGCCTCGCAGGAAGCTACGACGCCCAGTCCCACGGCTACCTGTGCAGCGAGGTGGACTCCGCGGACGCGTGCCACACACACTTCAAGCGGGAGCGCGGCCTGAGTGGCAAGGCGAGAGGCCGGCCTGCCGCGCAGACCAAGAAGGCGCTCTTCGGCCTGGGCCTAGGTGCTTGCGCCGCCCCCCTGGGCCTGCCGGGCTCTGAGGGCCCTGCCCTGGACCCCCTGCCCCCCTGCCCTTGGTTCAGTCACAGCAGAGGTGGCCACACCCACACCCTCTGTGACCTCGGCGTTCCACCCTCCTGCAGCCCCGCCCGCCCCCCTCCGCCGGTTGCCCTGGGCTACGGAAGCGGCATCCTGGGGCCAGGGGGTTCCCAGGAGGCCAAGGGAAGACACGATGGCCTTCAATGAGTCGCAGAGGCCTTACGTGGCCTTGTGTGGTTGGGCTCACCTCTGACGTTTCAGTGAACTCTGCGAGAAGACAGGGACCTACCTGCAGCCTCACAGTTGGGCTCCACGGTAAGGTGTGCGGGACAGACCTCAAACTGACCCACGGCATGGAGCAACACCCGCCATCGAGAGGTCTACAAGAGAGCCGCTGCAGCTAGCCCACAGGTCCGAGAAAACTAGGTTCTCCTTTACGTAAGTGAGTTTTGGGGAGATGTGTTGCAAAGCATTACCACAGCAAGAGCCGACTAATACAACGTTCTCCAAATCACTGCCATGTCCACGGCTGCCACCGAGCCTACGTGTAAGGCACCTGTGTCCTCGAACTTTGAGAACTCCTGAATTCTCGGTGCCTCTCCAACACAATGTACGTGGCTAAGGTGTCCCCAGATAACTTCACTAACGTACCACCGAGACCGCCCTAAGCTTTCATTGAACGCAATGCAACGCTCTTTCTATTCGTTTTCCGTTTCGACGTCGGTAAAATGCTTTCCGTCAATCTAAAAGGATGGAAAATTGGCACAAAACACTCTGCGGATAGCTGTTTTTCACAAAGGAAAATCACAAACGAAACAGGCATTTCACCGGGTGTAGAGCACTAACGCCCCCTAGTGCCTCTAAATGCCAAGTGCACAGAGGCGCTTAATTAAATATCGAATCCCAGCTCTCTCCGCTTGAGAGGGAGAGCAAGCCATTCTCAAGTGGAGGAGGGATGTTTTCAGCAGCTATCTGCAACATTCTGTGGACCTGGCCACTGTGTAGCTACAAAGAAACCTTTTGTCTGAGGAAACTAACTAAAGAAACTTGAAAGTGGAGAAAGAGAGAAAGAAGGAGACAATACCCTCTTCTTGGTGACTCATTCACTTATTCGTTCACTTACCAAAGCAAATATCCACTACGTGTAGAGAGTACTGTGCTGAAAACCGCACAGAACACGGAGACGTACCCCCCATTCGCAGGGAGGTTAGATACCAGAGAGGGAGACAAGATGTAGATTACCTTACGGCCGTTCCGCACGTGTCTTGTTAAACAGTTTACAGCTTCAGGGGAGAGAAGGGATCCAGAAATCGCCTGGATTCTCAGTGAAGTCTTCCCAGAGAAGCAGGTGCGAAATAGGTGGACTGGAAGAAACAAAACAATTAACCTCGTGGGTAGATATGAAACGGAGCAGAGGTGCACAGATATGTAGACCCCGTTCTTCCTTGAAACGTCTAGAAAGTGAAACTGAAGCCAAATTACGGAGGGCCTTGAGTGTCAGTCTTAGGAGCTTGGCCGTATGGGGATGACAGCGGGTGCCACGGACGGCTCGGAAGAGGGCAAGGGCATAACCCAAGAGCCCTGGGAGGTGTAGGAGAGGTCGCAGCGAGGGAGGTAGAAAGGCATGCGATTCTCCGAAGCAGTCACCGTAAGCCAGGTGTAAACTCATAAACGGTAGACGCGGAGTAAGGGCCACACAGATGGCAGGGAGGAGTACGAGGGACACTAGAAAGGAAAACGGTCAGGGCTTCACCAGGGATTGGGTGCATTCCTTTCTCCCTCTAACAGAGGTTATCAGTAACCGGGCTGGTCGCTGGGAATCAAGAGCAAGCAAAACAGGCGTGATCTCTTCTTCCTCACGGACCACGGGGTAAACTTACCTACCTGAAACTGGATGTGAAAGGCGACGACGGCCATAAGCGAGAGGTGCGTGGTGTCACGTGAGCTACGGTAGGGGGACGTGATGAGTTGAGTCGGTAAGGGGACGCTTTCTTGACCAAGTGACACCTGAGAAGAGATGAGAAGGGTGAGGCGGCATCAGTCAGCTGCAAACTAAACAGAGGGACACTTCCTGCAGAGGGGCAGCACGGGCGATGCGCCGTTGTAAGTATGCAGGCCTGAGAGGAGGCCACTGTGGGCAGGATGATTGAGAATGAAAGGAAGGAGCTGCAAGACGAGGCCGCAGAGATCACGCTCCACCCTGCCCAGGGGATGCCCTGCCCTGCGGACTAGCACACCCAGAGAGAGAGTACCAGTGCACAGCCAGATGAGAAGCCCGCTCGAGAACGCAAGCCAACGCTGCTTCTTTCGCCAAGAAAGTCTTGCCTGGTAAACTAAACAGCGTATCCATAGAGCGGACACGTGATTTACATTCTGAAGCAGGCGCCCCGCCTTACGGAACGGCGACGGTTCTCAGGGGGGCCGGGCAGGAGCCGCTCCGCGCGTCTGTGCCAGGGACCCACCCGCCTGCGGGACCTCCGGCCGCCTCGCAGGAAGCTACGACGCCCAGTCCCACGGCTACCTGTGCAGCGAGGTGGACTCCGCGGACGCGTGCCACACACACTTCAAGCGGGAGCGCGGCCTGAGTGGCAAGGCGAGAGGCCGGCCTGCCGCGCAGACCAAGAAGGCGCTCTTCGGCCTGGGCCTAGGTGCTTGCGCCGCCCCCCTGGGCCTGCCGGGCTCTGAGGGCCCTGCCCTGGACCCCCTGCCCCCCTGCCCTTGGTTCAGTCACAGCAGAGGTGGCCACACCCACACCCTCTGTGACCTCGGCGTTCCACCCTCCTGCAGCCCCGCCCGCCCCCCTCCGCCGGTTGCCCTGGGCTACGGAAGCGGCATCCTGGGGCCAGGGGGTTCCCAGGAGGCCAAGGGAAGACACGATGGCCTTCAATGAGTCGCAGAGGCCTTACGTGGCCTTGTGTGGTTGGGCTCACCTCTGACGTTTCAGTGAACTCTGCGAGAAGACAGGGACCTACCTGCAGCCTCACAGTTGGGCTCCACGGTAAGGTGTGCGGGACAGACCTCAAACTGACCCACGGCATGGAGCAACACCCGCCATCGAGAGGTCTACAAGAGAGCCGCTGCAGCTAGCCCACAGGTCCGAGAAAACTAGGTTCTCCTTTACGTAAGTGAGTTTTGGGGAGATGTGTTGCAAAGCATTACCACAGCAAGAGCCGACTAATACAACGTTCTCCAAATCACTGCCATGTCCACGGCTGCCACCGAGCCTACGTGTAAGGCACCTGTGTCCTCGAACTTTGAGAACTCCTGAATTCTCGGTGCCTCTCCAACACAATGTACGTGGCTAAGGTGTCCCCAGATAACTTCACTAACGTACCACCGAGACCGCCCTAAGCTTTCATTGAACGCAATGCAACGCTCTTTCTATTCGTTTTCCGTTTCGACGTCGGTAAAATGCTTTCCGTCAATCTAAAAGGATGGAAAATTGGCACAAAACACTCTGCGCATAGTTGTTTTTCACAAAGGAAAATCACAAACGAAACAGGCATTTCACCGGGTGTAGAGCACTAACGCCCCCTAGTGCCTCTAAATGCCAAGTGCACAGAGGCGCTTAATTAAATATCGAATCCCAGCTCTCTCCGCTTGAGAGGGAGAGCAAGCCATTCTCAAGTGGAGGAGGGATGTTTTCAGCAGCTATCTGCAACATTCTGTGGACCTGGCCACTGTGTAGCTACAAAGAAACCTTTTGTCTGAGGAAACTAACTAAAGAAACTTGAAAGTGGAGAAAGAGAGAAAGAAGGAGACAATACCCTCTTCTTGGTGACTCATTCACTTATTCGTTCACTTACCAAAGCAAATATCCACTACGTGTAGAGAGTACTGTGCTGAAAACCGCACAGAACACGGAGACGTACCCCCCATTCGCAGGGAGGTTAGATACCAGAGAGGGAGACAAGATGTAGATTACCTTACGGCCGTTCCGCACATGTCTTGTTAAACAGTTTACAGCTTCAGGGGAGAGAAGGGATCCAGAAATCGCCTGGATTCTCAGTGAAGTCTTCCCAGAGAAGCAGGTGCGAAATAGGTGGACTGGAAGAAACAAAACAATTAACCTCGTGGGTAGATATGAAACGGAGCAGAGGTGCACAGATATGTAGACCCCGTTCTTCCTTGAAACGTCTAGAAAGTGAAACTGAAGCCAAATTACGGAGGGCCTTGAGTGTCAGTCTTAGGAGCTTGGCCGTATGGGGATGACAGCGGGTGCCACGGACGGCTCGGAAGAGGGCAAGGGCATAACCCAAGAGCCCTGGGAGGTGTAGGAGAGGTCGCAGCGAGGGAGGTAGAAAGGCATGCGATTCTCCGAAGCAGTCACCGTAAGCCAGGTGTAAACTCATAAACGGTAGACGCGGAGTAAGGGCGACACAGATGGCAGGGAGGAGTACGAGGGACACTAGAAAGGAAAACGGTCAGGGCTTCACCAGGGATTGGGTGCATTCCTTTCTCCCTCTAACAGAGGTTATCAGTAACCGGGCTGGTCGCTGGGAATCAAGAGCAAGCAAAACAGGCGTGATCTCTTCTTCCTCACGGACCACGGGGTAAACTTACCTACCTGAAACTGGATGTGAAAGGCGACGACGGCCATAAGCGAGAGGTGCGTGGTGTCACGTGAGCTACGGTAGGGGGACGTGATGAGTTGAGTCGGTAAGGGGACGCTTTCTTGACCAAGTGACACCTGAGAAGAGATGAGAAGGGTGAGGCGGCATCAGTCAGCTGCAAACTAAACAGAGGGACACTTCCTGCAGAGGGGCAGCACGGGCGATGCGCCGTTGTAAGTATGCAGGCCTGAGAGGAGGCCACTGTGGGCAGGATGATTGAGAATGAAAGGAAGGAGCTGCAAGACGAGGCCGCAGAGATCACGCTCCACCCTGCCCAGGGGATGCCCTGCCCTGCGGACTAGCACACCCAGAGAGAGAGTACCAGTGCACAGCCAGATGAGAAGCCCGCTCGAGAACGCAAGCCAACGCTGCTTCTTTCGCCAAGAAAGTCTTGCCTGGTAAACTAAACAGCGTATCCATAGAGCGGACACGTGATTTACATTCTGAAGCAGGCGCCCCGCCTTACGGAACGGCGACGGTTCTCAGGGGGGCCGGGCAGGAGCCGCTCCGCGCGTCTGTGCCAGGGACCCACCCGCCTGCGGGACCTCCGGCCGCCTCGCAGGAAGCTACGACGCCCAGTCCCACGGCTACCTGTGCAGCGAGGTGGACTCCGCGGACGCGTGCCACACACACTTCAAGCGGGAGCGCGGCCTGAGTGGCAAGGCGAGAGGCCGGCCTGCCGCGCAGACCAAGAAGGCGCTCTTCGGCCTGGGCCTAGGTGCTTGCGCCGCCCCCCTGGGCCTGCCGGGCTCTGAGGGCCCTGCCCTGGACCCCCTGCCCCCCTGCCCTTGGTTCAGTCACAGCAGAGGTGGCCACACCCACACCCTCTGTGACCTCGGCGTTCCACCCTCCTGCAGCCCCGCCCGCCCCCCTCCGCCGGTTGCCCTGGGCTACGGAAGCGGCATCCTGGGGCCAGGGGGTTCCCAGGAGGCCAAGGGAAGACACGATGGCCTTCAATGAGTCGCAGAGGCCTTACGTGGCCTTGTGTGGTTGGGCTCACCTCTGACGTTTCAGTGAACTCTGCGAGAAGACAGGGACCTACCTGCAGCCTCACAGTTGGGCTCCACGGTAAGGTGTGCGGGACAGACCTCAAACTGACCCACGGCATGGAGCAACACCCGCCATCGAGAGGTCTACAAGAGAGCCGCTGCAGCTAGCCCACAGGTCCGAGAAAACTAGGTTCTCCTTTACGTAAGTGAGTTTTGGGGAGATGTGTTGCAAAGCATTACCACAGCAAGAGCCGACTAATACAACGTTCTCCAAATCACTGCCATGTCCACGGCTGCCACCGAGCCTACGTGTAAGGCACCTGTGTCCTCGAACTTTGAGAACTCCTGAATTCTCGGTGCCTCTCCAACACAATGTACGTGGCTAAGGTGTCCCCAGATAACTTCACTAACGTACCACCGAGACCGCCCTAAGCTTTCATTGAACGCAATGCAACGCTCTTTCTATTCGTTTTCCGTTTCGACGTCGGTAAAATGCTTTCCGTCAATCTAAAAGGATGGAAAATTGGCACAAAACACTCTGCGCATAGTTGTTTTTCACAAAGGAAAATCACAAACGAAACAGGCATTTCACCGGGTGTAGAGCACTAACGCCCCCTAGTGCCTCTAAATGCCAAGTGCACAGAGGCGCTTAATTAAATATCGAATCCCAGCTCTCTCCGCTTGAGAGGGAGAGCAAGCCATTCTCAAGTGGAGGAGGGATGTTTTCAGCAGCTATCTGCAACATTCTGTGGACCTGGCCACTGTGTAGCTACAAAGAAACCTTTTGTCTGAGGAAACTAACTAAAGAAACTTGAAAGTGGAGAAAGAGAGAAAGAAGGAGACAATACCCTCTTCTTGGTGACTCATTCACTTATTCGTTCACTTACCAAAGCAAATATCCACTACGTGTAGAGAGTACTGTGCTGAAAACCGCACAGAACACGGAGACGTACCCCCCATTCGCAGGGAGGTTAGATACCAGAGAGGGAGACAAGATGTAGATTACCTTACGGCCGTTCCGCACATGTCTTGTTAAACAGTTTACAGCTTCAGGGGAGAGAAGGGATCCAGAAATCGCCTGGATTCTCAGTGAAGTCTTCCCAGAGAAGCAGGTGCGAAATAGGTGGACTGGAAGAAACAAAACAATTAACCTCGTGGGTAGATATGAAACGGAGCAGAGGTGCACAGATATGTAGACCCCGTTCTTCCTTGAAACGTCTAGAAAGTGAAACTGAAGCCAAATTACGGAGGGCCTTGAGTGTCAGTCTTAGGAGCTTGGCCGTATGGGGATGACAGCGGGTGCCACGGACGGCTCGGAAGAGGGCAAGGGCATAACCCAAGAGCCCTGGGAGGTGTAGGAGAGGTCGCAGCGAGGGAGGTAGAAAGGCATGCGATTCTCCGAAGCAGTCACCGTAAGCCAGGTGTAAACTCATAAACGGTAGACGCGGAGTAAGGGCGACACAGATGGCAGGGAGGAGTACGAGGGACACTAGAAAGGAAAACGGTCAGGGCTTCACCAGGGATTGGGTGCATTCCTTTCTCCCTCTAACAGAGGTTATCAGTAACCGGGCTGGTCGCTGGGAATCAAGAGCAAGCAAAACAGGCGTGATCTCTTCTTCCTCACGGACCACGGGGTAAACTTACCTACCTGAAACTGGATGTGAAAGGCGACGACGGCCATAAGCGAGAGGTGCGTGGTGTCACGTGAGCTACGGTAGGGGGACGTGATGAGTTGAGTCGGTAAGGGGACGCTTTCTTGACCAAGTGACACCTGAGAAGAGATGAGAAGGGTGAGGCGGCATCAGTCAGCTGCAAACTAAACAGAGGGACACTTCCTGCAGAGGGGCAGCACGGGCGATGCGCCGTTGTAAGTATGCAGGCCTGAGAGGAGGCCACTGTGGGCAGGATGATTGAGAATGAAAGGAAGGAGCTGCAAGACGAGGCCGCAGAGATCACGCTCCACCCTGCCCAG
Source organism: Orcinus orca (assembly GCF_937001465.1). NCBI lineage: Eukaryota > Metazoa > Chordata > Mammalia > Artiodactyla > Delphinidae > Orcinus > Orcinus orca. Next base: position 1,978,634 of record NC_064559.1, on the reverse strand, counting down.
GGGATGCCCTGCCCTGCGGACTAGCACACCCAGAGAGAGAGTACCAGTGCACAGCCAGATGAGAAGCCCGCTCGAGAACGCAAGCCAACGCTGCTTCTTTCGCCAAGAAAGTCTTGCCTGGTAAACTAAACAGCGTATCCATAGAGCGGACACGTGATTTACATTCTGAAGCAGGCGCCCCGCCTTACGGAACGGCGACGGTTCTCAGGGGGGCCGGGCAGGAGCCGCTCCGCGCGTCTGTGCCAGGGACCCACCCGCCTGCGGGACCTCCGGCCGCCTCGCAGGAAGCTACGACGCCCAGTCCCACGGCTACCTGTGCAGCGAGGTGGACTCCGCGGACGCGTGCCACACACACTTCAAGCGGGAGCGCGGCCTGAGTGGCAAGGCGAGAGGCCGGCCTGCCGCGCAGACCAAGAAGGCGCTCTTCGGCCTGGGCCTAGGTGCTTGCGCCGCCCCCCTGGGCCTGCCGGGCTCTGAGGGCCCTGCCCTGGACCCCCTGCCCCCCTGCCCTTGGTTCAGTCACAGCAGAGGTGGCCACACCCACACCCTCTGTGACCTCGGCGTTCCACCCTCCTGCAGCCCCGCCCGCCCCCCTCCGCCGGTTGCCCTGGGCTACGGAAGCTGCATCCTGGGGCCAGGGGGTTCCCAGGAGGCCAAGGGAAGACACGATGGCCTTCAATGAGTCGCAGAGGCCTTACGTGGCCTTGTGTGGTTGGGCTCACCTCTGACGTTTCAGTGAACTCTGCGAGAAGACAGGGACCTACCTGCAGCCTCACAGTTGGGCTCCACGGTAAGGTGTGCGGGACAGACCTCAAACTGACCCACGGCATGGAGCAACACCCGCCATCGAGAGGTCTACAAGAGAGCCGCTGCAGCTAGCCCACAGGTCCGAGAAAACTAGGTTCTCCTTTACGTAAGTGAGTTTTGGGGAGATGTGTTGCAAAGCATTACCACAGCAAGAGCCGACTAATACAACGTTCTCCAAATCACTGCCATGTCCACGGCTGCCACCGAGCCTACGTGTAAGGCACCTGTGTCCTCGAACTTTGAGAACTCCTGAATTCTCGGTGCCTCTCCAACACAATGTACGTGGCTAAGGTGTCCCCAGATAACTTCACTAACGTACCACCGAGACCGCCCTAAGCTTTCATTGAACGCAATGCAACGCTCTTTCTATTCGTTTTCCGTTTCGACGTCGGTAAAATGCTTTCCGTCAATCTAAAAGGATGGAAAATTGGCACAAAACACTCTGCGCATAGTTGTTTTTCACAAAGGAAAATCACAAACGAAACAGGCATTTCACCGGGTGTAGAGCACTAACGCCCCCTAGTGCCTCTAAATGCCAAGTGCACAGAGGCGCTTAATTAAATATCGAATCCCAGCTCTCTCCGCTTGAGAGGGAGAGCAAGCCATTCTCAAGTGGAGGAGGGATGTTTTCAGCAGCTATCTGCAACATTCTGTGGACCTGGCCACTGTGTAGCTACAAAGAAACCTTTTGTCTGAGGAAACTAACTAAAGAAACTTGAAAGTGGAGAAAGAGAGAAAGAAGGAGACAATACCCTCTTCTTGGTGACTCATTCACTTATTCGTTCACTTACCAAAGCAAATATCCACTACGTGTAGAGAGTACTGTGCTGAAAACCGCACAGAACACGGAGACGTACCCCCCATTCGCAGGGAGGTTAGATACCAGAGAGGGAGACAAGATGTAGATTACCTTACGGCCGTTCCGCACGTGTCTTGTTAAACAGTTTACAGCTTCAGGGGAGAGAAGGGATCCAGAAATCGCCTGGATTCTCAGTGAAGTCTTCCCAGAGAAGCAGGTGCGAAATAGGTGGACTGGAAGAAACAAAACAATTAACCTCGTGGGTAGATATGAAACGGAGCAGAGGTGCACAGATATTTAGACCCCGTTCTTCCTTGAAACGTCTAGAAAGTGAAACTGAAGCCAAATTACGGAGGGCCTTGAGTGTCAGTCTTAGGAGCTTGGCCGTATGGGGATGACAGCGGGTGCCACGGACGGCTCGGAAGAGGGCAAGGGCATAACCCAAGAGCCCTGGGAGGTGTAGGAGAGGTCGCAGCGAGGGAGGTAGAAAGGCATGCGATTCTCCGAAGCAGTCACCGTAAGCCAGGTGTAAACTCATAAACGGTAGACGCGGAGTAAGGGCCACACAGATGGCAGGGAGCAGTACGAGGGACACTAGAAAGGAAAACGGTCAGGGCTTCACCAGGGATTGGGTGCATTCCTTTCTCCCTCTAACAGAGGTTATCAGTAACCGGGCTGGTCGCTGGGAATCAAGAGCAAGCAAAACAGGCGTGATCTCTTCTTCCTCACGGACCACGGGGTAAACTTACCTACCTGAAACTGGATGTGAAAGGCGACGACGGCCATAAGCGAGAGGTGCGTGGTGTCACGTGAGCTACGGTAGGGGGACGTGATGAGTTGAGTCGGTAAGGGGACGCTTTCTTGACCAAGTGACACCTGAGAAGAGATGAGAAGGGTGAGGCGGCATCAGTCAGCTGCAAACTAAACAGAGGGACACTTCCTGCAGAGGGGCAGCACGGGCGATGCGCCGTTGTAAGTATGCAGGCCTGAGAGGAGGCCACTGTGGGCAGGATGATTGAGAATGAAAGGAAGGAGCTGCAAGACGAGGCCGCAGAGATCACGCTCCACCCTGCCCAGGGGATGCCCTGCCCTGCGGACTAGCACACCCAGAGAGAGAGTACCAGTGCACAGCCAGATGAGAAGCCCGCTCGAGAACGCAAGCCAACGCTGCTTCTTTCGCCAAGAAAGTCTTGCCTGGTAAACTAAACAGCGTATCCATAGAGCGGACACGTGATTTACATTCTGAAGCAGGCGCCCCGCCTTACGGAACGGCGACGGTTCTCAGGGGGGCCGGGCAGGAGCCGCTCCGCGCGTCTGTGCCAGGGACCCACCCGCCTGCGGGACCTCCGGCCGCCTCGCAGGAAGCTACGACGCCCAGTCCCACGGCTACCTGTGCAGCGAGGTGGACTCCGCGGACGCGTGCCACACACACTTCAAGCGGGAGCGCGGCCTGAGTGGCAAGGCGAGAGGCCGGCCTGCCGCGCAGACCAAGAAGGCGCTCTTCGGCCTGGGCCTAGGTGCTTGCGCCGCCCCCCTGGGCCTGCCGGGCTCTGAGGGCCCTGCCCTGGACCCCCTGCCCCCCTGCCCTTGGTTCAGTCACAGCAGAGGTGGCCACACCCACACCCTCTGTGACCTCGGCGTTCCACCCTCCTGCAGCCCCGCCCGCCCCCCTCCGCCGGTTGCCCTGGGCTACGGAAGCTGCATCCTGGGGCCAGGGGGTTCCCAGGAGGCCAAGGGAAGACACGATGGCCTTCAATGAGTCGCAGAGGCCTTACGTGGCCTTGTGTGGTTGGGCTCACCTCTGACGTTTCAGTGAACTCTGCGAGAAGACAGGGACCTACCTGCAGCCTCACAGTTGGGCTCCACGGTAAGGTGTGCGGGACAGACCTCAAACTGACCCACGGCATGGAGCAACACCCGCCATCGAGAGGTCTACAAGAGAGCCGCTGCAGCTAGCCCACAGGTCCGAGAAAACTAGGTTCTCCTTTACGTAAGTGAGTTTTGGGGAGATGTGTTGCAAAGCATTACCACAGCAAGAGCCGACTAATACAACGTTCTCCAAATCACTGCCATGTCCACGGCTGCCACCGAGCCTACGTGTAAGGCACCTGTGTCCTCGAACTTTGAGAACTCCTGAATTCTCGGTGCCTCTCCAACACAATGTACGTGGCTAAGGTGTCCCCAGATAACTTCACTAACGTACCACCGAGACCGCCCTAAGCTTTCATTGAACGCAATGCAACGCTCTTTCTATTCGTTTTCCGTTTCGACGTCGGTAAAATGCTTTCCGTCAATCTAAAAGGATGGAAAATTGGCACAAAACACTCTGCGGATAGCTGTTTTTCACAAAGGAAAATCACAAACGAAACAGGCATTTCACCGGGTGTAGAGCACTAACGCCCCCTAGTGCCTCTAAATGCCAAGTGCACAGAGGCGCTTAATTAAATATCGAATCCCAGCTCTCTCCGCTTGAGAGGGAGAGCAAGCCATTCTCAAGTGGAGGAGGGATGTTTTCAGCAGCTATCTGCAACATTCTGTGGACCTGGCCACTGTGTAGCTACAAAGAAACCTTTTGTCTGAGGAAACTAACTAAAGAAACTTGAAAGTGGAGAAAGAGAGAAAGAAGGAGACAATACCCTCTTCTTGGTGACTCATTCACTTATTCGTTCACTTACCAAAGCAAATATCCACTACGTGTAGAGAGTACTGTGCTGAAAACCGCACAGAACACGGAGACGTACCCCCCATTCGCAGGGAGGTTAGATACCAGAGAGGGAGACAAGATGTAGATTACCTTACGGCCGTTCCGCACATGTCTTGTTAAACAGTTTACAGCTTCAGGGGAGAGAAGGGATCCAGAAATCGCCTGGATTCTCAGTGAAGTCTTCCCAGAGAAGCAGGTGCGAAATAGGTGGACTGGAAGAAACAAAACAATTAACCTCGTGGGTAGATATGAAACGGAGCAGAGGTGCACAGATATGTAGACCCCGTTCTTCCTTGAAACGTCTAGAAAGTGAAACTGAAGCCAAATTACGGAGGGCCTTGAGTGTCAGTCTTAGGAGCTTGGCCGTATGGGGATGACAGCGGGTGCCACGGACGGCTCGGAAGAGGGCAAGGGCATAACCCAAGAGCCCTGGGAGGTGTAGGAGAGGTCGCAGCGAGGGAGGTAGAAAGGCATGCGATTCTCCGAAGCAGTCACCGTAAGCCAGGTGTAAACTCATAAACGGTAGACGCGGAGTAAGGGCCACACAGATGGCAGGGAGGAGTACGAGGGACACTAGAAAGGAAAACGGTCAGGGCTTCACCAGGGATTGGGTGCATTCCTTTCTCCCTCTAACAGAGGTTATCAGTAACCGGGCTGGTCGCTGGGAATCAAGAGCAAGCAAAACAGGCGTGATCTCTTCTTCCTCACGGACCACGGGGTAAACTTACCTACCTGAAACTGGATGTGAAAGGCGACGACGGCCATAAGCGAGAGGTGCGTGGTGTCACGTGAGCTACGGTAGGGGGACGTGATGAGTTGAGTCGGTAAGGGGACGCTTTCTTGACCAAGTGACACCTGAGAAGAGATGAGAAGGGTGAGGCGGCATCAGTCAGCTGCAAACTAAACAGAGGGACACTTCCTGCAGAGGGGCAGCACGGGCGATGCGCCGTTGTAAGTATGCAGGCCTGAGAGGAGGCCACTGTGGGCAGGATGATTGAGAATGAAAGGAAGGAGCTGCAAGACGAGGCCGCAGAGATCACGCTCCACCCTGCCCAGGGGATGCCCTGCCCTGCGGACTAGCACACCCAGAGAGAGAGTACCAGTGCACAGCCAGATGAGAAGCCCGCTCGAGAACGCAAGCCAACGCTGCTTCTTTCGCCAAGAAAGTCTTGCCTGGTAAACTAAACAGCGTATCCATAGAGCGGACACGTGATTTACATTCTGAAGCAGGCGCCCCGCCTTACGGAACGGCGACGGTTCTCAGGGGGGCCGGGCAGGAGCCGCTCCGCGCGTCTGTGCCAGGGACCCACCCGCCTGCGGGACCTCCGGCCGCCTCGCAGGAAGCTACGACGCCCAGTCCCACGGCTACCTGTGCAGCGAGGTGGACTCCGCGGACGCGTGCCACACACACTTCAAGCGGGAGCGCGGCCTGAGTGGCAAGGCGAGAGGCCGGCCTGCCGCGCAGACCAAGAAGGCGCTCTTCGGCCTGGGCCTAGGTGCTTGCGCCGCCCCCCTGGGCCTGCCGGGCTCTGAGGGCCCTGCCCTGGACCCCCTGCCCCCCTGCCCTTGGTTCAGTCACAGCAGAGGTGGCCACACCCACACCCTCTGTGACCTCGGCGTTCCACCCTCCTGCAGCCCCGCCCGCCCCCCTCCGCCGGTTGCCCTGGGCTACGGAAGCTGCATCCTGGGGCCAGGGGGTTCCCAGGAGGCCAAGGGAAGACACGATGGCCTTCAATGAGTCGCAGAGGCCTTACGTGGCCTTGTGTGGTTGGGCTCACCTCTGACGTTTCAGTGAACTCTGCGAGAAGACAGGGACCTACCTGCAGCCTCACAGTTGGGCTCCACGGTAAGGTGTGCGGGACAGACCTCAAACTGACCCACGGCATGGAGCAACACCCGCCATCGAGAGGTCTACAAGAGAGCCGCTGCAGCTAGCCCACAGGTCCGAGAAAACTAGGTTCTCCTTTACGTAAGTGAGTTTTGGGGAGATGTGTTGCAAAGCATTACCACAGCAAGAGCCGACTAATACAACGTTCTCCAAATCACTGCCATGTCCACGGCTGCCACCGAGCCTACGTGTAAGGCACCTGTGTCCTCGAACTTTGAGAACTCCTGAATTCTCGGTGCCTCTCCAACACAATGTACGTGGCTAAGGTGTCCCCAGATAACTTCACTAACGTACCACCGAGACCGCCCTAAGCTTTCATTGAACGCAATGCAACGCTCTTTCTATTCGTTTTCCGTTTCGACGTCGGTAAAATGCTTTCCGTCAATCTAAAAGGATGGAAAATTGGCACAAAACACTCTGCGCATAGTTGTTTTTCACAAAGGAAAATCACAAACGAAACAGGCATTTCACCGGGTGTAGAGCACTAACGCCCCCTAGTGCCTCTAAATGCCAAGTGCACAGAGGCGCTTAATTAAATATCGAATCCCAGCTCTCTCCGCTTGAGAGGGAGAGCAAGCCATTCTCAAGTGGAGGAGGGATGTTTTCAGCAGCTATCTGCAACATTCTGTGGACCTGGCCACTGTGTAGCTACAAAGAAACCTTTTGTCTGAGGAAACTAACTAAAGAAACTTGAAAGTGGAGAAAGAGAGAAAGAAGGAGACAATACCCTCTTCTTGGTGACTCATTCACTTATTCGTTCACTTACCAAAGCAAATATCCACTACGTGTAGAGAGTACTGTGCTGAAAACCGCACAGAACACGGAGACGTACCCCCCATTCGCAGGGAGGTTAGATACCAGAGAGGGAGACAAGATGTAGATTACCTTACGGCCGTTCCGCACGTGTCTTGTTAAACAGTTTACAGCTTCAGGGGAGAGAAGGGATCCAGAAATCGCCTGGATTCTCAGTGAAGTCTTCCCAGAGAAGCAGGTGCGAAATAGGTGGACTGGAAGAAACAAAACAATTAACCTCGTGGGTAGATATGAAACGGAGCAGAGGTGCACAGATATTTAGACCCCGTTCTTCCTTGAAACGTCTAGAAAGTGAAACTGAAGCCAAATTACGGAGGGCCTTGAGTGTCAGTCTTAGGAGCTTGGCCGTATGGGGATGACAGCGGGTGCCACGGACGGCTCGGAAGAGGGCAAGGGCATAACCCAAGAGCCCTGGGAGGTGTAGGAGAGGTCGCAGCGAGGGAGGTAGAAAGGCATGCGATTCTCCGAAGCAGTCACCGTAAGCCAGGTGTAAACTCATAAACGGTAGACGCGGAGTAAGGGCCACACAGATGGCAGGGAGCAGTACGAGGGACACTAGAAAGGAAAACAGTCAGGGCTTCACCAGGGATTGGGTGCATTCCTTTCTCCCTCTAACAGAGGTTATCAGTAACCGGGCTGGTCGCTGGGAATCAAGAGCAAGCAAAACAGGCGTGATCTCTTCTTCCTCACGGACCACGGGGTAAACTTACCTACCTGAAACTGGATGTGAAAGGCGACGACGGCCATAAGCGAGAGGTGCGTGGTGTCACGTGAGCTACGGTAGGGGGACGTGATGAGTTGAGTCGGTAAGGGGACGCTTTCTTGACCAAGTGACACCTGAGAAGAGATGAGAAGGGTGAGGCGGCATCAGTCAGCTGCAAACTAAACAGAGGGACACTTCCTGCAGAGGGGCAGCACGGGCGATGCGCCGTTGTAAGTATGCAGGCCTGAGAGGAGGCCACTGTGGGCAGGATGATTGAGAATGAAAGGAAGGAGCTGCAAGACGAGGCCGCAGAGATCACGCTCCACCCTGCCCAGGGGATGCCCTGCCCTGCGGACTAGCACACCCAGAGAGAGAGTACCAGTGCACAGCCAGATGAGAAGCCCGCTCGAGAACGCAAGCCAACGCTGCTTCTTTCGCCAAGAAAGTCTTGCCTGGTAAACTAAACAGCGTATCCATAGAGCGGACACGTGATTTACATTCTGAAGCAGGCGCCCCGCCTTACGGAACGGCGACGGTTCTCAGGGGGGCCGGGCAGGAGCCGCTCCGCGCGTCTGTGCCAGGGACCCACCCGCCTGCGGGACCTCCGGCCGCCTCGCAGGAAGCTACGACGCCCAGTCCCACGGCTACCTGTGCAGCGAGGTGGACTCCGCGGACGCGTGCCACACACACTTCAAGCGGGAGCGCGGCCTGAGTGGCAAGGCGAGAGGCCGGCCTGCCGCGCAGACCAAGAAGGCGCTCTTCGGCCTGGGCCTAGGTGCTTGCGCCGCCCCCCTGGGCCTGCCGGGCTCTGAGGGCCCTGCCCTGGACCCCCTGCCCCCCTGCCCTTGGTTCAGTCACAGCAGAGGTGGCCACACCCACACCCTCTGTGACCTCGGCGTTCCACCCTCCTGCAGCCCCGCCCGCCCCCCTCCGCCGGTTGCCCTGGGCTACGGAAGCTGCATCCTGGGGCCAGGGGGTTCCCAGGAGGCCAAGGGAAGACACGATGGCCTTCAATGAGTCGCAGAGGCCTTACGTGGCCTTGTGTGGTTGGGCTCACCTCTGACGTTTCAGTGAACTCTGCGAGAAGACAGGGACCTACCTGCAGCCTCACAGTTGGGCTCCACGGTAAGGTGTGCGGGACAGACCTCAAACTGACCCACGGCATGGAGCAACACCCGCCATCGAGAGGTCTACAAGAGAGCCGCTGCAGCTAGCCCACAGGTCCGAGAAAACTAGGTTCTCCTTTACGTAAGTGAGTTTTGGGGAGATGTGTTGCAAAGCATTACCACAGCAAGAGCCGACTAATACAACGTTCTCCAAATCACTGCCATGTCCACGGCTGCCACCGAGCCTACGTGTAAGGCACCTGTGTCCTCGAACTTTGAGAACTCCTGAATTCTCGGTGCCTCTCCAACACAATGTACGTGGCTAAGGTGTCCCCAGATAACTTCACTAACGTACCACCGAGACCGCCCTAAGCTTTCATTGAACGCAATGCAACGCTCTTTCTATTCGTTTTCCGTTTCGACGTCGGTAAAATGCTTTCCGTCAATCTAAAAGGATGGAAAATTGGCACAAAACACTCTGCGCATAGTTGTTTTTCACAAAGGAAAATCACAAACGAAACAGGCATTTCACCGGGTGTAGAGCACTAACGCCCCCTAGTGCCTCTAAATGCCAAGTGCACAGAGGCGCTTAATTAAATATCGAATCCCAGCTCTCTCCGCTTGAGAGGGAGAGCAAGCCATTCTCAAGTGGAGGAGGGATGTTTTCAGCAGCTATCTGCAACATTCTGTGGACCTGGCCACTGTGTAGCTACAAAGAAACCTTTTGTCTGAGGAAACTAACTAAAGAAACTTGAAAGTGGAGAAAGAGAGAAAGAAGGAGACAATACCCTCTTCTTGGTGACTCATTCACTTATTCGTTCACTTACCAAAGCAAATATCCACTACGTGTAGAGAGTACTGTGCTGAAAACCGCACAGAACACGGAGACGTACCCCCCATTCGCAGGGAGGTTAGATACCAGAGAGGGAGACAAGATGTAGATTACCTTACGGCCGTTCCGCACATGTCTTGTTAAACAGTTTACAGCTTCAGGGGAGAGAAGGGATCCAGAAATCGCCTGGATTCTCAGTGAAGTCTTCCCAGAGAAGCAGGTGCGAAATAGGTGGACTGGAAGAAACAAAACAATTAACCTCGTGGGTAGATATGAAACGGAGCAGAGGTGCACAGATATTTAGACCCCGTTCTTCCTTGAAACGTCTAGAAAGTGAAACTGAAGCCAAATTACGGAGGGCCTTGAGTGTCAGTCTTAGGAGCTTGGCCGTATGGGGATGACAGCGGGTGCCACGGACGGCTCAGAAGAGGGCAAGGGCATAACCCAAGAGCCCTGGGAGGTGTAGGAGAGGTCGCAGCGAGGGAGGTAGAAAGGCATGCGATTCTCCGAAGCAGTCACCGTAAGCCAGGTGTAAACTCATAAACGGTAGACGCGGAGTAAGGGCGACACAGATGGCAGGGAGGAGTACGAGGGACACTAGAAAGGAAAACGGTCAGGGCTTCACCAGGGATTGGGTGCATTCCTTTCTCCCTCTAACAGAGGTTATCAGTAACCGGGCTGGTCGCTGGGAATCAAGAGCAAGCAAAACAGGCGTGATCTCTTCTTCCTCACGGACCACGGGGTAAACTTACCTACCTGAAACTGGATGTGAAAGGCGACGACGGCCATAAGCGAGAGGTGCGTGGTGTCACGTGAGCTACGGTAGGGGGACGTGATGAGTTGAGTCGGTAAGGGGACGCTTTCTTGACCAAGTGACACCTGAGAAGAGATGAGAAGGGTGAGGCGGCATCAGTCAGCTGCAAACTAAACAGAGGGACACTTCCTGCAGAGGGGCAGCACGGGCGATGCGCCGTTGTAAGTATGCAGGCCTGAGAGGAGGCCACTGTGGGCAGGATGATTGAGAATGAAAGGAAGGAGCTGCAAGACGAGGCCGCAGAGATCACGCTCCACCCTGCCCAGGGGATGCCCTGCCCTGCGGACTAGCACACCCAGAGAGAGAGTACCAGTGCACAGCCAGATGAGAAGCCCGCTCGAGAACGCAAGCCAACGCTGCTTCTTTCGCCAAGAAAGTCTTGCCTGGTAAACTAAACAGCGTATCCATAGAGCGGACACGTGATTTACATTCTGAAGCAGGCGCCCCGCCTTACGGAACGGCGACGGTTCTCAGGGGGGCCGGGCAGGAGCCGCTCCGCGCGTCTGTGCCAGGGACCCACCCGCCTGCGGGACCTCCGGCCGCCTCGCAGGAAGCTACGACGCCCAGTCCCACGGCTACCTGTGCAGCGAGGTGGACTCCGCGGACGCGTGCCACACACACTTCAAGCGGGAGCGCGGCCTGAGTGGCAAGGCGAGAGGCCGGCCTGCCGCGCAGACCAAGAAGGCGCTCTTCGGCCTGGGCCTAGGTGCTTGCGCCGCCCCCCTGGGCCTGCCGGGCTCTGAGGGCCCTGCCCTGGACCCCCTGCCCCCCTGCCCTTGGTTCAGTCACAGCAGAGGTGGCCACACCCACACCCTCTGTGACCTCGGCGTTCCACCCTCCTGCAGCCCCGCCCGCCCCCCTCCGCCGGTTGCCCTGGGCTACGGAAGCGGCATCCTGGGGCCAGGGGGTTCCCAGGAGGCCAAGGGAAGACACGATGGCCTTCAATGAGTCGCAGAGGCCTTACGTGGCCTTGTGTGGTTGGGCTCACCTCTGACGTTTCAGTGAACTCTGCGAGAAGACAGGGACCTACCTGCAGCCTCACAGTTGGGCTCCACGGTAAGGTGTGCGGGACAGACCTCAAACTGACCCACGGCATGGAGCAACACCCGCCATCGAGAGGTCTACAAGAGAGCCGCTGCAGCTAGCCCACAGGTCCGAGAAAACTAGGTTCTCCTTTACGTAAGTGAGTTTTGGGGAGATGTGTTGCAAAGCATTACCACAGCAAGAGCCGACTAATACAACGTTCTCCAAATCACTGCCATGTCCACGGCTGCCACCGAGCCTACGTGTAAGGCACCTGTGTCCTCGAACTTTGAGAACTCCTGAATTCTCGGTGCCTCTCCAACACAATGTACGTGGCTAAGGTGTCCCCAGATAACTTCACTAACGTACCACCGAGACCGCCCTAAGCTTTCATTGAACGCAATGCAACGCTCTTTCTATTCGTTTTCCGTTTCGACGTCGGTAAAATGCTTTCCGTCAATCTAAAAGGATGGAAAATTGGCACAAAACACTCTGCGGATAGCTGTTTTTCACAAAGGAAAACCACAAACGAAACAGGCATTTCACCGGGTGTAGAGCACTAACGCCCCCTAGTGCCTCTAAATGCCAAGTGCACAGAGGCGCTTAATTAAATATCGAATCCCAGCTCTCTCCGCTTGAGAGGGAGAGCAAGCCATTCTCAAGTGGAGGAGGGATGTTTTCAGCAGCTATCTGCAACATTCTGTGGACCTGGCCACTGTGTAGCTACAAAGAAACCTTTTGTCTGAGGAAACTAACTAAAGAAACTTGAAAGTGGAGAAAGAGAGAAAGAATGAGACAATACCCTCTTCTTGGTGACTCATTCACTTATTCGTTCACTTACCAAAGCAAATATCCACTACGTGTAGAGAGTACTGTGCTGAAAACCGCACAGAACACGGAGACGTACCCCCCATTCGCAGGGAGGTTAGATACCAGAGAGGGAGACAAGATGTAGATTACCTTACGGCCGTTCCGCACGTGTCTTGTTAAACAGTTTACAGCTTCAGGGGAGAGAAGGGATCCAGAAATCGCCTGGATTCTCAGTGAAGTCTTCCCAGAGAAGCAGGTGCGAAATAGGTGGACTGGAAGAAACAAAACAATTAACCTCGTGGGTAGATATGAAACGGAGCAGAGGTGCACAGATATGTAGACCCCGTTCTTCCTTGAAACGTCTAGAAAGTGAAACTGAAGCCAAATTACGGAGGGCCTTGAGTGTCAGTCTTAGGAGCTTGGCCGTATGGGGATGACAGCGGGTGCCACGGACGGCTCGGAAGAGGGCAAGGGCATAACCCAAGAGCCCTGGGAGGTGTAGGAGAGGTCGCAGCGAGGGAGGTAGAAAGGCATGCGATTCTCCGAAGCAGTCACCGTAAGCCAGGTGTAAACTCATAAACGGTAGACGCGGAGTAAGGGCGACACAGATGGCAGGGAGGAGTACGAGGGACACTAGAAAGGAAAACGGTCAGGGCTTCACCAGGGATTGGGTGCATTCCTTTCTCCCTCTAACAGAGGTTATCAGTAACCGGGCTGGTCGCTGGGAATCAAGAGCAAGCAAAACAGGCGTGATCTCTTCTTCCTCACGGACCACGGGGTAAACTTACCTACCTGAAACTGGATGTGAAAGGCGACGACGGCCATAAGCGAGAGGTGCGTGGTGTCACGTGAGCTACGGTAGGGGGACGTGATGAGTTGAGTCGGTAAGGGGACGCTTTCTTGACCAAGTGACACCTGAGAAGAGATGAGAAGGGTGAGGCGGCATCAGTCAGCTGCAAACTAAACAGAGGGACACTTCCTGCAGAGGGGCAGCACGGGCGATGCGCCGTTGTAAGTATGCAGGCCTGAGAGGAGGCCACTGTGGGCAGGATGATTGAGAATGAAAGGAAGGAGCTGCAAGACGAGGCCGCAGAGATCACGCTCCACCCTGCCCAGGGGATGCCCTGCCCTGCGGACTAGCACACCCAGAGAGAGAGTACCAGTGCACAGCCAGATGAGAAGCCCGCTCGAGAACGCAAGCCAACGCTGCTTCTTTCGCCAAGAAAGTCTTGCCTGGTAAACTAAACAGCGTATCCATAGAGCGGACACGTGATTTACATTCTGAAGCAGGCGCCCCGCCTTACGGAACGGCGACGGTTCTCAGGGGGGCCGGGCAGGAGCCGCTCCGCGCGTCTGTGCCAGGGACCCACCCGCCTGCGGGACCTCCGGCCGCCTCGCAGGAAGCTACGACGCCCAGTCCCACGGCTACCTGTGCAGCGAGGTGTACTCCGCGGACGCGTGCCACACACACTTCAAGCGGGAGCGCGGCCTGAGTGGCAAGGCGAGAGGCCGGCCTGCCGCGCAGACCAAGAAGGCGCTCTTCGGCCTGGGCCTAGGTGCTTGCGCCGCCCCCCCGGGCCTGCCGGGCTCTGAGGGCCCTGCCCTGGACCCCCTGCCCCCCTGCCCTTGGTTCAGTCACAGCAGAGGTGGCCACACCCACACCCTCTGTGCCCTCGGCGTTCCACCCTCCTGCAGCCCCGCCCGCCCCCCTCCGCCGGTTGCCCTGGGCTACGGAAGCTGCATCCTGGGGCCAGGGGGTTCCCAGGAGGCCAAGGGAAGACACGATGGCCTTCAATGAGTCGCAGAGGCCTTACGTGGCCTTGTGTGGTTGGGCTCACCTCTGACGTTTCAGTGAACTCTGCGAGAAGACAGGGACCTACCTGCAGCCTCACAGTTGGGCTCCACGGTAAGGTGTGCGGGACAGACCTCAAACTGACCCACGGCATGGAGCAACACCCGCCATCGAGAGGTCTACAAGAGAGCCGCTGCAGCTAGCCCACAGGTCCGAGAAAACTAGGTTCTCCTTTACGTAAGTGAGTTTTGGGGAGATGTGTTGCAAAGCATTACCACAGCAAGAGCCGACTAATACAACGTTCTCCAAATCACTGCCATGTCCACGGCTGCCACCGAGCCTACGTGTAAGGCACCTGTGTCCTCGAACTTTGAGAACTCCTGAATTCTCGGTGCCTCTCCAACACAATGTACGTGGCTAAGGTGTCCCCAGATAACTTCACTAACGTACCACCGAGACCGCCCTAAGCTTTCATTGAACGCAATGCAACGCTCTTTCTATTCGTTTTCCGTTTCGACGTCGGTAAAATGCTTTCCGTCAATCTAAAAGGATGGAAAATTGGCACAAAACACTCTGCGCATAGTTGTTTTTCACAAAGGAAAATCACAAACGAAACAGGCATTTCACCGGGTGTAGAGCACTAACGCCCCCTAGTGCCTCTAAATGCCAAGTGCACAGAGGCGCTTAATTAAATATCGAATCCCAGCTCTCTCCGCTTGAGAGGGAGAGCAAGCCATTCTCAAGTGGAGGAGGGATGTTTTCAGCAGCTATCTGCAACATTCTGTGGACCTGGCCACTGTGTAGCTACAAAGAAACCTTTTGTCTGAGGAAACTAACTAAAGAAACTTGAAAGTGGAGAAAGAGAGAAAGAATGAGACAATACCCTCTTCCTGGTGACTCATTCACTTATTCGTTCACTTACCAAAGCAAATATCCACTACGTGTAGAGAGTACTGTGCTGAAAACCGCACAGAACACGGAGACGTACCCCCCATTCGCAGGGAGGTTAGATACCAGAGAGGGAGACAAGATGTAGATTACCTTACGGCCGTTCCGCACGTGTCTTGTTAAACAGTTTACAGCTTCAGGGGAGAGAAGGGATCCAGAAATCGCCTGGATTCTCAGTGAAGTCTTCCCAGAGAAGCAGGTGCGAAATAGGTGGACTGGAAGAAACAAAACAATTAACCTCGTGGGTAGATATGAAACGGAGCAGAGGTGCACAGATATGTAGACCCCGTTCTTCCTTGAAACGTCTAGAAAGTGAAACTGAAGCCAAATTACGGAGGGCCTTGAGTGTCAGTCTTAGGAGCTTGGCCGTATGGGGATGACAGCGGGTGCCACGGACGGCTCGGAAGAGGGCAAGGGCATAACCCAAGAGCCCTGGGAGGTGTAGGAGAGGTCGCAGCGAGGGAGGTAGAAAGGCATGCGATTCTCCGAAGCAGTCACCGTAAGCCAGGTGTAAACTCATAAACGGTAGACGCGGAGTAAGGGCCACACAGATGGCAGGGAGGAGTACGAGGGACACTAGAAAGGAAAACGGTCAGGGCTTCACCAGGGATTGGGTGCATTCCTTTCTCCCTCTAACAGAGGTTATCAGTAACCGGGCTGGTCGCTGGGAATCAAGAGCAAGCAAAACAGGCGTGATCTCTTCTTCCTCACGGACCACGGGGTAAACTTACCTACCTGAAACTGGATGTGAAAGGCGACGACGGCCATAAGCGAGAGGTGCGTGGTGTCACGTGAGCTACGGTAGGGGGACGTGATGAGTTGAGTCGGTAAGGGGACGCTTTCTTGACCAAGTGACACCTGAGAAGAGATGAGAAGGGTGAGGCGGCATCAGTCAGCTGCAAACTAAACAGAGGGACACTTCCTGCAGAGGGGCAGCACGGGCGATGCGCCGTTGTAAGTATGCAGGCCTGAGAGGAGGCCACTGTGGGCAGGATGATTGAGAATGAAAGGAAGGAGCTGCAAGACGAGGCCGCAGAGATCACGCTCCACCCTGCCCAGGGGATGCCCTGCCCTGCGGACTAGCACACCCAGAGAGAGAGTACCAGTGCACAGCCAGATGAGAAGCCCGCTCGAGAACGCAAGCCAACGCTGCTTCTTTCGCCAAGAAAGTCTTGCCTGGTAAACTAAACAGCGTATCCATAGAGCGGACACGTGATTTACATTCTGAAGCAGGCGCCCCGCCTTACGGAACGGCGACGGTTCTCAGGGGGGCCGGGCAGGAGCCGCTCCGCGCGTCTGTGCCAGGGACCCACCCGCCTGCGGGACCTCCGGCCGCCTCGCAGGAAGCTACGACGCCCAGTCCCACGGCTACCTGTGCAGCGAGGTGTACTCCGCGGACGCGTGCCACACACACTTCAAGCGGGAGCGCGGCCTGAGTGGCAAGGCGAGAGGCCGGCCTGCCGCGCAGACCAAGAAGGCGCTCTTCGGCCTGGGCCTAGGTGCTTGCGCCGCCCCCCCGGGCCTGCCGGGCTCTGAGGGCCCTGCCCTGGACCCCCTGCCCCCCTGCCCTTGGTTCAGTCACAGCAGAGGTGGCCACACCCACACCCTCTGTGCCCTCGGCGTTCCACCCTCCTGCAGCCCCGCCCGCCCCCCTCCGCCGGTTGCCCTGGGCTACGGAAGCTGCATCCTGGGGCCAGGGGGTTCCCAGGAGGCCAAGGGAAGACACGATGGCCTTCAAAGAGTCGCAGAGGCCTTACGTGGCCTTGTGTGGTTGGGCTCACCTCTGACGTTTCAGTGAACTCTGCGAGAAGACAGGGACCTACCTGCAGCCTCACAGTTGGGCTCCACGGTAAGGTGTGCGGGACAGACCTCAAACTGACCCACGGCATGGAGCAACACCCGCCATCGAGAGGTCTACAAGAGAGCCGCTGCAGCTAGCCCACAGGTCCGAGAAAACTAGGTTCTCCTTTACGTAAGTGAGTTTTGGGGAGATGTGTTGCAAAGCATTACCACAGCAAGAGCCGACTAATACAACGTTCTCCAAATCACTGCCATGTCCACGGCTGCCACCGAGCCTACGTGTAAGGCACCTGTGTCCTCGAACTTTGAGAACTCCTGAATTCTCGGTGCCTCTCCAACACAATGTACGTGGCTAAGGTGTCCCCAGATAACTTCACTAACGTACCACCGAGACCGCCCTAAGCTTTCATTGAACGCAATGCAACGCTCTTTCTATTCGTTTTCCGTTTCGACGTCGGTAAAATGCTTTCCGTCAATCTAAAAGGATGGAAAATTGGCACAAAACACTCTGCGGATAGCTGTTTTTCACAAAGGAAAATCACAAACGAAACAGGCATTTCACCGGGTGTAAAGCACTAACGCCCCCTAGTGCCTCTAAATGCCAAGTGCACAGAGGCGCTTAATTAAATATCGAATCCCAGCTCTCTCCGCTTGAGAGGGAGAGCAAGCCATTCTCAAGTGGAGGAGGGATGTTTTCAGCAGCTATCTGCAACATTCTGTGGACCTGGCCACTGTGTAGCTACAAAGAAACCTTTTGTCTGAGGAAACTAACTAAAGAAACTTGAAAGTGGAGAAAGAGAGAAAGAAGGAGACAATACCCTCTTCTTGGTGACTCATTCACTTATTCGTTCACTTACCAAAGCAAATATCCACTACGTGTAGAGAGTACTGTGCTGAAAACCGCACAGAACACGGAGACGTACCCCCCATTCGCAGGGAGGTTAGATACCAGAGAGGGAGACAAGATGTAGATTACCTTACGGCCGTTCCGCACGTGTCTTGTTAAACAGTTTACAGCTTCAGGGGAGAGAAGGGATCCAGAAATCGCCTGGATTCTCAGTGAAGTCTTCCCAGAGAAGCAGGTGCGAAATAGGTGGACTGGAAGAAACAAAACAATTAACCTCGTGGGTAGATATGAAACGGAGCAGAGGTGCACAGATATGTAGACCCCGTTCTTCCTTGAAACGTCTAGAAAGTGAAACTGAAGCCAAATTACGGAGGGCCTTGAGTGTCAGTCTTAGGAGCTTGGCCGTATGGGGATGACAGCGGGTGCCACGGACGGCTCGGAAGAGGGCAAGGGCATAACCCAAGAGCCCTGGGAGGTGTAGGAGAGGTCGCAGCGAGGGAGGTAGAAAGGCATGCGATTCTCCGAAGCAGTCACCGTAAGCCAGGTGTAAACTCATAAACGGTAGACGCGGAGTAAGGGCCACACAGATGGCAGGGAGGAGTACGAGGGACACTAGAAAGGAAAACGGTCAGGGCTTCACCAGGGATTGGGTGCATTCCTTTCTCCCTCTAACAGAGGTTATCAGTAACCGGGCTGGTCGCTGGGAATCAAGAGCAAGCAAAACAGGCGTGATCTCTTCTTCCTCACGGACCACGGGGTAAACTTACCTACCTGAAACTGGATGTGAAAGGCGACGACGGCCATAAGCGAGAGGTGCGTGGTGTCACGTGAGCTACGGTAGGGGGACGTGATGAGTTGAGTCGGTAAGGGGACGCTTTCTTGACCAAGTGACACCTGAGAAGAGATGAGAAGGGTGAGGCGGCATCAGTCAGCTGCAAACTAAACAGAGGGACACTTCCTGCAGAGGGGCAGCACGGGCGATGCGCCGTTGTAAGTATGCAGGCCTGAGAGGAGGCCACTGTGGGCAGGATGATTGAGAATGAAAGGAAGGAGCTGCAAGACGAGGCCGCAGAGATCACGCTCCACCCTGCCCAGGGGATGCCCTGCCCTGCGGACTAGCACACCCAGAGAGAGAGTACCAGTGCACAGCCAGATGAGAAGCCCGCTCGAGAACGCAAGCCAACGCTGCTTCTTTCGCCAAGAAAGTCTTGCCTGGTAAACTAAACAGCGTATCCATAGAGCGGACACGTGATTTACATTCTGAAGCAGGCGCCCCGCCTTACGGAACGGCGACGGTTCTCAGGGGGGCCGGGCAGGAGCCGCTCCGCGCGTCTGTGCCAGGGACCCACCCGCCTGCGGGACCTCCGGCCGCCTCGCAGGAAGCTACGACGCCCAGTCCCACGGCTACCTGTGCAGCGAGGTGGACTCCGCGGACGCGTGCCACACACACTTCAAGCGGGAGCGCGGCCTGAGTGGCAAGGCGAGAGGCCGGCCTGCCGCGCAGACCAAGAAGGCGCTCTTCGGCCTGGGCCTAGGTGCTTGCGCCGCCCCCCTGGGCCTGCCGGGCTCTGAGGGCCCTGCCCTGGACACCCTGCCCCCCTGCCCTTGGTTCAGTCACAGCAGAGGTGGCCACACCCACACCCTCTGTGACCTCGGCGTTCCACCCTCCTGCAGCCCCGCCCGCCCCCCTCCGCCGGTTGCCCTGGGCTACGGAAGCTGCATCCTGGGGCCAGGGGGTTCCCAGGAGGCCAAGGGAAGACACGATGGCCTTCAATGAGTCGCAGAGGCCTTACGTGGCCTTGTGTGGTTGGGCTCACCTCTGACGTTTCAGTGAACTCTGCGAGAAGACAGGGACCTACCTGCAGCCTCACAGTTGGGCTCCACGGTAAGGTGTGCGGGACAGACCTCAAACTGACCCACGGCATGGAGCAACACCCGCCATCGAGAGGTCTACAAGAGAGCCGCTGCAGCTAGCCCACAGGTCCGAGAAAACTAGGTTCTCCTTTACGTAAGTGAGTTTTGGGGAGATGTGTTGCAAAGCATTACCACAGCAAGAGCCGACTAATACAACGTTCTCCAAATCACTGCCATGTCCACGGCTGCCACCGAGCCTACGTGTAAGGCACCTGTGTCCTCGAACTTTGAGAACTCCTGAATTCTCGGTGCCTCTCCAACACAATGTACGTGGCTAAGGTGTCCCCAGATAACTTCACTAACGTACCACCGAGACCGCCCTAAGCTTTCATTGAACGCAATGCAACGCTCTTTCTATTCGTTTTCCGTTTCGACGTCGGTAAAATGCTTTCCGTCAATCTAAAAGGATGGAAAATTGGCACAAAACACTCTGCGGATAGCTGTTTTTCACAAAGGAAAATCACAAACGAAACAGGCATTTCACCGGGTGTAGAGCACTAACGCCCCCTAGTGCCTCTAAATGCCAAGTGCACAGAGGCGCTTAATTAAATATCGAATCCCAGCTCTCTCCGCTTGAGAGGGAGAGCAAGCCATTCTCAAGTGGAGGAGGGATGTTTTCAGCAGCTATCTGCAACATTCTGTGGACCTGGCCACTGTGTAGCTACAAAGAAACCTTTTGTCTGAGGAAACTAACTAAAGAAACTTGAAAGTGGAGAAAGAGAGAAAGAAGGAGACAATACCCTCTTCTTGGTGACTCATTCACTTATTCGTTCACTTACCAAAGCAAATATCCACTACGTGTAGAGAGTACTGTGCTGAAAACCGCACAGAACACGGAGACGTACCCCCCATTCGCAGGGAGGTTAGATACCAGAGAGGGAGACAAGATGTAGATTACCTTACGGCCGTTCCGCACGTGTCTTGTTAAACAGTTTACAGCTTCAGGGGAGAGAAGGGATCCAGAAATCGCCTGGATTCTCAGTGAAGTCTTCCCAGAGAAGCAGGTGCGAAATAGGTGGACTGGAAGAAACAAAACAATTAACCTCGTGGGTAGATATGAAACGGAGCAGAGGTGCACAGATATGTAGACCCCGTTCTTCCTTGAAACGTCTAGAAAGTGAAACTGAAGCCAAATTACGGAGGGCCTTGAGTGTCAGTCTTAGGAGCTTGGCCGTATGGGGATGACAGCGGGTGCCACGGACGGCTCGGAAGAGGGCAAGGGCATAACCCAAGAGCCCTGGGAGGTGTAGGAGAGGTCGCAGCGAGGGAGGTAGAAAGGCATGCGATTCTCCGAAGCAGTCACCGTAAGCCAGGTGTAAACTCATAAACGGTAGACGCGGAGTAAGGGCCACACAGATGGCAGGGAGGAGTACGAGGGACACTAGAAAGGAAAACGGTCAGGGCTTCACCAGGGATTGGGTGCATTCCTTTCTCCCTCTAACAGAGGTTATCAGTAACCGGGCTGGTCGCTGGGAATCAAGAGCAAGCAAAACAGGCGTGATCTCTTCTTCCTCACGGACCACGGGGTAAACTTACCTACCTGAAACTGGATGTGAAAGGCGACGACGGCCATAAGCGAGAGGTGCGTGGTGTCACGTGAGCTACGGTAGGGGGACGTGATGAGTTGAGTCGGTAAGGGGACGCTTTCTTGACCAAGTGACACCTGAGAAGAGATGAGAAGGGTGAGGCGGCATCAGTCAGCTGCAAACTAAACAGAGGGACACTTCCTGCAGAGGGGCAGCACGGGCGATGCGCCGTTGTAAGTATGCAGGCCTGAGAGGAGGCCACTGTGGGCAGGATGATTGAGAATGAAAGGAAGGAGCTGCAAGACGAGGCCGCAGAGATCACGCTCCACCCTGCCCAGGGGATGCCCTGCCCTGCGGACTAGCACACCCAGAGAGAGAGTACCAGTGCACAGCCAGATGAGAAGCCCGCTCGAGAACGCAAGCCAACGCTGCTTCTTTCGCCAAGAAAGTCTTGCCTGGTAAACTAAACAGCGTATCCATAGAGCGGACACGTGATTTACATTCTGAAGCAGGCGCCCCGCCTTACGGAACGGCGACGGTTCTCAGGGGGGCCGGGCAGGAGCCGCTCCGCGCGTCTGTGCCAGGGACCCACCCGCCTGCGGGACCTCCGGCCGCCTCGCAGGAAGCTACGACGCCCAGTCCCACGGCTACCTGTGCAGCGAGGTGGACTCCGCGGACGCGTGCCACACACACTTCAAGCGGGAGCGCGGCCTGAGTGGCAAGGCGAGAGGCCGGCCTGCCGCGCAGACCAAGAAGGCGCTCTTCGGCCTGGGCCTAGGTGCTTGCGCCGCCCCCCTGGGCCTGCCGGGCTCTGAGGGCCCTGCCCTGGACCCCCTGCCCCCCTGCCCTTGGTTCAGTCACAGCAGAGGTGGCCACACCCACACCCTCTGTGACCTCAGCGTTCCACCCTCCTGCAGCCCCGCCCGCCCCCCTCCGCCGGTTGCCCTGGGCTACGGAAGCTGCATCCTGGGGCCAGGGGGTTCCCAGGAGGCCAAGGGAAGACACGATGGCCTTCAATGAGTCGCAGAGGCCTTACGTGGCCTTGTGTGGTTGGGCTCACCTCTGACGTTTCAGTGAACTCTGCGAGAAGACAGGGACCTACCTGCAGCCTCACAGTTGGGCTCCACGGTAAGGTGTGCGGGACAGACCTCAAACTGACCCACGGCATGGAGCAACACCCGCCATCGAGAGGTCTACAAGAGAGCCGCTGCAGCTAGCCCACAGGTCCGAGAAAACTAGGTTCTCCTTTACGTAAGTGAGTTTTGGGGAGATGTGTTGCAAAGCATTACCACAGCAAGAGCCGACTAATACAACGTTCTCCAAATCACTGCCATGTCCACGGCTGCCACCGAGCCTACGTGTAAGGCACCTGTGTCCTCGAACTTTGAGAACTCCTGAATTCTCGGTGCCTCTCCAACACAATGTACGTGGCTAAGGTGTCCCCAGATAACTTCACTAACGTACCACCGAGACCGCCCTAAGCTTTCATTGAACGCAATGCAACGCTCTTTCTATTCGTTTTCCGTTTCGACGTCGGTAAAATGCTTTCCGTCAATCTAAAAGGATGGAAAATTGGCACAAAACACTCTGCGCATAGTTGTTTTTCACAAAGGAAAATCACAAACGAAACAGGCATTTCACCGGGTGTAGAGCACTAACGCCCCCTAGTGCCTCTAAATGCCAAGTGCACAGAGGCGCTTAATTAAATATCGAATCCCAGCTCTCTCCGCTTGAGAGGGAGAGCAAGCCATTCTCAAGTGGAGGAGGGATGTTTTCAGCAGCTATCTGCAACATTCTGTGGACCTGGCCACTGTGTAGCTACAAAGAAACCTTTTGTCTGAGGAAACTAACTAAAGAAACTTGAAAGTGGAGAAAGAGAGAAAGAAGGAGACAATACCCTCTTCTTGGTGACTCATTCACTTATTCGTTCACTTACCAAAGCAAATATCCACTACGTGTAGAGAGTACTGTGCTGAAAACCGCACAGAACACGGAGACGTACCCCCCATTCGCAGGGAGGTTAGATACCAGAGAGGGAGACAAGATGTAGATTACCTTACGGCCGTTCCGCACATGTCTTGTTAAACAGTTTACAGCTTCAGGGGAGAGAAGGGATCCAGAAATCGCCTGGATTCTCAGTGAAGTCTTCCCAGAGAAGCAGGTGCGAAATAGGTGGACTGGAAGAAACAAAACAATTAACCTCGTGGGTAGATATGAAACGGAGCAGAGGTGCACAGATATGTAGACCCCGTTCTTCCTTGAAACGTCTAGAAAGTGAAACTGAAGCCAAATTACGGAGGGCCTTGAGTGTCAGTCTTAGGAGCTTGGCCGTATGGGGATGACAGCGGGTGCCACGGACGGCTCGGAAGAGGGCAAGGGCATAACCCAAGAGCCCTGGGAGGTGTAGGAGAGGTCGCAGCGAGGGAGGTAGAAAGGCATGCGATTCTCCGAAGCAGTCACCGTAAGCCAGGTGTAAACTCATAAACGGTAGACGCGGAGTAAGGGCCACACAGATGGCAGGGAGGAGTACGAGGGACACTAGAAAGGAAAACGGTCAGGGCTTCACCAGGGATTGGGTGCATTCCTTTCTCCCTCTAACAGAGGTTATCAGTAACCGGGCTGGTCGCTGGGAATCAAGAGCAAGCAAAACAGGCGTGATCTCTTCTTCCTCACGGACCACGGGGTAAACTTACCTACCTGAAACTGGATGTGAAAGGCGACGACGGCCATAAGCGAGAGGTGCGTGGTGTCACGTGAGCTACGGTAGGGGGACGTGATGAGTTGAGTCGGTAAGGGGACGCTTTCTTGACCAAGTGACACCTGAGAAGAGATGAGAAGGGTGAGGCGGCATCAGTCAGCTGCAAACTAAACAGAGGGACACTTCCTGCAGAGGGGCAGCACGGGCGATGCGCCGTTGTAAGTATGCAGGCCTGAGAGGAGGCCACTGTGGGCAGGATGATTGAGAATGAAAGGAAGGAGCTGCAAGACGAGGCCGCAGAGATCACGCTCCACCCTGCCCAGGGGATGCCCTGCCCTGCGGACTAGCACACCCAGAGAGAGAGTACCAGTGCACAGCCAGATGAGAAGCCCGCTCGAGAACGCAAGCCAACGCTGCTTCTTTCGCCAAGAAAGTCTTGCCTGGTAAACTAAACAGCGTATCCATAGAGCGGACACGTGATTTACATTCTGAAGCAGGCGCCCCGCCTTACGGAACGGCGACGGTTCTCAGGGGGGCCGGGCAGGAGCCGCTCCGCGCGTCTGTGCCAGGGACCCACCCGCCTGCGGGACCTCCGGCCGCCTCGCAGGAAGCTACGACGCCCAGTCCCACGGCTACCTGTGCAGCGAGGTGGACTCCGCGGACGCGTGCCACACACACTTCAAGCGGGAGCGCGGCCTGAGTGGCAAGGCGAGAGGCCGGCCTGCCGCGCAGACCAAGAAGGCGCTCTTCGGCCTGGGCCTAGGTGCTTGCGCCGCCCCCCTGGGCCTGCCGGGCTCTGAGGGCCCTGCCCTGGACCCCCTGCCCCCCTGCCCTTGGTTCAGTCACAGCAGAGGTGGCCACACCCACACCCTCTGTGACCTCAGCGTTCCACCCTCCTGCAGCCCCGCCCGCCCCCCTCCGCCGGTTGCCCTGGGCTACGGAAGCTGCATCCTGGGGCCAGGGGGTTCCCAGGAGGCCAAGGGAAGACACGATGGCCTTCAATGAGTCGCAGAGGCCTTACGTGGCCTTGTGTGGTTGGGCTCACCTCTGACGTTTCAGTGAACTCTGCGAGAAGACAGGGACCTACCTGCAGCCTCACAGTTGGGCTCCACGGTAAGGTGTGCGGGACAGACCTCAAACTGACCCACGGCATGGAGCAACACCCGCCATCGAGAGGTCTACAAGAGAGCCGCTGCAGCTAGCCCACAGGTCCGAGAAAACTAGGTTCTCCTTTACGTAAGTGAGTTTTGGGGAGATGTGTTGCAAAGCATTACCACAGCAAGAGCCGACTAATACAACGTTCTCCAAATCACTGCCATGTCCACGGCTGCCACCGAGCCTACGTGTAAGGCACCTGTGTCCTCGAACTTTGAGAACTCCTGAATTCTCGGTGCCTCTCCAACACAATGTACGTGGCTAAGGTGTCCCCAGATAACTTCACTAACGTACCACCGAGACCGCCCTAAGCTTTCATTGAACGCAATGCAACGCTCTTTCTATTCGTTTTCCGTTTCGACGTCGGTAAAATGCTTTCCGACAATCTAAAAGGATGGAAAATTGGCACAAAACACTCTGCGCATAGTTGTTTTTCACAAAGGAAAATCACAAACGAAACAGGCATTTCACCGGGTGTAGAGCACTAACGCCCCCTAGTGCCTCTAAATGCCAAGTGCACAGAGGCGCTTAATTAAATATCGAATCCCAGCTCTCTCCGCTTGAGAGGGAGAGCAAGCCATTCTCAAGTGGAGGAGGGATGTTTTCAGCAGCTATCTGCAACATTCTGTGGACCTGGCCACTGTGTAGCTACAAAGAAACCTTTTGTCTGAGGAAACTAACTAAAGAAACTTGAAAGTGGAGAAAGAGAGAAAGAAGGAGACAATACCCTCTTCTTGGTGACTCATTCACTTATTCGTTCACTTACCAAAGCAAATATCCACTACGTGTAGAGAGTACTGTGCTGAAAACCGCACAGAACACGGAGACGTACCCCCCATTCGCAGGGAGGTTAGATACCAGAGAGGGAGACAAGATGTAGATTACCTTACGGCCGTTCCGCACATGTCTTGTTAAACAGTTTACAGCTTCAGGGGAGAGAAGGGATCCAGAAATCGCCTGGATTCTCAGTGAAGTCTTCCCAGAGAAGCAGGTGCGAAATAGGTGGACTGGAAGAAACAAAACAATTAACCTCGTGGGTAGATATGAAACGGAGCAGAGGTGCACAGATATGTAGACCCCGTTCTTCCTTGAAACGTCTAGAAAGTGAAACTGAAGCCAAATTACGGAGGGCCTTGAGTGTCAGTCTTAGGAGCTTGGCCGTATGGGGATGACAGCGGGTGCCACGGACGGCTCGGAAGAGGGCAAGGGCATAACCCAAGAGCCCTGGGAGGTGTAGGAGAGGTCGCAGCGAGGGAGGTAGAAAGGCATGCGATTCTCCGAAGCAGTCACCGTAAGCCAGGTGTAAACTCATAAACGGTAGACGCGGAGTAAGGGCCACACAGATGGCAGGGAGGAGTACGAGGGACACTAGAAAGGAAAACGGTCAGGGCTTCACCAGGGATTGGGTGCATTCCTTTCTCCCTCTAACAGAGGTTATCAGTAACCGGGCTGGTCGCTGGGAATCAAGAGCAAGCAAAACAGGCGTGATCTCTTCTTCCTCACGGACCACGGGGTAAACTTACCTACCTGAAACTGGATGTGAAAGGCGACGACGGCCATAAGCGAGAGGTGCGTGGTGTCATGTGAGCTACGGTAGGGGGACGTGATGAGTTGAGTCGGTAAGGGGACGCTTTCTTGACCAAGTGACACCTGAGAAGAGATGAGAAGGGTGAGGCGGCATCAGTCAGCTGCAAACTAAACAGAGGGACACTTCCTGCAGAGGGGCAGCACGGGCGATGCGCCGTTGTAAGTATGCAGGCCTGAGAGGAGGCCACTGTGGGCAGGATGATTGAGAATGAAAGGAAGGAGCTGCAAGACGAGGCCGCAGAGATCACGCTCCACCCTGCCCAGGGGATGCCCTGCCCTGCGGACTAGCACACCCAGAGAGAGAGTACCAGTGCACAGCCAGATGAGAAGCCCGCTCGAGAACGCAAGCCAACGCTGCTTCTTTCGCCAAGAAAGTCTTGCCTGGTAAACTAAACAGCGTATCCATAGAGCGGACACGTGATTTACATTCTGAAGCAGGCGCCCCGCCTTACGGAACGGCGACGGTTCTCAGGGGGGCCGGGCAGGAGCCGCTCCGCGCGTCTGTGCCAGGGACCCACCCGCCTGCGGGACCTCCGGCCGCCTCGCAGGAAGCTACGACGCCCAGTCCCACGGCTACCTGTGCAGCGAGGTGGACTCCGCGGACGCGTGCCACACACACTTCAAGCGGGAGCGCGGCCTGAGTGGCAAGGCGAGAGGCCGGCCTGCCGCGCAGACCAAGAAGGCGCTCTTCGGCCTGGGCCTAGGTGCTTGCGCCGCCCCCCTGGGCCTGCCGGGCTCTGAGGGCCCTGCCCTGGACCCCCTGCCCCCCTGCCCTTGGTTCAGTCACAGCAGAGGTGGCCACACCCACACCCTCTGTGACCTCGGCGTTCCACCCTCCTGCAGCCCCGCCCGCCCCCCTCCGCCGGTTGCCCTGGGCTACGGAAGCTGCATCCTGGGGCCAGGGGGTTCCCAGGAGGCCAAGGGAAGACACGATGGCCTTCAATGAGTCGCAGAGGCCTTACGTGGCCTTGTGTGGTTGGGCTCACCTCTGACGTTTCAGTGAACTCTGCGAGAAGACAGGGACCTACCTGCAGCCTCACAGTTGGGCTCCACGGTAAGGTGTGCGGGACAGACCTCAAACTGACCCACGGCATGGAGCAACACCCGCCATCGAGAGGTCTACAAGAGAGCCGCTGCAGCTAGCCCACAGGTCCGAGAAAACTAGGTTCTCCTTTACGTAAGTGAGTTTTGGGGAGATGTGTTGCAAAGCATTACCACAGCAAGAGCCGACTAATACAACGTTCTCCAAATCACTGCCATGTCCACGGCTGCCACCGAGCCTACGTGTAAGGCACCTGTGTCCTCGAACTTTGAGAACTCCTGAATTCTCGGTGCCTCTCCAACACAATGTACGTGGCTAAGGTGTCCCCAGATAACTTCACTAACGTACCACCGAGACCGCCCTAAGCTTTCATTGAACGCAATGCAACGCTCTTTCTATTCGTTTTCCGTTTCGACGTCGGTAAAATGCTTTCCGTCAATCTAAAAGGATGGAAAATTGGCACAAAACACTCTGCGGATAGCTGTTTTTCACAAAGGAAAATCACAAACGAAACAGGCATTTCACCGGGTGTAGAGCACTAACGCCCCCTAGTGCCTCTAAATGCCAAGTGCACAGAGGCGCTTAATTAAATATCGAATCCCAGCTCTCTCCGCTTGAGAGGGAGAGCAAGCCATTCTCAAGTGGAGGAGGGATGTTTTCAGCAGCTATCTGCAACATTCTGTGGACCTGGCCACTGTGTAGCTACAAAGAAACCTTTTGTCTGAGGAAACTAACTAAAGAAACTTGAAAGTGGAGAAAGAGAGAAAGAATGAGACAATACCCTCTTCTTGGTGACTCATTCACTTATTCGTTCACTTACCAAAGCAAATATCCACTACGTGTAGAGAGTACTGTGCTGAAAACCGCACAGAACACGGAGACGTACCCCCCATTCGCAGGGAGGTTAGATACCAGAGAGGGAGACAAGATGTAGATTACCTTACGGCCGTTCCGCACGTGTCTTGTTAAACAGTTTACAGCTTCAGGGGAGAGAAGGGATCCAGAAATCGCCTGGATTCTCAGTGAAGTCTTCCCAGAGAAGCAGGTGCCAAATAGGTGGACTGGAAGAAACAAAACAATTAACCTCGTGGGTAGATATGAAACGGAGCAGAGGTGCACAGATATGTAGACCCCGTTCTTCCTTGAAACGTCTAGAAAGTGAAACTGAAGCCAAATTACGGAGGGCCTTGAGTGTCAGTCTTAGGAGCTTGGCCGTATGGGGATGACAGCGGGTGCCACGGACGGCTCGGAAGAGGGCAAGGGCATAACCCAAGAGCCCTGGGAGGTGTAGGAGAGGTCGCAGCGAGGGAGGTAGAAAGGCATGCGATTCTCCGAAGCAGTCACCGTAAGCCAGGTGTAAACTCATAAACGGTAGACGCGGAGTAAGGGCCACACAGATGGCAGGGAGCAGTACGAGGGACACTAGAAAGGAAAACGGTCAGGGCTTCACCAGGGATTGGGTGCATTCCTTTCTCCCTCTAACAGAGGTTATCAGTAACCGGGCTGGTCGCTGGGAATCAAGAGCAAGCAAAACAGGCGTGATCTCTTCTTCCTCACGGACCACGGGGTAAACTTACCTACCTGAAACTGGATGTGAAAGGCGACGACGGCCATAAGCGAGAGGTGCGTGGTGTCACGTGAGCTACGGTAGG
Organism: Orcinus orca; assembly: GCF_937001465.1. Lineage (NCBI taxonomy): Eukaryota > Metazoa > Chordata > Mammalia > Artiodactyla > Delphinidae > Orcinus > Orcinus orca. The sequence goes on along the minus strand of NC_064559.1, from coordinate 1,949,374 downwards.
GGGACGTGATGAGTTGAGTCGGTAAGGGGACGCTTTCTTGACCAAGTGACACCTGAGAAGAGATGAGAAGGGTGAGGCGGCATCAGTCAGCTGCAAACTAAACAGAGGGACACTTCCTGCAGAGGGGCAGCACGGGCGATGCGCCGTTGTAAGTATGCAGGCCTGAGAGGAGGCCACTGTGGGCAGGATGATTGAGAATGAAAGGAAGGAGCTGCAAGACGAGGCCGCAGAGATCACGCTCCACCCTGCCCAGGGGATGCCCTGCCCTGCGGACTAGCACACCCAGAGAGAGAGTACCAGTGCACAGCCAGATGAGAAGCCCGCTCGAGAACGCAAGCCAACGCTGCTTCTTTCGCCAAGAAAGTCTTGCCTGGTAAACTAAACAGCGTATCCATAGAGCGGACACGTGATTTACATTCTGAAGCAGGCGCCCCGCCTTACGGAACGGCGACGGTTCTCAGGGGGGCCGGGCAGGAGCCGCTCCGCGCGTCTGTGCCAGGGACCCACCCGCCTGCGGGACCTCCGGCCGCCTCGCAGGAAGCTACGACGCCCAGTCCCACGGCTACCTGTGCAGCGAGGTGGACTCCGCGGACGCGTGCCACACACACTTCAAGCGGGAGCGCGGCCTGAGTGGCAAGGCGAGAGGCCGGCCTGCCGCGCAGACCAAGAAGGCGCTCTTCGGCCTGGGCCTAGGTGCTTGCGCCGCCCCCCTGGGCCTGCCGGGCTCTGAGGGCCCTGCCCTGGACCCCCTGCCCCCCTGCCCTTGGTTCAGTCACAGCAGAGGTGGCCACACCCACACCCTCTGTGACCTCGGCGTTCCACCCTCCTGCAGCCCCGCCCGCCCCCCTCCGCCGGTTGCCCTGGGCTACGGAAGCGGCATCCTGGGGCCAGGGGGTTCCCAGGAGGCCAAGGGAAGACACGATGGCCTTCAATGAGTCGCAGAGGCCTTACGTGGCCTTGTGTGGTTGGGCTCACCTCTGACGTTTCAGTGAACTCTGCGAGAAGACAGGGACCTACCTGCAGCCTCACAGTTGGGCTCCACGGTAAGGTGTGCGGGACAGACCTCAAACTGACCCACGGCATGGAGCAACACCCGCCATCGAGAGGTCTACAAGAGAGCCGCTGCAGCTAGCCCACAGGTCCGAGAAAACTAGGTTCTCCTTTACGTAAGTGAGTTTTGGGGAGATGTGTTGCAAAGCATTACCACAGCAAGAGCCGACTAATACAACGTTCTCCAAATCACTGCCATGTCCACGGCTGCCACCGAGCCTACGTGTAAGGCACCTGTGTCCTCGAACTTTGAGAACTCCTGAATTCTCGGTGCCTCTCCAACACAATGTACGTGGCTAAGGTGTCCCCAGATAACTTCACTAACGTACCACCGAGACCGCCCTAAGCTTTCATTGAACGCAATGCAACGCTCTTTCTATTCGTTTTCCGTTTCGACGTCGGTAAAATGCTTTCCGTCAATCTAAAAGGATGGAAAATTGGCACAAAACACTCTGCGCATAGTTGTTTTTCACAAAGGAAAATCACAAACGAAACAGGCATTTCACCGGGTGTAGAGCACTAACGCCCCCTAGTGCCTCTAAATGCCAAGTGCACAGAGGCGCTTAATTAAATATCGAATCCCAGCTCTCTCCGCTTGAGAGGGAGAGCAAGCCATTCTCAAGTGGAGGAGGGATGTTTTCAGCAGCTATCTGCAACATTCTGTGGACCTGGCCACTGTGTAGCTACAAAGAAACCTTTTGTCTGAGGAAACTAACTAAAGAAACTTGAAAGTGGAGAAAGAGAGAAAGAAGGAGACAATACCCTCTTCTTGGTGACTCATTCACTTATTCGTTCACTTACCAAAGCAAATATCCACTACGTGTAGAGAGTACTGTGCTGAAAACCGCACAGAACACGGAGACGTACCCCCCATTCGCAGGGAGGTTAGATACCAGAGAGGGAGACAAGATGTAGATTACCTTACGGCCGTTCCGCACATGTCTTGTTAAACAGTTTACAGCTTCAGGGGAGAGAAGGGATCCAGAAATCGCCTGGATTCTCAGTGAAGTCTTCCCAGAGAAGCAGGTGCGAAATAGGTGGACTGGAAGAAACAAAACAATTAACCTCATGGGTAGATATGAAACGGAGCAGAGGTGCACAGATATGTAGACCCCGTTCTTCCTTGAAACGTCTAGAAAGTGAAACTGAAGCCAAATTACGGAGGGCCTTGAGTGTCAGTCTTAGGAGCTTGGCCGTATGGGGATGACAGCGGGTGCCACGGACGGCTCGGAAGAGGGCAAGGGCATAACCCAAGAGCCCTGGGAGGTGTAGGAGAGGTCGCAGCGAGGGAGGTAGAAAGGCATGCGATTCTCCGAAGCAGTCACCGTAAGCCAGGTGTAAACTCATAAACGGTAGACGCGGAGTAAGGGCCACACAGATGGCAGGGAGGAGTACGAGGGACACTAGAAAGGAAAACGGTCAGGGCTTCACCAGGGATTGGGTGCATTCCTTTCTCCCTCTAACAGAGGTTATCAGTAACCGGGCTGGTCGCTGGGAATCAAGAGCAAGCAAAACAGGCGTGATCTCTTCTTCCTCACGGACCACGGGGTAAACTTACCTACCTGAAACTGGATGTGAAAGGCGACGACGGCCATAAGCGAGAGGTGCGTGGTGTCACGTGAGCTACGGTAGGGGGACGTGATGAGTTGAGTCGGTAAGGGGACGCTTTCTTGACCAAGTGACACCTGAGAAGAGATGAGAAGGGTGAGGCGGCATCAGTCAGCTGCAAACTAAACAGAGGGACACTTCCTGCAGAGGGGCAGCACGGGCGATGCGCCGTTGTAAGTATGCAGGCCTGAGAGGAGGCCACTGTGGGCAGGATGATTGAGAATGAAAGGAAGGAGCTGCAAGACGAGGCCGCAGAGATCACGCTCCACCCTGCCCAGGGGATGCCCTGCCCTGCGGACTAGCACACCCAGAGAGAGAGTACCAGTGCACAGCCAGATGAGAAGCCCGCTCGAGAACGCAAGCCAACGCTGCTTCTTTCGCCAAGAAAGTCTTGCCTGGTAAACTAAACAGCGTATCCATAGAGCGGACACGTGATTTACATTCTGAAGCAGGCGCCCCGCCTTACGGAACGGCGACGGTTCTCAGGGGGGCCGGGCAGGAGCCGCTCCGCGCGTCTGTGCCAGGGACCCACCCGCCTGCGGGACCTCCGGCCGCCTCGCAGGAAGCTACGACGCCCAGTCCCACGGCTACCTGTGCAGCGAGGTGGACTCCGCGGACGCGTGCCACACACACTTCAAGCGGGAGCGCGGCCTGAGTGGCAAGGCGAGAGGCCGGCCTGCCGCGCAGACCAAGAAGGCGCTCTTCGGCCTGGGCCTAGGTGCTTGCGCCGCCCCCCCGGGCCTGCCGGGCTCTGAGGGCCCTGCCCTGGACCCCCTGCCCCCCTGCCCTTGGTTCAGTCACAGCAGAGGTGGCCACACCCACACCCTCTGTGACCTCGGCGTTCCACCCTCCTGCAGCCCCGCCCGCCCCCCTCCGCCGGTTGCCCTGGGCTACGGAAGCGGCATCCTGGGGCCAGGGGGTTCCCAGGAGGCCAAGGGAAGACACGATGGCCTTCAATGAGTCGCAGAGGCCTTACGTGGCCTTGTGTGGTTGGGCTCACCTCTGACGTTTCAGTGAACTCTGCGAGAAGACAGGGACCTACCTGCAGCCTCACAGTTGGGCTCCACGGTAAGGTGTGCGGGACAGACCTCAAACTGACCCACGGCATGGAGCAACACCCGCCATCGAGAGGTCTACAAGAGAGCCGCTGCAGCTAGCCCACAGGTCCGAGAAAACTAGGTTCTCCTTTATGTAAGTGAGTTTTGGGGAGATGTGTTGCAAAGCATTACCACAGCAAGAGCCGACTAATACAACGTTCTCCAAATCACTGCCATGTCCACGGCTGCCACCGAGCCTACGTGTAAGGCACCTGTGTCCTCGAACTTTGAGAACTCCTGAATTCTCGGTGCCTCTCCAACACAATGTACGTGGCTAAGGTGTCCCCAGATAACTTCACTAACGTACCACCGAGACCGCCCTAAGCTTTCATTGAACGCAATGCAACGCTCTTTCTATTCGTTTTCCGTTTCGACGTCGGTAAAATGCTTTCCGTCAATCTAAAAGGATGGAAAATTGGCACAAAACACTCTGCGGATAGCTGTTTTTCACAAAGGAAAATCACAAACGAAACAGGCATTTCACCGGGTGTAGAGCACTAACGCCCCCTAGTGCCTCTAAATGCCAAGTGCACAGAGGCGCTTAATTAAATATCGAATCCCAGCTCTCTCCGCTTGAGAGGGAGAGCAAGCCATTCTCAAGTGGAGGAGGGATGTTTTCAGCAGCTATCTGCAACATTCTGTGGACCTGGCCACTGTGTAGCTACAAAGAAACCTTTTGTCTGAGGAAACTAACTAAAGAAACTTGAAAGTGGAGAAAGAGAGAAAGAATGAGACAATACCCTCTTCTTGGTGACTCATTCACTTATTCGTTCACTTACCAAAGCAAATATCCACTACGTGTAGAGAGTACTGTGCTGAAAACCGCACAGAACACGGAGACGTACCCCCCATTCGCAGGGAGGTTAGATACCAGAGAGGGAGACAAGATGTAGATTACCTTACGGCCGTTCCGCACGTGTCTTGTTAAACAGTTTACAGCTTCAGGGGAGAGAAGGGATCCAGAAATCGCCTGGATTCTCAGTGAAGTCTTCCCAGAGAAGCAGGTGCCAAATAGGTGGACTGGAAGAAACAAAACAATTAACCTCGTGGGTAGATATGAAACGGAGCAGAGGTGCACAGATATGTAGACCCCGTTCTTCCTTGAAACGTCTAGAAAGTGAAACTGAAGCCAAATTACGGAGGGCCTTGAGTGTCAGTCTTAGGAGCTTGGCCGTATGGGGATGACAGCGGGTGCCACGGACGGCTCGGAAGAGGGCAAGGGCATAACCCAAGAGCCCTGGGAGGTGTAGGAGAGGTCGCAGCGAGGGAGGTAGAAAGGCATGCGATTCTCCGAAGCAGTCACCGTAAGCCAGGTGTAAACTCATAAACGGTAGACGCGGAGTAAGGGCCACACAGATGGCAGGGAGGAGTACGAGGGACACTAGAAAGGAAAACGGTCAGGGCTTCACCAGGGATTGGGTGCATTCCTTTCTCCCTCTAACAGAGGTTATCAGTAACCGGGCTGGTCGCTGGGAATCAAGAGCAAGCAAAACAGGCGTGATCTCTTCTTCCTCACGGACCACGGGGTAAACTTACCTACCTGAAACTGGATGTGAAAGGCGACGACGGCCATAAGCGAGAGGTGCGTGGTGTCACGTGAGCTACGGTAGGGGGACGTGATGAGTTGAGTCGGTAAGGGGACGCTTTCTTGACCAAGTGACACCTGAGAAGAGATGAGAAGGGTGAGGCGGCATCAGTCAGCTGCAAACTAAACAGAGGGACACTTCCTGCAGAGGGGCAGCACGGGCGATGCGCCGTTGTAAGTATGCAGGCCTGAGAGGAGGCCACTGTGGGCAGGATGATTGAGAATGAAAGGAAGGAGCTGCAAGACGAGGCCGCAGAGATCACGCTCCACCCTGCCCAGGGGATGCCCTGCCCTGCGGACTAGCACACCCAGAGAGAGAGTACCAGTGCACAGCCAGATGAGAAGCCCGCTCGAGAACGCAAGCCAACGCTGCTTCTTTCGCCAAGAAAGTCTTGCCTGGTAAACTAAACAGCGTATCCATAGAGCGGACACGTGATTTACATTCTGAAGCAGGCGCCCCGCCTTACGGAACGGCGACGGTTCTCAGGGGGGCCGGGCAGGAGCCGCTCCGCGCGTCTGTGCCAGGGACCCACCCGCCTGCGGGACCTCCGGCCGCCTCGCAGGAAGCTACGACGCCCAGTCCCACGGCTACCTGTGCAGCGAGGTGGACTCCGCGGACGCGTGCCACACACACTTCAAGCGGGAGCGCGGCCTGAGTGGCAAGGCGAGAGGCCGGCCTGCCGCGCAGACCAAGAAGGCGCTCTTCGGCCTGGGCCTAGGTGCTTGCGCCGCCCCCCTGGGCCTGCCGGGCTCTGAGGGCCCTGCCCTGGACCCCCTGCCCCCCTGCCCTTGGTTCAGTCACAGCAGAGGTGGCCACACCCACACCCTCTGTGACCTCGGCGTTCCACCCTCCTGCAGCCCCGCCCGCCCCCCTCCGCCGGTTGCCCTGGGCTACGGAAGCTGCATCCTGGGGCCAGGGGGTTCCCAGGAGGCCAAGGGAAGACACGATGGCCTTCAATGAGTCGCAGAGGCCTTACGTGGCCTTGTGTGGTTGGGCTCACCTCTGACGTTTCAGTGAACTCTGCGAGAAGACAGGGACCTACCTGCAGCCTCACAGTTGGGCTCCACGGTAAGGTGTGCGGGACAGACCTCAAACTGACCCACGGCATGGAGCAACACCCGCCATCGAGAGGTCTACAAGAGAGCCGCTGCAGCTAGCCCACAGGTCCGAGAAAACTAGGTTCTCCTTTACGTAAGTGAGTTTTGGGGAGATGTGTTGCAAAGCATTACCACAGCAAGAGCCGACTAATACAACGTTCTCCAAATCACTGCCATGTCCACGGCTGCCACCGAGCCTACGTGTAAGGCACCTGTGTCCTCGAACTTTGAGAACTCCTGAATTCTCGGTGCCTCTCCAACACAATGTACGTGGCTAAGGTGTCCCCAGATAACTTCACTAACGTACCACCGAGACCGCCCTAAGCTTTCATTGAACGCAATGCAACGCTCTTTCTATTCGTTTTCCGTTTCGACGTCGGTAAAATGCTTTCCGTCAATCTAAAAGGATGGAAAATTGGCACAAAACACTCTGCGCATAGTTGTTTTTCACAAAGGAAAATCACAAACGAAACAGGCATTTCACCGGGTGTAGAGCACTAACGCCCCCTAGTGCCTCTAAATGCCAAGTGCACAGAGGCGCTTAATTAAATATCGAATCCCAGCTCTCTCCGCTTGAGAGGGAGAGCAAGCCATTCTCAAGTGGAGGAGGGATGTTTTCAGCAGCTATCTGCAACATTCTGTGGACCTGGCCACTGTGTAGCTACAAAGAAACCTTTTGTCTGAGGAAACTAACTAAAGAAACTTGAAAGTGGAGAAAGAGAGAAAGAATGAGACAATACCCTCTTCTTGGTGACTCATTCACTTATTCGTTCACTTACCAAAGCAAATATCCACTACGTGTAGAGAGTACTGTGCTGAAAACCGCACAGAACACGGAGACGTACCCCCCATTCGCAGGGAGGTTAGATACCAGAGAGGGAGACAAGATGTAGATTACCTTACGGCCGTTCCGCACGTGTCTTGTTAAACAGTTTACAGCTTCAGGGGAGAGAAGGGATCCAGAAATCGCCTGGATTCTCAGTGAAGTCTTCCCAGAGAAGCAGGTGCCAAATAGGTGGACTGGAAGAAACAAAACAATTAACCTCGTGGGTAGATATGAAACGGAGCAGAGGTGCACAGATATGTAGACCCCGTTCTTCCTTGAAACGTCTAGAAAGTGAAACTGAAGCCAAATTACGGAGGGCCTTGAGTGTCAGTCTTAGGAGCTTGGCCGTATGGGGATGACAGCGGGTGCCACGGACGGCTCGGAAGAGGGCAAGGGCATAACCCAAGAGCCCTGGGAGGTGTAGGAGAGGTCGCAGCGAGGGAGGTAGAAAGGCATGCGATTCTCCGAAGCAGTCACCGTAAGCCAGGTGTAAACTCATAAACGGTAGACGCGGAGTAAGGGCCACACAGATGGCAGGGAGGAGTACGAGGGACACTAGAAAGGAAAACGGTCAGGGCTTCACCAGGGATTGGGTGCATTCCTTTCTCCCTCTAACAGAGGTTATCAGTAACCGGGCTGGTCGCTGGGAATCAAGAGCAAGCAAAACAGGCGTGATCTCTTCTTCCTCACGGACCACGGGGTAAACTTACCTACCTGAAACTGGATGTGAAAGGCGACGACGGCCATAAGCGAGAGGTGCGTGGTGTCACGTGAGCTACGGTAGGGGGACGTGATGAGTTGAGTCGGTAAGGGGACGCTTTCTTGACCAAGTGACACCTGAGAAGAGATGAGAAGGGTGAGGCGGCATCAGTCAGCTGCAAACTAAACAGAGGGACACTTCCTGCAGAGGGGCAGCACGGGCGATGCGCCGTTGTAAGTATGCAGGCCTGAGAGGAGGCCACTGTGGGCAGGATGATTGAGAATGAAAGGAAGGAGCTGCAAGACGAGGCCGCAGAGATCACGCTCCACCCTGCCCAGGGGATGCCCTGCCCTGCGGACTAGCACACCCAGAGAGAGAGTACCAGTGCACAGCCAGATGAGAAGCCCGCTCGAGAACGCAAGCCAACGCTGCTTCTTTCGCCAAGAAAGTCTTGCCTGGTAAACTAAACAGCGTATCCATAGAGCGGACACGTGATTTACATTCTGAAGCAGGCGCCCCGCCTTACGGAACGGCGACGGTTCTCAGGGGGGCCGGGCAGGAGCCGCTCCGCGCGTCTGTGCCAGGGACCCACCCGCCTGCGGGACCTCCGGCCGCCTCGCAGGAAGCTACGACGCCCAGTCCCACGGCTACCTGTGCAGCGAGGTGGACTCCGCGGACGCGTGCCACACACACTTCAAGCGGGAGCGCGGCCTGAGTGGCAAGGCGAGAGGCCGGCCTGCCGCGCAGACCAAGAAGGCGCTCTTCGGCCTGGGCCTAGGTGCTTGCGCCGCCCCCCTGGGCCTGCCGGGCTCTGAGGGCCCTGCCCTGGACCCCCTGCCCCCCTGCCCTTGGTTCAGTCACAGCAGAGGTGGCCACACCCACACCCTCTGTGACCTCGGCGTTCCACCCTCCTGCAGCCCCGCCCGCCCCCCTCCGCCGGTTGCCCTGGGCTACGGAAGCTGCATCCTGGGGCCAGGGGGTTCCCAGGAGGCCAAGGGAAGACACGATGGCCTTCAATGAGTCGCAGAGGCCTTACGTGGCCTTGTGTGGTTGGGCTCACCTCTGACGTTTCAGTGAACTCTGCGAGAAGACAGGGACCTACCTGCAGCCTCACAGTTGGGCTCCACGGTAAGGTGTGCGGGACAGACCTCAAACTGACCCACGGCATGGAGCAACACCCGCCATCGAGAGGTCTACAAGAGAGCCGCTGCAGCTAGCCCACAGGTCCGAGAAAACTAGGTTCTCCTTTACGTAAGTGAGTTTTGGGGAGATGTGTTGCAAAGCATTACCACAGCAAGAGCCGACTAATACAACGTTCTCCAAATCACTGCCATGTCCACGGCTGCCACCGAGCCTACGTGTAAGGCACCTGTGTCCTCGAACTTTGAGAACTCCTGAATTCTCGGTGCCTCTCCAACACAATGTACGTGGCTAAGGTGTCCCCAGATAACTTCACTAACGTACCACCGAGACCGCCCTAAGCTTTCATTGAACGCAATGCAACGCTCTTTCTATTCGTTTTCCGTTTCGACGTCGGTAAAATGCTTTCCGTCAATCTAAAAGGATGGAAAATTGGCACAAAACACTCTGCGCATAGTTGTTTTTCACAAAGGAAAATCACAAACGAAACAGGCATTTCACCGGGTGTAGAGCACTAACGCCCCCTAGTGCCTCTAAATGCCAAGTGCACAGAGGCGCTTAATTAAATATCGAATCCCAGCTCTCTCCGCTTGAGAGGGAGAGCAAGCCATTCTCAAGTGGAGGAGGGATGTTTTCAGCAGCTATCTGCAACATTCTGTGGACCTGGCCACTGTGTAGCTACAAAGAAACCTTTTGTCTGAGGAAACTAACTAAAGAAACTTGAAAGTGGAGAAAGAGAGAAAGAATGAGACAATACCCTCTTCTTGGTGACTCATTCACTTATTCGTTCACTTACCAAAGCAAATATCCACTACGTGTAGAGAGTACTGTGCTGAAAACCGCACAGAACACGGAGACGTACCCCCCATTCGCAGGGAGGTTAGATACCAGAGAGGGAGACAAGATGTAGATTACCTTACGGCCGTTCCGCACGTGTCTTGTTAAACAGTTTACAGCTTCAGGGGAGAGAAGGGATCCAGAAATCGCCTGGATTCTCAGTGAAGTCTTCCCAGAGAAGCAGGTGCGAAATAGGTGGACTGGAAGAAACAAAACAATTAACCTCGTGGGTAGATATGAAACGGAGCAGAGGTGCACAGATATGTAGACCCCGTTCTTCCTTGAAACGTCTAGAAAGTGAAACTGAAGCCAAATTACGGAGGGCCTTGAGTGTCAGTCTTAGGAGCTTGGCCGTATGGGGATGACAGCGGGTGCCACGGACGGCTCGGAAGAGGGCAAGGGCATAACCCAAGAGCCCTGGGAGGTGTAGGAGAGGTCGCAGCGAGGGAGGTAGAAAGGCATGCGATTCTCCGAAGCAGTCACCGTAAGCCAGGTGTAAACTCATAAACGGTAGACGCGGAGTAAGGGCCACACAGATGGCAGGGAGGAGTACGAGGGACACTAGAAAGGAAAACGGTCAGGGCTTCACCAGGGATTGGGTGCATTCCTTTCTCCCTCTAACAGAGGTTATCAGTAACCGGGCTGGTCGCTGGGAATCAAGAGCAAGCAAAACAGGCGTGATCTCTTCTTCCTCACGGACCACGGGGTAAACTTACCTACCTGAAACTGGATGTGAAAGGCGACGACGGCCATAAGCGAGAGGTGCGTGGTGTCACGTGAGCTACGGTAGGGGGACGTGATGAGTTGAGTCGGTAAGGGGACGCTTTCTTGACCAAGTGACACCTGAGAAGAGATGAGAAGGGTGAGGCGGCATCAGTCAGCTGCAAACTAAACAGAGGGACACTTCCTGCAGAGGGGCAGCACGGGCGATGCGCCGTTGTAAGTATGCAGGCCTGAGAGGAGGCCACTGTGGGCAGGATGATTGAGAATGAAAGGAAGGAGCTGCAAGACGAGGCCGCAGAGATCACGCTCCACCCTGCCCAGGGGATGCCCTGCCCTGCGGACTAGCACACCCAGAGAGAGAGTACCAGTGCACAGCCAGATGAGAAGCCCGCTCGAGAACGCAAGCCAACGCTGCTTCTTTCGCCAAGAAAGTCTTGCCTGGTAAACTAAACAGCGTATCCATAGAGCGGACACGTGATTTACATTCTGAAGCAGGCGCCCCGCCTTACGGAACGGCGACGGTTCTCAGGGGGGCCGGGCAGGAGCCGCTCCGCGCGTCTGTGCCAGGGACCCACCCGCCTGCGGGACCTCCGGCCGCCTCGCAGGAAGCTACGACGCCCAGTCCCACGGCTACCTGTGCAGCGAGGTGGACTCCGCGGACGCGTGCCACACACACTTCAAGCGGGAGCGCGGCCTGAGTGGCAAGGCGAGAGGCCGGCCTGCCGCGCAGACCAAGAAGGCGCTCTTCGGCCTGGGCCTAGGTGCTTGCGCCGCCCCCCTGGGCCTGCCGGGCTCTGAGGGCCCTGCCCTGGACCCCCTGCCCCCCTGCCCTTGGTTCAGTCACAGCAGAGGTGGCCACACCCACACCCTCTGTGACCTCGGCGTTCCACCCTCCTGCAGCCCCGCCCGCCCCCCTCCGCCGGTTGCCCTGGGCTACGGAAGCTGCATCCTGGGGCCAGGGGGTTCCCAGGAGGCCAAGGGAAGACACGATGGCCTTCAATGAGTCGCAGAGGCCTTACGTGGCCTTGTGTGGTTGGGCTCACCTCTGACGTTTCAGTGAACTCTGCGAGAAGACAGGGACCTACCTGCAGCCTCACAGTTGGGCTCCACGGTAAGGTGTGCGGGACAGACCTCAAACTGACCCACGGCATGGAGCAACACCCGCCATCGAGAGGTCTACAAGAGAGCCGCTGCAGCTAGCCCACAGGTCCGAGAAAACTAGGTTCTCCTTTATGTAAGTGAGTTTTGGGGAGATGTGTTGCAAAGCATTACCACAGCAAGAGCCGACTAATACAACGTTCTCCAAATCACTGCCATGTCCACGGCTGCCACCGAGCCTACGTGTAAGGCACCTGTGTCCTCGAACTTTGAGAACTCCTGAATTCTCGGTGCCTCTCCAACACAATGTACGTGGCTAAGGTGTCCCCAGATAACTTCACTAACGTACCACCGAGACCGCCCTAAGCTTTCATTGAACGCAATGCAACGCTCTTTCTATTCGTTTTCCGTTTCGACGTCGGTAAAATGCTTTCCGTCAATCTAAAAGGATGGAAAATTGGCACAAAACACTCTGCGGATAGCTGTTTTTCACAAAGGAAAATCACAAACGAAACAGGCATTTCACCGGGTGTAGAGCACTAACGCCCCCTAGTGCCTCTAAATGCCAAGTGCACAGAGGCGCTTAATTAAATATCGAATCCCAGCTCTCTCCGCTTGAGAGGGAGAGCAAGCCATTCTCAAGTGGAGGAGGGATGTTTTCAGCAGCTATCTGCAACATTCTGTGGACCTGGCCACTGTGTAGCTACAAAGAAACCTTTTGTCTGAGGAAACTAACTAAAGAAACTTGAAAGTGGAGAAAGAGAGAAAGAATGAGACAATACCCTCTTCTTGGTGACTCATTCACTTATTCGTTCACTTACCAAAGCAAATATCCACTACGTGTAGAGAGTACTGTGCTGAAAACCGCACAGAACACGGAGACGTACCCCCCATTCGCAGGGAGGTTAGATACCAGAGAGGGAGACAAGATGTAGATTACCTTACGGCCGTTCCGCACGTGTCTTGTTAAACAGTTTACAGCTTCAGGGGAGAGAAGGGATCCAGAAATCGCCTGGATTCTCAGTGAAGTCTTCCCAGAGAAGCAGGTGCCAAATAGGTGGACTGGAAGAAACAAAACAATTAACCTCGTGGGTAGATATGAAACGGAGCAGAGGTGCACAGATATGTAGACCCCGTTCTTCCTTGAAACGTCTAGAAAGTGAAACTGAAGCCAAATTACGGAGGGCCTTGAGTGTCAGTCTTAGGAGCTTGGCCGTATGGGGATGACAGCGGGTGCCACGGACGGCTCGGAAGAGGGCAAGGGCATAACCCAAGAGCCCTGGGAGGTGTAGGAGAGGTCGCAGCGAGGGAGGTAGAAAGGCATGCGATTCTCCGAAGCAGTCACCGTAAGCCAGGTGTAAACTCATAAACGGTAGACGCGGAGTAAGGGCCACACAGATGGCAGGGAGGAGTACGAGGGACACTAGAAAGGAAAACGGTCAGGGCTTCACCAGGGATTGGGTGCATTCCTTTCTCCCTCTAACAGAGGTTATCAGTAACCGGGCTGGTCGCTGGGAATCAAGAGCAAGCAAAACAGGCGTGATCTCTTCTTCCTCACGGACCACGGGGTAAACTTACCTACCTGAAACTGGATGTGAAAGGCGACGACGGCCATAAGCGAGAGGTGCGTGGTGTCACGTGAGCTACGGTAGGGGGACGTGATGAGTTGAGTCGGTAAGGGGACGCTTTCTTGACCAAGTGACACCTGAGAAGAGATGAGAAGGGTGAGGCGGCATCAGTCAGCTGCAAACTAAACAGAGGGACACTTCCTGCAGAGGGGCAGCACGGGCGATGCGCCGTTGTAAGTATGCAGGCCTGAGAGGAGGCCACTGTGGGCAGGATGATTGAGAATGAAAGGAAGGAGCTGCAAGACGAGGCCGCAGAGATCACGCTCCACCCTGCCCAGGGGATGCCCTGCCCTGCGGACTAGCACACCCAGAGAGAGAGTACCAGTGCACAGCCAGATGAGAAGCCCGCTCGAGAACGCAAGCCAACGCTGCTTCTTTCGCCAAGAAAGTCTTGCCTGGTAAACTAAACAGCGTATCCATAGAGCGGACACGTGATTTACATTCTGAAGCAGGCGCCCCGCCTTACGGAACGGCGACGGTTCTCAGGGGGGCCGGGCAGGAGCCGCTCCGCGCGTCTGTGCCAGGGACCCACCCGCCTGCGGGACCTCCGGCCGCCTCGCAGGAAGCTACGACGCCCAGTCCCACGGCTACCTGTGCAGCGAGGTGGACTCCGCGGACGCGTGCCACACACACTTCAAGCGGGAGCGCGGCCTGAGTGGCAAGGCGAGAGGCCGGCCTGCCGCGCAGACCAAGAAGGCGCTCTTCGGCCTGGGCCTAGGTGCTTGCGCCGCCCCCCTGGGCCTGCCGGGCTCTGAGGGCCCTGCCCTGGACCCCCTGCCCCCCTGCCCTTGGTTCAGTCACAGCAGAGGTGGCCACACCCACACCCTCTGTGACCTCGGCGTTCCACCCTCCTGCAGCCCCGCCCGCCCCCCTCCGCCGGTTGCCCTGGGCTACGGAAGCTGCATCCTGGGGCCAGGGGGTTCCCAGGAGGCCAAGGGAAGACACGATGGCCTTCAATGAGTCGCAGAGGCCTTACGTGGCCTTGTGTGGTTGGGCTCACCTCTGACGTTTCAGTGAACTCTGCGAGAAGACAGGGACCTACCTGCAGCCTCACAGTTGGGCTCCACGGTAAGGTGTGCGGGACAGACCTCAAACTGACCCACGGCATGGAGCAACACCCGCCATCGAGAGGTCTACAAGAGAGCCGCTGCAGCTAGCCCACAGGTCCGAGAAAACTAGGTTCTCCTTTACGTAAGTGAGTTTTGGGGAGATGTGTTGCAAAGCATTACCACAGCAAGAGCCGACTAATACAACGTTCTCCAAATCACTGCCATGTCCACGGCTGCCACCGAGCCTACGTGTAAGGCACCTGTGTCCTCGAACTTTGAGAACTCCTGAATTCTCGGTGCCTCTCCAACACAATGTACGTGGCTAAGGTGTCCCCAGATAACTTCACTAACGTACCACCGAGACCGCCCTAAGCTTTCATTGAACGCAATGCAACGCTCTTTCTATTCGTTTTCCGTTTCGACGTCGGTAAAATGCTTTCCGTCAATCTAAAAGGATGGAAAATTGGCACAAAACACTCTGCGCATAGTTGTTTTTCACAAAGGAAAATCACAAACGAAACAGGCATTTCACCGGGTGTAGAGCACTAACGCCCCCTAGTGCCTCTAAATGCCAAGTGCACAGAGGCGCTTAATTAAATATCGAATCCCAGCTCTCTCCGCTTGAGAGGGAGAGCAAGCCATTCTCAAGTGGAGGAGGGATGTTTTCAGCAGCTATCTGCAACATTCTGTGGACCTGGCCACTGTGTAGCTACAAAGAAACCTTTTGTCTGAGGAAACTAACTAAAGAAACTTGAAAGTGGAGAAAGAGAGAAAGAAGGAGACAATACCCTCTTCTTGGTGACTCATTCACTTATTCGTTCACTTACCAAAGCAAATATCCACTACGTGTAGAGAGTACTGTGCTGAAAACCGCACAGAACACGGAGACGTACCCCCCATTCGCAGGGAGGTTAGATACCAGAGAGGGAGACAAGATGTAGATTACCTTACGGCCGTTCCGCACATGTCTTGTTAAACAGTTTACAGCTTCAGGGGAGAGAAGGGATCCAGAAATCGCCTGGATTCTCAGTGAAGTCTTCCCAGAGAAGCAGGTGCGAAATAGGTGGACTGGAAGAAACAAAACAATTAACCTCGTGGGTAGATATGAAACGGAGCAGAGGTGCACAGATATGTAGACCCCGTTCTTCCTTGAAACGTCTAGAAAGTGAAACTGAAGCCAAATTACGGAGGGCCTTGAGTGTCAGTCTTAGGAGCTTGGCCGTATGGGGATGACAGCGGGTGCCACGGACGGCTCGGAAGAGGGCAAGGGCATAACCCAAGAGCCCTGGGAGGTGTAGGAGAGGTCGCAGCGAGGGAGGTAGAAAGGCATGCGATTCTCCGAAGCAGTCACCGTAAGCCAGGTGTAAACTCATAAACGGTAGACGCGGAGTAAGGGCCACACAGATGGCAGGGAGGAGTACGAGGGACACTAGAAAGGAAAACGGTCAGGGCTTCACCAGGGATTGGGTGCATTCCTTTCTCCCTCTAACAGAGGTTATCAGTAACCGGGCTGGTCGCTGGGAATCAAGAGCAAGCAAAACAGGCGTGATCTCTTCTTCCTCACGGACCACGGGGTAAACTTACCTACCTGAAACTGGATGTGAAAGGCGACGACGGCCATAAGCGAGAGGTGCGTGGTGTCACGTGAGCTACGGTAGGGGGACGTGATGAGTTGAGTCGGTAAGGGGACGCTTTCTTGACCAAGTGACACCTGAGAAGAGATGAGAAGGGTGAGGCGGCATCAGTCAGCTGCAAACTAAACAGAGGGACACTTCCTGCAGAGGGGCAGCACGGGCGATGCGCCGTTGTAAGTATGCAGGCCTGAGAGGAGGCCACTGTGGGCAGGATGATTGAGAATGAAAGGAAGGAGCTGCAAGACGAGGCCGCAGAGATCACGCTCCACCCTGCCCAGGGGATGCCCTGCCCTGCGGACTAGCACACCCAGAGAGAGAGTACCAGTGCACAGCCAGATGAGAAGCCCGCTCGAGAACGCAAGCCAACGCTGCTTCTTTCGCCAAGAAAGTCTTGCCTGGTAAACTAAACAGCGTATCCATAGAGCGGACACGTGATTTACATTCTGAAGCAGGCGCCCCGCCTTACGGAACGGCGACGGTTCTCAGGGGGGCCGGGCAGGAGCCGCTCCGCGCGTCTGTGCCAGGGACCCACCCGCCTGCGGGACCTCCGGCCGCCTCGCAGGAAGCTACGACGCCCAGTCCCACGGCTACCTGTGCAGCGAGGTGGACTCCGCGGACGCGTGCCACACACACTTCAAGCGGGAGCGCGGCCTGAGTGGCAAGGCGAGAGGCCGGCCTGCCGCGCAGACCAAGAAGGCGCTCTTCGGCCTGGGCCTAGGTGCTTGCGCCGCCCCCCTGGGCCTGCCGGGCTCTGAGGGCCCTGCCCTGGACCCCCTGCCCCCCTGCCCTTGGTTCAGTCACAGCAGAGGTGGCCACACCCACACCCTCTGTGACCTCGGCGTTCCACCCTCCTGCAGCCCCGCCCGCCCCCCTCCGCCGGTTGCCCTGGGCTACGGAAGCTGCATCCTGGGGCCAGGGGGTTCCCAGGAGGCCAAGGGAAGACACGATGGCCTTCAATGAGTCGCAGAGGCCTTACGTGGCCTTGTGTGGTTGGGCTCACCTCTGACGTTTCAGTGAACTCTGCGAGAAGACAGGGACCTACCTGCAGCCTCACAGTTGGGCTCCACGGTAAGGTGTGCGGGACAGACCTCAAACTGACCCACGGCATGGAGCAACACCCGCCATCGAGAGGTCTACAAGAGAGCCGCTGCAGCTAGCCCACAGGTCCGAGAAAACTAGGTTCTCCTTTACGTAAGTGAGTTTTGGGGAGATGTGTTGCAAAGCATTACCACAGCAAGAGCCGACTAATACAACGTTCTCCAAATCACTGCCATGTCCACGGCTGCCACCGAGCCTACGTGTAAGGCACCTGTGTCCTCGAACTTTGAGAACTCCTGAATTCTCGGTGCCTCTCCAACACAATGTACGTGGCTAAGGTGTCCCCAGATAACTTCACTAACGTACCACCGAGACCGCCCTAAGCTTTTATTGAACGCAATGCAACGCTCTTTCTATTCGTTTTCCGTTTCGACGTCGGTAAAATGCTTTCCGTCAATCTAAAAGGATGGAAAATTGGCACAAAACACTCTGCGGATAGCTGTTTTTCACAAAGGAAAATCACAAACGAAACAGGCATTTCACCGGGTGTAGAGCACTAACGCCCCCTAGTGCCTCTAAATGCCAAGTGCACAGAGGCGCTTAATTAAATATCGAATCCCAGCTCTCTCCGCTTGAGAGGGAGAGCAAGCCATTCTCAAGTGGAGGAGGGATGTTTTCAGCAGCTATCTGCAACATTCTGTGGACTTGGCCACTGTGTAGCTACAAAGAAACCTTTTGTCTGAGGAAACTAACTAAAGAAACTTGAAAGTGGAGAAAGAGAGAAAGAAGGAGACAATACCCTCTTCTTGGTGACTCATTCACTTATTCGTTCACTTACCAAAGCAAATATCCACTACGTGTAGAGAGTACTGTGCTGAAAACCGCACAGAACACGGAGACGTACCCCCCATTCGCAGGGAGGTTAGATACCAGAGAGGGAGACAAGATGTAGATTACCTTACGACCGTTCCGCACATGTCTTGTTAAACAGTTTACAGCTTCAGGGGAGAGAAGGGATCCAGAAATCGCCTGGATTCTCAGTGAAGTCTTCCCAGAGAAGCAGGTGCGAAATAGGTGGACTGGAAGAAACAAAACAATTAACCTCGTGGGTAGATATGAAACGGAGCAGAGGTGCACAGATATTTAGACCCCGTTCTTCCTTGAAACGTCTAGAAAGTGAAACTGAAGCCAAATTACGGAGGGCCTTGAGTGTCAGTCTTAGGAGCTTGGCCGTATGGGGATGACAGCGGGTGCCACGGACGGCTCGGAAGAGGGCAAGGGCATAACCCAAGAGCCCTGGGAGGTGTAGGAGAGGTCGCAGCGAGGGAGGTAGAAAGGCATGCGATTCTCCGAAGCAGTCACCGTAAGCCAGGTGTAAACTCATAAACGGTAGACGCGGAGTAAGGGTGATACAGATGGCAGGGAGGAGTACGAGGGACACTAGAAAGGAAAACGGTCAGGGCTTCACCAGGGATTGGGTGCATTCCTTTCTCCCTCTAACAGAGGTTATCAGTAACCGGGCTGGTCGCTGGGAATCAAGAGCAAGCAAAACAGGCGTGATCTCTTCTTCCTCACGGACCACGGGGTAAACTTACCTACCTGAAACTGGATGTGAAAGGCGACGACGGCCATAAGCGAGAGGTGCGTGGTGTCACGTGAGCTACGGTAGGGGGACGTGATGAGTTGAGTCGGTAAGGGGACGCTTTCTTGACCAAGTGACACCTGAGAAGAGATGAGAAGGGTGAGGCGGCATCAGTCAGCTGCAAACTAAACAGAGGGACACTTCCTGCAGAGGGGCAGCACGGGCGATGCGCCGTTGTAAGTATGCAGGCCTGAGAGGAGGCCACTGTGGGCAGGATGATTGAGAATGAAAGGAAGGAGCTGCAAGACGAGGCCGCAGAGATCACGCTCCACCCTGCCCAGGGGATGCCCTGCCCTGCGGACTAGCACACCCAGAGAGAGAGTACCAGTGCACAGCCAGATGAGAAGCCCGCTCGAGAACGCAAGCCAACGCTGCTTCTTTCGCCAAGAAAGTCTTGCCTGGTAAACTAAACAGCGTATCCATAGAGCGGACACGTGATTTACATTCTGAAGCAGGCGCCCCGCCTTACGGAACGGCGACGGTTCTCAGGGGGGCCGGGCAGGAGCCGCTCCGCGCATCTGTGCCAGGGACCCACCCGCCTGCGGGACCTCCGGCCGCCTCGCAGGAAGCTACGACGCCCAGTCCCACGGCTACCTGTGCAGCGAGGTGGACTCCGCGGACGCGTGCCACACACACTTCAAGCGGGAGCGCGGCCTGAGTGGCAAGGCGAGAGGCCGGCCTGCCGCGCAGACCAAGAAGGCGCTCTTCGGCCTGGGCCTAGGTGCTTGCGCCGCCCCCCTGGGCCTGCCGGGCTCTGAGGGCCCTGCCCTGGACCCCCTGCCCCCCTGCCCTTGGTTCAGTCACAGCAGAGGTGGCCACACCCACACCCTCTGTGACCTCAGCGTTCCACCCTCCTGCAGCCCCGCCCGCCCCCCTCCGCCGGTTGCCCTGGGCTACGGAAGCTGCATCCTGGGGCCAGGGGGTTCCCAGGAGGCCAAGGGAAGACACGATGGCCTTCAATGAGTCGCAGAGGCCTTACGTGGCCTTGTGTGGTTGGGCTCACCTCTGACGTTTCAGTGAACTCTGCGAGAAGACAGGGACCTACCTGCAGCCTCACAGTTGGGCTCCACGGTAAGGTGTGCGGGACAGACCTCAAACTGACCCACGGCATGGAGCAACACCCGCCATCGAGAGGTCTACAAGAGAGCCGCTGCAGCTAGCCCACAGGTCCGAGAAAACTAGGTTCTCCTTTACGTAAGTGAGTTTTGGGGAGATGTGTTGCAAAGCATTACCACAGCAAGAGCCGACTAATACAACGTTCTCCAAATCACTGCCATGTCCACGGCTGCCACCGAGCCTACGTGTAAGGCACCTGTGTCCTCGAACTTTGAGAACTCCTGAATTCTCGGTGCCTCTCCAACACAATGTACGTGGCTAAGGTGTCCCCAGATAACTTCACTAACGTACCACCGAGACCGCCCTAAGCTTTCATTGAACGCAATGCAACGCTCTTTCTATTCGTTTTCCATTTCGACGTCGGTAAAATGCTTTCCGTCAATCTAAAAGGATGGAAAATTGGCACAAAACACTCTGCGCATAGTTGTTTTTCACAAAGGAAAATCACAAACGAAACAGGCATTTCACCGGGTGTAGAGCACTAACGCCCCCTAGTGCCTCTAAATGCCAAGTGCACAGAGGCGCTTAATTAAATATCGAATCCCAGCTCTCTCCGCTTGAGAGGGAGAGCAAGCCATTCTCAAGTGGAGGAGGGATGTTTTCAGCAGCTATCTGCAACATTCTGTGGAGCTGGCCACTGTGTAGCTACAAAGAAACCTTTTGTCTGAGGAAACTAACTAAAGAAACTTGAAAGTGGAGAAAGAGAGAAAGAAGGAGACAATACCCTCTTCTTGGTGACTCATTCACTTATTCGTTCACTTACCAAAGCAAATATCCACTACGTGTAGAGAGTACTGTGCTGAAAACCGCACAGAACACGGAGACGTACCCCCCATTCGCAGGGAGGTTAGATACCAGAGAGGGAGATAAGATGTAGATTACCTTACGGCCGTTCCGCACGTGTCTTGTTAAACAGTTTACAGCTTCAGGGGAGAGAAGGGATCCAGAAATCGCCTGGATTCTCAGTGAAGTCTTCCCAGAGAAGCAGGTGCGAAATAGGTGGACTGGAAGAAACAAAACAATTAACCTCGTGGGTAGATATGAAACGGAGCAGAGGTGCACAGATATGTAGACCCCGTTCTTCCTTGAAACGTCTAGAAAGTGAAACTGAAGCCAAATTACGGAGGGCCTTGAGTGTCAGTCTTAGGAGCTTGGCCGTATGGGGATGACAGCGGGTGCCACGGACGGCTCGGAAGAGGGCAAGGGCATAACCCAAGAGCCCTGGGAGGTGTAGGAGAGGTCGCAGCGAGGGAGGTAGAAAGGCATGCGATTCTCCGAAGCAGTCACCGTAAGCCAGGTGTAAACTCATAAACGGTAGACGCGGAGTAAGGGCCACACAGATGGCAGGGAGGAGTACGAGGGACACTAGAAAGGAAAACGGTCAGGGCTTCACCAGGGATTGGGTGCATTCCTTTCTCCCTCTAACAGAGGTTATCAGTAACCGGGCTGGTCGCTGGGAATCAAGAGCAAGCAAAACAGGCGTGATCTCTTCTTCCTCACGGACCACGGGGTAAACTTACCTACCTGAAACTGGATGTGAAAGGCGACGACGGCCATAAGCGAGAGGTGCGTGGTGTCACGTGAGCTACGGTAGGGGGACGTGATGAGTTGAGTCGGTAAGGGGACGCTTTCTTGACCAAGTGACACCTGAGAAGAGATGAGAAGGGTGAGGCGGCATCAGTCAGCTGCAAACTAAACAGAGGGACACTTCCTGCAGAGGGGCAGCACGGGCGATGCGCCGTTGTAAGTATGCAGGCCTGAGAGGAGGCCACTGTGGGCAGGATGATTGAGAATGAAAGGAAGGAGCTGCAAGACGAGGCCGCAGAGATCACGCTCCACCCTGCCCAGGGGATGCCCTGCCCTGCGGACTAGCACACCCAGAGAGAGAGTACCAGTGCACAGCCAGATGAGAAGCCCGCTCGAGAACGCAAGCCAACGCTGCTTCTTTCGCCAAGAAAGTCTTGCCTGGTAAACTAAACAGCGTATCCATAGAGCGGACACGTGATTTACATTCTGAAGCAGGCGCCCCGCCTTACGGAACGGCGACGGTTCTCAGGGGGGCCGGGCAGGAGCCGCTCCGTGCGTCTGTGCCAGGGACCCACCCGCCTGCGGGACCTCCGGCCGCCTCGCAGGAAGCTACGACGCCCAGTCCCACGGCTACCTGTGCAGCGAGGTGGACTCCGCGGACGCGTGCCACACACACTTCAAGCGGGAGCGCGGCCTGAGTGGCAAGGCGAGAGGCCGGCCTGCCGCGCAGACCAAGAAGGCGCTCTTCGGCCTGGGCCTAGGTGCTTGCGCCGCCCCCCTGGGCCTGCCGGGCTCTGAGGGCCCTGCCCTGGACCCCCTGCCCCCCTGCCCTTGGTTCAGTCACAGCAGAGGTGGCCACACCCACACCCTCTGTGACCTCGGCGTTCCACCCTCCTGCAGCCCCGCCCGCCCCCCTCCGCCGGTTGCCCTGGGCTACGGAAGCTGCATCCTGGGGCCAGGGGGTTCCCAGGAGGCCAAGGGAAGACACGATGGCCTTCAATGAGTCGCAGAGGCCTTACGTGGCCTTGTGTGGTTGGGCTCACCTCTGACGTTTCAGTGAACTCTGCGAGAAGACAGGGACCTACCTGCAGCCTCACAGTTGGGCTCCACGGTAAGGTGTGCGGGACAGACCTCAAACTGACCCACGGCATGGAGCAACACCCGCCATCGAGAGGTCTACAAGAGAGCCGCTGCAGCTAGCCCACAGGTCCGAGAAAACTAGGTTCTCCTTTACGTAAGTGAGTTTTGGGGAGATGTGTTGCAAAGCATTACCACAGCAAGAGCCGACTAATACAACGTTCTCCAAATCACTGCCATGTCCACGGCTGCCACCGAGCCTACGTGTAAGGCACCTGTGTCCTCGAACTTTGAGAACTCCTGAATTCTCGGTGCCTCTCCAACACAATGTACGTGGCTAAGGTGTCCCCAGATAACTTCACTAACGTACCACCGAGACCGCCCTAAGCTTTCATTGAACGCAATGCAACGCTCTTTCTATTCGTTTTCCGTTTCGACGTCGGTAAAATGCTTTCCGTCAATCTAAAAGGATGGAAAATTGGCACAAAACACTCTGCGGATAGCTGTTTTTCACAAAGGAAAATCACAAACGAAACAGGCATTTCACCGGGTGTAGAGCACTAACGCCCCCTAGTGCCTCTAAATGCCAAGTGCACAGAGGCGCTTAATTAAATATCGAATCCCAGCTCTCTCCGCTTGAGAGGGAGAGCAAGCCATTCTCAAGTGGAGGAGGGATGTTTTCAGCAGCTATCTGCAACATTCTGTGGACCTGGCCACTGTGTAGCTACAAAGAAACCTTTTGTCTGAGGAAACTAACTAAAGAAACTTGAAAGTGGAGAAAGAGAGAAAGAATGAGACAATACCCTCTTCTTGGTGACTCATTCACTTATTCGTTCACTTACCAAAGCAAATATCCACTACGTGTAGAGAGTACTGTGCTGAAAACCGCACAGAACACGGAGACGTACCCCCCATTCGCAGGGAGGTTAGATACCAGAGAGGGAGACAAGATGTAGATTACCTTACGGCCGTTCCGCACGTGTCTTGTTAAACAGTTTACAGCTTCAGGGGAGAGAAGGGATCCAGAAATCGCCTGGATTCTCAGTGAAGTCTTCCCAGAGAAGCAGGTGCCAAATAGGTGGACTGGAAGAAACAAAACAATTAACCTCGTGGGTAGATATGAAACGGAGCAGAGGTGCACAGATATGTAGACCCCGTTCTTCCTTGAAACGTCTAGAAAGTGAAACTGAAGCCAAATTACGGAGGGCCTTGAGTGTCAGTCTTAGGAGCTTGGCCGTATGGGGATGACAGCGGGTGCCACGGACGGCTCGGAAGAGGGCAAGGGCATAACCCAAGAGCCCTGGGAGGTGTAGGAGAGGTCGCAGCGAGGGAGGTAGAAAGGCATGCGATTCTCCGAAGCAGTCACCGTAAGCCAGGTGTAAACTCATAAACGGTAGACGCGGAGTAAGGGCCACACAGATGGCAGGGAGCAGTACGAGGGACACTAGAAAGGAAAACGGTCAGGGCTTCACCAGGGATTGGGTGCATTCCTTTCTCCCTCTAACAGAGGTTATCAGTAACCGGGCTGGTCGCTGGGAATCAAGAGCAAGCAAAACAGGCGTGATCTCTTCTTCCTCACGGACCACGGGGTAAACTTACCTACCTGAAACTGGATGTGAAAGGCGACGACGGCCATAAGCGAGAGGTGCGTGGTGTCACGTGAGCTACGGTAGGGGGACGTGATGAGTTGAGTCGGTAAGGGGACGCTTTCTTGACCAAGTGACACCTGAGAAGAGATGAGAAGGGTGAGGCGGCATCAGTCAGCTGCAAACTAAACAGAGGGACACTTCCTGCAGAGGGGCAGCACGGGCGATGCGCCGTTGTAAGTATGCAGGCCTGAGAGGAGGCCACTGTGGGCAGGATGATTGAGAATGAAAGGAAGGAGCTGCAAGACGAGGCCGCAGAGATCACGCTCCACCCTGCCCAGGGGATGCCCTGCCCTGCGGACTAGCACACCCAGAGAGAGAGTACCAGTGCACAGCCAGATGAGAAGCCCGCTCGAGAACGCAAGCCAACGCTGCTTCTTTCGCCAAGAAAGTCTTGCCTGGTAAACTAAACAGCGTATCCATAGAGCGGACACGTGATTTACATTCTGAAGCAGGCGCCCCGCCTTACGGAACGGCGACGGTTCTCAGGGGGGCCGGGCAGGAGCCGCTCCGCGCGTCTGTGCCAGGGACCCACCCGCCTGCGGGACCTCCGGCCGCCTCGCAGGAAGCTACGACGCCCAGTCCCACGGCTACCTGTGCAGCGAGGTGGACTCCGCGGACGCGTGCCACACACACTTCAAGCGGGAGCGCGGCCTGAGTGGCAAGGCGAGAGGCCGGCCTGCCGCGCAGACCAAGAAGGCGCTCTTCGGCCTGGGCCTAGGTGCTTGCGCCGCCCCCCTGGGCCTGCCGGGCTCTGAGGGCCCTGCCCTGGACCCCCTGCCCCCCTGCCCTTGGTTCAGTCACAGCAGAGGTGGCCACACCCACACCCTCTGTGACCTCGGCGTTCCACCCTCCTGCAGCCCCGCCCGCCCCCCTCCGCCGGTTGCCCTGGGCTACGGAAGCGGCATCCTGGGGCCAGGGGGTTCCCAGGAGGCCAAGGGAAGACACGATGGCCTTCAATGAGTCGCAGAGGCCTTACGTGGCCTTGTGTGGTTGGGCTCACCTCTGACGTTTCAGTGAACTCTGCGAGAAGACAGGGACCTACCTGCAGCCTCACAGTTGGGCTCCACGGTAAGGTGTGCGGGACAGACCTCAAACTGACCCACGGCATGGAGCAACACCCGCCATCGAGAGGTCTACAAGAGAGCCGCTGCAGCTAGCCCACAGGTCCGAGAAAACTAGGTTCTCCTTTACGTAAGTGAGTTTTGGGGAGATGTGTTGCAAAGCATTACCACAGCAAGAGCCGACTAATACAACGTTCTCCAAATCACTGCCATGTCCACGGCTGCCACCGAGCCTACGTGTAAGGCACCTGTGTCCTCGAACTTTGAGAACTCCTGAATTCTCGGTGCCTCTCCAACACAATGTACGTGGCTAAGGTGTCCCCAGATAACTTCACTAACGTACCACCGAGACCGCCCTAAGCTTTCATTGAACGCAATGCAACGCTCTTTCTATTCGTTTTCAGTTTCGACGTCGGTAAAATGCTTTCCGTCAATCTAAAAGGATGGAAAATTGGCACAAAACACTCTGCGCATAGTTGTTTTTCACAAAGGAAAATCACAAACGAAACAGGCATTTCACCGGGTGTAGAGCACTAACGCCCCCTAGTGCCTCTAAATGCCAAGTGCACAGAGGCGCTTAATTAAATATCGAATCCCAGCTCTCTCCGCTTGAGAGGGAGAGCAAGCCATTCTCAAGTGGAGGAGGGATGTTTTCAGCAGCTATCTGCAACATTCTGTGGACCTGGCCACTGTGTAGCTACAAAGAAACCTTTTGTCTGAGGAAACTAACTAAAGAAACTTGAAAGTGGAGAAAGAGAGAAAGAAGGAGACAATACCCTCTTCTTGGTGACTCATTCACTTATTCGTTCACTTACCAAAGCAAATATCCACTACGTGTAGAGAGTACTGTGCTGAAAACCGCACAGAACACGGAGACGTACCCCCCATTCGCAGGGAGGTTAGATACCAGAGAGGGAGACAAGATGTAGATTACCTTACGGCCGTTCCGCACATGTCTTGTTAAACAGTTTACAGCTTCAGGGGAGAGAAGGGATCCAGAAATCGCCTGGATTCTCAGTGAAGTCTTCCCAGAGAAGCAGGTGCGAAATAGGTGGACTGGAAGAAACAAAACAATTAACCTCGTGGGTAGATATGAAACGGAGCAGAGGTGCACAGATATGTAGACCCCGTTCTTCCTTGAAACGTCTAGAAAGTGAAACTGAAGCCAAATTACGGAGGGCCTTGAGTGTCAGTCTTAGGAGCTTGGCCGTATGGGGATGACAGCGGGTGCCACGGACGGCTCGGAAGAGGGCAAGGGCATAACCCAAGAGCCCTGGGAGGTGTAGGAGAGGTCGCAGCGAGGGAGGTAGAAAGGCATGCGATTCTCCGAAGCAGTCACCGTAAGCCAGGTGTAAACTCATAAACGGTAGACGCGGAGTAAGGGCCACACAGATGGCAGGGAGGAGTACGAGGGACACTAGAAAGGAAAACGGTCAGGGCTTCACCAGGGATTGGGTGCATTCCTTTCTCCCTCTAACAGAGGTTATCAGTAACCGGGCTGGTCGCTGGGAATCAAGAGCAAGCAAAACAGGCGTGATCTCTTCTTCCTCACGGACCACGGGGTAAACTTACCTACCTGAAACTGGATGTGAAAGGCGACGACGGCCATAAGCGAGAGGTGCGTGGTGTCACGTGAGCTACGGTAGGGGGACGTGATGAGTTGAGTCGGTAAGGGGACGCTTTCTTGACCAAGTGACACCTGAGAAGAGATGAGAAGGGTGAGGCGGCATCAGTCAGCTGCAAACTAAACAGAGGGACACTTCCTGCAGAGGGGCAGCACGGGCGATGCGCCGTTGTAAGTATGCAGGCCTGAGAGGAGGCCACTGTGGGCAGGATGATTGAGAATGAAAGGAAGGAGCTGCAAGACGAGGCCGCAGAGATCACGCTCCACCCTGCCCAGGGGATGCCCTGCCCTGCGGACTAGCACACCCAGAGAGAGAGTACCAGTGCACAGCCAGATGAGAAGCCCGCTCGAGAACGCAAGCCAACGCTGCTTCTTTCGCCAAGAAAGTCTTGCCTGGTAAACTAAACAGCGTATCCATAGAGCGGACACGTGATTTACATTCTGAAGCAGGCGCCCCGCCTTACGGAACGGCGACGGTTCTCAGGGGGGCCGGGCAGGAGCCGCTCCGCGCGTCTGTGCCAGGGACCCACCCGCCTGCGGGACCTCCGGCCGCCTCGCAGGAAGCTACGACGCCCAGTCCCACGGCTACCTGTGCAGCGAGGTGGACTCCGCGGACGCGTGCCACACACACTTCAAGCGGGAGCGCGGCCTGAGTGGCAAGGCGAGAGGCCGGCCTGCCGCGCAGACCAAGAAGGCGCTCTTCGGCCTGGGCCTAGGTGCTTGCGCCGCCCCCCTGGGCCTGCCGGGCTCTGAGGGCCCTGCCCTGGACCCCCTGCCCCCCTGCCCTTGGTTCAGTCACAGCAGAGGTGGCCACACCCACACCCTCTGTGACCTCGGCGTTCCACCCTCCTGCAGCCCCGCCCGCCCCCCTCCGCCGGTTGCCCTGGGCTACGGAAGCGGCATCCTGGGGCCAGGGGGTTCCCAGGAGGCCAAGGGAAGACACGATGGCCTTCAATGAGTCGCAGAGGCCTTACGTGGCCTTGTGTGGTTGGGCTCACCTCTGACGTTTCAGTGAACTCTGCGAGAAGACAGGGACCTACCTGCAGCCTCACAGTTGGGCTCCACGGTAAGGTGTGCGGGACAGACCTCAAACTGACCCACGGCATGGAGCAACACCCGCCATCGAGAGGTCTACAAGAGAGCCGCTGCAGCTAGCCCACAGGTCCGAGAAAACTAGGTTCTCCTTTACGTAAGTGAGTTTTGGGGAGATGTGTTGCAAAGCATTACCACAGCAAGAGCCGACTAATACAACGTTCTCCAAATCACTGCCATGTCCACGGCTGCCACCGAGCCTACGTGTAAGGCACCTGTGTCCTCGAACTTTGAGAACTCCTGAATTCTCGGTGCCTCTCCAACACAATGTACGTGGCTAAGGTGTCCCCAGATAACTTCACTAACGTACCACCGAGACCGCCCTAAGCTTTCATTGAACGCAATGCAACGCTCTTTCTATTCGTTTTCCGTTTCGACGTCGGTAAAATGCTTTCCGTCAATCTAAAAGGATGGAAAATTGGCACAAAACACTCTGCGGATAGCTGTTTTTCACAAAGGAAAATCACAAACGAAACAGGCATTTCACCGGGTGTAGAGCACTAACGCCCCCTAGTGCCTCTAAATGCCAAGTGCACAGAGGCGCTTAATTAAATATCGAATCCCAGCTCTCTCCGCTTGAGAGGGAGAGCAAGCCATTCTCAAGTGGAGGAGGGATGTTTTCAGCAGCTATCTGCAACATTCTGTGGACCTGGCCACTGTGTAGCTACAAAGAAACCTTTTGTCTGAGGAAACTAACTAAAGAAACTTGAAAGTGGAGAAAGAGAGAAAGAAGGAGACAATACCCTCTTCTTGGTGACTCATTCACTTATTCGTTCACTTACCAAAGCAAATATCCACTACGTGTAGAGAGTACTGTGCTGAAAACCGCACAGAACACGGAGACGTACCCCCCATTCGCAGGGAGGTTAGATACCAGAGAGGGAGACAAGATGTAGATTACCTTACGGCCGTTCCGCACATGTCTTGTTAAACAGTTTACAGCTTCAGGGGAGAAAAGGGATCCAGAAATCGCCTGGATTCTCAGTGAAGTCTTCCCAGAGAAGCAGGTGCGAAATAGGTGGACTGGAAGAAACAAAACAATTAACCTCGTGGGTAGATATGAAACGGAGCAGAGGTGCACAGATATGTAGACCCCGTTCTTCCTTGAAACGTCTAGAAAGTGAAACTGAAGCCAAATTACGGAGGGCCTTGAGTGTCAGTCTTAGGAGCTTGGCCGTATGGGGATGACAGCGGGTGCCACGGACGGCTCGGAAGAGGGCAAGGGCATAACCCAAGAGCCCTGGGAGGTGTAGGAGAGGTCGCAGCGAGGGAGGTAGAAAGGCATGCGATTCTCCGAAGCAGTCACCGTAAGCCAGGTGTAAACTCATAAACGGTAGACGCGGAGTAAGGGCCACACAGATGGCAGGGAGGAGTACGAGGGACACTAGAAAGGAAAACGGTCAGGGCTTCACCAGGGATTGGGTGCATTCCTTTCTCCCTCTAACAGAGGTTATCAGTAACCGGGCTGGTCGCTGGGAATCAAGAGCAAGCAAAACAGGCGTGATCTCTTCTTCCTCACGGACCACGGGGTAAACTTACCTACCTGAAACTGGATGTGAAAGGCGACGACGGCCATAAGCGAGAGGTGCGTGGTGTCACGTGAGCTACGGTAGGGGGACGTGATGAGTTGAGTCGGTAAGGGGACGCTTTCTTGACCAAGTGACACCTGAGAAGAGATGAGAAGGGTGAGGCGGCATCAGTCAGCTGCAAACTAAACAGAGGGACACTTCCTGCAGAGGGGCAGCACGGGCGATGCGCCGTTGTAAGTATGCAGGCCTGAGAGGAGGCCACTGTGGGCAGGATGATTGAGAATGAAAGGAAGGAGCTGCAAGACGAGGCCGCAGAGATCACGCTCCACCCTGCCCAGGGGATGCCCTGCCCTGCGGACTAGCACACCCAGAGAGAGAGTACCAGTGCACAGCCAGATGAGAAGCCCGCTCGAGAACGCAAGCCAACGCTGCTTCTTTCGCCAAGAAAGTCTTGCCTGGTAAACTAAACAGCGTATCCATAGAGCGGACACGTGATTTACATTCTGAAGCAGGCGCCCCGCCTTATGGAACGGCGACGGTTCTCAGGGGGGCCGGGCAGGAGCCGCTCCGCGCGTCTGTGCCAGGGACCCACCCGCCTGCGGGACCTCCGGCCGCCTCGCAGGAAGCTACGACGCCCAGTCCCACGGCTACCTGTGCAGCGAGGTGGACTCCGCGGACGCGTGCCACACACACTTCAAGCGGGAGCGCGGCCTGAGTGGCAAGGCGAGAGGCCGGCCTGCCGCGCAGACCAAGAAGGCGCTCTTCGGCCTGGGCCTAGGTGCTTGCGCCGCCCCCCTGGGCCTGCCGGGCTCTGAGGGCCCTGCCCTGGACCCCCTGCCCCCCTGCCCTTGGTTCAGTCACAGCAGAGGTGGCCACACCCACACCCTCTGTGACCTCGGCGTTCCACCCTCCTGCAGCCCCGCCCGCCCCCCTCCGCCGGTTGCCCTGGGCTACGGAAGCGGCATCCTGGGGCCAGGGGGTTCCCAGGAGGCCAAGGGAAGACACGATGGCCTTCAATGAGTCGCAGAGGCCTTACGTGGCCTTGTGTGGTTGGGCTCACCTCTGACGTTTCAGTGAACTCTGCGAGAAGACAGGGACCTACCTGCAGCCTCACAGTTGGGCTCCACGGTAAGGTGTGTGGGACAGACCTCAAACTGACCCACGGCATGGAGCAACACCCGCCATCGAGAGGTCTACAAGAGAGCCGCTGCAGCTAGCCCACAGGTCCGAGAAAACTAGGTTCTCCTTTACGTAAGTGAGTTTTGGGGAGATGTGTTGCAAAGCATTACCACAGCAAGAGCCGACTAATACAACGTTCTCCAAATCACTGCCATGTCCACGGCTGCCACCGAGCCTACGTGTAAGGCACCTGTGTCCTCGAACTTTGAGAACTCCTGAATTCTCGGTGCCTCTCCAACACAATGTACGTGGCTAAGGTGTCCCCAGATAACTTCACTAACGTACCACCGAGACCGCCCTAAGCTTTCATTGAACGCAATGCAACGCTCTTTCTATTCGTTTTCCGTTTCGACGTCGGTAAAATGCTTTCCGTCAATCTAAAAGGATGGAAAATTGGCACAAAACACTCTGCGGATAGCTGTTTTTCACAAAGGAAAATCACAAACGAAACAGGCATTTCACCGGGTGTAGAGCACTAACGCCCCCTAGTGCCTCTAAATGCCAAGTGCACAGAGGCGCTTAATTAAATATCGAATCCCAGCTCTCTCCGCTTGAGAGGGAGAGCAAGCCATTCTCAAGTGGAGGAGGGATGTTTTCAGCAGCTATCTGCAACATTCTGTGGACCTGGCCACTGTGTAGCTACAAAGAAACCTTTTGTCTGAGGAAACTAACTAAAGAAACTTGAAAGTGGAGAAAGAGAGAAAGAATGAGACAATACCCTCTTCTTGGTGACTCATTCACTTATTCGTTCACTTACCAAAGCAAATATCCACTACGTGTAGAGAGTACTGTGCTGAAAACCGCACAGAACACGGAGACGTACCCCCCATTCGCAGGGAGGTTAGATACCAGAGAGGGAGACAAGATGTAGATTACCTTACGGCCGTTCCGCACGTGTCTTGTTAAACAGTTTACAGCTTCAGGGGAGAGAAGGGATCCAGAAATCGCCTGGATTCTCAGTGAAGTCTTCCCAGAGAAGCAGGTGCGAAATAGGTGGACTGGAAGAAACAAAACAATTAACCTCGTGGGTAGATATGAAACGGAGCAGAGGTGCACAGATATGTAGACCCCGTTCTTCCTTGAAACGTCTAGAAAGTGAAACTGAAGCCAAATTACGGAGGGCCTTGAGTGTCAGTCTTAGGAGCTTGGCCGTATGGGGATGACAGCGGGTGCCACGGACGGCTCGGAAGAGGGCAAGGGCATAACCCAAGAGCCCTGGGAGGTGTAGGAGAGGTCGCAGCGAGGGAGGTAGAAAGGCATGCGATTCTCCGAAGCAGTCACCGTAAGCCAGGTGTAAACTCATAAACGGTAGACGCGGAGTAAGGGCCACACAGATGGCAGGGAGCAGTACGAGGGACACTAGAAAGGAAAACGGTCAGGGCTTCACCAGGGATTGGGTGCATTCCTTTCTCCCTCTAACAGAGGTTATCAGTAACCGGGCTGGTCGCTGGGAATCAAGAGCAAGCAAAACAGGCGTGATCTCTTCTTCCTCACGGACCACGGGGTAAACTTACCTACCTGAAACTGGATGTGAAAGGCGACGACGGCCATAAGCGAGAGGTGCGTGGTGTCACGTGAGCTACGGTAGGGGGACGTGATGAGTTGAGTCGGTAAGGGGACGCTTTCTTGACCAAGTGACACCTGAGAAGAGATGAGAAGGGTGAGGCGGCATCAGTCAGCTGCAAACTAAACAGAGGGACACTTCCTGCAGAGGGGCAGCACGGGCGATGCGCCGTTGTAAGTATGCAGGCCTGAGAGGAGGCCACTGTGGGCAGGATGATTGAGAATGAAAGGAAGGAGCTGCAAGACGAGGCCGCAGAGATCACGCTCCACCCTGCCCAGGGGATGCCCTGCCCTGCGGACTAGCACACCCAGAGAGAGAGTACCAGTGCACAGCCAGATGAGAAGCCCGCTCGAGAACGCAAGCCAACGCTGCTTCTTTCGCCAAGAAAGTCTTGCCTGGTAAACTAAACAGCGTATCCATAGAGCGGACACGTGATTTACATTCTGAAGCAGGCGCCCCGCCTTACGGAACGGCGACGGTTCTCAGGGGGGCCGGGCAGGAGCCGCTCCGCGCGTCTGTGCCAGGGACCCACCCGCCTGCGGGACCTCCGGCCGCCTCGCAGGAAGCTACGACGCCCAGTCCCACGGCTACCTGTGCAGCGAGGTGGACTCCGCGGACGCGTGCCACACACACTTCAAGCGGGAGCGCGGCCTGAGTGGCAAGGCGAGAGGCCGGCCTGCCGCGCAGACCAAGAAGGCGCTCTTCGGCCTGGGCCTAGGTGCTTGCGCCGCCCCCCTGGGCCTGCCGGGCTCTGAGGGCCCTGCCCTGGACCCCCTGCCCCCCTGCCCTTGGTTCAGTCACAGCAGAGGTGGCCACACCCACACCCTCTGTGACCTCGGCGTTCCACCCTCCTGCAGCCCCGCCCGCCCCCCTCCGCTGGTTGCCCTGGGCTACGGAAGCGGCATCCTGGGGCCAGGGGGTTCCCAGGAGGCCAAGGGAAGACACGATGGCCTTCAATGAGTCGCAGAGGCCTTACGTGGCCTTGTGTGGTTGGGCTCACCTCTGACGTTTCAGTGAACTCTGCGAGAAGACAGGGACCTACCTGCAGCCTCACAGTTGGGCTCCACGGTAAGGTGTGCGGGACAGACCTCAAACTGACCCACGGCATGGAGCAACACCCGCCATCGAGAGGTCTACAAGAGAGCCGCTGCAGCTAGCCCACAGGTCCGAGAAAACTAGGTTCTCCTTTACGTAAGTGAGTTTTGGGGAGATGTGTTGCAAAGCATTACCACAGCAAGAGCCGACTAATACAACGTTCTCCAAATCACTGCCATGTCCACGGCTGCCACCGAGCCTACGTGTAAGGCACCTGTGTCCTCGAACTTTGAGAACTCCTGAATTCTCGGTGCCTCTCCAACACAATGTACGTGGCTAAGGTGTCCCCAGATAACTTCACTAACGTACCACCGAGACCGCCCTAAGCTTTCATTGAACGCAATGCAACGCTCTTTCTATTCGTTTTCCGTTTCGACGTCGGTAAAATGCTTTCCGTCAATCTAAAAGGATGGAAAATTGGCACAAAACACTCTGCGGATAGCTGTTTTTCACAAAGGAAAATCACAAACGAAACAGGCATTTCACCGGGTGTAGAGCACTAACGCCCCCTAGTGCCTCTAAATGCCAAGTGCACAGAGGCGCTTAATTAAATATCGAATCCCAGCTCTCTCCGCTTGAGAGGGAGAGCAAGCCATTCTCAAGTGGAGGAGGGATGTTTTCAGCAGCTATCTGCAACATTCTGTGGACCTGGCCACTGTGTAGCTACAAAGAAACCTTTTGTCTGAGGAAACTAACTAAAGAAACTTGAAAGTGGAGAAAGAGAGAAAGAATGAGACAATACCCTCTTCTTGGTGACTCATTCACTTATTCGTTCACTTACCAAAGCAAATATCCACTACGTGTAGAGAGTACTGTGCTGAAAACCGCACAGAACACGGAGACGTACCCCCCATTCGCAGGGAGGTTAGATACCAGAGAGGGAGACAAGATGTAGATTACCTTACGGCCGTTCCGCACGTGTCTTGTTAAACAGTTTACAGCTTCAGGGGAGAGAAGGGATCCAGAAATCGCCTGGATTCTCAGTGAAGTCTTCCCAGAGAAGCAGGTGCCAAATAGGTGGACTGGAAGAAACAAAACAATTAACCTCGTGGGTAGATATGAAACGGAGCAGAGGTGCACAGATATGTAGACCCCGTTCTTCCTTGAAACGTCTAGAAAGTGAAACTGAAGCCAAATTATGGAGGGCCTTGAGTGTCAGTCTTAGGAGCTTGGCCGTATGGGGATGACAGCGGGTGCCACGGACGGCTCGGAAGAGGGCAAGGGCATAACCCAAGAGCCCTGGGAGGTGTAGGAGAGGTCGCAGCGAGGGAGGTAGAAAGGCATGCGATTCTCCGAAGCAGTCACCGTAAGCCAGGTGTAAACTCATAACCGGTAGACGCGGAGTAAGGGCGACACAGATGGCAGGGAGGAGTACGAGGGACACTAGAAAGGAAAACGGTCAGGGCTTCACCAGGGATTGGGTGCATTCCTTTCTCCCTCTAACAGAGGTTATCAGTAACCGGGCTGGTCGCTGGGAATCAAGAGCAAGCAAAACAGGCGTGATCTCTTCTTCCTCACGGACCACGGGGTAAACTTACCTACCTGAAACTGGATGTGAAAGGCGACGACGGCCATAAGCGAGAGGTGCGTGGTGTCACGTGAGCTACGGTAGGGGGACGTGATGAGTTGAGTCGGTAAGGGGACGCTTTCTTGACCAAGTGACACCTGAGAAGAGATGAGAAGGGTGAGGCGGCATCAGTCAGCTGCAAACTAAACAGAGGGACACTTCCTGCAGAGGGGCAGCACGGGCGATGCGCCGTTGTAAGTATGCAGGCCTGAGAGGAGGCCACTGTGGGCAGGATGATTGAGAATGAAAGGAAGGAGCTGCAAGACGAGGCCGCAGAGATCACGCTCCACCCTGCCCAGGGGATGCCCTGCCCTGCGGACTAGCACACCCAGAGAGAGAGTACCAGTGCACAGCCAGATGAGAAGCCCGCTCGAGAACGCAAGCCAACGCTGCTTCTTTCGCCAAGAAAGTCTTGCCTGGTAAACTAAACAGCGTATCCATAGAGCGGACACGTGATTTACATTCTGAAGCAGGCGCCCCGCCTTACGGAACGGCGACGGTTCTCAGGGGGGCCGGGCAGGAGCCGCTCCGCGCGTCTGTGCCAGGGACCCACCCGCCTGCGGGACCTCCGGCCGCCTCGCAGGAAGCTACGACGCCCAGTCCCACGGCTACCTGTGCAGCGAGGTGGACTCCGCGGACGCGTGCCACACACACTTCAAGCGGGAGCGCGGCCTGAGTGGCAAGGCGAGAGGCCGGCCTGCCGCGCAGACCAAGAAGGCGCTCTTCGGCCTGGGCCTAGGTGCTTGCGCCGCCCCCCTGGGCCTGCCGGGCTCTGAGGGCCCTGCCCTGGACCCCCTGCCCCCCTGCCCTTGGTTCAGTCACAGCAGAGGTGGCCACACCCACACCCTCTGTGACCTCGGCGTTCCACCCTCCTGCAGCCCCGCCCGCCCCCCTCCGCCGGTTGCCCTGGGCTACGGAAGCTGCATCCTGGGGCCAGGGGGTTCCCAGGAGGCCAAGGGAAGACACGATGGCCTTCAATGAGTCGCAGAGGCCTTACGTGGCCTTGTGTGGTTGGGCTCACCTCTGACGTTTCAGTGAACTCTGCGAGAAGACAGGGACCTACCTGCAGCCTCACAGTTGGGCTCCACGGTAAGGTGTGCGGGACAGACCTCAAACTGACCCACGGCATGGAGCAACACCCGCCATCGAGAGGTCTACAAGAGAGCCGCTGCAGCTAGCCCACAGGTCCGAGAAAACTAGGTTCTCCTTTACGTAAGTGAGTTTTGGGGAGATGTGTTGCAAAGCATTACCACAGCAAGAGCCGACTAATACAACGTTCTCCAAATCACTGCCATGTCCACGGCTGCCACCGAGCCTACGTGTAAGGCACCTGTGTCCTCGAACTTTGAGAACTCCTGAATTCTCGGTGCCTCTCCAACACAATGTACGTGGCTAAGGTGTCCCCAGATAACTTCACTAACGTACCACCGAGACCGCCCTAAGCTTTCATTGAACGCAATGCAACGCTCTTTCTATTCGTTTTCCGTTTCGACGTCGGTAAAATGCTTTCCGTCAATCTAAAAGGATGGAAAATTGGCACAAAACACTCTGCGCATAGTTGTTTTTCACAAAGGAAAATCACAAACGAAACAGGCATTTCACCGGGTGTAGAGCACTAACGCCCCCTAGTGCCTCTAAATGCCAAGTGCACAGAGGCGCTTAATTAAATATCGAATCCCAGCTCTCTCCGCTTGAGAGGGAGAGCAAGCCATTCTCAAGTGGAGGAGGGATGTTTTCAGCAGCTATCTGCAACATTCTGTGGACCTGGCCACTGTGTAGCTACAAAGAAACCTTTTGTCTGAGGAAACTAACTAAAGAAACTTGAAAGTGGAGAAAGAGAGAAAGAAGGAGACAATACCCTCTTCTTGGTGACTCATTCACTTATTCGTTCACTTACCAAAGCAAATATCCACTACGTGTAGAGAGTACTGTGCTGAAAACCGCACAGAACACGGAGACGTACCCCCCATTCGCAGGGAGGTTAGATACCAGAGAGGGAGACAAGATGTAGATTACCTTACGGCCGTTCCGCACATGTCTTGTTAAACAGTTTACAGCTTCAGGGGAGAGAAGGGATCCAGAAATCGCCTGGATTCTCAGTGAAGTCTTCCCAGAGAAGCAGGTGCGAAATAGGTGGACTGGAAGAAACAAAACAATTAACCTCGTGGGTAGATATGAAACGGAGCAGAGGTGCACAGATATGTAGACCCCGTTCTTCCTTGAAACGTCTAGAAAGTGAAACTGAAGCCAAATTACGGAGGGCCTTGAGTGTCAGTCTTAGGAGCTTGGCCGTATGGGGATGACAGCGGGTGCCACGGACGGCTCGGAAGAGGGCAAGGGCATAACCCAAGAGCCCTGGGAGGTGTAGGAGAGGTCGCAGCGAGGGAGGTAGAAAGGCATGCGATTCTCCGAAGCAGTCACCGTAAGCCAGGTGTAAACTCATAAACGGTAGACGCGGAGTAAGGGCCACACAGATGGCAGGGAGGAGTACGAGGGACACTAGAAAGGAAAACGGTCAGGGCTTCACCAGGGATTGGGTGCATTCCTTTCTCCCTCTAACAGAGGTTATCAGTAACCGGGCTGGTCGCTGGGAATCAAGAGCAAGCAAAACAGGCGTGATCTCTTCTTCCTCACGGACCACGGGGTAAACTTACCTACCTGAAACTGGATGTGAAAGGCGACGACGGCCATAAGCGAGAGGTGCGTGGTGTCACGTGAGCTACGGTAGGGGGACGTGATGAGTTGAGTCGGTAAGGGGACGCTTTCTTGACCAAGTGACACCTGAGAAGAGATGAGAAGGGTGAGGCGGCATCAGTCAGCTGCAAACTAAACAGAGGGACACTTCCTGCAGAGGGGCAGCACGGGCGATGCGCCGTTGTAAGTATGCAGGCCTGAGAGGAGGCCACTGTGGGCAGGATGATTGAGAATGAAAGGAAGGAGCTGCAAGACGAGGCCGCAGAGATCACGCTCCACCCTGCCCAGGGGATGCCCTGCCCTGCGGACTAGCACACCCAGAGAGAGAGTACCAGTGCACAGCCAGATGAGAAGCCCGCTCGAGAACGCAAGCCAACGCTGCTTCTTTCGCCAAGAAAGTCTTGCCTGGTAAACTAAACAGCGTATCCATAGAGCGGACACGTGATTTACATTCTGAAGCAGGCGCCCCGCCTTACGGAACGGCGACGGTTCTCAGGGGGGCCGGGCAGGAGCCGCTCCGCGCGTCTGTGCCAGGGACCCACCCGCCTGCGGGACCTCCGGCCGCCTCGCAGGAAGCTACGACGCCCAGTCCCACGGCTACCTGTGCAGCGAGGTGGACTCCGCGGACGCGTGCCACACACACTTCAAGCGGGAGCGCGGCCTGAGTGGCAAGGCGAGAGGCCGGCCTGCCGCGCAGACCAAGAAGGCGCTCTTCGGCCTGGGCCTAGGTGCTTGCGCCGCCCCCCTGGGCCTGCCGGGCTCTGAGGGCCCTGCCCTGGACCCCCTGCCCCCCTGCCCTTGGTTCAGTCACAGCAGAGGTGGCCACACCCACACCCTCTGTGACCTCGGCGTTCCACCCTCCTGCAGCCCCGCCCGCCCCCCTCCGCCGGTTGCCCTGGGCTACGGAAGCAGCATCCTGGGGCCAGGGGGTTCCCAGGAGGCCAAGGGAAGACACGATGGCCTTCAATGAGTCGCAGAGGCCTTACGTGGCCTTGTGTGGTTGGGCTCACCTCTGACGTTTCAGTGAACTCTGCGAGAAGACAGGGACCTACCTGCAGCCTCACAGTTGGGCTCCACGGTAAGGTGTGCGGGACAGACCTCAAACTGACCCACGGCATGGAGCAACACCCGCCATCGAGAGGTCTACAAGAGAGCCGCTGCAGCTAGCCCACAGGTCCGAGAAAACTAGGTTCTCCTTTACGTAAGTGAGTTTTGGGGAGATGTGTTGCAAAGCATTACCACAGCAAGAGCCGACTAATACAACGTTCTCCAAATCACTGCCATGTCCACGGCTGCCACCGAGCCTACGTGTAAGGCACCTGTGTCCTCGAACTTTGAGAACTCCTGAATTCTCGGTGCCTCTCCAACACAATGTACGTGGCTAAGGTGTCCCCAGATAACTTCACTAACGTACCACCGAGACCGCCCTAAGCTTTCATTGAACGCAATGCAACGCTCTTTCTATTCGTTTTCCGTTTCGACGTCGGTAAAATGCTTTCCGTCAATCTAAAAGGATGGAAAATTGGCACAAAACACTCTGCGGATAGCTGTTTTTCACAAAGGAAAATCACAAACGAAACAGGCATTTCACCGGGTGTAGAGCACTAACGCCCCCTAGTGCCTCTAAATGCCAAGTGCACAGAGGCGCTTAATTAAATATCGAATCCCAGCTCTCTCCGCTTGAGAGGGAGAGCAAGCCATTCTCAAGTGGAGGAGGGATGTTTTCAGCAGCTATCTGCAACATTCTGTGGACCTGGCCACTGTGTAGCTACAAAGAAACCTTTTGTCTGAGGAAACTAACTAAAGAAACTTGAAAGTGGAGAAAGAGAGAAAGAATGAGACAATACCCTCTTCTTGGTGACTCATTCACTTATTCGTTCACTTACCAAAGCAAATATCCACTACGTGTAGAGAGTACTGTGCTGAAAACCGCACAGAACACGGAGACGTACCCCCCATTCGCAGGGAGGTTAGATACCAGAGAGGGAGACAAGATGTAGATTACCTTACGGCCGTTCCGCACATGTCTTGTTAAACAGTTTACAGCTTCAGGGGAGAGAAGGGATCCAGAAATCGCCTGGATTCTCAGTGAAGTCTTCCCAGAGAAGCAGGTGCGAAATAGGTGGACTGGAAGAAACAAAACAATTAACCTCGTGGGTAGATATGAAACGGAGCAGAGGTGCACAGATATGTAGACCCCGTTCTTCCTTGAAACGTCTAGAAAGTGAAACTGAAGCCAAATTACGGAGGGCCTTGAGTGTCAGTCTTAGGAGCTTGGCCGTATGGGTATGACAGCGGGTGCCACGGACGGCTCGGAAGAGGGCAAGGGCATAACCCAAGAGCCCTGGGAGGTGTAGGAGAGGTCGCAGCGAGGGAGGTAGAAAGGCATGCGATTCTCCGAAGCAGTCACCGTAAGCCAGGTGTAAACTCATAAACGGTAGACGCGGAGTAAGGGCCACACAGATGGCAGGGAGGAGTACGAGGGACACTAGAAAGGAAAACGGTCAGGGCTTCACCAGGGATTGGGTGCATTCCTTTCTCCCTCTAACAGAGGTTATCAGTAACCGGGCTGGTCGCTGGGAATCAAGAGCAAGCAAAACAGGCGTGATCTCTTCTTCCTCACGGACCACGGGGTAAACTTACCTACCTGAAACTGGATGTGAAAGGCGACGACGGCCATAAGCGAGAGGTGCGTGGTGTCACGTGAGCTACGGTAGGGGGACGTGATGAGTTGAGTCGGTAAGGGGACGCTTTCTTGACCAAGTGACACCTGAGAAGAGATGAGAAGGGTGAGGCGGCATCAGTCAGCTGCAAACTAAACAGAGGGACACTTCCTGCAGAGGGGCAGCACGGGCGATGCGCCGTTGTAAGTATGCAGGCCTGAGAGGAGGCCACTGTGGGCAGGATGATTGAGAATGAAAGGAAGGAGCTGCAAGACGAGGCCGCAGAGATCACGCTCCACCCTGCCCAGGGGATGCCCTGCCCTGCGGACTAGCACACCCAGAGAGAGAGTACCAGTGCACAGCCAGATGAGAAGCCCGCTCGAGAACGCAAGCCAACGCTGCTTCTTTCGCCAAGAAAGTCTTGCCTGGTAAACTAAACAGCGTATCCATAGAGCGGACACGTGATTTACATTCTGAAGCAGGCGCCCCGCCTTACGGAACGGCGACGGTTCTCAGGGGGGCCGGGCAGGAGCCGCTCCGCGCGTCTGTGCCAGGGACCCACCCGCCTGCGGGACCTCCGGCCGCCTCGCAGGAAGCTACGACGCCCAGTCCCACGGCTACCTGTGCAGCGAGGTGGACTCCGC
Source organism: Orcinus orca (assembly GCF_937001465.1). Taxonomy (NCBI): domain Eukaryota; kingdom Metazoa; phylum Chordata; class Mammalia; order Artiodactyla; family Delphinidae; genus Orcinus; species Orcinus orca. The sequence continues at coordinate 1,908,540 of NC_064559.1, read as the reverse complement.
GGACGCGTGCCACACACACTTCAAGCGGGAGCGCGGCCTGAGTGGCAAAGCGAGAGGCCGGCCTGCCGCGCAGACCAAGAAGGCGCTCTTCGGCCTGGGCCTAGGTGCTTGCGCCGCCCCCCTGGGCCTGCCGGGCTCTGAGGGCCCTGCCCTGGACCCCCTGCCCCCCTGCCCTTGGTTCAGTCACAGCAGAGGTGGCCACACCCACACCCTCTGTGACCTCGGCGTTCCACCCTCCTGCAGCCCCGCCCGCCCCCCTCCGCCGGTTGCCCTGGGCTACGGAAGCTGCATCCTGGGGCCAGGGGGTTCCCAGGAGGCCAAGGGAAGACACGATGGCCTTCAATGAGTCGCAGAGGCCTTACGTGGCCTTGTGTGGTTGGGCTCACCTCTGACGTTTCAGTGAACTCTGCGAGAAGACAGGGACCTACCTGCAGCCTCACAGTTGGGCTCCACGGTAAGGTGTGCGGGACAGACCTCAAACTGACCCACGGCATGGAGCAACACCCGCCATCGAGAGGTCTACAAGAGAGCCGCTGCAGCTAGCCCACAGGTCCGAGAAAACTAGGTTCTCCTTTACGTAAGTGAGTTTTGGGGAGATGTGTTGCAAAGCATTACCACAGCAAGAGCCGACTAATACAACGTTCTCCAAATCACTGCCATGTCCACGGCTGCCACCGAGCCTACGTGTAAGGCACCTGTGTCCTCGAACTTTGAGAACTCCTGAATTCTCGGTGCCTCTCCAACACAATGTACGTGGCTAAGGTGTCCCCAGATAACTTCACTAACGTACCACCGAGACCGCCCTAAGCTTTTATTGAACGCAATGCAACGCTCTTTCTATTCGTTTTCCTTTTCGACGTCGGTAAAATGCTTTCCGTCAATCTAAAAGGATGGAAAATTGGCACAAAACACTCTGCGGATAGCTGTTTTTCACAAAGGAAAATCACAAACGAAACAGGCATTTCACCGGGTGTAGAGCACTAACGCCCCCTAGTGCCTCTAAATGCCAAGTGCACAGAGGCGCTTAATTAAATATCGAATCCCAGCTCTCTCCGCTTGAGAGGGAGAGCAAGCCATTCTCAAGTGGAGGAGGGATGTTTTCAGCAGCTATCTGCAACATTCTGTGGACCTGGCCACTGTGTAGCTACAAAGAAACCTTTTGTCTGAGGAAACTAACTAAAGAAACTTGAAAGTGGAGAAAGAGAGAAAGAAGGAGACAATACCCTCTTCTTGGTGACTCATTCACTTATTCGTTCACTTACCAAAGCAAATATCCACTACGTGTAGAGAGTACTGTGCTGAAAACCGCACAGAACACGGAGACGTACCCCCCATTCGCAGGGAGGTTAGATACCAGAGAGGGAGACAAGATGTAGATTACCTTACGACCGTTCCGCACATGTCTTGTTAAACAGTTTACAGCTTCAGGGGAGAGAAGGGATCCAGAAATCGCCTGGATTCTCAGTGAAGTCTTCCCAGAGAAGCAGGTGCGAAATAGGTGGACTGGAAGAAACAAAACAATTAACCTCGTGGGTAGATATGAAACGGAGCAGAGGTGCACAGATATGTAGACCCCGTTCTTCCTTGAAACGTCTAGAAAGTGAAACTGAAGCCAAATTACGGAGGGCCTTGAGTGTCAGTCTTAGGAGCTTGGCCGTATGGGGATGACAGCGGGTGCCACGGACGGCTCGGAAGAGGGCAAGGGCATAACCCAAGAGCCCTGGGAGGTGTAGGAGAGGTCGCAGCGAGGGAGGTAGAAAGGCATGCGATTCTCCGAAGCAGTCACCGTAAGCCAGGTGTAAACTCATAAACGGTAGACGCGGAGTAAGGGCGACACAGATGGCAGGGAGGAGTACGAGGGACACTAGAAAGGAAAACGGTCAGGGCTTCACCAGGGATTGGGTGCATTCCTTTCTCCCTCTAACAGAGGTTATCAGTAACCGGGCTGGTCGCTGGGAATCAAGAGCAAGCAAAACAGGCGTGATCTCTTCTTCCTCACGGACCACGGGGTAAACTTACCTACCTGAAACTGGATGTGAAAGGCGACGACGGCCATAAGCGAGAGGTGCGTGGTGTCACGTGAGCTACGGTAGGGGGACGTGATGAGTTGAGTCGGTAAGGGGACGCTTTCTTGACCAAGTGACACCTGAGAAGAGATGAGAAGGGTGAGGCGGCATCAGTCAGCTGCAAACTAAACAGAGGGACACTTCCTGCAGAGGGGCAGCACGGGCGATGCGCCGTTGTAAGTATGCAGGCCTGAGAGGAGGCCACTGTGGGCAGGATGATTGAGAATGAAAGGAAGGAGCTGCAAGACGAGGCCGCAGAGATCACGCTCCACCCTGCCCAGGGGATGCCCTGCCCTGCGGACTAGCACACCCAGAGAGAGAGTACCAGTGCACAGCCAGATGAGAAGCCCGCTCGAGAACGCAAGCCAACGCTGCTTCTTTCGCCAAGAAAGTCTTGCCTGGTAAACTAAACAGCGTATCCATAGAGCGGACACGTGATTTACATTCTGAAGCAGGCGCCCCGCCTTACGGAACGGCGACGGTTCTCAGGGGGGCCGGGCAGGAGCCGCTCCGCGCGTCTGTGCCAGGGACCCACCTGCCTGCGGGACCTCCGGCCGCCTCGCAGGAAGCTACGACGCCCAGTCCCACGGCTACCTGTGCAGCGAGGTGGACTCCGCGGACGCGTGCCACACACACTTCAAGCGGGAGCGCGGCCTGAGTGGCAAGGCGAGAGGCCGGCCTGCCGCGCAGACCAAGAAGGCGCTCTTCGGCCTGGGCCTAGGTGCTTGCGCCGCCCCCCTGGGCCTGCCGGGCTCTGAGGGCCCTGCCCTGGACCCCCTGCCCCCCTGCCCTTGGTTCAGTCACAGCAGAGGTGGCCACACCCACACCCTCTGTGACCTCGGCGTTCCACCCTCCTGCAGCCCCGCCCGCCCCCCTCCGCCGGTTGCCCTGGGCTACGGAAGCTGCATCCTGGGGCCAGGGGGTTCCCAGGAGGCCAAGGGAAGACACGATGGCCTTCAATGAGTCGCAGAGGCCTTACGTGGCCTTGTGTGGTTGGGCTCACCTCTGACGTTTCAGTGAACTCTGCGAGAAGACAGGGACCTACCTGCAGCCTCACAGTTGGGCTCCACGGTAAGGTGTGCGGGACAGACCTCAAACTGACCCACGGCATGGAGCAACACCCGCCATCGAGAGGTCTACAAGAGAGCCGCTGCAGCTAGCCCACAGGTCCGAGAAAACTAGGTTCTCCTTTACGTAAGTGAGTTTTGGGGAGATGTGTTGCAAAGCATTACCACAGCAAGAGCCGACTAATACAACGTTCTCCAAATCACTGCCATGTCCACGGCTGCCACCGAGCCTACGTGTAAGGCACCTGTGTCCTCGAACTTTGAGAACTCCTGAATTCTCGGTGCCTCTCCAACACAATGTACGTGGCTAAGGTGTCCCCAGATAACTTCACTAACGTACCACCGAGACCGCCCTAAGCTTTCATTGAACGCAATGCAACGCTCTTTCTATTCGTTTTCCATTTCGACGTCGGTAAAATGCTTTCCGTCAATCTAAAAGGATGGAAAATTGGCACAAAACACTCTGCGCATAGTTGTTTTTCACAAAGGAAAATCACAAACGAAACAGGCATTTCACCGGGTGTAGAGCACTAACGCCCCCTAGTGCCTCTAAATGCCAAGTGCACAGAGGCGCTTAATTAAATATCGAATCCCAGCTCTCTCCGCTTGAGAGGGAGAGCAAGCCATTCTCAAGTGGAGGAGGGATGTTTTCAGCAGCTATCTGCAACATTCTGTGGACCTGGCCACTGTGTAGCTACAAAGAAACCTTTTGTCTGAGGAAACTAACTAAAGAAACTTGAAAGTGGAGAAAGAGAGAAAGAAGGAGACAATACCCTCTTCTTGGTGACTCATTCACTTATTCGTTCACTTACCAAAGCAAATATCCACTACGTGTAGAGAGTACTGTGCTGAAAACCGCACAGAACACGGAGACGTACCCCCCATTCGCAGGGAGGTTAGATACCAGAGAGGGAGACAAGATGTAGATTACCTTACGGCCGTTCCGCACATGTCTTGTTAAACAGTTTACAGCTTCAGGGGAGAGAAGGGATCCAGAAATCGCCTGGATTCTCAGTGAAGTCTTCCCAGAGAAGCAGGTGCGAAATAGGTGGACTGGAAGAAACAAAACAATTAACCTCGTGGGTAGATATGAAACGGAGCAGAGGTGCACAGATATGTAGACCCCGTTCTTCCTTGAAACGTCTAGAAAGTGAAACTGAAGCCAAATTACGGAGGGCCTTGAGTGTCAGTCTTAGGAGCTTGGCCGTATGGGGATGACAGCGGGTGCCACGGACGGCTCGGAAGAGGGCAAGGGCATAACCCAAGAGCCCTGGGAGGTGTAGGAGAGGTCGCAGCGAGGGAGGTAGAAAGGCATGCGATTCTCCGAAGCAGTCACCGTAAGCCAGGTGTAAACTCATAAACGGTAGACGCGGAGTAAGGGCCACACAGATGGCAGGGAGGAGTACGAGGGACACTAGAAAGGAAAACGGTCAGGGCTTCACCAGGGATTGGGTGCATTCCTTTCTCCCTCTAACAGAGGTTATCAGTAACCGGGCTGGTCGCTGGGAATCAAGAGCAAGCAAAACAGGCGTGATCTCTTCTTCCTCACGGACCACGGGGTAAACTTACCTACCTGAAACTGGATGTGAAAGGCGACGACGGCCATAAGCGAGAGGTGCGTGGTGTCACGTGAGCTACGGTAGGGGGACGTGATGAGTTGAGTCGGTAAGGGGACGCTTTCTTGACCAAGTGACACCTGAGAAGAGATGAGAAGGGTGAGGCGGCATCAGTCAGCTGCAAACTAAACAGAGGGACACTTCCTGCAGAGGGGCAGCACGGGCGATGCGCCGTTGTAAGTATGCAGGCCTGAGAGGAGGCCACTGTGGGCAGGATGATTGAGAATGAAAGGAAGGAGCTGCAAGACGAGGCCGCAGAGATCACGCTCCACCCTGCCCAGGGGATGCCCTGCCCTGCGGACTAGCACACCCAGAGAGAGAGTACCAGTGCACAGCCAGATGAGAAGCCCGCTTGAGAACGCAAGCCAACGCTGCTTCTTTCGCCAAGAAAGTCTTGCCTGGTAAACTAAACAGCGTATCCATAGAGCGGACACGTGATTTACATTCTGAAGCAGGCGCCCCGCCTTACGGAACGGCGACGGTTCTCAGGGGGGCCGGGCAGGAGCCGCTCCGCGCGTCTGTGCCAGGGACCCACCCGCCTGCGGGACCTCCGGCCGCCTCACAGGAAGCTACGACGCCCAGTCCCACGGCTACCTGTGCAGCGAGGTGGACTCCGCGGACGCGTGCCACACACACTTCAAGCGGGAGCGCGGCCTGAGTGGCAAGGCGAGAGGCCGGCCTGCCGCGCAGACCAAGAAGGCGCTCTTCGGCCTGGGCCTAGGTGCTTGCGCCGCCCCCCTGGGCCTGCCGGGCTCTGAGGGCCCTGCCCTGGACCCCCTGCCCCCCTGCCCTTGGTTCAGTCACAGCAGAGGTGGCCACACCCACACCCTCTGTGACCTCGGCGTTCCACCCTCCTGCAGCCCCGCCCGCCCCCCTCCGCCGGTTGCCCTGGGCTACGGAAGCGGCATCCTGGGGCCAGGGGGTTCCCAGGAGGCCAAGGGAAGACACGATGGCCTTCAATGAGTCGCAGAGGCCTTACGTGGCCTTGTGTGGTTGGGCTCACCTCTGACGTTTCAGTGAACTCTGCGAGAAGACAGGGACCTACCTGCAGCCTCACAGTTGGGCTCCACGGTAAGGTGTGCGGGACAGACCTCAAACTGACCCACGGCATGGAGCAACACCCGCCATCGAGAGGTCTACAAGAGAGCCGCTGCAGCTAGCCCACAGGTCCGAGAAAACTAGGTTCTCCTTTACGTAAGTGAGTTTTGGGGAGATGTGTTGCAAAGCATTACCACAGCAAGAGCCGACTAATACAACGTTCTCCAAATCACTGCCATGTCCACGGCTGCCACCAAGCCTACGTGTAAGGCACCTGTGTCCTCGAACTTTGAGAACTCCTGAATTCTCGGTGCCTCTCCAACACAATGTACGTGGCTAAGGTGTCCCCAGATAACTTCACTAACGTACCACCGAGACCGCCCTAAGCTTTCATTGAACGCAATGCAACGCTCTTTCTATTCGTTTTCCGTTTCGACGTCGGTAAAATGCTTTCCGTCAATCTAAAAGGATGGAAAATTGGCACAAAACACTCTGCGCATAGTTGTTTTTCACAAAGGAAAATCACAAACGAAACAGGCATTTCACCGGGTGTAGAGCACTAACGCCCCCTAGTGCCTCTAAATGCCAAGTGCACAGAGGCGCTTAATTAAATATCGAATCCCAGCTCTCTCCGCTTGAGAGGGAGAGCAAGCCATTCTCAAGTGGAGGAGGGATGTTTTCAGCAGCTATCTGCAACATTCTGTGGACCTGGCCACTGTGTAGCTACAAAGAAACCTTTTGTCTGAGGAAACTAACTAAAGAAACTTGAAAGTGGAGAAAGAGAGAAAGAAGGAGACAATACCCTCTTCTTGGTGACTCATTCACTTATTCGTTCACTTACCAAAGCAAATATCCACTACGTGTAGAGAGTACTGTGCTGAAAACCGCACAGAACACGGAGACGTACCCCCCATTCGCAGGGAGGTTAGATACCAGAGAGGGAGACAAGATGTAGATTACCTTACGGCCGTTCCGCACATGTCTTGTTAAACAGTTTACAGCTTCAGGGGAGAGAAGGGATCCAGAAATCGCCTGGATTCTCAGTGAAGTCTTCCCAGAGAAGCAGGTGCGAAATAGGTGGACTGGAAGAAACAAAACAATTAACCTCGTGGGTAGATATGAAACGGAGCAGAGGTGCACAGATATGTAGACCCCGTTCTTCCTTGAAACGTCTAGAAAGTGAAACTGAAGCCAAATTACGGAGGGCCTTGAGTGTCAGTCTTAGGAGCTTGGCCGTATGGGGATGACAGCGGGTGCCACGGACGGCTCGGAAGAGGGCAAGGGCATAACCCAAGAGCCCTGGGAGGTGTAGGAGAGGTCGCAGCGAGGGAGGTAGAAAGGCATGCGATTCTCCGAAGCAGTCACCGTAAGCCAGGTGTAAACTCATAAACGGTAGACGCGGAGTAAGGGCCACACAGATGGCAGGGAGGAGTACGAGGGACACTAGAAAGGAAAACGGTCAGGGCTTCACCAGGGATTGGGTGCATTCCTTTCTCCCTCTAACAGAGGTTATCAGTAACCGGGCTGGTCGCTGGGAATCAAGAGCAAGCAAAACAGGCGTGATCTCTTCTTCCTCACGGACCACGGGGTAAACTTACCTACCTGAAACTGGATGTGAAAGGCGACGACGGCCATAAGCGAGAGGTGCGTGGTGTCACGTGAGCTACGGTAGGGGGACGTGATGAGTTGAGTCGGTAAGGGGACGCTTTCTTGACCAAGTGACACCTGAGAAGAGATGAGAAGGGTGAGGCGGCATCAGTCAGCTGCAAACTAAACAGAGGGACACTTCCTGCAGAGGGGCAGCACGGGCGATGCGCCGTTGTAAGTATGCAGGCCTGAGAGGAGGCCACTGTGGGCAGGATGATTGAGAATGAAAGGAAGGAGCTGCAAGACGAGGCCGCAGAGATCACGCTCCACCCTGCCCAGGGGATGCCCTGCCCTGCGGACTAGCACACCCAGAGAGAGAGTACCAGTGCACAGCCAGATGAGAAGCCCGCTCGAGAACGCAAGCCAACGCTGCTTCTTTCGCCAAGAAAGTCTTGCCTGGTAAACTAAACAGCGTATCCATAGAGCGGACACGTGATTTACATTCTGAAGCAGGCGCCCCGCCTTACGGAACGGCGACGGTTCTCAGGGGGGCCGGGCAGGAGCCGCTCCGCGCGTCTGTGCCAGGGACCCACCCGCCTGCGGGACCTCCGGCCGCCTCGCAGGAAGCTACGACGCCCAGTCCCACGGCTACCTGTGCAGCGAGGTGGACTCCGCGGACGCGTGCCACACACACTTCAAGCGGGAGCGCGGCCTGAGTGGCAAGGCGAGAGGCCGGCCTGCCGCGCAGACCAAGAAGGCGCTCTTCGGCCTGGGCCTAGGTGCTTGCGCCGCCCCCCTGGGCCTGCCGGGCTCTGAGGGCCCTGCCCTGGACCCCCTGCCCCCCTGCCCTTGGTTCAGTCACAGCAGAGGTGGCCACACCCACACCCTCTGTGACCTCGGCGTTCCACCCTCCTGCAGCCCCGCCCGCCCCCCTCCGCCGGTTGCCCTGGGCTACGGAAGCGGCATCCTGGGGCCAGGGGGTTCCCAGGAGGCCAAGGGAAGACACGATGGCCTTCAATGAGTCGCAGAGGCCTTACGTGGCCTTGTGTGGTTGGGCTCACCTCTGACGTTTCAGTGAACTCTGCGAGAAGACAGGGACCTACCTGCAGCCTCACAGTTGGGCTCCACGGTAAGGTGTGCGGGACAGACCTCAAACTGACCCACGGCATGGAGCAACACCCGCCATCGAGAGGTCTACAAGAGAGCCGCTGCAGCTAGCCCACAGGTCCGAGAAAACTAGGTTCTCCTTTACGTGAGTTTTGGGGAGATGTGTTGCAAAGCATTACCACAGCAAGAGCCGACTAATACAACGTTCTCCAAATCACTGCCATGTCCACGGCTGCCACCAAGCCTACGTGTAAGGCACCTGTGTCCTCGAACTTTGAGAACTCCTGAATTCTCGGTGCCTCTCCAACACAATGTACGTGGCTAAGGTGTCCCCAGATAACTTCACTAACGTACCACCGAGACCGCCCTAAGCTTTCATTGAACGCAATGCAACGCTCTTTCTATTCGTTTTCCGTTTCGACGTCGGTAAAATGCTTTCCGTCAATCTAAAAGGATGGAAAATTGGCACAAAACACTCTGCGCATAGTTGTTTTTCACAAAGGAAAATCACAAACGAAACAGGCATTTCACCGGGTGTAGAGCACTAACGCCCCCTAGTGCCTCTAAATGCCAAGTGCACAGAGGCGCTTAATTAAATATCGAATCCCAGCTCTCTCCGCTTGAGAGGGAGAGCAAGCCATTCTCAAGTGGAGGAGGGATGTTTTCAGCAGCTATCTGCAACATTCTGTGGACCTGGCCACTGTGTAGCTACAAAGAAACCTTTTGTCTGAGGAAACTAACTAAAGAAACTTGAAAGTGGAGAAAGAGAGAAAGAAGGAGACAATACCCTCTTCTTGGTGACTCATTCACTTATTCGTTCACTTACCAAAGCAAATATCCACTACGTGTAGAGAGTACTGTGCTGAAAACCGCACAGAACACGGAGACGTACCCCCCATTCGCAGGGAGGTTAGATACCAGAGAGGGAGACAAGATGTAGATTACCTTACGGCCGTTCCGCACATGTCTTGTTAAACAGTTTACAGCTTCAGGGGAGAGAAGGGATCCAGAAATCGCCTGGATTCTCAGTGAAGTCTTCCCAGAGAAGCAGGTGCGAAATAGGTGGACTGGAAGAAACAAAACAATTAACCTCGTGGGTAGATATGAAACGGAGCAGAGGTGCACAGATATGTAGACCCCGTTCTTCCTTGAAACGTCTAGAAAGTGAAACTGAAGCCAAATTACGGAGGGCCTTGAGTGTCAGTCTTAGGAGCTTGGCCGTATGGGGATGACAGCGGGTGCCACGGACGGCTCGGAAGAGGGCAAGGGCATAACCCAAGAGCCCTGGGAGGTGTAGGAGAGGTCGCAGCGAGGGAGGTAGAAAGGCATGCGATTCTCCGAAGCAGTCACCGTAAGCCAGGTGTAAACTCATAAACGGTAGACGCGGAGTAAGGGCGACACAGATGGCAGGGAGGAGTACGAGGGACACTAGAAAGGAAAACGGTCAGGGCATCACCAGGGATTGGGTGCATTCCTTTCTCCCTCTAACAGAGGTTATCAGTAACCGGGCTGGTCGCTGGGAATCAAGAGCAAGCAAAACAGGCGTGATCTCTTCTTCCTCACGGACCACGGGGTAAACTTACCTAGCTGAAACTGGATGTGAAAGGCGACGACGGCCATAAGCGAGAGGTGCGTGGTGTCACGTGAGCTACGGTAGGGGGACGTGATGAGTTGAGTCGGTAAGGGGACGCTTTCTTGACCAAGTGACACCTGAGAAGAGATGAGAAGGGTGAGGCGGCATCAGTCAGCTGCAAACTAAACAGAGGGACACTTCCTGCAGAGGGGCAGCACGGGCGATGCGCCGTTGTAAGTATGCAGGCCTGAGAGGAGGCCACTGTGGGCAGGATGATTGAGAATGAAAGGAAGGAGCTGCAAGACGAGGCCGCAGAGATCACGCTCCACCCTGCCCAGGGGATGCCCTGCCCTGCGGACTAGCACACCCAGAGAGAGAGTACCAGTGCACAGCCAGATGAGAAGCCCGCTCGAGAACGCAAGCCAACGCTGCTTCTTTCGCCAAGAAAGTCTTGCCTGGTAAACTAAACAGCGTATCCATAGAGCGGACACGTGATTTACATTCTGAAGCAGGCGCCCCGCCTTACGGAACGGCGACGGTTCTCAGGGGGGCCGGGCAGGAGCCGCTCCGCGCGTCTGTGCCAGGGACCCACCCGCCTGCGGGACCTCCGGCCGCCTCGCAGGAAGCTACGACGCCCAGTCCCACGGCTACCTGTGCAGCGAGGTGGACTCCGCGGACGCGTGCCACACACACTTCAAGCGGGAGCGCGGCCTGAGTGGCAAGGCGAGAGGCCGGCCTGCCGCGCAGACCAAGAAGGCGCTCTTCGGCCTGGGCCTAGGTGCTTGCGCCGCCCCCCTGGGCCTGCCGGGCTCTGAGGGCCCTGCCCTGGACCCCCTGCCCCCCTGCCCTTGGTTCAGTCACAGCAGAGGTGGCCACACCCACACCCTCTGTGACCTCGGCGTTCCACCCTCCTGCAGCCCCGCCCGCCCCCCTCCGCCGGTTGCCCTGGGCTACGGAAGCGGCATCCTGGGGCCAGGGGGTTCCCAGGAGGCCAAGGGAAGACACGATGGCCTTCAAAGAGTCGCAGAGGCCTTACGTGGCCTTGTGTGGTTGGGCTCACCTCTGACGTTTCAGTGAACTCTGCGAGAAGACAGGGACCTACCTGCAGCCTCACAGTTGGGCTCCACGGTAAGGTGTGCGGGACAGACCTCAAACTGACCCACGGCATGGAGCAACACCCGCCATCGAGAGGTCTACAAGAGAGCCGCTGCAGCTAGCCCACAGGTCCGAGAAAACTAGGTTCTCCTTTACGTAAGTGAGTTTTGGGGAGATGTGTTGCAAAGCATTACCACAGCAAGAGCCGACTAATACAACGTTCTCCAAATCACTGCCATGTCCACGGCTGCCACCGAGCCTACGTGTAAGGCACCTGTGTCCTCGAACTTTGAGAACTCCTGAATTCTCGGTGCCTCTCCAACACAATGTACGTGGCTAAGGTGTCCCCAGATAACTTCACTAACGTACCACCGAGACCGCCCTAAGCTTTCATTGAACGCAATGCAACGCTCTTTCTATTCGTTTTCCGTTTCGACGTCGGTAAAATGCTTTCCGTCAATCTAAAAGGATGGAAAATTGGCACAAAACACTCTGCGCATAGTTGTTTTTCACAAAGGAAAATCACAAACGAAACAGGCATTTCACCGGGTGTAGAGCACTAACGCCCCCTAGTGCCTCTAAATGCCAAGTGCACAGAGGCGCTTAATTAAATATCGAATCCCAGCTCTCTCCGCTTGAGAGGGAGAGCAAGCCATTCTCAAGTGGAGGAGGGATGTTTTCAGCAGCTATCTGCAACATTCTGTGGACCTGGCCACTGTGTAGCTACAAAGAAACCTTTTGTCTGAGGAAACTAACTAAAGAAACTTGAAAGTGGAGAAAGAGAGAAAGAAGGAGACAATACCCTCTTCTTGGTGACTCATTCACTTATTCGTTCACTTACCAAAGCAAATATCCACTACGTGTAGAGAGTACTGTGCTGAAAACCGCACAGAACACGGAGACGTACCCCCCATTCGCAGGGAGGTTAGATACCAGAGAGGGAGACAAGATGTAGATTACCTTACGGCCGTTCCGCACATGTCTTGTTAAACAGTTTACAGCTTCAGGGGAGAGAAGGGATCCAGAAATCGCCTGGATTCTCAGTGAAGTCTTCCCAGAGAAGCAGGTGCGAAATAGGTGGACTGGAAGAAACAAAACAATTAACCTCGTGGGTAGATATGAAACGGAGCAGAGGTGCACAGATATGTAGACCCCGTTCTTCCTTGAAACGTCTAGAAAGTGAAACTGAAGCCAAATTACGGAGGGCCTTGAGTGTCAGTCTTAGGAGCTTGGCCGTATGGGGATGACAGCGGGTGCCACGGACGGCTCGGAAGAGGGCAAGGGCATAACCCAAGAGCCCTGGGAGGTGTAGGAGAGGTCGCAGCGAGGGAGGTAGAAAGGCATGCGATTCTCCGAAGCAGTCACCGTAAGCCAGGTGTAAACTCATAAACGGTAGACGCGGAGTAAGGGCGACACAGATGGCAGGGAGGAGTACGAGGGACACTAGAAAGGAAAACGGTCAGGGCATCACCAGGGATTGGGTGCATTCCTTTCTCCCTCTAACAGAGGTTATCAGTAACCGGGCTGGTCGCTGGGAATCAAGAGCAAGCAAAATAGGCGTGATCTCTTCTTCCTCACGGACCACGGGGTAAACTTACCTAGCTGAAACTGGATGTGAAAGGCGACGACGGCCATAAGCGAGAGGTGCGTGGTGTCACGTGAGCTACGGTAGGGGGACGTGATGAGTTGAGTCGGTAAGGGGACGCTTTCTTGACCAAGTGACACCTGAGAAGAGATGAGAAGGGTGAGGCGGCATCAGTCAGCTGCAAACTAAACAGAGGGACACTTCCTGCAGAGGGGCAGCACGGGCGATGCGCCGTTGTAAGTATGCAGGCCTGAGAGGAGGCCACTGTGGGCAGGATGATTGAGAATGAAAGGAAGGAGCTGCAAGACGAGGCCGCAGAGATCACGCTCCACCCTGCCCAGGGGATGCCCTGCCCTGCGGACTAGCACACCCAGAGAGAGAGTACCAGTGCACAGCCAGATGAGAAGCCCGCTCGAGAACGCAAGCCAACGCTGCTTCTTTCGCCAAGAAAGTCTTGCCTGGTAAACTAAACAGCGTATCCATAGAGCGGACACGTGATTTACATTCTGAAGCAGGCGCCCCGCCTTACGGAACGGCGACGGTTCTCAGGGGGGCCGGGCAGGAGCCGCTCCGCGCGTCTGTGCCAGGGACCCACCCGCCTGCGAGACCTCCGGCCGCCTCGCAGGAAGCTACGACGCCCAGTCCCACGGCTACCTGTGCAGCGAGGTGGACTCCGCGGACGCGTGCCACACACACTTCAAGCGGGAGCGCGGCCTGAGTGGCAAGGCGAGAGGCCGGCCTGCCGCGCAGACCAAGAAGGCGCTCTTCGGCCTGGGCCTAGGTGCTTGCGCCGCCCCCCTGGGCCTGCCGGGCTCTGAGGGCCCTGCCCTGGACCCCCTGCCCCCCTGCCCTTGGTTCAGTCACAGCAGAGGTGGCCACACCCACACCCTCTGTGACCTCGGCGTTCCACCCTCCTGCAGCCCCGCCCGCCCCCCTCCGCCGGTTGCCCTGGGCTACGGAAGCTGCATCCTGGGGCCAGGGGGTTCCCAGGAGGCCAAGGGAAGACACGATGGCCTTCAAAGAGTCGCAGAGGCCTTACGTGGCCTTGTGTGGTTGGGCTCACCTCTGACGTTTCAGTGAACTCTGCGAGAAGACAGGGACCTACCTGCAGCCTCACAGTTGGGCTCCACGGTAAGGTGTGCGGGACAGACCTCAAACTGACCCACGGCATGGAGCAACACCCGCCATCGAGAGGTCTACAAGAGAGCCGCTGCAGCTAGCCCACAGGTCCGAGAAAACTAGGTTCTCCTTTACGTAAGTGAGTTTTGGGGAGATGTGTTGCAAAGCATTACCACAGCAAGAGCCGACTAATACAACGTTCTCCAAATCACTGCCATGTCCACGGCTGCCACCGAGCCTACGTGTAAGGCACCTGTGTCCTCGAACTTTGAGAACTCCTGAATTCTCGGTGCCTCTCCAACACAATGTACGTGGCTAAGGTGTCCCCAGATAACTTCACTAACGTACCACCGAGACCGCCCTAAGCTTTCATTGAACGCAATGCAACGCTCTTTCTATTCGTTTTCCGTTTCGACGTCGGTAAAATGCTTTCCGTCAATCTAAAAGGATGGAAAATTGGCACAAAACACTCTGCGCATAGTTGTTTTTCACAAAGGAAAATCACAAACGAAACAGGCATTTCACCGGGTGTAGAGCACTAACGCCCCCTAGTGCCTCTAAATGCCAAGTGCACAGAGGCGCTTAATTAAATATCGAATCCCAGCTCTCTCCGCTTGAGAGGGAGAGCAAGCCATTCTCAAGTGGAGGAGGGATGTTTTCAGCAGCTATCTGCAACATTCTGTGGACCTGGCCACTGTGTAGCTACAAAGAAACCTTTTGTCTGAGGAAACTAACTAAAGAAACTTGAAAGTGGAGAAAGAGAGAAAGAAGGAGACAATACCCTCTTCTTGGTGACTCATTCACTTATTCGTTCACTTACCAAAGCAAATATCCACTACGTGTAGAGAGTACTGTGCTGAAAACCGCACAGAACACGGAGACGTACCCCCCATTCGCAGGGAGGTTAGATACCAGAGAGGGAGACAAGATGTAGATTACCTTACGGCCGTTCCGCACATGTCTTGTTAAACAGTTTACAGCTTCAGGGGAGAGAAGGGATCCAGAAATCGCCTGGATTCTCAGTGAAGTCTTCCCAGAGAAGCAGGTGCGAAATAGGTGGACTGGAAGAAACAAAACAATTAACCTCGTGGGTAGATATGAAACGGAGCAGAGGTGCACAGATATGTAGACCCCGTTCTTCCTTGAAACGTCTAGAAAGTGAAACTGAAGCCAAATTACGGAGGGCCTTGAGTGTCAGTCTTAGGAGCTTGGCCGTATGGGGATGACAGCGGGTGCCACGGACGGCTCGGAAGAGGGCAAGGGCATAACCCAAGAGCCCTGGGAGGTGTAGGAGAGGTCGCAGCGAGGGAGGTAGAAAGGCATGCGATTCTCCGAAGCAGTCACCGTAAGCCAGGTGTAAACTCATAAACGGTAGACGCGGAGTAAGGGCGACACAGATGGCAGGGAGGAGTACGAGGGACACTAGAAAGGAAAACGGTCAGGGCATCACCAGGGATTGGGTGCATTCCTTTCTCCCTCTAACAGAGGTTATCAGTAACCGGGCTGGTCGCTGGGAATCAAGAGCAAGCAAAACAGGCGTGATCTCTTCTTCCTCACGGACCACGGGGTAAACTTACCTAGCTGAAACTGGATGTGAAAGGCGACGACGGCCATAAGCGAGAGGTGCGTGGTGTCACGTGAGCTACGGTAGGGGGACGTGATGAGTTGAGTCGGTAAGGGGACGCTTTCTTGACCAAGTGACACCTGAGAAGAGATGAGAAGGGTGAGGCGGCATCAGTCAGCTGCAAACTAAACAGAGGGACACTTCCTGCAGAGGGGCAGCACGGGCGATGCGCCGTTGTAAGTATGCAGGCCTGAGAGGAGGCCACTGTGGGCAGGATGATTGAGAATGAAAGGAAGGAGCTGCAAGACGAGGCCGCAGAGATCACGCTCCACCCTGCCCAGGGGATGCCCTGCCCTGCGGACTAGCACACCCAGAGAGAGAGTACCAGTGCACAGCCAGATGAGAAGCCCGCTCGAGAACGCAAGCCAACGCTGCTTCTTTCGCCAAGAAAGTCTTGCCTGGTAAACTAAACAGCGTATCCATAGAGCGGACACGTGATTTACATTCTGAAGCAGGCGCCCCGCCTTACGGAACGGCGACGGTTCTCAGGGGGGCCGGGCAGGAGCCGCTCCGCGCGTCTGTGCCAGGGACCCACCCGCCTGCGGGACCTCCGGCCGCCTCGCAGGAAGCTACGACGCCCAGTCCCACGGCTACCTGTGCAGCGAGGTGGACTCCGCGGACGCGTGCCACACACACTTCAAGCGGGAGCGCGGCCTGAGTGGCAAGGCGAGAGGCCGGCCTGCCGCGCAGACCAAGAAGGCGCTCTTCGGCCTGGGCCTAGGTGCTTGCGCCGCCCCCCTGGGCCTGCCGGGCTCTGAGGGCCCTGCCCTGGACCCCCTGCCCCCCTGCCCTTGGTTCAGTCACAGCAGAGGTGGCCACACCCACACCCTCTGTGACCTCGGCGTTCCACCCTCCTGCAGCCCCGCCCGCCCCCCTCCGCCGGTTGCCCTGGGCTACGGAAGCTGCATCCTGGGGCCAGGGGGTTCCCAGGAGGCCAAGGGAAGACACGATGGCCTTCAATGAGTCGCAGAGGCCTTACGTGGCCTTGTGTGGTTGGGCTCACCTCTGACGTTTCAGTGAACTCTGCGAGAAGACAGGGACCTACCTGCAGCCTCACAGTTGGGCTCCACGGTAAGGTGTGCGGGACAGACCTCAAACTGACCCACGGCATGGAGCAACACCCGCCATCGAGAGGTCTACAAGAGAGCCGCTGCAGCTAGCCCACAGGTCCGAGAAAACTAGGTTCTCCTTTACGTAAGTGAGTTTTGGGGAGATGTGTTGCAAAGCATTACCACAGCAAGAGCCGACTAATACAACGTTCTCCAAATCACTGCCATGTCCACGGCTGCCACCGAGCCTACGTGTAAGGCACCTGTGTCCTCGAACATTGAGAACTCCTGAATTCTCGGTGCCCCTCCAACACAATGTACGTGGCTAAGGTGTCCCCAGATAACTTCACTAACGTACCACCGAGACCGCCCTAAGCTTTCATTGAACGCAATGCAACGCTCTTTCTATTCGTTTTCCGTTTCGACGTCGGTAAAATGCTTTCCGTCAATCTAAAAGGATGGAAAATTGGCACAAAACACTCTGCGCATAGTTGTTTTTCACAAAGGAAAATCACAAACGAAACAGGCATTTCACCGGGTGTAGAGCACTAACGCCCCCTAGTGCCTCTAAATGCCAAGTGCACAGAGGCGCTTAATTAAATATCGAATCCCAGCTCTCTCCGCTTGAGAGGGAGAGCAAGCCATTCTCAAGTGGAGGAGGGATGTTTTCAGCAGCTATCTGCAACATTCTGTGGACCTGGCCACTGTGTAGCTACAAAGAAACCTTTTGTCTGAGGAAACTAACTAAAGAAACTTGAAAGTGGAGAAAGAGAGAAAGAAGGAGACAATACCCTCTTCTTGGTGACTCATTCACTTATTCGTTCACTTACCAAAGCAAATATCCACTACGTGTAGAGAGTACTGTGCTGAAAACCGCACAGAACACGGAGACGTACCCCCCATTCGCAGGGAGGTTAGATACCAGAGAGGGAGACAAGATGTAGATTACCTTACGGCCGTTCCGCACATGTCTTGTTAAACAGTTTACAGCTTCAGGGGAGAGAAGGGATCCAGAAATCGCCTGGATTCTCAGTGAAGTCTTCCCAGAGAAGCAGGTGCGAAATAGGTGGACTGGAAGAAACAAAACAATTAACCTCGTGGGTAGATATGAAACGGAGCAGAGGTGCACAGATATGTAGACCCCGTTCTTCCTTGAAACGTCTAGAAAGTGAAACTGAAGCCAAATTACGGAGGGCCTTGAGTGTCAGTCTTAGGAGCTTGGCCGTATGGGGATGACAGCGGGTGCCACGGACGGCTCGGAAGAGGGCAAGGGCATAACCCAAGAGCCCTGGGAGGTGTAGGAGAGGTCGCAGCGAGGGAGGTAGAAAGGCATGCGATTCTCCGAAGCAGTCACCGTAAGCCAGGTGTAAACTCATAAACGGTAGACGCGGAGTAAGGGCGACACAGATGGCAGGGAGGAGTACGAGGGACACTAGAAAGGAAAACGGTCAGGGCTTCACCAGGGATTGGGTGCATTCCTTTCTCCCTCTAACAGAGGTTATCAGTAACCGGGCTGGTCGCTGGGAATCAAGAGCAAGCAAAACAGGCGTGATCTCTTCTTCCTCACGGACCACGGGGTAAACTTACCTACCTGAAACTGGATGTGAAAGGCGACGACGGCCATAAGCGAGAGGTGCGTGGTGTCACGTGAGCTACGGTAGGGGGACGTGATGAGTTGAGTCGGTAAGGGGACGCTTTCTTGACCAAGTGACACCTGAGAAGAGATGAGAAGGGTGAGGCGGCATCAGTCAGCTGCAAACTAAACAGAGGGACACTTCCTGCAGAGGGGCAGCACGGGCGATGCGCCGTTGTAAGTATGCAGGCCTGAGAGGAGGCCACTGTGGGCAGGATGATTGAGAATGAAAGGAAGGAGCTGCAAGACGAGGCCGCAGAGATCACGCTCCACCCTGCCCAGGGGATGCCCTGCCCTGCGGACTAGCACACCCAGAGAGAGAGTACCAGTGCACAGCCAGATGAGAAGCCCGCTCGAGAACGCAAGCCAACGCTGCTTCTTTCGCCAAGAAAGTCTTGCCTGGTAAACTAAACAGCGTATCCATAGAGCGGACACGTGATTTACATTCTGAAGCAGGCGCCCCGCCTTACGGAACGGCGACGGTTCTCAGGGGGGCCGGGCAGGAGCCGCTCCGCGCGTCTGTGCCAGGGACCCACCCGCCTGCGGGACCTCCGGCCGCCTCGCAGGAAGCTACGACGCCCAGTCCCACGGCTACCTGTGCAGCGAGGTGGACTCCGCGGACGCGTGCCACACACACTTCAAGCGGGAGCGCGGCCTGAGTGGCAAGGCGAGAGGCCGGCCTGCCGCGCAGACCAAGAAGGCGCTCTTCGGCCTGGGCCTAGGTGCTTGCGCCGCCCCCCTGGGCCTGCCGGGCTCTGAGGGCCCTGCCCTGGACCCCCTGCCCCCCTGCCCTTGGTTCAGTCACAGCAGAGGTGGCCACACCCACACCCTCTGTGACCTCGGCGTTCCACCCTCCTGCAGCCCCGCCCGCCCCCCTCCGCCGGTTGCCCTGGGCTACGGAAGCTGCATCCTGGGGCCAGGGGGTTCCCAGGAGGCCAAGGGAAGACACGATGGCCTTCAAAGAGTCGCAGAGGCCTTACGTGGCCTTGTGTGGTTGGGCTCACCTCTGACGTTTCAGTGAACTCTGCGAGAAGACAGGGACCTACCTGCAGCCTCACAGTTGGGCTCCACGGTAAGGTGTGCGGGACAGACCTCAAACTGACCCACGGCATGGAGCAACACCCGCCATCGAGAGGTCTACAAGAGAGCCGCTGCAGCTAGCCCACAGGTCCGAGAAAACTAGGTTCTCCTTTACGTAAGTGAGTTTTGGGGAGATGTGTTGCAAAGCATTACCACAGCAAGAGCCGACTAATACAACGTTCTCCAAATCACTGCCATGTCCACGGCTGCCACCGAGCCTACGTGTAAGGCACCTGTGTCCTCGAACTTTGAGAACTCCTGAATTCTCGGTGCCTCTCCAACACAATGTACGTGGCTAAGGTGTCCCCAGATAACTTCACTAACGTACCACCGAGACCGCCCTAAGCTTTCATTGAACGCAATGCAACGCTCTTTCTATTCGTTTTCCGTTTCGACGTCGGTAAAATGCTTTCCGTCAATCTAAAAGGATGGAAAATTGGCACAAAACACTCTGCGCATAGTTGTTTTTCACAAAGGAAAATCACAAACGAAACAGGCATTTCACCGGGTGTAGAGCACTAACGCCCCCTAGTGCCTCTAAATGCCAAGTGCACAGAGGCGCTTAATTAAATATCGAATCCCAGCTCTCTCCGCTTGAGAGGGAGAGCAAGCCATTCTCAAGTGGAGGAGGGATGTTTTCAGCAGCTATCTGCAACATTCTGTGGACCTGGCCACTGTGTAGCTACAAAGAAACCTTTTGTCTGAGGAAACTAACTAAAGAAACTTGAAAGTGGAGAAAGAGAGAAAGAAGGAGACAATACCCTCTTCTTGGTGACTCATTCACTTATTCGTTCACTTACCAAAGCAAATATCCACTACGTGTAGAGAGTACTGTGCTGAAAACCGCACAGAACACGGAGACGTACCCCCCATTCGCAGGGAGGTTAGATACCAGAGAGGGAGACAAGATGTAGATTACCTTACGGCCGTTCCGCACATGTCTTGTTAAACAGTTTACAGCTTCAGGGGAGAGAAGGGATCCAGAAATCGCCTGGATTCTCAGTGAAGTCTTCCCAGAGAAGCAGGTGCGAAATAGGTGGACTGGAAGAAACAAAACAATTAACCTCGTGGGTAGATATGAAACGGAGCAGAGGTGCACAGATATGTAGACCCCGTTCTTCCTTGAAACGTCTAGAAAGTGAAACTGAAGCCAAATTACGGAGGGCCTTGAGTGTCAGTCTTAGGAGCTTGGCCGTATGGGGATGACAGCGGGTGCCACGGACGGCTCGGAAGAGGGCAAGGGCATAACCCAAGAGCCCTGGGAGGTGTAGGAGAGGTCGCAGCGAGGGAGGTAGAAAGGCATGCGATTCTCCGAAGCAGTCACCGTAAGCCAGGTGTAAACTCATAAACGGTAGACGCGGAGTAAGGGCGACACAGATGGCAGGGAGGAGTACGAGGGACACTAGAAAGGAAAACGGTCAGGGCTTCACCAGGGATTGGGTGCATTCCTTTCTCCCTCTAACAGAGGTTATCAGTAACCGGGCTGGTCGCTGGGAATCAAGAGCAAGCAAAACAGGCGTGATCTCTTCTTCCTCACGGACCACGGGGTAAACTTACCTACCTGAAACTGGATGTGAAAGGCGACGACGGCCATAAGCGAGAGGTGCGTGGTGTCACGTGAGCTACGGTAGGGGGACGTGATGAGTTGAGTCGGTAAGGGGACGCTTTCTTGACCAAGTGACACCTGAGAAGAGATGAGAAGGGTGAGGCGGCATCAGTCAGCTGCAAACTAAACAGAGGGACACTTCCTGCAGAGGGGCAGCACGGGCGATGCGCCGTTGTAAGTATGCAGGCCTGAGAGGAGGCCACTGTGGGCAGGATGATTGAGAATGAAAGGAAGGAGCTGCAAGACGAGGCCGCAGAGATCACGCTCCACCCTGCCCAGGGGATGCCCTGCCCTGCGGACTAGCACACCCAGAGAGAGAGTACCAGTGCACAGCCAGATGAGAAGCCCGCTCGAGAACGCAAGCCAACGCTGCTTCTTTCGCCAAGAAAGTCTTGCCTGGTAAACTAAACAGCGTATCCATAGAGCGGACACGTGATTTACATTCTGAAGCAGGCGCCCCGCCTTACGGAACGGCGACGGTTCTCAGGGGGGCCGGGCAGGAGCCGCTCCGCGCGTCTGTGCCAGGGACCCACCCGCCTGCGGGACCTCCGGCCGCCTCGCAGGAAGCTACGACGCCCAGTCCCACGGCTACCTGTGCAGCGAGGTGGACTCCGCGGACGCGTGCCACACACACTTCAAGCGGGAGCGCGGCCTGAGTGGCAAGGCGAGAGGCCGGCCTGCCGCGCAGACCAAGAAGGCGCTCTTCGGCCTGGGCCTAGGTGCTTGCGCCGCCCCCCTGGGCCTGCCGGGCTCTGAGGGCCCTGCCCTGGACCCCCTGCCCCCCTGCCCTTGGTTCAGTCACAGCAGAGGTGGCCACACCCACACCCTCTGTGACCTCGGCGTTCCACCCTCCTGCAGCCCCGCCCGCCCCCCTCCGCCGGTTGCCCTGGGCTACGGAAGCGGCATCCTGGGGCCAGGGGGTTCCCAGGAGGCCAAGGGAAGACACGATGGCCTTCAATGAGTCGCAGAGGCCTTACGTGGCCTTGTGTGGTTGGGCTCACCTCTGACGTTTCAGTGAACTCTGCGAGAAGACAGGGACCTACCTGCAGCCTCACAGTTGGGCTCCACGGTAAGGTGTGCGGGACAGACCTCAAACTGACCCACGGCATGGAGCAACACCCGCCATCGAGAGGTCTACAAGAGAGCCGCTGCAGCTAGCCCACAGGTCCGAGAAAACTAGGTTCTCCTTTACGTGAGTTTTGGGGAGATGTGTTGCAAAGCATTACCACAGCAAGAGCCGACTAATACAACGTTCTCCAAATCACTGCCATGTCCACGGCTGCCACCGAGCCTACGTGTAAGGCACCTGTGTCCTCGAACTTTGAGAACTCCTGAATTCTCGGTGCCTCTCCAACACAATGTACGTGGCTAAGGTGTCCCCAGATAACTTCACTAACGTACCACCGAGACCGCCCTAAGCTTTCATTGAACGCAATGCAACGCTCTTTCTATTCGTTTTCCGTTTCGACGTCGGTAAAATGCTTTCCGTCAATCTAAAAGGATGGAAAATTGGCACAAAACACTCTGCGCATAGTTGTTTTTCACAAAGGAAAATCACAAACGAAACAGGCATTTCACCGGGTGTAGAGCACTAACGCCCCCTAGTGCCTCTAAATGCCAAGTGCACAGAGGCGCTTAATTAAATATCGAATCCCAGCTCTCTCCGCTTGAGAGGGAGAGCAAGCCATTCTCAAGTGGAGGAGGGATGTTTTCAGCAGCTATCTGCAACATTCTGTGGACCTGGCCACTGTGTAGCTACAAAGAAACCTTTTGTCTGAGGAAACTAACTAAAGAAACTTGAAAGTGGAGAAAGAGAGAAAGAAGGAGACAATACCCTCTTCTTGGTGACTCATTCACTTATTCGTTCACTTACCAAAGCAAATATCCACTACGTGTAGAGAGTACTGTGCTGAAAACCGCACAGAACACGGAGACGTACCCCCCATTCGCAGGGAGGTTAGATACCAGAGAGGGAGACAAGATGTAGATTACCTTACGGCCGTTCCGCACATGTCTTGTTAAACAGTTTACAGCTTCAGGGGAGAGAAGGGATCCAGAAATCGCCTGGATTCTCAGTGAAGTCTTCCCAGAGAAGCAGGTGCGAAATAGGTGGACTGGAAGAAACAAAACAATTAACCTCGTGGGTAGATATGAAACGGAGCAGAGGTGCACAGATATGTAGACCCCGTTCTTCCTTGAAACGTCTAGAAAGTGAAACTGAAGCCAAATTACGGAGGGCCTTGAGTGTCAGTCTTAGGAGCTTGGCCGTATGGGGATGACAGCGGGTGCCACGGACGGCTCGGAAGAGGGCAAGGGCATAACCCAAGAGCCCTGGGAGGTGTAGGAGAGGTCGCAGCGAGGGAGGTAGAAAGGCATGCGATTCTCCGAAGCAGTCACCGTAAGCCAGGTGTAAACTCATAAACGGTAGACGCGGAGTAAGGGCGACACAGATGGCAGGGAGGAGTACGAGGGACACTAGAAAGGAAAACGGTCAGGGCATCACCAGGGATTGGGTGCATTCCTTTCTCCCTCTAACAGAGGTTATCAGTAACCGGGCTGGTCGCTGGGAATCAAGAGCAAGCAAAACAGGCGTGATCTCTTCTTCCTCACGGACCACGGGGTAAACTTACCTAGCTGAAACTGGATGTGAAAGGCGACGACGGCCATAAGCGAGAGGTGCGTGGTGTCACGTGAGCTACGGTAGGGGGACGTGATGAGTTGAGTCGGTAAGGGGACGCTTTCTTGACCAAGTGACACCTGAGAAGAGATGAGAAGGGTGAGGCGGCATCAGTCAGCTGCAAACTAAACAGAGGGACACTTCCTGCAGAGGGGCAGCACGGGCGATGCGCCGTTGTAAGTATGCAGGCCTGAGAGGAGGCCACTGTGGGCAGGATGATTGAGAATGAAAGGAAGGAGCTGCAAGACGAGGCCGCAGAGATCACGCTCCACCCTGCCCAGGGGATGCCCTGCCCTGCGGACTAGCACACCCAGAGAGAGAGTACCAGTGCACAGCCAGATGAGAAGCCCGCTCGAGAACGCAAGCCAACGCTGCTTCTTTCGCCAAGAAAGTCTTGCCTGGTAAACTAAACAGCGTATCCATAGAGCGGACACGTGATTTACATTCTGAAGCAGGCGCCCCGCCTTACGGAACGGCGACGGTTCTCAGGGGGGCCGGGCAGGAGCCGCTCCGCGCGTCTGTGCCAGGGACCCACCCGCCTGCGGGACCTCCGGCCGCCTCGCAGGAAGCTACGACGCCCAGTCCCACGGCTACCTGTGCAGCGAGGTGGACTCCGCGGACGCGTGCCACACACACTTCAAGCGGGAGCGCGGCCTGAGTGGCAAGGCGAGAGGCCGGCCTGCCGCGCAGACCAAGAAGGCGCTCTTCGGCCTGGGCCTAGGTGCTTGCGCCGCCCCCCTGGGCCTGCCGGGCTCTGAGGGCCCTGCCCTGGACCCCCTGCCCCCCTGCCCTTGGTTCAGTCACAGCAGAGGTGGCCACACCCACACCCTCTGTGACCTCGGCGTTCCACCCTCCTGCAGCCCCGCCCGCCCCCCTCCGCCGGTTGCCCTGGGCTACGGAAGCGGCATCCTGGGGCCAGGGGGTTCCCAGGAGGCCAAGGGAAGACACGATGGCCTTCAAAGAGTCGCAGAGGCCTTACGTGGCCTTGTGTGGTTGGGCTCACCTCTGACGTTTCAGTGAACTCTGCGAGAAGACAGGGACCTACCTGCAGCCTCACAGTTGGGCTCCACGGTAAGGTGTGCGGGACAGACCTCAAACTGACCCACGGCATGGAGCAACACCCGCCATCGAGAGGTCTACAAGAGAGCCGCTGCAGCTAGCCCACAGGTCCGAGAAAACTAGGTTCTCCTTTACGTAAGTGAGTTTTGGGGAGATGTGTTGCAAAGCATTACCACAGCAAGAGCCGACTAATACAACGTTCTCCAAATCACTGCCATGTCCACGGCTGCCACCGAGCCTACGTGTAAGGCACCTGTGTCCTCGAACTTTGAGAACTCCTGAATTCTCGGTGCCTCTCCAACACAATGTACGTGGCTAAGGTGTCCCCAGATAACTTCACTAACGTACCACCGAGACCGCCCTAAGCTTTCATTGAACGCAATGCAACGCTCTTTCTATTCGTTTTCCGTTTCGACGTCGGTAAAATGCTTTCCGTCAATCTAAAAGGATGGAAAATTGGCACAAAACACTCTGCGCATAGTTGTTTTTCACAAAGGAAAATCACAAACGAAACAGGCATTTCACCGGGTGTAGAGCACTAACGCCCCCTAGTGCCTCTAAATGCCAAGTGCACAGAGGCGCTTAATTAAATATCGAATCCCAGCTCTCTCCGCTTGAGAGGGAGAGCAAGCCATTCTCAAGTGGAGGAGGGATGTTTTCAGCAGCTATCTGCAACATTCTGTGGACCTGGCCACTGTGTAGCTACAAAGAAACCTTTTGTCTGAGGAAACTAACTAAAGAAACTTGAAAGTGGAGAAAGAGAGAAAGAAGGAGACAATACCCTCTTCTTGGTGACTCATTCACTTATTCGTTCACTTACCAAAGCAAATATCCACTACGTGTAGAGAGTACTGTGCTGAAAACCGCACAGAACACGGAGACGTACCCCCCATTCGCAGGGAGGTTAGATACCAGAGAGGGAGACAAGATGTAGATTACCTTACGGCCGTTCCGCACATGTCTTGTTAAACAGTTTACAGCTTCAGGGGAGAGAAGGGATCCAGAAATCGCCTGGATTCTCAGTGAAGTCTTCCCAGAGAAGCAGGTGCGAAATAGGTGGACTGGAAGAAACAAAACAATTAACCTCGTGGGTAGATATGAAACGGAGCAGAGGTGCACAGATATGTAGACCCCGTTCTTCCTTGAAACGTCTAGAAAGTGAAACTGAAGCCAAATTACGGAGGGCCTTGAGTGTCAGTCTTAGGAGCTTGGCCGTATGGGGATGACAGCGGGTGCCACGGACGGCTCGGAAGAGGGCAAGGGCATAACCCAAGAGCCCTGGGAGGTGTAGGAGAGGTCGCAGCGAGGGAGGTAGAAAGGCATGCGATTCTCCGAAGCAGTCACCGTAAGCCAGGTGTAAACTCATAAACGGTAGACGCGGAGTAAGGGCGACACAGATGGCAGGGAGGAGTACGAGGGACACTAGAAAGGAAAACGGTCAGGGCATCACCAGGGATTGGGTGCATTCCTTTCTCCCTCTAACAGAGGTTATCAGTAACCGGGCTGGTCGCTGGGAATCAAGAGCAAGCAAAATAGGCGTGATCTCTTCTTCCTCACGGACCACGGGGTAAACTTACCTAGCTGAAACTGGATGTGAAAGGCGACGACGGCCATAAGCGAGAGGTGCGTGGTGTCACGTGAGCTACGGTAGGGGGACGTGATGAGTTGAGTCGGTAAGGGGACGCTTTCTTGACCAAGTGACACCTGAGAAGAGATGAGAAGGGTGAGGCGGCATCAGTCAGCTGCAAACTAAACAGAGGGACACTTCCTGCAGAGGGGCAGCACGGGCGATGCGCCGTTGTAAGTATGCAGGCCTGAGAGGAGGCCACTGTGGGCAGGATGATTGAGAATGAAAGGAAGGAGCTGCAAGACGAGGCCGCAGAGATCACGCTCCACCCTGCCCAGGGGATGCCCTGCCCTGCGGACTAGCACACCCAGAGAGAGAGTACCAGTGCACAGCCAGATGAGAAGCCCGCTCGAGAACGCAAGCCAACGCTGCTTCTTTCGCCAAGAAAGTCTTGCCTGGTAAACTAAACAGCGTATCCATAGAGCGGACACGTGATTTACATTCTGAAGCAGGCGCCCCGCCTTACGGAACGGCGACGGTTCTCAGGGGGGCCGGGCAGGAGCCGCTCCGCGCGTCTGTGCCAGGGACCCACCCGCCTGCGGGACCTCCGGCCGCCTCGCAGGAAGCTACGACGCCCAGTCCCACGGCTACCTGTGCAGCGAGGTGGACTCCGCGGACGCGTGCCACACACACTTCAAGCGGGAGCGCGGCCTGAGTGGCAAGGCGAGAGGCCGGCCTGCCGCGCAGACCAAGAAGGCGCTCTTCGGCCTGGGCCTAGGTGCTTGCGCCGCCCCCCTGGGCCTGCCGGGCTCTGAGGGCCCTGCCCTGGACCCCCTGCCCCCCTGCCCTTGGTTCAGTCACAGCAGAGGTGGCCACACCCACACCCTCTGTGACCTCGGCGTTCCACCCTCCTGCAGCCCCGCCCGCCCCCCTCCGCCGGTTGCCCTGGGCTACGGAAGCTGCATCCTGGGGCCAGGGGGTTCCCAGGAGGCCAAGGGAAGACACGATGGCCTTCAAAGAGTCGCAGAGGCCTTACGTGGCCTTGTGTGGTTGGGCTCACCTCTGACGTTTCAGTGAACTCTGCGAGAAGACAGGGACCTACCTGCAGCCTCACAGTTGGGCTCCACGGTAAGGTGTGCGGGACAGACCTCAAACTGACCCACGGCATGGAGCAACACCCGCCATCGAGAGGTCTACAAGAGAGCCGCTGCAGCTAGCCCACAGGTCCGAGAAAACTAGGTTCTCCTTTACGTAAGTGAGTTTTGGGGAGATGTGTTGCAAAGCATTACCACAGCAAGAGCCGACTAATACAACGTTCTCCAAATCACTGCCATGTCCACGGCTGCCACCGAGCCTACGTGTAAGGCACCTGTGTCCTCGAACTTTGAGAACTCCTGAATTCTCGGTGCCTCTCCAACACAATGTACGTGGCTAAGGTGTCCCCAGATAACTTCACTAACGTACCACCGAGACCGCCCTAAGCTTTCATTGAACGCAATGCAACGCTCTTTCTATTCGTTTTCCGTTTCGACGTCGGTAAAATGCTTTCCGTCAATCTAAAAGGATGGAAAATTGGCACAAAACACTCTGCGCATAGTTGTTTTTCACAAAGGAAAATCACAAACGAAACAGGCATTTCACCGGGTGTAGAGCACTAACGCCCCCTAGTGCCTCTAAATGCCAAGTGCACAGAGGCGCTTAATTAAATATCGAATCCCAGCTCTCTCCGCTTGAGAGGGAGAGCAAGCCATTCTCAAGTGGAGGAGGGATGTTTTCAGCAGCTATCTGCAACATTCTGTGGACCTGGCCACTGTGTAGCTACAAAGAAACCTTTTGTCTGAGGAAACTAACTAAAGAAACTTGAAAGTGGAGAAAGAGAGAAAGAAGGAGACAATACCCTCTTCTTGGTGACTCATTCACTTATTCGTTCACTTACCAAAGCAAATATCCACTACGTGTAGAGAGTACTGTGCTGAAAACCGCACAGAACACGGAGACGTACCCCCCATTCGCAGGGAGGTTAGATACCAGAGAGGGAGACAAGATGTAGATTACCTTACGGCCGTTCCGCACATGTCTTGTTAAACAGTTTACAGCTTCAGGGGAGAGAAGGGATCCAGAAATCGCCTGGATTCTCAGTGAAGTCTTCCCAGAGAAGCAGGTGCGAAATAGGTGGACTGGAAGAAACAAAACAATTAACCTCGTGGGTAGATATGAAACGGAGCAGAGGTGCACAGATATGTAGACCCCGTTCTTCCTTGAAACGTCTAGAAAGTGAAACTGAAGCCAAATTACGGAGGGCCTTGAGTGTCAGTCTTAGGAGCTTGGCCGTATGGGGATGACAGCGGGTGCCACGGACGGCTCGGAAGAGGGCAAGGGCATAACCCAAGAGCCCTGGGAGGTGTAGGAGAGGTCGCAGCGAGGGAGGTAGAAAGGCATGCGATTCTCCGAAGCAGTCACCGTAAGCCAGGTGTAAACTCATAAACGGTAGACGCGGAGTAAGGGCGACACAGATGGCAGGGAGGAGTACGAGGGACACTAGAAAGGAAAACGGTCAGGGCTTCACCAGGGATTGGGTGCATTCCTTTCTCCCTCTAACAGAGGTTATCAGTAACCGGGCTGGTCGCTGGGAATCAAGAGCAAGCAAAACAGGCGTGATCTCTTCTTCCTCACGGACCACGGGGTAAACTTACCTAGCTGAAACTGGATGTGAAAGGCGACGACGGCCATAAGCGAGAGGTGCGTGGTGTCACGTGAGCTACGGTAGGGGGACGTGATGAGTTGAGTCGGTAAGGGGACGCTTTCTTGACCAAGTGACACCTGAGAAGAGATGAGAAGGGTGAGGCGGCATCAGTCAGCTGCAAACTAAACAGAGGGACACTTCCTGCAGAGGGGCAGCACGGGCGATGCGCCGTTGTAAGTATGCAGGCCTGAGAGGAGGCCACTGTGGGCAGGATGATTGAGAATGAAAGGAAGGAGCTGCAAGACGAGGCCGCAGAGATCACGCTCCACCCTGCCCAGGGGATGCCCTGCCCTGCGGACTAGCACACCCAGAGAGAGAGTACCAGTGCACAGCCAGATGAGAAGCCCGCTCGAGAACGCAAGCCAACGCTGCTTCTTTCGCCAAGAAAGTCTTGCCTGGTAAACTAAACAGCGTATCCATAGAGCGGACACGTGATTTACATTCTGAAGCAGGCGCCCCGCCTTACGGAACGGCGACGGTTCTCAGGGGGGCCGGGCAGGAGCCGCTCCGCGCGTCTGTGCCAGGGACCCACCCGCCTGCGGGACCTCCGGCCGCCTCGCAGGAAGCTACGACGCCCAGTCCCACGGCTACCTGTGCAGCGAGGTGGACTCCGCGGACGCGTGCCACACACACTTCAAGCGGGAGCGCGGCCTGAGTGGCAAGGCGAGAGGCCGGCCTGCCGCGCAGACCAAGAAGGCGCTCTTCGGCCTGGGCCTAGGTGCTTGCGCCGCCCCCCTGGGCCTGCCGGGCTCTGAGGGCCCTGCCCTGGACCCCCTGCCCCCCTGCCCTTGGTTCAGTCACAGCAGAGGTGGCCACACCCACACCCTCTGTGACCTCGGCGTTCCACCCTCCTGCAGCCCCGCCCGCCCCCCTCCACCGGTTGCCCTGGGCTACGGAAGCTGCATCCTGGGGCCAGGGGGTTCCCAGGAGGCCAAGGGAAGACACGATGGCCTTCAATGAGTCGCAGAGGCCTTACGTGGCCTTGTGTGGTTGGGCTCACCTCTGACGTTTCAGTGAACTCTGCGAGAAGACAGGGACCTACCTGCAGCCTCACAGTTGGGCTCCACGGTAAGGTGTGCGGGACAGACCTCAAACTGACCCACGGCATGGAGCAACACCCGCCATCGAGAGGTCTACAAGAGAGCCGCTGCAGCTAGCCCACAGGTCCGAGAAAACTAGGTTCTCCTTTACGTAAGTGAGTTTTGGGGAGATGTGTTGCAAAGCATTACCACAGCAAGAGCCGACTAATACAACGTTCTCCAAATCACTGCCATGTCCACGGCTGCCACCGAGCCTACGTGTAAGGCACCTGTGTCCTCGAACATTGAGAACTCCTGAATTCTCGGTGCCCCTCCAACACAATGTACGTGGCTAAGGTGTCCCCAGATAACTTCACTAACGTACCACCGAGACCGCCCTAAGCTTTCATTGAACGCAATGCAACGCTCTTTCTATTCGTTTTCCGTTTCGACGTCGGTAAAATGCTTTCCGTCAATCTAAAAGGATGGAAAATTGGCACAAAACACTCTGCGCATAGTTGTTTTTCACAAAGGAAAATCACAAACGAAACAGGCATTTCACCGGGTGTAGAGCACTAACGCCCCCTAGTGCCTCTAAATGCCAAGTGCACAGAGGCGCTTAATTAAATATCGAATCCCAGCTCTCTCCGCTTGAGAGGGAGAGCAAGCCATTCTCAAGTGGAGGAGGGATGTTTTCAGCAGCTATCTGCAACATTCTGTGGACCTGGCCACTGTGTAGCTACAAAGAAACCTTTTGTCTGAGGAAACTAACTAAAGAAACTTGAAAGTGGAGAAAGAGAGAAAGAAGGAGACAATACCCTCTTCTTGGTGACTCATTCACTTATTCGTTCACTTACCAAAGCAAATATCCACTACGTGTAGAGAGTACTGTGCTGAAAACCGCACAGAACACGGAGACGTACCCCCCATTCGCAGGGAGGTTAGATACCAGAGAGGGAGACAAGATGTAGATTACCTTACGGCCGTTCCGCACATGTCTTGTTAAACAGTTTACAGCTTCAGGGGAGAGAAGGGATCCAGAAATCGCCTGGATTCTCAGTGAAGTCTTCCCAGAGAAGCAGGTGCGAAATAGGTGGACTGGAAGAAACAAAACAATTAACCTCGTGGGTAGATATGAAACGGAGCAGAGGTGCACAGATATGTAGACCCCGTTCTTCCTTGAAACGTCTAGAAAGTGAAACTGAAGCCAAATTACGGAGGGCCTTGAGTGTCAGTCTTAGGAGCTTGGCCGTATGGGGATGACAGCGGGTGCCACGGACGGCTCGGAAGAGGGCAAGGGCATAACCCAAGAGCCCTGGGAGGTGTAGGAGAGGTCGCAGCGAGGGAGGTAGAAAGGCATGCGATTCTCCGAAGCAGTCACCGTAAGCCAGGTGTAAACTCATAAACGGTAGACGCGGAGTAAGGGCGACACAGATGGCAGGGAGGAGTACGAGGGACACTAGAAAGGAAAACGGTCAGGGCTTCACCAGGGATTGGGTGCATTCCTTTCTCCCTCTAACAGAGGTTATCAGTAACCGGGCTGGTCGCTGGGAATCAAGAGCAAGCAAAACAGGCGTGATCTCTTCTTCCTCACGGACCACGGGGTAAACTTACCTACCTGAAACTGGATGTGAAAGGCGACGACGGCCATAAGCGAGAGGTGCGTGGTGTCACGTGAGCTACGGTAGGGGGACGTGATGAGTTGAGTCGGTAAGGGGACGCTTTCTTGACCAAGTGACACCTGAGAAGAGATGAGAAGGGTGAGGCGGCATCAGTCAGCTGCAAACTAAACAGAGGGACACTTCCTGCAGAGGGGCAGCACGGGCGATGCGCCGTTGTAAGTATGCAGGCCTGAGAGGAGGCCACTGTGGGCAGGATGATTGAGAATGAAAGGAAGGAGCTGCAAGACGAGGCCGCAGAGATCACGCTCCACCCTGCCCAGGGGATGCCCTGCCCTGCGGACTAGCACACCCAGAGAGAGAGTACCAGTGCACAGCCAGATGAGAAGCCCGCTCGAGAACGCAAGCCAACGCTGCTTCTTTCGCCAAGAAAGTCTTGCCTGGTAAACTAAACAGCGTATCCATAGAGCGGACACGTGATTTACATTCTGAAGCAGGCGCCCCGCCTTACGGAACGGCGACGGTTCTCAGGGGGGCCGGGCAGGAGCCGCTCCGCGCGTCTGTGCCAGGGACCCACCCGCCTGCGGGACCTCCGGCCGCCTCGCAGGAAGCTACGACGCCCAGTCCCACGGCTACCTGTGCAGCGAGGTGGACTCCGCGGACGCGTGCCACACACACTTCAAGCGGGAGCGCGGCCTGAGTGGCAAGGCGAGAGGCCGGCCTGCCGCGCAGACCAAGAAGGCGCTCTTCGGCCTGGGCCTAGGTGCTTGCGCCGCCCCCCTGGGCCTGCCGGGCTCTGAGGGCCCTGCCCTGGACCCCCTGCCCCCCTGCCCTTGGTTCAGTCACAGCAGAGGTGGCCACACCCACACCCTCTGTGACCTCGGCGTTCCACCCTCCTGCAGCCCCGCCCGCCCCCCTCCGCCGGTTGCCCTGGGCTACGGAAGCTGCATCCTGGGGCCAGGGGGTTCCCAGGAGGCCAAGGGAAGACACGATGGCCTTCAAAGAGTCGCAGAGGCCTTACGTGGCCTTGTGTGGTTGGGCTCACCTCTGACGTTTCAGTGAACTCTGCGAGAAGACAGGGACCTACCTGCAGCCTCACAGTTGGGCTCCACGGTAAGGTGTGCGGGACAGACCTCAAACTGACCCACGGCATGGAGCAACACCCGCCATCGAGAGGTCTACAAGAGAGCCGCTGCAGCTAGCCCACAGGTCCGAGAAAACTAGGTTCTCCTTTACGTAAGTGAGTTTTGGGGAGATGTGTTGCAAAGCATTACCACAGCAAGAGCCGACTAATACAACGTTCTCCAAATCACTGCCATGTCCACGGCTGCCACCGAGCCTACGTGTAAGGCACCTGTGTCCTCGAACTTTGAGAACTCCTGAATTCTCGGTGCCTCTCCAACACAATGTACGTGGCTAAGGTGTCCCCAGATAACTTCACTAACGTACCACCGAGACCGCCCTAAGCTTTCATTGAACGCAATGCAACGCTCTTTCTATTCGTTTTCCGTTTCGACGTCGGTAAAATGCTTTCCGTCAATCTAAAAGGATGGAAAATTGGCACAAAACACTCTGCGCATAGTTGTTTTTCACAAAGGAAAATCACAAACGAAACAGGCATTTCACCGGGTGTAGAGCACTAACGCCCCCTAGTGCCTCTAAATGCCAAGTGCACAGAGGCGCTTAATTAAATATCGAATCCCAGCTCTCTCCGCTTGAGAGGGAGAGCAAGCCATTCTCAAGTGGAGGAGGGATGTTTTCAGCAGCTATCTGCAACATTCTGTGGACCTGGCCACTGTGTAGCTACAAAGAAACCTTTTGTCTGAGGAAACTAACTAAAGAAACTTGAAAGTGGAGAAAGAGAGAAAGAAGGAGACAATACCCTCTTCTTGGTGACTCATTCACTTATTCGTTCACTTACCAAAGCAAATATCCACTACGTGTAGAGAGTACTGTGCTGAAAACCGCACAGAACACGGAGACGTACCCCCCATTCGCAGGGAGGTTAGATACCAGAGAGGGAGACAAGATGTAGATTACCTTACGGCCGTTCCGCACATGTCTTGTTAAACAGTTTACAGCTTCAGGGGAGAGAAGGGATCCAGAAATCGCCTGGATTCTCAGTGAAGTCTTCCCAGAGAAGCAGGTGCGAAATAGGTGGACTGGAAGAAACAAAACAATTAACCTCGTGGGTAGATATGAAACGGAGCAGAGGTGCACAGATATGTAGACCCCGTTCTTCCTTGAAACGTCTAGAAAGTGAAACTGAAGCCAAATTACGGAGGGCCTTGAGTGTCAGTCTTAGGAGCTTGGCCGTATGGGGATGACAGCGGGTGCCACGGACGGCTCGGAAGAGGGCAAGGGCATAACCCAAGAGCCCTGGGAGGTGTAGGAGAGGTCGCAGCGAGGGAGGTAGAAAGGCATGCGATTCTCCGAAGCAGTCACCGTAAGCCAGGTGTAAACTCATAAACGGTAGACGCGGAGTAAGGGCGACACAGATGGCAGGGAGGAGTACGAGGGACACTAGAAAGGAAAACGGTCAGGGCTTCACCAGGGATTGGGTGCATTCCTTTCTCCCTCTAACAGAGGTTATCAGTAACCGGGCTGGTCGCTGGGAATCAAGAGCAAGCAAAACAGGCGTGATCTCTTCTTCCTCACGGACCACGGGGTAAACTTACCTACCTGAAACTGGATGTGAAAGGCGACGACGGCCATAAGCGAGAGGTGCGTGGTGTCACGTGAGCTACGGTAGGGGGACGTGATGAGTTGAGTCGGTAAGGGGACGCTTTCTTGACCAAGTGACACCTGAGAAGAGATGAGAAGGGTGAGGCGGCATCAGTCAGCTGCAAACTAAACAGAGGGACACTTCCTGCAGAGGGGCAGCACGGGCGATGCGCCGTTGTAAGTATGCAGGCCTGAGAGGAGGCCACCGTGGGCAGGATGATTGAGAATGAAAGGAAGGAGCTGCAAGACGAGGCCGCAGAGATCACGCTCCACCCTGCCCAGGGGATGCCCTGCCCTGCGGACTAGCACACCCAGAGAGAGAGTACCAGTGCACAGCCAGATGAGAAGCCCGCTCGAGAACGCAAGCCAACGCTGCTTCTTTCGCCAAGAAAGTCTTGCCTGGTAAACTAAACAGCGTATCCATAGAGCGGACACGTGATTTACATTCTGAAGCAGGCGCCCCGCCTTACGGAACGGCGACGGTTCTCAGGGGGGCCGGGCAGGAGCCGCTCCGCGCGTCTGTGCCAGGGACCCACCCGCCTGTGGGACCTCCGGCCGCCTCGCAGGAAGCTACGACGCCCAGTCCCACGGCTACCTGTGCAGCGAGGTGGACTCCGCGGACGCGTGCCACACACACTTCAAGCGGGAGCGCGGCCTGAGTGGCAAGGCGAGAGGCCGGCCTGCCGCGCAGACCAAGAAGGCGCTCTTCGGCCTGGGCCTAGGTGCTTGCGCCGCCCCCCTGGGCCTGCCGGGCTCTGAGGGCCCTGCCCTGGACACCCTGCCCCCCTGCCCTTGGTTCAGTCACAGCAGAGGTGGCCACACCCACACCCTCTGTGACCTCGGCGTTCCACCCTCCTGCAGCCCCGCCCACCCCCCTCCGCCGGTTGCCCTGGGCTACGGAAGCTGCATCCTGGGGCCAGGGGGTTCCCAGGAGGCCAAGGGAAGACACGATGGCCTTCAATGAGTCGCAGAGGCCTTACGTGGCCTTGTGTGGTTGGGCTCACCTCTGACGTTTCAGTGAACTCTGCGAGAAGACAGGGACCTACCTGCAGCCTCACAGTTGGGCTCCACGGTAAGGTGTGCGGGACAGACCTCAAACTGACCCACGGCATGGAGCAACACCCGCCATCGAGAGGTCTACAAGAGAGCCGCTGCAGCTAGCCCACAGGTCCGAGAAAACTAGGTTCTTCTTTACGTAAGTGAGTTTTGGGGAGATGTGTTGCAAAGCATTACCACAGCAAGAGCCGACTAATACAACGTTCTCCAAATCACTGCCATGTCCACGGCTGCCACCGAGCCTACGTGTAAGGCACCTGTGTCCTCGAACTTTGAGAACTCCTGAATTCTCGGTGCCTCTCCAACACAATGTACGTGGCTAAGGTGTCCCCAGATAACTTCACTAACGTACCACCGAGACCGCCCTAAGCTTTTATTGAACGCAATGCAACGCTCTTTCTATTCGTTTTCCGTTTCGACGTCGGTAAAATGCTTTCCGTCAATCTAAAAGGATGGAAAATTGGCACAAAACACTCTGCGGATAGTTGTTTTTCACAAAGGAAAATCACAAACGAAACAGGCATTTCACCGGGTGTAGAGCACTAACGCCCCCTGGTGCCTCTAAATGCCAAGTGAACAGGGGCGCTTAATTAAATACCGAATCCCAGCTCTCTCCGCTTGAGAGGGAGAGCAAGCCATTCTCAAGTGGAGGAGGGATGTTTTCAGCAGCTATCTGCAACATTCTGTGGACCTGGCCACTGTGTAGCTACAAAGAAACCTTTTGTCTGAGGAAACTAACTAAAGAAACTTGAAAGTGGAGAAAGAGAGAAAGAAGGAGACAATACCCTCTTCTTGGTGACTCATTCACTTATTCGTTCACCTACCAAAGCAAATATCCACTACGTGTAGAGAGTACTGTGCTGAAAACCGCACAGAACACGGAGACGTACCCCCATTCGCAGGGAGTTTAGATACCAGAGAGGGAGACAAGATGTAGATTACCTTACGGCCGTTCCGCACATGTCTTGTTAAACAGTTTACAGCTTCAGGGGAGAGAAGGGATCCAGAAATCGCCTGGATTCTCAGTGAAGTCTTCCCAGAGAAGCAGGTGCGAAATAGGTGGACTGGAAGAAACAAAACGATTAACCTCGTGGGTAGATATGAAACGGAGCAGAGGTGCACAGATATTTAGACCCCGTTCTTCCTTGAAACGTCTAGAAAGTGAAACTGAAGCCAAATTACGGAGGGCCTTGAGTGTCAGTCTTAGGAGCTTGGCCGTATGGGGATGACAGCGGGTGCCACGGACGGCTCGGAAGAGGGCAAGGGCATAACCCAAGAGCCCTGGGAGGTGTAGGGGAGGTCGCAGCGAGGGAGGTAGAAAGGCATGCGATTCTCCGAAGCAGTCACCGTAAGCCAGGTGTAAACTCATAACCGGTAGACGCGGAGTAAGGGCGACACAGATGGCAGGGAGGAGTACGAGGGACACTAGAAAGGAAAACGGTCAGGGCTTCACCAGGGATTGGGTGCATTCCTTTCTCCCTCTAACAGAGGTTATCAGTAACCGGGCTGGTCGCTGGGAATCAAGAGCAAGCAAAACAGGCGTGATCTCTTCTTCCTCACGGACCACGGGGTAAACTTACCTACCTGAAACTGGATGTGAAAGGCGACGACGGCCATAAGCGAGAGGTGCGTGGTGTCACGTGAGCTACGGTAGGGGGACGTGATGAGTTGAGTCGGTAAGGGGACGCTTTCTTGACCAAGTGACACCTGAGAAGAGATGAGAAGGGTGAGGCGGCATCAGTCAGCTGCAAACTAAACAGAGGGACACTTCCTGCAGAGGGGCAGCACGGGCGATGCGCCGTTGTAAGTATGCAGGCCTGAGAGGAGGCCACCGTGGGCAGGATGATTGAGAATGAAAGGAAGGAGCTGCAAGACGAGGCCGCAGAGATCACGCTCCACCCTGCCCAGGGGATGCCCTGCCCTGCGGACTAGCACACCCAGAGAGAGAGTACCAGTGCACAGCCAGATGAGAAGCCCGCTCGAGAACGCAAGCCAACGCTGCTTCTTTCGCCAAGAAGGTCTTGCCTGGTAAACTAAACAGCGTATCCATAGAGCGGACACGTGATTTACATTCTGAAGCAGGCGCCCCGCCTTACGGAACGGCGACGGTTCTCAGGGGGGCCGGGCAGGAGCCGCTCCGCGCGTCTGTGCCAGGGACCCACCCGCCTGTGGGACCTCCGGCCGCCTCGCAGGAAGCTACGACGCCCAGTCCCACGGCTACCTGTGCAGCGAGGTGGACTCCGCGGACGCGTGCCACACACACTTCAAGCGGGAGCGCGGCCTGAGTGGCAAGGCGAGAGGCCGGCCTGCCGCGCAGACCAAGAAGGCGCTCTTCGGCCTGGGCCTAGGTGCTTGCGCCGCCCCCCTGGGCCTGCCGGGCTCTGAGGGCCCTGCCCTGGACACCCTGCCCCCCTGCCCTTGGTTCAGTCACAGCAGAGGTGGCCACACCCACACCCTCTGTGACCTCGGCGTTCCACCCTCCTGCAGCCCCGCCCACCCCCCTCCGCCGGTTGCCCTGGGCTACGGAAGCTGCATCCTGGGGCCAGGGGGTTCCCAGGAGGCCAAGGGAAGACACGATGGCCTTCAATGAGTCGCAGAGGCCTTACGTGGCCTTGTGTGGTTGGGCTCACCTCTGACGTTTCAGTGAACTCTGCGAGAAGACAGGGACCTACCTGCAGCCTCACAGTTGGGCTCCACGGTAAGGTGTGCGGGACAGACCTCAAACTGACCCACGGCATGGAGCAACACCCGCCATCGAGAGGTCTACAAGAGAGCCGCTGCAGCTAGCCCACAGGTCCGAGAAAACTAGGTTCTTCTTTACGTAAGTGAGTTTTGGGGAGATGTGTTGCAAAGCATTACCACAGCAAGAGCCGACTAATACAACGTTCTCCAAATCACTGCCATGTCCACGGCTGCCACCGAGCCTACGTGTAAGGCACCTGTGTCCTCGAACTTTGAGAACTCCTGAATTCTCGGTGCCTCTCCAACACAATGTACGTGGCTAAGGTGTCCCCAGATAACTTCACTAACGTACCACCGAGACCGCCCTAAGCTTTTATTGAACGCAATGCAACGCTCTTTCTATTCGTTTTCCGTTTCGACGTCGGTAAAATGCTTTCCGTCAATCTAAAAGGATGGAAAATCGGCACAAAACACTCTGCGGATAGTTGTTTTTCACAAAGGAAAATCACAAACGAAACAGGCATTTCACCGGGTGTAGAGCACTAACGCCCCCTGGTGCCTCTAAATGCCAAGTGAACAGGGGCGCTTAATTAAATACCGAATCCCAGCTCTCTCCGCTTGAGAGGGAGAGCAAGCCATTCTCAAGTGGAGGAGGGATGTTTTCAGCAGCTATCTGCAACATTCTGTGGACCTGGCCACTGTGTAGCTACAAAGAAACCTTTTGTCTGAGGAAACTAACTAAAGAAACTTGAAAGTGGAGAAAGAGAGAAAGAAGGAGACAATACCCTCTTCTTGGTGACTCATTCACTTATTCGTTCACCTACCAAAGCAAATATCCACTACGTGTAGAGAGTACTGTGCTGAAAACCGCACAGAACACGGAGACGTACCCCCATTCGCAGGGAGGTTAGATACCAGAGAGGGAGACAAGATGTAGATTACCTTACGGCCGTTCCGCACATGTCTTGTTAAACAGTTTACAGCTTCAGGGGAGAGAAGGGATCCAGAAATCGCCTGGATTCTCAGTGAAGTCTTCCCAGAGAAGCAGGTGCGAAATAGGTGGACTGGAAGAAACAAAACGATTAACCTCGTGGGTAGATATGAAACGGAGCAGAGGTGCACAGATATTTAGACCCCGTTCTTCCTTGAAACGTCTAGAAAGTGAAACTGAAGCCAAATTACGGAGGGCCTTGAGTGTCAGTCTTAGGAGCTTGGCCGTATGGGGATGACAGCGGGTGCCACGGACGGCTCGGAAGAGGGCAAGGGCATAACCCAAGAGCCCTGGGAGGTGTAGGGGAGGTCGCAGCGAGGGAGGTAGAAAGGCATGCGATTCTCCGAAGCAGTCACCGTAAGCCAGGTGTAAACTCATAACCGGTAGACGCGGAGTAAGGGCGACACAGATGGCAGGGAGGAGTACGAGGGACACTAGAAAGGAAAACGGTCAGGGCTTCACCAGGGATTGGGTGCATTCCTTTCTCCCTCTAACAGAGGTTATCAGTAACCGGGCTGGTCGCTGGGAATCAAGAGCAAGCAAAACAGGCGTGATCTCTTCTTCCTCACGGACCACGGGGTAAACTTACCTACCTGAAACTGGATGTGAAAGGCGACGACGGCCATAAGCGAGAGGTGCGTGGTGTCACGTGAGCTACGGTAGGGGGACGTGATGAGTTGAGTCGGTAAGGGGACGCTTTCTTGACCAAGTGACACCTGAGAAGAGATGAGAAGGGTGAGGCGGCATCAGTCAGCTGCAAACTAAACAGAGGGACACTTCCTGCAGAGGGGCAGCACGGGCGATGCGCCGTTGTAAGTATGCAGGCCTGAGAGGAGGCCACCGTGGGCAGGATGATTGAGAATGAAAGGAAGGAGCTGCAAGACGAGGCCGCAGAGATCACGCTCCACCCTGCCCAGGGGATGCCCTGCCCTGCGGACTAGCACACCCAGAGAGAGAGTACCAGTGCACAGCCAGATGAGAAGCCCGCTCGAGAACGCAAGCCAACGCTGCTTCTTTCGCCAAGAAGGTCTTGCCTGGTAAACTAAACAGCGTATCCATAGAGCGGACACGTGATTTACATTCTGAAGCAGGCGCCCCGCCTTACGGAACGGCGACGGTTCTCAGGGGGGCCGGGCAGGAGCCGCTCCGCGCGTCTGTGCCAGGGACCCACCCGCCTGTGGGACCTCCGGCCGCCTCGCAGGAAGCTACGACGCCCAGTCCCACGGCTACCTGTGCAGCGAGGTGGACTCCGCGGACGCGTGCCACACACACTTCAAGCGGGAGCGCGGCCTGAGTGGCAAGGCGAGAGGCCGGCCTGCCGCGCAGACCAAGAAGGCGCTCTTCGGCCTGGGCCTAGGTGCTTGCGCCGCCCCCCTGGGCCTGCCGGGCTCTGAGGGCCCTGCCCTGGACACCCTGCCCCCCTGCCCTTGGTTCAGTCACAGCAGAGGTGGCCACACCCACACCCTCTGTGACCTCGGCGTTCCACCCTCCTGCAGCCCCGCCCACCCCCCTCCGCCGGTTGCCCTGGGCTACGGAAGCTGCATCCTGGGGCCAGGGGGTTCCCAGGAGGCCAAGGGAAGACACGATGGCCTTCAATGAGTCGCAGAGGCCTTACGTGGCCTTGTGTGGTTGGGCTCACCTCTGACGTTTCAGTGAACTCTGCGAGAAGACAGGGACCTACCTGCAGCCTCACAGTTGGGCTCCACGGTAAGGTGTGCGGGACAGACCTCAAACTGACCCACGGCATGGAGCAACACCCGCCATCGAGAGGTCTACAAGAGAGCCGCTGCAGCTAGCCCACAGGTCCGAGAAAACTAGGTTCTTCTTTACGTAAGTGAGTTTTGGGGAGATGTGTTGCAAAGCATTACCACAGCAAGAGCCGACTAATACAACGTTCTCCAAATCACTGCCATGTCCACGGCTGCCACCGAGCCTACGTGTAAGGCACCTGTGTCCTCGAACTTTGAGAACTCCTGAATTCTCGGTGCCTCTCCAACACAATGTACGTGGCTAAGGTGTCCCCAGATAACTTCACTAACGTACCACCGAGACCGCCCTAAGCTTTTATTGAACGCAATGCAACGCTCTTTCTATTCGTTTTCCGTTTCGACGTCGGTAAAATGCTTTCCGTCAATCTAAAAGGATGGAAAATCGGCACAAAACACTCTGCGGATAGTTGTTTTTCACAAAGGAAAATCACAAACGAAACAGGCATTTCACCGGGTGTAGAGCACTAACGCCCCCTGGTGCCTCTAAATGCCAAGTGAACAGGGGCGCTTAATTAAATACCGAATCCCAGCTCTCTCCGCTTGAGAGGGAGAGCAAGCCATTCTCAAGTGGAGGAGGGATGTTTTCAGCAGCTATCTGCAACATTCTGTGGACCTGGCCACTGTGTAGCTACAAAGAAACCTTTTGTCTGAGGAAACTAACTAAAGAAACTTGAAAGTGGAGAAAGAGAGAAAGAAGGAGACAATACCCTCTTCTTGGTGACTCATTCACTTATTCGTTCACCTACCAAAGCAAATATCCACTACGTGTAGAGAGTACTGTGCTGAAAACCGCACAGAACACGGAGACGTACCCCCATTCGCAGGGAGGTTAGATACCAGAGAGGGAGACAAGATGTAGATTACCTTACGGCCGTTCCGCACATGTCTTGTTAAACAGTTTACAGCTTCAGGGGAGAGAAGGGATCCAGAAATCGCCTGGATTCTCAGTGAAGTCTTCCCAGAGAAGCAGGTGCAAAATAGGTGGACTGGAAGAAACAAAACGATTAACCTCGTGGGTAGATATGAAACGGAGCAGAGGTGCACAGATATTTAGACCCCGTTCTTCCTTGAAACGTCTAGAAAGTGAAACTGAAGCCAAATTACGGAGGGCCTTGAGTGTCAGTCTTAGGAGCTTGGCCGTATGGGGATGACAGCGGGTGCCACGGACGGCTCGGAAGAGGGCAAGGGCATAACCCAAGAGCCCTGGGAGGTGTAGGGGAGGTCGCAGCGAGGGAGGTAGAAAGGCATGCGATTCTCCGAAGCAGTCACCGTAAGCCAGGTGTAAACTCATAACCGGTAGACGCGGAGTAAGGGCGACACAGATGGCAGGGAGGAGTACGAGGGACACTAGAAAGGAAAACGGTCAGGGCTTCACCAGGGATTGGGTGCATTCCTTTCTCCCTCTAACAGAGGTTATCAGTAACCGGGCTGGTCGCTGGGAATCAAGAGCAAGCAAAACAGGCGTGATCTCTTCTTCCTCACGGACCACGGGGTAAACTTACCTACCTGAAACTGGATGTGAAAGGCGACGACGGCCATAAGCGAGAGGTGCGTGGTGTCACGTGAGCTACGGTAGGGGGACGTGATGAGTTGAGTCGGTAAGGGGACGCTTTCTTGACCAAGTGACACCTGAGAAGAGATGAGAAGGGTGAGGCGGCATCAGTCAGCTGCAAACTAAACAGAGGGACACTTCCTGCAGAGGGGCAGCACGGGCGATGCGCCGTTGTAAGTATGCAGGCCTGAGAGGAGGCCACCGTGGGCAGGATGATTGAGAATGAAAGGAAGGAGCTGCAAGACGAGGCCGCAGAGATCACGCTCCACCCTGCCCAGGGGATGCCCTGCCCTGCGGACTAGCACACCCAGAGAGAGAGTACCAGTGCACAGCCAGATGAGAAGCCCGCTCGAGAACGCAAGCCAACGCTGCTTCTTTCGCCAAGAAGGTCTTGCCTGGTAAACTAAACAGCGTATCCATAGAGCGGACACGTGATTTACATTCTGAAGCAGGCGCCCCGCCTTACGGAACGGCGACGGTTCTCAGGGGGGCCGGGCAGGAGCCGCTCCGCGCGTCTGTGCCAGGGACCCACCCGCCTGTGGGACCTCCGGCCGCCTCGCAGGAAGCTACGACGCCCAGTCCCACGGCTACCTGTGCAGCGAGGTGGACTCCGCGGACGCGTGCCACACACACTTCAAGCGGGAGCGCGGCCTGAGTGGCAAGGCGAGAGGCCGGCCTGCCGCGCAGACCAAGAAGGCGCTCTTCGGCCTGGGCCTAGGTGCTTGCGCCGCCCCCCTGGGCCTGCCGGGCTCTGAGGGCCCTGCCCTGGACACCCTGCCCCCCTGCCCTTGGTTCAGTCACAGCAGAGGTGGCCACACCCACACCCTCTGTGACCTCGGCGTTCCACCCTCCTGCAGCCCCGCCCACCCCCCTCCGCCGGTTGCCCTGGGCTACGGAAGCTGCATCCTGGGGCCAGGGGGTTCCCAGGAGGCCAAGGGAAGACACGATGGCCTTCAATGAGTCGCAGAGGCCTTACGTGGCCTTGTGTGGTTGGGCTCACCTCTGACGTTTCAGTGAACTCTGCGAGAAGACAGGGACCTACCTGCAGCCTCACAGTTGGGCTCCACGGTAAGGTGTGCGGGACAGACCTCAAACTGACCCACGGCATGGAGCAACACCCGCCATCGAGAGGTCTACAAGAGAGCCGCTGCAGCTAGCCCACAGGTCCGAGAAAACTAGGTTCTTCTTTACGTAAGTGAGTTTTGGGGAGATGTGTTGCAAAGCATTACCACAGCAAGAGCCGACTAATACAACGTTCTCCAAATCACTGCCATGTCCACGGCTGCCACCGAGCCTACGTGTAAGGCACCTGTGTCCTCGAACTTTGAGAACTCCTGAATTCTCGGTGCCTCTCCAACACAATGTACGTGGCTAAGGTGTCCCCAGATAACTTCACTAACGTACCACCGAGACCGCCCTAAGCTTTTATTGAACGCAATGCAACGCTCTTTCTATTCGTTTTCCGTTTCGACGTCGGTAAAATGCTTTCCGTCAATCTAAAAGGATGGAAAATCGGCA
The DNA here is from genome assembly GCF_937001465.1 of Orcinus orca. Classification (NCBI taxonomy): domain Eukaryota; kingdom Metazoa; phylum Chordata; class Mammalia; order Artiodactyla; family Delphinidae; genus Orcinus; species Orcinus orca. The sequence goes on along the minus strand of NC_064559.1, from coordinate 1,864,719 downwards.
CAAAACACTCTGCGGATAGTTGTTTTTCACAAAGGAAAATCACAAACGAAACAGGCATTTCACCGGGTGTAGAGCACTAACGCCCCCTGGTGCCTCTAAATGCCAAGTGAACAGGGGCGCTTAATTAAATACCGAATCCCAGCTCTCTCCGCTTGAGAGGGAGAGCAAGCCATTCTCAAGTGGAGGAGGGATGTTTTCAGCAGCTATCTGCAACATTCTGTGGACCTGGCCACTGTGTAGCTACAAAGAAACCTTTTGTCTGAGGAAACTAACTAAAGAAACTTGAAAGTGGAGAAAGAGAGAAAGAAGGAGACAATACCCTCTTCTTGGTGACTCATTCACTTATTCGTTCACCTACCAAAGCAAATATCCACTACGTGTAGAGAGTACTGTGCTGAAAACCGCACAGAACACGGAGACGTACCCCCATTCGCAGGGAGGTTAGATACCAGAGAGGGAGACAAGATGTAGATTACCTTACGGCCGTTCCGCACATGTCTTGTTAAACAGTTTACAGCTTCAGGGGAGAGAAGGGATCCAGAAATCGCCTGGATTCTCAGTGAAGTCTTCCCAGAGAAGCAGGTGCGAAATAGGTGGACTGGAAGAAACAAAACGATTAACCTCGTGGGTAGATATGAAACGGAGCAGAGGTGCACAGATATTTAGACCCCGTTCTTCCTTGAAACGTCTAGAAAGTGAAACTGAAGCCAAATTACGGAGGGCCTTGAGTGTCAGTCTTAGGAGCTTGGCCGTATGGGGATGACAGCGGGTGCCACGGACGGCTCGGAAGAGGGCAAGGGCATAACCCAAGAGCCCTGGGAGGTGTAGGGGAGGTCGCAGCGAGGGAGGTAGAAAGGCATGCGATTCTCCGAAGCAGTCACCGTAAGCCAGGTGTAAACTCATAACCGGTAGACGCGGAGTAAGGGCGACACAGATGGCAGGGAGGAGTACGAGGGACACTAGAAAGGAAAACGGTCAGGGCTTCACCAGGGATTGGGTGCATTCCTTTCTCCCTCTAACAGAGGTTATCAGTAACCGGGCTGGTCGCTGGGAATCAAGAGCAAGCAAAACAGGCGTGATCTCTTCTTCCTCACGGACCACGGGGTAAACTTACCTACCTGAAACTGGATGTGAAAGGCGACGACGGCCATAAGCGAGAGGTGCGTGGTGTCACGTGAGCTACGGTAGGGGGACGTGATGAGTTGAGTCGGTAAGGGGACGCTTTCTTGACCAAGTGACACCTGAGAAGAGATGAGAAGGGTGAGGCGGCATCAGTCAGCTGCAAACTAAACAGAGGGACACTTCCTGCAGAGGGGCAGCACGGGCGATGCGCCGTTGTAAGTATGCAGGCCTGAGAGGAGGCCACCGTGGGCAGGATGATTGAGAATGAAAGGAAGGAGCTGCAAGACGAGGCCGCAGAGATCACGCTCCACCCTGCCCAGGGGATGCCCTGCCCTGCGGACTAGCACACCCAGAGAGAGAGTACCAGTGCACAGCCAGATGAGAAGCCCGCTCGAGAACGCAAGCCAACGCTGCTTCTTTCGCCAAGAAGGTCTTGCCTGGTAAACTAAACAGCGTATCCATAGAGCGGACACGTGATTTACATTCTGAAGCAGGCGCCCCGCCTTACGGAACGGCGACGGTTCTCAGGGGGGCCGGGCAGGAGCCGCTCCGCGCGTCTGTGCCAGGGACCCACCCGCCTGCGGGACCTCCGGCCGCCTCGCAGGAAGCTACGACGCCCAGTCCCACGGCTACCTGTGCAGCGAGGTGTACTCCGCGGACGCGTGCCACACACACTTCAAGCGGGAGCGCGGCCTGAGTGGCAAGGCGAGAGGCCGGCCTGCCGCGCAGACCAAGAAGGCGCTCTTCGGCCTGGGCCTAGGTGCTTGCGCCGCCCCCCTGGGCCTGCCGGGCTCTGAGGGCCCTGCCCTGGACACCCTGCCCCCCTGCCCTTGGTTCAGTCACAGCAGAGGTGGCCACACCCACACCCTCTGTGACCTCGGCGTTCCACCCTCCTGCAGCCCCGCCCGCCCCCCTCCGCCGGTTGCCCTGGGCTACGGAAGCTGCATCCTGGGGCCAGGGGGTTCCCAGGAGGCCAAGGGAAGACACGATGGCCTTCAATGAGTCGCAGAGGCCTTACGTGGCCTTGTGTGGTTGGGCTCACCTCTGACGTTTCAGTGAACTCTGCGAGAAGACAGGGACCTACCTGCAGCCTCACAGTTGGGCTCCACGGTAAGGTGTGCGGGACAGACCTCAAACTGACCCACGGCATGGAGCAACACCCGCCATCGAGAGGTCTACAAGAGAGCCGCTGCAGCTAGCCCACAGGTCCGAGAAAACTAGGTTCTTCTTTACGTAAGTGAGTTTTGGGGAGATGTGTTGCAAAGCATTACCACAGCAAGAGCCGACTAATACAACGTTCTCCAAATCACTGCCATGTCCACGGCTGCCACCGAGCCTACGTGTAAGGCACCTGTGTCCTCGAACTTTGAGAACTCCTGAATTCTCGGTGCCTCTCCAACACAATGTACGTGGCTAAGGTGTCCCCAGATAACTTCACTAACGTACCACCGAGACCGCCCTAAGCTTTTATTGAACGCAATGCAACGCTCTTTCTATTCGTTTTCCGTTTCGACGTCGGTAAAATGCTTTCCGTCAATCTAAAAGGATGGAAAATCGGCACAAAACACTCTGCGGATAGTTGTTTTTCACAAAGGAAAATCACAAACGAAACAGGCATTTCACCGGGTGTAGAGCACTAACGCCCCCTGGTGCCTCTAAATGCCAAGTGAACAGGGGCGCTTAATTAAATATCGAATCCCAGCTCTCTCCGCTTGAGAGGGAGAGCAAGCCATTCTCAAGTGGAGGAGGGATGTTTTCAGCAGCTATCTGCAACATTCTGTGGACCTGGCCACTGTGTAGCTACAAAGAAACCTTTTGTCTGAGGAAACTAACTAAAGAAACTTGAAAGTGGAGAAAGAGAGAAAGAATGAGACAATACCCTCTTCTTGGTGACTCATTCACTTATTCGTTCACCTACCAAAGCAAATATCCACTACGTGTAGAGAGTACTGTGCTGAAAACCGCACAGAACACGGAGACGTACCCCCATTCGCAGGGAGGTTAGATACCAGAGAGGGAGACAAGATGTAGATTACCTTACGGCCGTTCCGCACATGTCTTGTTAAACAGTTTACAGCTTCAGGGGAGAGAAGGGATCCAGAAATCGCCTGGATTCTCAGTGAAGTCTTCCCAGAGAAGCAGGTGCGAAATAGGTGGACTGGAAGAAACAAAACGATTAACCTCGTGGGTAGATATGAAACGGAGCAGAGGTGCACAGATATTTAGACCCCGTTCTTCCTTGAAACGTCTAGAAAGTGAAACTGAAGCCAAATTACGGAGGGCCTTGAGTGTCAGTCTTAGGAGCTTGGCCGTATGGGGATGACAGCGGGTGCCACGGACGGCTCGGAAGAGGGCAAGGGCATAACCCAAGAGCCCTGGGAGGTGTAGGGGAGGTCGCAGCGAGGGAGGTAGAAAGGCATGCGATTCTCCGAAGCAGTCACCGTAAGCCAGGTGTAAACTCATAACCGGTAGACGCGGAGTAAGGGCGACACAGATGGCAGGGAGGAGTACGAGGGACACTAGAAAGGAAAACGGTCAGGGCTTCACCAGGGATTGGGTGCATTCCTTTCTCCCTCTAACAGAGGTTATCAGTAACCGGGCTGGTCGCTGGGAATCAAGAGCAAGCAAAACAGGCGTGATCTCTTCTTCCTCACGGACCACGGGGTAAACTTACCTACCTGAAACTGGATGTGAAAGGCGACGACGGCCATAAGCGAGAGGTGCGTGGTGTCACGTGAGCTACGGTAGGGGGACGTGATGAGTTGAGTCGGTAAGGGGACGCTTTCTTGACCAAGTGACACCTGAGAAGAGATGAGAAGGGTGAGGCGGCATCAGTCAGCTGCAAACTAAACAGAGGGACACTTCCTGCAGAGGGGCAGCACGGGCGATGCGCCGTTGTAAGTATGCAGGCCTGAGAGGAGGCCACCGTGGGCAGGATGATTGAGAATGAAAGGAAGGAGCTGCAAGACGAGGCCGCAGAGATCACGCTCCACCCTGCCCAGGGGATGCCCTGCCCTGCGGACTAGCACACCCAGAGAGAGAGTACCAGTGCACAGCCAGATGAGAAGCCCGCTCGAGAACGCAAGCCAACGCTGCTTCTTTCGCCAAGAAGGTCTTGCCTGGTAAACTAAACAGCGTATCCATAGAGCGGACACGTGATTTACATTCTGAAGCAGGCGCCCCGCCTTACGGAACGGCGACGGTTCTCAGGGGGGCCGGGCAGGAGCCGCTCCGCGCGTCTGTGCCAGGGACCCACCCGCCTGCGGGACCTCCGGCCGCCTCGCAGGAAGCTACGACGCCCAGTCCCACGGCTACCTGTGCAGCGAGGTGGACTCCGCGGACGCGTGCCACACACACTTCAAGCGGGAGCGCGGCCTGAGTGGCAAGGCGAGAGGCCGGCCTGCCGCGCAGACCAAGAAGGCGCTCTTCGGCCTGGGCCTAGGTGCTTGCGCCGCCCCCCTGGGCCTGCCGGGCTCTGAGGGCCCTGCCCTGGACACCCTGCCCCCCTGCCCTTGGTTCAGTCACAGCAGAGGTGGCCACACCCACACCCTCTGTGACCTCGGCGTTCCACCCTCCTGCAGCCCCGCCCGCCCCCCTCCGCCGGTTGCCCTGGGCTACGGAAGCTGCATCCTGGGGCCAGGGGGTTCCCAGGAGGCCAAGGGAAGACACGATGGCCTTCAATGAGTCGCAGAGGCCTTACGTGGCCTTGTGTGGTTGGGCTCACCTCTGACGTTTCAGTGAACTCTGCGAGAAGACAGGGACCTACCTGCAGCCTCACAGTTGGGCTCCACGGTAAGGTGTGCGGGACAGACCTCAAACTGACCCACGGCATGGAGCAACACCCGCCATCGAGAGGTCTACAAGAGAGCCGCTGCAGCTAGCCCACAGGTCCGAGAAAACTAGGTTCTTCTTTACGTAAGTGAGTTTTGGGGAGATGTGTTGCAAAGCATTACCACAGCAAGAGCCGACTAATACAACGTTCTCCAAATCACTGCCATGTCCACGGCTGCCACCGAGCCTACGTGTAAGGCACCTGTGTCCTCGAACTTTGAGAACTCCTGAATTCTCGGTGCCTCTCCAACACAATGTACGTGGCTAAGGTGTCCCCAGATAACTTCACTAACGTACCACCGAGACCGCCCTAAGCTTTTATTGAACGCAATGCAACGCTCTTTCTATTCGTTTTCCGTTTCGACGTCGGTAAAATGCTTTCCGTCAATCTAAAAGGATGGAAAATCGGCACAAAACACTCTGCGGATAGTTGTTTTTCACAAAGGAAAATCACAAACGAAACAGGCATTTCACCGGGTGTAGAGCACTAACGCCCCCTGGTGCCTCTAAATGCCAAGTGAACAGGGGCGCTTAATTAAATATCGAATCCCAGCTCTCTCCGCTTGAGAGGGAGAGCAAGCCATTCTCAAGTGGAGGAGGGATGTTTTCAGCAGCTATCTGCAACATTCTGTGGACCTGGCCACTGTGTAGCTACAAAGAAACCTTTTGTCTGAGGAAACTAACTAAAGAAACTTGAAAGTGGAGAAAGAGAGAAAGAATGAGACAATACCCTCTTCTTGGTGACTCATTCACTTATTCGTTCACTTACCAAAGCAAATATCCACTACGTGTAGAGAGTACTGTGCTGAAAACCGCACAGAACACGGAGACGTACCCCCATTCGCAGGGAGGTTAGATACCAGAGAGGGAGACAAGATGTAGATTACCTTACGGCCGTTCCGCACATGTCTTGTTAAACAGTTTACAGCTTCAGGGGAGAGAAGGGATCCAGAAATCGCCTGGATTCTCAGTGAAGTCTTCCCAGAGAAGCAGGTGCGAAATAGGTGGACTGGAAGAAACAAAACGATTAACCTCGTGGGTAGATATGAAACGGAGCAGAGGTGCACAGATATTTAGACCCCGTTCTTCCTTGAAACGTCTAGAAAGTGAAACTGAAGCCAAATTACGGAGGGCCTTGAGTGTCAGTCTTAGGAGCTTGGCCGTATGGGGATGACAGCGGGTGCCACGGACGGCTCGGAAGAGGGCAAGGGCATAACCCAAGAGCCCTGGGAGGTGTAGGGGAGGTCGCAGCGAGGGAGGTAGAAAGGCATGCGATTCTCCGAAGCAGTCACCGTAAGCCAGGTGTAAACTCATAACCGGTAGACGCGGAGTAAGGGCGACACAGATGGCAGGGAGGAGTACGAGGGACACTAGAAAGGAAAACGGTCAGGGCTTCACCAGGGATTGGGTGCATTCCTTTCTCCCTCTAACAGAGGTTATCAGTAACCGGGCTGGTCGCTGGGAATCAAGAGCAAGCAAAACAGGCGTGATCTCTTCTTCCTCACGGACCACGGGGTAAACTTACCTACCTGAAACTGGATGTGAAAGGCGACGACGGCCATAAGCGAGAGGTGCGTGGTGTCACGTGAGCTACGGTAGGGGGACGTGATGAGTTGAGTCGGTAAGGGGACGCTTTCTTGACCAAGTGACACCTGAGAAGAGATGAGAAGGGTGAGGCGGCATCAGTCAGCTGCAAACTAAACAGAGGGACACTTCCTGCAGAGGGGCAGCACGGGCGATGCGCCGTTGTAAGTATGCAGGCCTGAGAGGAGGCCACCGTGGGCAGGATGATTGAGAATGAAAGGAAGGAGCTGCAAGACGAGGCCGCAGAGATCACGCTCCACCCTGCCCAGGGGATGCCCTGCCCTGCGGACTAGCACACCCAGAGAGAGAGTACCAGTGCACAGCCAGATGAGAAGCCCGCTCGAGAACGCAAGCCAACGCTGCTTCTTTCGCCAAGAAAGTCTTGCCTGGTAAACTAAACAGCGTATCCATAGAGCGGACACGTGATTTACATTCTGAAGCAGGCGCCCCGCCTTACGGAACGGCGACGGTTCTCAGGGGGGCCGGGCAGGAGCCGCTCCGCGCGTCTGTGCCAGGGACCCACCCGCCTGCGGGACCTCCGGCCGCCTCGCAGGAAGCTACGACGCCCAGTCCCACGGCTACCTGTGCAGCGAGGTGGACTCCGCGGACGCGTGCCACACACACTTCAAGCGGGAGCGCGGCCTGAGTGGCAAGGCGAGAGGCCGGCCTGCCGCGCAGACCAAGAAGGCGCTCTTCGGCCTGGGCCTAGGTGCTTGCGCCGCCCCCCTGGGCCTGCCGGGCTCTGAGGGCCCTGCCCTGGACACCCTGCCCCCCTGCCCTTGGTTCAGTCACAGCAGAGGTGGCCACACCCACACCCTCTGTGACCTCGGCGTTCCACCCTCCTGCAGCCCCGCCCGCCCCCCTCCGCCGGTTGCCCTGGGCTACGGAAGCTGCATCCTGGGGCCAGGGGGTTCCCAGGAGGCCAAGGGAAGACACGATGGCCTTCAATGAGTCGCAGAGGCCTTACGTGGCCTTGTGTGGTTGGGCTCACCTCTGACGTTTCAGTGAACTCTGCGACAAGACAGGGACCTACCTGCAGCCTCACAGTTGGGCTCCACGGTAAGGTGTGCGGGACAGACCTCAAACTGACCCACGGCATGGAGCAACACCCGCCATCGAGAGGTCTACAAGAGAGCCGCTGCAGCTAGCCCACAGGTCCGAGAAAAGTAGGTTCTCCTTTACGTGAGTGAGTTTTGGGGAGATGTGTTGCAAAGCATTACCACAGCAAGAGCCGACTAATACAACGTTCTCCAAATCACTGCCATGTCCACGGCTGCCACCGAGCCTACGTGTAAGGCACCTGTGTCCTCGAACTTTGAGAACTCCTGAATTCTCGGTGCCTCTCCAACACAATGTACGTGGCTAAGGTGTCCCCAGATAACTTCACTAACGTACCACCGAGACCACCCTAAGCTTTTATTGAACGCAATGCAACGCTCTTTCTATTCGTTTTCCGTTTCGACGTCGGTAAAATGCTTTCCGTCAATCTAAAAGGATGGAAAATTGGCACAAAACACTCTGCGGATAGTTGTTTTTCACAAAGGAAAATCACAAACGAAACAGGCATTTCACCGGGTGTAGAGCACTAACGCCCCCTGGTGCCTCTAAATGCCAAGTGCACAGAGGCGCTTAATTAAATATCGAATCCCAGCTCTCTCCGCTTGAGAGGGAGAGCAAGCCATTCTCAAGTGGAGGAGGGATGTTTTCAGCAGCTATCTGCAACATTCTGTGGACCTGGCCACTGTGTAGCTACAAAGAAACCTTTTGTCTGAGGAAACTAACTAAAGAAACTTGAAAGTGGAAAAAGAGAGAAAGAAGGAGACAATACCCTCTTCTTGGTGACTCATTCACTTATTCGTTCACTTACCAAAGCAAATATCCACTACGTGTAGAGAGTACTGTGCTGAAAACCGCACAGAACACGGAGACGTACCCCCCATTCGCAGGGAGGTTAGATACCAGAGAGGGAGACAAGATGTAGATTACCTTACGGCCGTTCCGCACATGTCTTGTTAAACAGTTTACAGCTTCAGGGGAGAGAAGGGATCCAGAAATCGCCTGGATTCTCAGTGAAGTCTTCCCAGAGAAGCAGGTGCGAAATAGGTGGACTGGAAGAAACAAAACGATTAACCTCGTGGGTAGATATGAAACGGAGCAGAGGTGCACAGATATTTAGACCCCGTTCTTCCTTGAAACGTCTAGAAAGTGAAACTGAAGCCAAATTACGGAGGGCCTTGAGTGTCAGTCTTAGGAGCTTGGCCGTATGGGGATGACAGCGGGTGCCACGGATGGCTCGGAAGAGGGCAAGGGCATAACCCAAGAGCCCTGGGAAGTGTAGGAGAGGTCGCAGCGAGGGAGGTAGAAAGGCATGCGATTCTCCGAAGCAGTCACCGTAAGCCAGGTGTAAACTCATAACCGGTAGACGCGGAGTAAGGGCGACACAGATGGCAGGGAGGAGTACGAGGGACACTAGAAAGGAAAACGGTCAGGGCTTCACCAGGGATTGGGTGCATTCCTTTCTCCCTCTAACAGAGGTTATCAGTAACCGGGCTGGTCGCTGGGAATCAAGAGCAAGCAAAACAGGCGTGATCTCTTCTTCCTCACGGACCACGGGGTAAACTTACCTACCTGAAACTGGATGTGAAAGGCGACGACGGCCATAAGCGAGAGGTGCGTGGTGTCACGTGAGCTACGGTAGGGGGACGTGATGAGTTGAGTCGGTAAGGGGACGCTTTCTTGACCAAGTGACACCTGAGAAGAGATGAGAAGGGTGAGGCGGCATCAGTCAGCTGCAAACTAAACAGAGGGACACTTCCTGCAGAGGGGCAGCACGGGCGATGCGCCGTTGTAAGTATGCAGGCCTGAGAGGAGGCCACCGTGGGCAGGATGATTGAGAATGAAAGGAAGGAGCTGCAAGACGAGGCCGCAGAGATCACGCTCCACCCTGCCCAGGGGATGCCCTGCCCTGCGGACTAGCACACCCAGAGAGAGAGTACCAGTGCACAGCCAGATGAGAAGCCCGCTCGAGAACGCAAGCCAACGCTGCTTCTTTCGCCAAGAAAGTCTTGCCTGGTAAACTAAACAGCGTATCCATAGAGCGGACACGTGATTTACATTCTGAAGCAGGCGCCCCGCCTTACGGAACGGCGACGGTTCTCAGGGGGGCCGGGCAGGAGCCGCTCCGCGCGTCTGTGCCAGGGACCCACCCGCCTGCGGGACCTCCGGCCGCCTCGCAGGAAGCTACGACGCCCAGTCCCACGGCTACCTGTGCAGCGAGGTGTACTCCGCGGACGCGTGCCACACACACTTCAAGCGGGAGCGCGGCCTGAGTGGCAAGGCGAGAGGCCGGCCTGCCGCGCAGACCAAGAAGGCGCTCTTCGGCCTGGGCCTAGGTGCTTGCGCCGCCCCCCTGGGCCTGCCGGGCTCTGAGGGCCCTGCCCTGGACACCCTGCCCCCCTGCCCTTGGTTCAGTCACAGCAGAGGTGGCCACACCCACACCCTCTGTGACCTCGGCGTTCCACCCTCCTGCAGCCCCGCCCGCCCCCCTCCACCGGTTGCCCTGGGCTACGGAAGCTGCATCCTGGGGCCAGGGGGTTCCCAGGAGGCCAAGGGAAGACACGATGGCCTTCAATGAGTCGCAGAGGCCTTACGTGGCCTTGTGTGGTTGGGCTCACCTCTGACGTTTCAGTGAACTCTGCGAGAAGACAGGGACCTACCTGCAGCCTCACAGTTGGGCTCCACGGTAAGGTTTGCGGGACAGACCTCAAACTGACCCACGGCATGGAGCAACACCCGCCATCGAGAGGTCTACAAGAGAGCCGCTGCAGCTAGCCCACAGGTCCGAGAAAACTAGGTTCTTCTTTACGTAAGTGAGTTTTGGGGAGATGTGTTGCAAAGCATTACCACAGCAAGAGCCGACTAATACAACGTTCTCCAAATCACTGCCATGTCCACGGCTGCCACCGAGCCTACGTGTAAGGCACCTGTGTCCTCGAACTTTGAGAACTCCTGAATTCTCGGTGCCTCTCCAACACAATGTACGTGGCTAAGGTGTCCCCAGATAACTTCACTAACGTACCACCGAGACCGCCCTAAGCTTTTATTGAACGCAATGCAACGCTCTTTCTATTCGTTTTCCGTTTCGACGTCGGTAAAATGCTTTCCGTCAATCTAAAAGGATGGAAAATCGGCACAAAACACTCTGCGGATAGTTGTTTTTCACAAAGGAAAATCACAAACGAAACAGGCATTTCACCGGGTGTAGAGCACTAACGCCCCCTGGTGCCTCTAAATGCCAAGTGAACAGAGGCGCTTAATTAAATATCGAATCCCAGCTCTCTCCGCTTGAGAGGGAGAGCAAGCCATTCTCAAGTGGAGGAGGGATGTTTTCAGCAGCTATCTGCAACATTCTGTGGACCTGGCCACTGTGTAGCTACAAAGAAACCTTTTGTCTGAGGAAACTCACTAAAGAAACTTGAAAGTGGAGAAAGAGAGAAAGAATGAGACAATACCCTCTTCTTGGTGACTCATTCACTTATTCGTTCACTTACCAAAGCAAATATCCACTACGTGTAGAGAGTACTGTGCTGAAAACCGCACAGAACACGGAGACGTACCCCCATTCGCAGGGAGGTTAGATACCAGAGAGGGAGACAAGATGTAGATTACCTTACGGCCGTTCCTCACATGTCTTGTTAAACAGTTTACAGCTTCAGGGGAGAGAAGGGATCCAGAAATCGCCTGGATTCTCAGTGAAGTCTTCCCAGAGAAGCAGGTGCAAAATAGGTGGACTGGAAGAAACAAAACAATTAACCTCGTGGGTAGATATGAAACGGAGCAGAGGTGCACAGATATTTAGACCCCGTTCTTCCTTGAAACGTCTAGAAAGTGAAACTGAAGCCAAATTACGGAGGGCCTTGAGTGTCAGTCTTAGGAGCTTGGCCGTATGGGGATGACAGCGGGTGCCACGGACGGCTCGGAAGAGGGCAAGGGCATAACCCAAGAGCCCTGGGAGGTGTAGGGGAGGTCGCAGCGAGGGAGGTAGAAAGGCATGCGATTCTCCGAAGCAGTCACCGTAAGCCAGGTGTAAACTCATAACCGGTAGACGCGGAGTAAGGGCGACACAGATGGCAGGGAGGAGTACGAGGGACACTAGAAAGGAAAACGGTCAGGGCTTCACCAGGGATTGGGTGCATTCCTTTCTCCCTCTAACAGAGGTTATCAGTAACCGGGCTGGTCGCTGGGAATCAAGAGCAAGCAAAACAGGCGTGATCTCATCTTCCTCACGGACCACGGGGTAAACTTACCTACCTGAAACTGGATGTGAAAGGCGACGACGGCCATAAGCGAGAGGTGCGTGGTGTCACGTGAGCTACGGTAGGGGGACGTGATGAGTTGAGTCGGTAAGGGGACGCTTTCTTGACCAAGTGACACCTGAGAAGAGATGAGAAGGGTGAGGCGGCATCAGTCAGCTGCAAACTAAACAGAGGGACACTTCCTGCAGAGGGGCAGCACGGGCGATGCGCCGTTGTAAGTATGCAGGCCTGAGAGGAGGCCACCGTGGGCAGGATGATTGAGAATGAAAGGAAGGAGCTGCAAGACGAGGCCGCAGAGATCACGCTCCACCCTGCCCAGGGGATGCCCTGCCCTGCGGACTAGCACACCCAGAGAGAGAGTACCAGTGCACAGCCAGATGAGAAGCCCGCTCGAGAACGCAAGCCAACGCTGCTTCTTTCGCCAAGAAAGTCTTGCCTGGTAAACTAAACAGCGTATCCATAGAGCGGACACGTGATTTACATTCTGAAGCAGGCGCCCCGCCTTACGGAACGGCGACGGTTCTCAGGGGGGCCGGGCAGGAGCCGCTCCGCGCGTCTGTGCCAGGGACCCACCCGCCTGCGGGACCTCCGGCCGCCTCGCAGGAAGCTACGACGCCCAGTCCCACGGCTACCTGTGCAGCGAGGTGTACTCCGCGGACGCGTGCCACACACACTTCAAGCGGGAGCGCGGCCTGAGTGGCAAGGCGAGAGGCCGGCCTGCCGCGCAGACCAAGAAGGCGCTCTTCGGCCTGGGCCTAGGTGCTTGCGCCGCCCCCCTGGGCCTGCCGGGCTCTGAGGGCCCTGCCCTGGACACCCTGCCCCCCTGCCCTTGGTTCAGTCACAGCAGAGGTGGCCACACCCACACCCTCTGTGACCTCGGCGTTCCACCCTCCTGCAGCCCCGCCCGCCCCCCTCCGCCGGTTGCCCTGGGCTACGGAAGCTGCATCCTGGGGCCAGGGGGTTCCCAGGAGGCCAAGGGAAGACACGATGGCCTTCAATGAGTCGCAGAGGCCTTACGTGGCCTTGTGTGGTTGGGCTCACCTCTGACGTTTCAGTGAACTCTGCGAGAAGACAGGGACCTACCTGCAGCCTCACAGTTGGGCTCCACGGTAAGGTGTGCGGGACAGACCTCAAACTGACCCACGGCATGGAGCAACACCCGCCATCGAGAGGTCTACAAGAGAGCCGCTGCAGCTGGCCCACAGGTCCGAGAAAACTAGGTTCTTCTTTACGTAAGTGAGTTTTGGGGAGATTTGTTGCAAAGCATTACCACAGCAAGAGCCGACTAATACAACGTTCTCCAAATCACTGCCATGTCCACGGCTGCCACCGAGCCTACGTGTAAGGCACCTGTGTCCTCGAACTTTGAGAACTCCTGAATTCTCGGTGCCTCTCCAACACAATGTACGTGGCTAAGGTGTCCCCAGATAACTTCACTAACGTACCACCGAGACCGCCCTAAGCTTTTATTGAACGCAATGCAACGCTCTTTCTATTCGTTTTCCGTTTCGACGTCGGTAAAATGCTTTCCGTCAATCTAAAAGGATGGAAAATCGGCACAAAACACTCTGCGGATAGTTGTTTTTCACAAAGGAAAATCACAAACGAAACAGGCATTTCACCGGGTGTAGAGCACTAACGCCCCCTGGTGCCTCTAAATGCCAAGTGAACAGAGGCGCTTAATTAAATATCGAACCCCAGCTCTCTCCGCTTGAGAGGGAGAGCAAGCCATTCTCAAGTGGAGGAGGGATGTTTTCAGCAGCTATCTGCAACATTCTGTGGACCTGGCCACTGTGTAGCTACAAAGAAACCTTTTGTCTGAGGAAACTCACTAAAGAAACTTGAAAGTGGAGAAAGAGAGAAAGAATGAGACAATACCCTCTTCTTGGTGACTCATTCACTTATTCGTTCACTTAACAAAGCAAATATCCACTACGTGTAGAGAGTACTGTGCTGAAAACCGCACAGAACACGGAGACGTACCCCCATTCGCAGGGAGGTTAGATACCAGAGAGGGAGACAAGATGTAGATTACCTTACGGCCGTTCCGCACATGTCTTGTTAAACAGTTTACAGCTTCAGGGGAGAGAAGGGATCCAGAAATCGCCTGGATTCTCAGTGAAGTCTTCCCAGAGAAGCAGGTGCAAAATAGGTGGACTGGAAGAAACAAAACAATTAACCTCGTGGGTAGATATGAAACGGAGCAGAGGTGCACAGATATTTAGACCCCGTTCTTCCTTGAAACGTCTAGAAAGTGAAACTGAAGCCAAATTACGGAGGGCCTTGAGTGTCAGTCTTAGGAGCTTGGCCGTATGGGGATGACAGCGGGTGCCACGGACGGCTCGGAAGAGGGCAAGGGCATAACCCAAGAGCCCTGGGAGGTGTAGGGGAGGTCGCAGCGAGGGAGGTAGAAAGGCATGCGATTCTCCGAAGCAGTCACCGTAAGCCAGGTGTAAACTCATAACCGGTAGACGCGGAGTAAGGGCGACACAGATGGCAGGGAGGAGTACGAGGGACACTAGAAAGGAAAACGGTCAGGGCTTCACCAGGGATTGGGTGCATTCCTTTCTCCCTCTAACAGAGGTTATCAGTAACCGGGCTGGTCGCTGGGAATCAAGAGCAAGCAAAACAGGCGTGATCTCATCTTCCTCACGGACCACGGGGTAAACTTACCTACCTGAAACTGGATGTGAAAGGCGACGACGGCCATAAGCGAGAGGTGCGTGGTGTCACGTGAGCTACGGTAGGGGGACGTGATGAGTTGAGTCGGTAAGGGGACGCTTTCTTGACCAAGTGACACCTGAGAAGAGATGAGAAGGGTGAGGCGGCATCAGTCAGCTGCAAACTAAACAGAGGGACACTTCCTGCAGAGGGGCAGCACGGGCGATGCGCCGTTGTAAGTATGCAGGCCTGAGAGGAGGCCACCGTGGGCAGGATGATTGAGAATGAAAGGAAGGAGCTGCAAGACGAGGCCGCAGAGATCACGCTCCACCCTGCCCAGGGGATGCCCTGCCCTGCGGACTAGCACACCCAGAGAGAGAGTACCAGTGCACAGCCAGATGAGAAGCCCGCTCGAGAACGCAAGCCAACGCTGCTTCTTTCGCCAAGAAAGTCTTGCCTGGTAAACTAAACAGCGTATCCATAGAGCGGACACGTGATTTACATTCTGAAGCAGGCGCCCCGCCTTACGGAACGGCGACGGTTCTCAGGGGGGCCGGGCAGGAGCCGCTCCGCGCGTCTGTGCCAGGGACCCACCCGCCTGCGGGACCTCCGGCCGCCTCGCAGGAAGCTACGACGCCCAGTCCCACGGCTACCTGTGCAGCGAGGTGTACTCCGCGGACGCGTGCCACACACACTTCAAGCGGGAGCGCGGCCTGAGTGGCAAGGCGAGAGGCCGGCCTGCCGCGCAGACCAAGAAGGCGCTCTTCGGCCTGGGCCTAGGTGCTTGCGCCGCCCCCCTGGGCCTGCCGGGCTCTGAGGGCCCTGCCCTGGACACCCTGCCCCCCTGCCCTTGGTTCAGTCACAGCAGAGGTGGCCACACCCACACCCTCTGTGACCTCGGCGTTCCACCCTCCTGCAGCCCCGCCCGCCCCCCTCCGCCGGTTGCCCTGGGCTACGGAAGCTGCATCCTGGGGCCAGGGGGTTCCCAGGAGGCCAAGGGAAGACACGATGGCCTTCAATGAGTCGCAGAGGCCTTACGTGGCCTTGTGTGGTTGGGCTCACCTCTGACGTTTCAGTGAACTCTGCGAGAAGACAGGGACCTACCTGCAGCCTCACAGTTGGGCTCCACGGTAAGGTGTGCGGGACAGACCTCAAACTGACCCACGGCATGGAGCAACACCCGCCATCGAGAGGTCTACAAGAGAGCCGCTGCAGCTGGCCCACAGGTCCGAGAAAACTAGGTTCTTCTTTACGTAAGTGAGTTTTGGGGAGATTTGTTGCAAAGCATTACCACAGCAAGAGCCGACTAATACAACGTTCTCCAAATCACTGCCATGTCCACGGCTGCCACCGAGCCTACGTGTAAGGCACCTGTGTCCTCGAACTTTGAGAACTCCTGAATTCTCGGTGCCTCTCCAACACAATGTACGTGGCTAAGGTGTCCCCAGATAACTTCACTAACGTACCACCGAGACCGCCCTAAGCTTTTATTGAACGCAATGCAACGCTCTTTCTATTCGTTTTCCGTTTCGACGTCGGTAAAATGCTTTCCGTCAATCTAAAAGGATGGAAAATTGGCACAAAACACTCTGCGGATAGTTGTTTTTCACAAAGGAAAATCACAAACGAAACAGGCATTTCACCGGGTGTAGAGCACTAACGCCCCCTGGTGCCTCTAAATGCCAAGTGAACAGAGGCGCTTAATTAAATATCGAATCCCAGCTCTCTCCGCTTGAGAGGGAGAGCAAGCCATTCTCAAGTGGAGGAGGGATGTTTTCAGCAGCTATCTGCAACATTCTGTGGACCTGGCCACTGTGTAGCTACAAAGAAACCTTTTGTCTGAGGAAACTCACTAAAGAAACTTGAAAGTGGAGAAAGAGAGAAAGAATGAGACAATACCCTCTTCTTGGTGACTCATTCACTTATTCGTTCACTTACCAAAGCAAATATCCACTACGTGTAGAGAGTACTGTGCTGAAAACCGCACAGAACACGGAGACGTACCCCCATTCGCAGGGAGGTTAGATACCAGAGAGGGAGACAAGATGTAGATTACCTTACGGCCGTTCCGCACATGTCTTGTTAAACAGTTTACAGCTTCAGGGGAGAGAAGGGATCCAGAAATCGCCTGGATTCTCAGTGAAGTCTTCCCAGAGAAGCAGGTGCAAAATAGGTGGACTGGAAGAAACAAAACAATTAACCTCGTGGGTAGATATGAAACGGAGCAGAGGTGCACAGATATTTAGACCCCGTTCTTCCTTGAAACGTCTAGAAAGTGAAACTGAAGCCAAATTACGGAGGGCCTTGAGTGTCAGTCTTAGGAGCTTGGCCGTATGGGGATGACAGCGGGTGCCACGGACGGCTCGGAAGAGGGCAAGGGCATAACCCAAGAGCCCTGGGAGGTGTAGGGGAGGTCGCAGCGAGGGAGGTAGAAAGGCATGCGATTCTCCGAAGCAGTCACCGTAAGCCAGGTGTAAACTCATAACCGGTAGACGCGGAGTAAGGGCGACACAGATGGCAGGGAGGAGTACGAGGGACACTAGAAAGGAAAACGGTCAGGGCTTCACCAGGGATTGGGTGCATTCCTTTCTCCCTCTAACAGAGGTTATCAGTAACCGGGCTGGTCGCTGGGAATCAAGAGCAAGCAAAACAGGCGTGATCTCTTCTTCCTCACGGACCACGGGGTAAACTTACCTACCTGAAACTGGATGTGAAAGGCGACGACGGCCATAAGCGAGAGGTGCGTGGTGTCACGTGAGCTACGGTAGGGGGACGTGATGAGTTGAGTCGGTAAGGGGACGCTTTCTTGACCAAGTGACACCTGAGAAGAGATGAGAAGGGTGAGGCGGCATCAGTCAGCTGCAAACTAAACAGAGGGACACTTCCTGCAGAGGGGCAGCACGGGCGATGCGCCGTTGTAAGTATGCAGGCCTGAGAGGAGGCCACCGTGGGCAGGATGATTGAGAATGAAAGGAAGGAGCTGCAAGACGAGGCCGCAGAGATCACGCTCCACCCTGCCCAGGGGATGCCCTGCCCTGCGGACTAGCACACCCAGAGAGAGAGTACCAGTGCACAGCCAGATGAGAAGCCCGCTCGAGAACGCAAGCCAACGCTGCTTCTTTCGCCAAGAAAGTCTTGCCTGGTAAACTAAACAGCGTATCCATAGAGCGGACACGTGATTTACATTCTGAAGCAGGCGCCCCGCCTTACGGAACGGCGACGGTTCTCAGGGGGGCCGGGCAGGAGCCGCTCCGCGCGTCTGTGCCAGGGACCCACCCGCCTGCGGGACCTCCGGCCGCCTCGCAGGAAGCTACGACGCCCAGTCCCACGGCTACCTGTGCAGCGAGGTGTACTCCGCGGACGCGTGCCACACACACTTCAAGCGGGAGCGCGGCCTGAGTGGCAAGGCGAGAGGCCGGCCTGCCGCGCAGACCAAGAAGGCGCTCTTCGGCCTGGGCCTAGGTGCTTGCGCCGCCCCCCTGGGCCTGCCGGGCTCTGAGGGCCCTGCCCTGGACACCCTGCCCCCCTGCCCTTGGTTCAGTCACAGCAGAGGTGGCCACACCCACACCCTCTGTGACCTCGGCGTTCCACCCTCCTGCAGCCCCGCCCGCCCCCCTCCGCCGGTTGCCCTGGGCTACGGAAGCGGCATCCTGGGGCCAGGGGGTTCCCAGGAGGCCAAGGGAAGACACGATGGCCTTCAATGAGTCGCAGAGGCCTTACGTGGCCTTGTGTGGTTGGGCTCACCTCTGACGTTTCAGTGAACTCTGCGAGAAGACAGGGACCTACCTGCAGCCTCACAGTTGGGCTCCACGGTAAGGTGTGCGGGACAGACCTCAAACTGACCCACGGCATGGAGCAACACCCGCCATCGAGAGGTCTACAAGAGAGCCACTGCAGCTAGCCCACAGGTCCGAGAAAACTAGGTTCTTCTTTACGTAAGTGAGTTTTGGGGAGATGTGTTGCAAAGCATTACCACAGCAAGAGCCGACTAATACAACGTTCTCCAAATCACTGCCATGTCCACGGCTGCCACCGAGCCTACGTGTAAGGCACCTGTGTCCTCGAACTTTGAGAACTCCTGAATTCTCGGTGCCTCTCCAACACAATGTACGTGGCTAAGGTGTCCCCAGATAACTTCACTAACGTACCACCGAGACCGCCCTAAGCTTTTATTGAACGCAATGCAACGCTCTTTCTATTCGTTTTCCGTTTCGACGTCGGTAAAATGCTTTCCGTCAATCTAAAAGGATGGAAAATTGGCACAAAACACTCTGCGGATAGTTGTTTTTCACAAAGGAAAATCACAAACGAAACAGGCATTTCACCGGGTGTAGAGCACTAACGCCCGCTGGTGCCTCTAAATGCCAAGTGAACAGAGGCGCTTAATTAAATATCGAATCCCAGCTCTCTCCGCTTGAGAGGGAGAGCAAGCCATTCTCAAGTGGAGGAGGGATGTTTTCAGCAGCTATCTGCAACATTCTGTGGACCTGGCCACTGTGTAGCTACAAAGAAACCTTTTGTCTGAGGAAACTCACTAAAGAAACTTGAAAGTGGAGAAAGAGAGAAAGAATGAGACAATACCCTCTTCTTGGTGACTCATTCACTTATTCGTTCACTTACCAAAGCAAATATCCACTACGTGTAGAGAGTACTGTGCTGAAAACCGCACAGAACACGGAGACGTACCCCCATTCGCAGGGAGGTTAGATACCAGAGAGGGAGACAAGATGTAGATTACCTTACGGCCGTTCCGCACATGTCTTGTTAAACAGTTTACAGCTTCAGGGGAGAGAAGGGATCCAGAAATCGCCTGGATTCTCAGTGAAGTCTTCCCAGAGAAGCAGGTGCAAAATAGGTGGACTGGAAGAAACAAAACAATTAACCTCGTGGGTAGATATGAAACGGAGCAGAGGTGCACAGATATTTAGACCCCGTTCTTCCTTGAAACGTCTAGAAAGTGAAACTGAAGCCAAATTACGGAGGGCCTTGAGTGTCAGTCTTAGGAGCTTGGCCGTATGGGGATGACAGCGGGTGCCACGGACGGCTCGGAAGAGGGCAAGGGCATAACCCAAGAGCCCTGGGAGGTGTAGGAGAGGTCGCAGCGAGGGAGGTAGAAAGGCATGCGATTCTCCGAAGCAGTCACCGTAAGCCAGGTGTAAACTCATAACCGGTAGACGCGGAGTAAGGGCGACACAGATGGCAGGGAGGAGTACGAGGGACACTAGAAAGGAAAACGGTCAGGGCTTCACCAGGGATTGGGTGCATTCCTTTCTCCCTCTAACAGAGGTTATCAGTAACCGGGCTGGTCGCTGGGAATCAAGAGCAAGCAAAACAGGCGTGATCTCTTCTTCCTCACGGACCACGGGGTAAACTTACCTACCTGAAACTGGATGTGAAAGGCGACGACGGCCATAAGCGAGAGGTGCGTGGTGTCACGTGAGCTACGGTAGGGGGACGTGATGAGTTGAGTCGGTAAGGGGACGCTTTCTTGACCAAGTGACACCTGAGAAGAGATGAGAAGGGTGAGGCGGCATCAGTCAGCTGCAAACTAAACAGAGGGACACTTCCTGCAGAGGGGCAGCACGGGCGATGCGCCGTTGTAAGTATGCAGGCCTGAGAGGAGGCCACCGTGGGCAGGATGATTGAGAATGAAAGGAAGGAGCTGCAAGACGAGGCCGCAGAGATCACGCTCCACCCTGCCCAGGGGATGCCCTGCCCTGCGGACTAGCACACCCAGAGAGAGAGTACCAGTGCACAGCCAGATGAGAAGCCCGCTCGAGAACGCAAGCCAACGCTGCTTCTTTCGCCAAGAAAGTCTTGCCTGGTAAACTAAACAGCGTATCCATAGAGCGGACACGTGATTTACATTCTGAAGCAGGCGCCCCACCTTACGGAACGGCGACGGTTCTCAGGGGGGCCGGGCAGGAGCCGCTCCGCGCGTCTGTGCCAGGGACCCACCCGCCTGCGGGACCTCCGGCCGCCTCGCAGGAAGCTACGACGCCCAGTCCCACGGCTACCTGTGCAGCGAGGTGTACTCCGCGGACGCGTGCCACACACACTTCAAGCGGGAGCGCGGCCTGAGTGGCAAGGCGAGAGGCCGGCCTGCCGCGCAGACCAAGAAGGCGCTCTTCGGCCTGGGCCTAGGTGCTTGCGCCGCCCCCCTGGGCCTGCCGGGCTCTGAGGGCCCTGCCCTGGACACCCTGCCCCCCTGCCCTTGGTTCAGTCACAGCAGAGGTGGCCACACCCACACCCTCTGTGACCTCGGCGTTCCACCCTCCTGCAGCCCCGCCCGCCCCCCTCCGCCGGTTGCCCTGGGCTACGGAAGCTGCATCCTGGGGCCAGGGGGTTCCCAGGAGGCCAAGGGAAGACACGATGGCCTTCAATGAGTCGCAGAGGCCTTACGTGGCCTTGTGTGGTTGGGCTCACCTCTGACGTTTCAGTGAACTCTGCGACAAGACAGGGACCTACCTGCAGCCTCACAGTTGGGCTCCACGGTAAGGTGTGCGGGACAGACCTCAAACTGACCCACGGCATGGAGCAACACCCGCCATCGAGAGGTCTACAAGAGAGCCGCTGCAGCTAGCCCACAGGTCCGAGAAAACTAGGTTCTTCTTTACGTAAGTGAGTTTTGGGGAGATTTGTTGCAAAGCATTACCACAGCAAGAGCCGACTAATACAACGTTCTCCAAATCACTGCCATGTCCACGGCTGCCACCGAGCCTACGTGTAAGGCACCTGTGTCCTCGAACTTTGAGAACTCCTGAATTCTCGGTGCCTCTCCAACACAATGTACGTGGCTAAGGTGTCCCCAGATAACTTCACTAACGTACCACCGAGACCGCCCTAAGCTTTTATTGAACGCAATGCAACGCTCTTTCTATTCGTTTTCCGTTTCGACGTCGGTAAAATGCTTTCCGTCAATCTAAAAGGATGGAAAATTGGCACAAAACACTCTGCGGATAGTTGTTTTTCACAAAGGAAAATCACAAACGAAACAGGCATTTCACCGGGTGTAGAGCACTAACGCCCCCTGGTGCCTCTAAATGCCAAGTGAACAGAGGCGCTTAATTAAATATCGAATCCCAGCTCTCTCCGCTTGAGAGGGAGAGCAAGCCATTCTCAAGTGGAGGAGGGATGTTTTCAGCAGCTATCTGCAACATTCTGTGGACCTGGCCACTGTGTAGCTACAAAGAAACCTTTTGTCTGAGGAAACTCACTAAAGAAACTTGAAAGTGGAGAAAGAGAGAAAGAATGAGACAATACCCTCTTCTTGGTGACTCATTCACTTATTCGTTCACTTACCAAAGCAAATATCCACTACGTGTAGAGAGTACTGTGCTGAAAACCGCACAGAACACGGAGACGTACCCCCATTCGCAGGGAGGTTAGATACCAGAGAGGGAGACAAGATGTAGATTACCTTACGGCCGTTCCGCACATGTCTTGTTAAACAGTTTACAGCTTCAGGGGAGAGAAGGGATCCAGAAATCGCCTGGATTCTCAGTGAAGTCTTCCCAGAGAAGCAGGTGCAAAATAGGTGGACTGGAAGAAACAAAACAATTAACCTCGTGGGTAGATATGAAACGGAGCAGAGGTGCACAGATATTTAGACCCCGTTCTTCCTTGAAACGTCTAGAAAGTGAAACTGAAGCCAAATTACGGAGGGCCTTGAGTGTCAGTCTTAGGAGCTTGGCCGTATGGGGATGACAGCGGGTGCCACGGACGGCTCGGAAGAGGGCAAGGGCATAACCCAAGAGCCCTGGGAGGTGTAGGGGAGGTCGCAGCGAGGGAGGTAGAAAGGCATGCGATTCTCCGAAGCAGTCACCGTAAGCCAGGTGTAAACTCATAACCGGTAGACGCGGAGTAAGGGCGACACAGATGGCAGGGAGGAGTACGAGGGACACTAGAAAGGAAAACGGTCAGGGCTTCACCAGGGATTGGGTGCATTCCTTTCTCCCTCTAACAGAGGTTATCAGTAACCGGGCTGGTCGCTGGGAATCAAGAGCAAGCAAAACAGGCGTGATCTCTTCTTCCTCACGGACCACGGGGTAAACTTACCTACCTGAAACTGGATGTGAAAGGCGACGACGGCCATAAGCGAGAGGTGCGTGGTGTCACGTGAGCTACGGTAGGGGGACGTGATGAGTTGAGTCGGTAAGGGGACGCTTTCTTGACCAAGTGACACCTGAGAAGAGATGAGAAGGGTGAGGCGGCATCAGTCAGCTGCAAACTAAACAGAGGGACACTTCCTGCAGAGGGGCAGCACGGGCGATGCGCCGTTGTAAGTATGCAGGCCTGAGAGGAGGCCACCGTGGGCAGGATGATTGAGAATGAAAGGAAGGAGCTGCAAGACGAGGCCGCAGAGATCACGCTCCACCCTGCCCAGGGGATGCCCTGCCCTGCGGACTAGCACACCCAGAGAGAGAGTACCAGTGCACAGCCAGATGAGAAGCCCGCTCGAGAACGCAAGCCAACGCTGCTTCTTTCGCCAAGAAAGTCTTGCCTGGTAAACTAAACAGCGTATCCATAGAGCGGACACGTGATTTACATTCTGAAGCAGGCGCCCCGCCTTACGGAACGGCGACGGTTCTCAGGGGGGCCGGGCAGGAGCCGCTCCGCGCGTCTGTGCCAGGGACCCACCCGCCTGCGGGACCTCCGGCCGCCTCGCAGGAAGCTACGACGCCCAGTCCCACGGCTACCTGTGCAGCGAGGTGGACTCCGCGGACGCGTGCCACACACACTTCAAGCGGGAGCGCGGCCTGAGTGGCAAGGCGAGAGGCCGGCCTGCCGCGCAGACCAAGAAGGCGCTCTTCGGCCTGGGCCTAGGTGCTTGTGCCGCCCCCCTGGGCCTGCCGGGCTCTGAGGGCCCTGCCCTGGACACCCTGCCCCCCTGCCCTTGGTTCAGTCACAGCAGAGGTGGCCACACCCACACCCTCTGTGACCTCGGCGTTCCACCCTCCTGCAGCCCCGCCCGCCCCCCTCCGCCGGTTGCCCTGGGCTACGGAAGCTGCATCCTGGGGCCAGGGGGTTCCCAGGAGGCCAAGGGAAGACACGATGGCCTTCAATGAGTCGCAGAGGCCTTACGTGGCCTTGTGTGGTTGGGCTCACCTCTGACGTTTCAGTGAATTCTGCGAGAAGACAGGGACCTACCTGCAGCCTCACAGTTGGGCTCCACGGTAAGGTGTGCGGGACAGACCTCAAACTGACCCACGGCATGGAGCAACACCCGCCATCGAGAGGTCTACAAGAGAGCCGCTGCAGCTAGCCCACAGGTCCGAGAAAACTAGGTTCTTCTTTACGTAAGTGAGTTTTGGGGAGATTTGTTGCAAAGCATTACCACAGCAAGAGCCGACTAATACAACGTTCTCCAAATCACTGCCATGTCCACGGCTGCCACCGAGCCTACGTGTAAGGCACCTGTGTCCTCGAACTTTGAGAACTCCTGAATTCTCGGTGCCTCTCCAACACAATGTACGTGGCTAAGGTGTCCCCAGATAACTTCACTAACGTACCACCGAGACCGCCCTAAGCTTTTATTGAACGCAATGCAACGCTCTTTCTATTCGTTTTCCGTTTCGACGTCGGTAAAATGCTTTCCGTCAATCTAAAAGGATGGAAAATCGGCACAAAACACTCTGCGGATAGTTGTTTTTCACAAAGGAAAATCACAAACGAAACAGGCATTTCACCGGGTGTAGAGCACTAACGCCCCCTGGTGCCTCTAAATGCCAAGTGAACAGAGGCGCTTAATTAAATATCGAATCCCAGCTCTCTCCGCTTGAGAGGGAGAGCAAGCCATTCTCAAGTGGAGGAGGGATGTTTTCAGCAGCTATCTGCAACATTCTGTGGACCTGGCCACTGTGTAGCTACAAAGAAACCTTTTGTCTGAGGAAACTAACTAAAGAAACTTGAAAGTGGAAAAAGAGAGAAAGAAGGAGACAATACCCTCTTCTTGGTGACTCATTCACTTATTCGTTCACTTACCAAAGCAAATATCCACTACGTGTAGAGAGTACTGTGCTGAAAACCGCACAGAACACGGAGACGTACCCCCATTCGCAGGGAGGTTAGATACCAGAGAGGGAGACAAGATGTAGATTACCTTACGGCCGTTCCGCACATGTCTTGTTAAACAGTTTACAGCTTCAGGGGAGAGAAGGGATCCAGAAATCGCCTGGATTCTCAGTGAAGTCTTCCCAGAGAAGCAGGTGCAAAATAGGTGGACTGGAAGAAACAAAACAATTAACCTCGTGGGTAGATATGAAACGGAGCAGAGGTGCACAGATATTTAGACCCCGTTCTTCCTTGAAACGTCTAGAAAGTGAAACTGAAGCCAAATTACGGAGGGCCTTGAGTGTCAGTCTTAGGAGCTTGGCCGTATGGGGATGACAGCGGGTGCCACGGACGGCTCGGAAGAGGGCAAGGGCATAACCCAAGAGCCCTGGGAGGTGTAGGAGAGGTCGCAGCGAGGGAGGTAGAAAGGCATGCGATTCTCCGAAGCAGTCACCGTAAGCCAGGTGTAAACTCATAACCGGTAGACGCGGAGTAAGGGCGACACAGATGGCAGGGAGGAGTACGAGGGACACTAGAAAGGAAAACGGTCAGGGCTTCACCAGGGATTGGGTGCATTCCTTTCTCCCTCTAACAGAGGTTATCAGTAACCGGGCTGGTCGCTGGGAATCAAGAGCAAGCAAAACAGGCGTGATCTCTTCTTCCTCACGGACCACGGGGTAAACTTACCTACCTGAAACTGGATGTGAAAGGCGACGACGGCCATAAGCGAGAGGTGCGTGGTGTCACGTGAGCTACGGTAGGGGGACGTGATGAGTTGAGTCGGTAAGGGGACGCTTTCTTGACCAAGTGACACCTGAGAAGAGATGAGAAGGGTGAGGCGGCATCAGTCAGCTGCAAACTAAACAGAGGGACACTTCCTGCAGAGGGGCAGCACGGGCGATGCGCCGTTGTAAGTATGCAGGCCTGAGAGGAGGCCACCGTGGGCAGGATGATTGAGAATGAAAGGAAGGAGCTGCAAGACGAGGCCGCAGAGATCACGCTCCACCCTGCCCAGGGGATGCCCTGCCCTGCGGACTAGCACACCCAGAGAGAGAGTACCAGTGCACAGCCAGATGAGAAGCCCGCTCGAGAACGCAAGCCAACGCTGCTTCTTTCGCCAAGAAAGTCTTGCCTGGTAAACTAAACAGCGTATCCATAGAGCGGACACGTGATTTACATTCTGAAGCAGGCGCCCCGCCTTACGGAACGGCGACGGTTCTCAGGGGGGCCGGGCAGGAGCCGCTCCGCGCGTCTGTGCCAGGGACCCACCCGCCTGTGGGACCTCCGGCCGCCTCGCAGGAAGCTACGACGCCCAGTCCCACGGCTACCTGTGCAGCGAGGTGTACTCCGCGGACGCGTGCCACACACACTTCAAGCGGGAGCGCGGCCTGAGTGGCAAGGCGAGAGGCCGGCCTGCCGCGCAGACCAAGAAGGCGCTCTTCGGCCTGGGCCTAGGTGCTTGCGCCGCCCCCCTGGGCCTGCCGGGCTCTGAGGGCCCTGCCCTGGACACCCTGCCCCCCTGCCCTTGGTTCAGTCACAGCAGAGGTGGCCACACCCACACCCTCTGTGACCTCGGCGTTCCACCCTCCTGCAGCCCCGCCCGCCCCCCTCCGCCGGTTGCCCTGGGCTACGGAAGCTGCATCCTGGGGCCAGGGGGTTCCCAGGAGGCCAAGGGAAGACACGATGGCCTTCAATGAGTCGCAGAGGCCTTACGTGGCCTTGTGTGGTTGGGCTCACCTCTGACGTTTCAGTGAACTCTGCGAGAAGACAGGGACCTACCTGCAGCCTCACAGTTGGGCTCCACGGTAAGGTGTGCGGGACAGACCTCAAACTGACCCACGGCATGGAGCAACACCCGCCATCGAGAGGTCTACAAGAGAGCCGCTGCAGCTGGCCCACAGGTCCGAGAAAACTAGGTTCTTCTTTACGTAAGTGAGTTTTGGGGAGATTTGTTGCAAAGCATTACCACAGCAAGAGCCGACTAATACAACGTTCTCCAAATCACTGCCATGTCCACGGCTGCCACCGAGCCTACGTGTAAGGCACCTGTGTCCTCGAACTTTGAGAACTCCTGAATTCTCGGTGCCTCTCCAACACAATGTACGTGGCTAAGGTGTCCCCAGATAACTTCACTAACGTACCACCGAGACCGCCCTAAGCTTTTATTGAACGCAATGCAACGCTCTTTCTATTCGTTTTCCGTTTCGACGTCGGTAAAATGCTTTCCGTCAATCTAAAAGGATGGAAAATCGGCACAAAACACTCTGCGGATAGTTGTTTTTCACAAAGGAAAATCACAAACGAAACAGGCATTTCACCGGGTGTAGAGCACTAACGCCCCCTGGTGCCTCTAAATGCCAAGTGAACAGAGGCGCTTAATTAAATATCGAATCCCAGCTCTCTCCGCTTGAGAGGGAGAGCAAGCCATTCTCAAGTGGAGGAGGGATGTTTTCAGCAGCTATCTGCAACATTCTGTGGACCTGGCCACTGTGTAGCTACAAAGAAACCTTTTGTCTGAGGAAACTCACTAAAGAAACTTGAAAGTGGAGAAAGAGAGAAAGAATGAGACAATACCCTCTTCTTGGTGACTCATTCACTTATTCGTTCACTTACCAAAGCAAATATCCACTACGTGTAGAGAGTACTGTGCTGAAAACCGCACAGAACACGGAGACGTACCCCCATTCGCAGGGAGGTTAGATACCAGAGAGGGAGACAAGATGTAGATTACCTTACGGCCGTTCCGCACATGTCTTGTTAAACAGTTTACAGCTTCAGGGGAGAGAAGGGATCCAGAAATCGCCTGGATTCTCAGTGAAGTCTTCCCAGAGAAGCAGGTGCAAAATAGGTGGACTGGAAGAAAAAAAACAATTAACCTCGTGGGTAGATATGAAACGGAGCAGAGGTGCACAGATATTTAGACCCCATTCTTCCTTGAAACGTCTAGAAAGTGAAACTGAAGCCAAATTACGGAGGGCCTTGAGTGTCAGTCTTAGGAGCTTGGCCGTATGGGGATGACAGCGGGTGCCACGGACGGCTCGGAAGAGGGCAAGGGCATAACCCAAGAGCCCTGGGAGGTGTAGGGGAGGTCGCAGCGAGGGAGGTAGAAAGGCATGCGATTCTCCGAAGCAGTCACCGTAAGCCAGGTGTAAACTCATAACCGGTAGACGCGGAGTAAGGGCGACACAGATGGCAGGGAGGAGTACGAGGGACACTAGAAAGGAAAACGGTCAGGGCTTCACCAGGGATTGGGTGCATTCCTTTCTCCCTCTAACAGAGGTTATCAGTAACCGGGCTGGTCGCTGGGAATCAAGAGCAAGCAAAACAGGCGTGATCTCTTCTTCCTCACGGACCACGGGGTAAACTTACCTACCTGAAACTGGATGTGAAAGGCGACGACGGCCATAAGCGAGAGGTGCGTGGTGTCACGTGAGCTACGGTAGGGGGACGTGATGAGTTGAGTCGGTAAGGGGACGCTTTCTTGACCAAGTGACACCTGAGAAGAGATGAGAAGGGTGAGGCGGCATCAGTCAGCTGCAAACTAAACAGAGGGACACTTCCTGCAGAGGGGCAGCACGGGCGATGCGCCGTTGTAAGTATGCAGGCCTGAGAGGAGGCCACCGTGGGCAGGATGATTGAGAATGAAAGGAAGGAGCTGCAAGACGAGGCCGCAGAGATCACGCTCCACCCTGCCCAGGGGATGCCCTGCCCTGCGGACTAGCACACCCAGAGAGAGAGTACCAGTGCACAGCCAGATGAGAAGCCCGCTCGAGAACGCAAGCCAACGCTGCTTCTTTCGCCAAGAAAGTCTTGCCTGGTAAACTAAACAGCGTATCCATAGAGCGGACACGTGATTTACATTCTGAAGCAGGCGCCCCGCCTTACGGAACGGCGACGGTTCTCAGGGGGGCCGGGCAGGAGCCGCTCCGCGCGTCTGTGCCAGGGACCCATCCGCCTGCGGGACCTCCAGCCGCCTCGCAGGAAGCTACGACGCCCAGTCCCACGGCTACCTGTGCAGCGAGGTGTACTCCGCGGACGCGTGCCACACACACTTCAAGCGGGAGCGCGGCCTGAGTGGCAAGGCGAGAGGCTGGCCTGCCGCGCAGACCAAGAAGGCGCTCTTCGGCCTGGGCCTAGGTGCTTGCGCCGCCCCCCTGGGCCTGCCGGGCTCTGAGGGCCCTGCCCTGGACACCCTGCCCCCCTGCCCTTGGTTCAGTCACAGCAGAGGTGGCCACACCCACACCCTCTGTGACCTCGGCGTTCCACCCTCCTGCAGCCCCGCCCGCCCCCCTCCGCCGGTTGCCCTGGGCTACGGAAGCGGCATCCTGGGGCCAGGGGGTTCCCAGGAGGCCAAGGGAAGACACGATGGCCTTCAATGAGTCGCAGAGGCCTTACGTGGCCTTGTGTGGTTGGGCTCACCTCTGACGTTTCAGTGAACTCTGCGAGAAGACAGGGACCTACCTGCAGCCTCACAGTTGGGCTCCACGGTAAGGTGTGCGGGACAGACCTCAAACTGACCCACGGCATGGAGCAACACCCGCCATCGAGAGGTCTACAAGAGAGCCGCTGCAGCTAGCCCACAGGTCCGAGAAAACTAGGTTCTTCTTTACGTAAGTGAGTTTTGGGGAGATTTGTTGCAAAGCATTACCACAGCAAGAGCCGACTAATACAACGTTCTCCAAATCACTGCCATGTCCACGGCTGCCACCGAGCCTACGTGTAAGGCACCTGTGTCCTCGAACTTTGAGAACTCCTGAATTCTCGGTGCCTCTCCAACACAATGTACGTGGCTAAGGTGTCCCCAGATAACTTCACTAACGTACCACCGAGACCGCCCTAAGCTTTTATTGAACGCAATGCAACGCTCTTTCTATTCGTTTTCCGTTTCGACGTCGGTAAAATGCTTTCCGTCAATCTAAAAGGATGGAAAATTGGCACAAAACACTCTGCGGATAGTTGTTTTTCACAAAGGAAAATCACAAACGAAACAGGCATTTCACCGGGTGTAGAGCACTAACGCCCCCAGGTGCCTCTAAATGCCAAGTGAACAGAGGCGCTTAATTAAATATCGAATCCCAGCTCTCTCCGCTTGAGAGGGAGAGCAAGCCATTCTCAAGTGGAGGAGGGATGTTTTCAGCAGCTATCTGCAACATTCTGTGGACCTGGCCACTGTGTAGCTACAAAGAAACCTTTTGTCTGAGGAAACTAACTAAAGAAACTTGAAAGTGGAAAAAGAGAGAAAGAATGAGACAATACCCTCTTCTTGGTGACTCATTCACTTATTCGTTCACTTACCAAAGCAAATATCCACTACGTGTAGAGAGTACTGTGCTGAAAACCGCACAGAACACGGAGACGTACCCCCATTCGCAGGGAGGTTAGATACCAGAGAGGGAGACAAGATGTAGATTACCTTACGGCCGTTCCGCACATGTCTTGTTAAACAGTTTACAGCTTCAGGGGAGAGAAGGAATCCAGAAATCGCCTGGATTCTCAGTGAAGTCTTCCCAGAGAAGCAGGTGCAAAATAGGTGGACTGGAAGAAACAAAACAATTAACCTCGTGGGTAGATATGAAACGGAGCAGAGGTGCACAGATATTTAGACCCCGTTCTTCCTTGAAACGTCTAGAAAGTGAAACTGAAGCCAAATTACGGAGGGCCTTGAGTGTCAGTCTTAGGAGCTTGGCCGTATGGGGATGACAGCGGGTGCCACGGACGGCTCGGAAGAGGGCAAGGGCATAACCCAAGAGCCCTGGGAGGTGTAGGGGAGGTCGCAGCGAGGGAGGTAGAAAGGCATGCGATTCTCCGAAGCAGTCACCGTAAGCCAGGTGTAAACTCATAACCGGTAGACGCGGAGTAAGGGTGACACAGATGGCAGGGAGGAGTACGAGGGACACTAGAAAGGAAAACGGTCAGGGCTTCACCAGGGATTGGGTGCATTCCTTTCTCCCTCTAACAGAGGTTATCAGTAACCGGGCTGGTCGCTGGGAATCAAGAGCAAGCAAAACAGGCGTGATCTCTTCTTCCTCACGGACCACGGGGTAAACTTACCTACCTGAAACTGGATGTGAAAGGCGACGACGGCCATAAGCGAGAGGTGCGTGGTGTCACGTGAGCTACGGTAGGGGGACGTGATGAGTTGAGTCGGTAAGGGGACGCTTTCTTGACCAAGTGACACCTGAGAAGAGATGAGAAGGGTGAGGCGGCATCAGTCAGCTGCAAACTAAACAGAGGGACACTTCCTGCAGAGGGGCAGCACGGGCGATGCGCCGTTGTAAGTATGCAGGCCTGAGAGGAGGCCACCGTGGGCAGGATGATTGAGAATGAAAGGAAGGAGCTGCAAGACGAGGCCGCAGAGATCACGCTCCACCCTGCCCAGGGGATGCCCTGCCCTGCGGACTAGCACACCCAGAGAGAGAGTACCAGTGCACAGCCAGATGAGAAGCCCGCTCGAGAACGCAAGCCAACGCTGCTTCTTTCGCCAAGAAAGTCTTGCCTGGTAAACTAAACAGCGTATCCATAGAGCGGACACGTGATTTACATTCTGAAGCAGGCGCCCCGCCTTACGGAACGGCGACGGTTCTCAGGGGGGCCGGGCAGGAGCCGCTCCGCGCGTCTGTGCCAGGGACCCACCCGCCTGCGGGACCTCCGGCCGCCTCGCAGGAAGCTACGACGCCCAGTCCCACGGCTACCTGTGCAGCGAGGTGTACTCCGCGGACGCGTGCCACACACACTTCAAGCGGGAGCGCGGCCTGAGTGGCAAGGCGAGAGGCCGGCCTGCCGCGCAGACCAAGAAGGCGCTCTTCGGCCTGGGCCTAGGTGCTTGTGCCGCCCCCCTGGGCCTGCCGGGCTCTGAGGGCCCTGCCCTGGACACCCTGCCCCCCTGCCCTTGGTTCAGTCACAGCAGAGGTGGCCACACCCACACCCTCTGTGACCTCGGCGTTCCACCCTCCTGCAGCCCCGCCCGCCCCCCTCCGCCGGTTGCCCTGGGCTACGGAAGCTGCATCCTGGGGCCAGGGGGTTCCCAGGAGGCCAAGGGAAGACACGATGGCCTTCAATGAGTCGCAGAGGCCTTACGTGGCCTTGTGTGGTTGGGCTCACCTCTGACGTTTCAGTGAACTCTGCGAGAAGACAGGGACCTACCTGCAGCCTCACAGTTGGGCTCCACGGTAAGGTGTGCGGGACAGACCTCAAACTGACCCACGGCATGGAGCAACACCCGCCATCGAGAGGTCTACAAGAGAGCCGCTGCAGCTAGCCCACAGGTCCGAGAAAACTAGGTTCTTCTTTACGTAAGTGAGTTTTGGGGAGATTTGTTGCAAAGCATTACCACAGCAAGAGCCGACTAATACAACGTTCTCCAAATCACTGCCATGTCCACGGCTGCCACCGAGCCTACGTGTAAGGCACCTGTGTCCTCGAACTTTGAGAACTCCTGAATTCTCGGTGCCTCTCCAACACAATGTACGTGGCTAAGGTGTCCCCAGATAACTTCACTAACGTACCACCGAGACCGCCCTAAGCTTTTATTGAACGCAATGCAACGCTCTTTCTATTCGTTTTCCGTTTCGACGTCGGTAAAATGCTTTCCGTCAATCTAAAAGGATGGAAAATCGGCACAAAACACTCTGCGGATAGTTGTTTTTCACAAAGGAAAATCACAAACGAAACAGGCATTTCACCGGGTGTAGAGCACTAACGCCCCCTGGTGCCTCTAAATGCCAAGTGAACAGAGGCGCTTAATTAAATATCGAATCCCAGCTCTCTCCGCTTGAGAGGGAGAGCAAGCCATTCTCAAGTGGAGGAGGGATGTTTTCAGCAGCTATCTGCAACATTCTGTGGACCTGGCCACTGTGTAGCTACAAAGAAACCTTTTGTCTGAGGAAACTAACTAAAGAA
The DNA here is from genome assembly GCF_937001465.1 of Orcinus orca. Classification (NCBI taxonomy): domain Eukaryota; kingdom Metazoa; phylum Chordata; class Mammalia; order Artiodactyla; family Delphinidae; genus Orcinus; species Orcinus orca. Next base: position 1,832,254 of record NC_064559.1, on the reverse strand, counting down.
ACTTGAAAGTGGAAAAAGAGAGAAAGAAGGAGACAATACCCTCTTCTTGGTGACTCATTCACTTATTCGTTCACTTACCAAAGCAAATATCCACTACGTGTAGAGAGTACTGTGCTGAAAACCGCACAGAACACGGAGACGTACCCCCATTCGCAGGGAGGTTAGATACCAGAGAGGGAGACAAGATGTAGATTACCTTACGGCCGTTCCGCACATGTCTTGTTAAACAGTTTACAGCTTCAGGGGAGAGAAGGGATCCAGAAATCGCCTGGATTCTCAGTGAAGTCTTCCCAGAGAAGCAGGTGCAAAATAGGTGGACTGGAAGAAACAAAACAATTAACCTCGTGGGTAGATATGAAACGGAGCAGAGGTGCACAGATATTTAGACCCCGTTCTTCCTTGAAACGTCTAGAAAGTGAAACTGAAGCCAAATTACGGAGGGCCTTGAGTGTCAGTCTTAGGAGCTTGGCCGTATGGGGATGACAGCGGGTGCCACGGACGGCTCGGAAGAGGGCAAGGGCATAACCCAAGAGCCCTGGGAGGTGTAGGAGAGGTCGCAGCGAGGGAGGTAGAAAGGCATGCGATTCTCCGAAGCAGTCACCGTAAGCCAGGTGTAAACTCATAACCGGTAGACGCGGAGTAAGGGCGACACAGATGGCAGGGAGGAGTACGAGGGACACTAGAAAGGAAAACGGTCAGGGCTTCACCAGGGATTGGGTGCATTCCTTTCTCCCTCTAACAGAGGTTATCAGTAACCGGGCTGGTCGCTGGGAATCAAGAGCAAGCAAAACAGGCGTGATCTCTTCTTCCTCACGGACCACGGGGTAAACTTACCTACCTGAAACTGGATGTGAAAGGCGACGACGGCCATAAGCGAGAGGTGCGTGGTGTCACGTGAGCTACGGTAGGGGGACGTGATGAGTTGAGTCGGTAAGGGGACGCTTTCTTGACCAAGTGACACCTGAGAAGAGATGAGAAGGGTGAGGCGGCATCAGTCAGCTGCAAACTAAACAGAGGGACACTTCCTGCAGAGGGGCAGCACGGGCGATGCGCCGTTGTAAGTATGCAGGCCTGAGAGGAGGCCACCGTGGGCAGGATGATTGAGAATGAAAGGAAGGAGCTGCAAGACGAGGCCGCAGAGATCACGCTCCACCCTGCCCAGGGGATGCCCTGCCCTGCGGACTAGCACACCCAGAGAGAGAGTACCAGTGCACAGCCAGATGAGAAGCCCGCTCGAGAACGCAAGCCAACGCTGCTTCTTTCGCCAAGAAAGTCTTGCCTGGTAAACTAAACAGCGTATCCATAGAGCGGACACGTGATTTACATTCTGAAGCAGGCGCCCCGCCTTACGGAACGGCGACGGTTCTCAGGGGGGCCGGGCAGGAGCCGCTCCGCGCGTCTGTGCCAGGGACCCACCCGCCTGCGGGACCTCCGGCCGCCTCGCAGGAAGCTACGACGCCCAGTCCCACGGCTACCTGTGCAGCGAGGTGGACTCCGCGGACGCGTGCCACACACACTTCAAGCGGGAGCGCGGCCTGAGTGGCAAGGCGAGAGGCCGGCCTGCCGCGCAGACCAAGAAGGCGCTCTTCGGCCTGGGCCTAGGTGCTTGCGCCGCCCCCCTGGGCCTGCCGGGCTCTGAGGGCCCTGCCCTGGACACCCTGCCCCCCTGCCCTTGGTTCAGTCACAGCAGAGGTGGCCACACCCACACCCTCTGTGACCTCGGCGTTCCACCCTCCTGCAGCCCCGCCCGCCCCCCTCCGCCGGTTGCCCTGGGCTACGGAAGCTGCATCCTGGGGCCAGGGGGTTCCCAGGAGGCCAAGGGAAGACACGATGGCCTTCAATGAGTCGCAGAGGCCTTACGTGGCCTTGTGTGGTTGGGCTCACCTCTGACGTTTCAGTGAACTCTGCGACAAGACAGGGACCTACCTGCAGCCTCACAGTTGGGCTCCACGGTAAGGTGTGCGGGACAGACCTCAAACTGACCCATGGCATGGAGCAACACCCGCCATCGAGAGGTCTACAAGAGAGCCGCTGCAGCTAGCCCACAGGTCCGAGAAAACTAGGTTCTTCTTTACGTAAGTGAGTTTTGGGGAGATTTGTTGCAAAGCATTACCACAGCAAGAGCCGACTAATACAACGTTCTCCAAATCACTGCCATGTCCACGGCTGCCACCGAGCCTACGTGTAAGGCACCTGTGTCCTCGAACTTTGAGAACTCCTGAATTCTCGGTGCCTCTCCAACACAATGTACGTGGCTAAGGTGTCCCCAGATAACTTCACTAACGTACCACCGAGACCGCCCTAAGCTTTTATTGAACGCAATGCAACGCTCTTTCTATTCGTTTTCCGTTTCGACGTCGGTAAAATGCTTTCCGTCAATCTAAAAGGATGGAAAATCGGCACAAAACACTCTGCGGATAGTTGTTTTTCACAAAGGAAAATCACAAACGAAACAGGCATTTCACCGGGTGTAGAGCACTAACGCCCCCTGGTGCCTCTAAATGCCAAGTGAACAGAGGCGCTTAATTAAATATCGAATCCCAGCTCTCTCCGCTTGAGAGGGAGAGCAAGCCATTCTCAAGTGGAGGAGGGATGTTTTCAGCAGCTATCTGCAACATTCTGTGGACCTGGCCACTGTGTAGCTACAAAGAAACCTTTTGTCTGAGGAAACTCACTAAAGAAACTTGAAAGTGGAGAAAGAGAGAAAGAATGAGACAATACCCTCTTCTTGGTGACTCATTCACTTATTCGTTCACTTACCAAAGCAAATATCCACTACGTGTAGAGAGTACTGTGCTGAAAACCGCACAGAACACGGAGACGTACCCCCATTCGCAGGGAGGTTAGATACCAGAGAGGGAGACAAGATGTAGATTACCTTACGGCCGTTCCGCACATGTCTTGTTAAACAGTTTACAGCTTCAGGGGAGAGAAGGGATCCAGAAATCGCCTGGATTCTCAGTGAAGTCTTCCCAGAGAAGCAGGTGCAAAATAGGTGGACTGGAAGAAACAAAACAATTAACCTCGTGGGTAGATATGAAACGGAGCAGAGGTGCACAGATATTTAGACCCCATTCTTCCTTGAAACGTCTAGAAAGTGAAACTGAAGCCAAATTACGGAGGGCCTTGAGTGTCAGTCTTAGGAGCTTGGCCGTATGGGGATGACAGCGGGTGCCACGGACGGCTCGGAAGAGGGCAAGGGCATAACCCAAGAGCCCTGGGAGGTGTAGGAGAGGTCGCAGCGAGGGAGGTAGAAAGGCATGCGATTCTCCGAAGCAGTCACCGTAAGCCAGGTGTAAACTCATAACCGGTAGACGCGGAGTAAGGGCGACACAGATGGCAGGGAGGAGTACGAGGGACACTAGAAAGGAAAACGGTCAGGGCTTCACCAGGGATTGGGTGCATTCCTTTCTCCCTCTAACAGAGGTTATCAGTAACCGGGCTGGTCGCTGGGAATCAAGAGCAAGCAAAACAGGCGTGATCTCTTCTTCCTCACGGACCACGGGGTAAACTTACCTACCTGAAACTGGATGTGAAAGGCGACGACGGCCATAAGCGAGAGGTGCGTGGTGTCACGTGAGCTACGGTAGGGGGACGTGATGAGTTGAGTCGGTAAGGGGACGCTTTCTTGACCAAGTGACACCTGAGAAGAGATGAGAAGGGTGAGGCGGCATCAGTCAGCTGCAAACTAAACAGAGGGACACTTCCTGCAGAGGGGCAGCACGGGCGATGCGCCGTTGTAAGTATGCAGGCCTGAGAGGAGGCCACCGTGGGCAGGATGATTGAGAATGAAAGGAAGGAGCTGCAAGACGAGGCCGCAGAGATCACGCTCCACCCTGCCCAGGGGATGCCCTGCCCTGCGGACTAGCACACCCAGAGAGAGAGTACCAGTGCACAGCCAGATGAGAAGCCCGCTCGAGAACGCAAGCCAACGCTGCTTCTTTCGCCAAGAAAGTCTTGCCTGGTAAACTAAACAGCGTATCCATAGAGCGGACACGTGATTTACATTCTGAAGCAGGCGCCCCGCCTTACGGAACGGCGACGGTTCTCAGGGGGGCCGGGCAGGAGCCGCTCCGCGCGTCTGTGCCAGGGACCCACCCGCCTGTGGGACCTCCGGCCGCCTCGCAGGAAGCTACGACGCCCAGTCCCACGGCTACCTGTGCAGCGAGGTGTACTCCGCGGACGCGTGCCACACACACTTCAAGCGGGAGCGCGGCCTGAGTGGCAAGGCGAGAGGCCGGCCTGCCGCGCAGACCAAGAAGGCGCTCTTCGGCCTGGGCCTAGGTGCTTGCGCCGCCCCCCTGGGCCTGCCGGGCTCTGAGGGCCCTGCCCTGGACACCCTGCCCCCCTGCCCTTGGTTCAGTCACAGCAGAGGTGGCCACACCCACACCCTCTGTGACCTCGGCGTTCCACCCTCCTGCAGCCCCGCCCGCCCCCCTCCGCCGGTTGCCCTGGGCTACGGAAGCTGCATCCTGGGGCCAGGGGGTTCCCAGGAGGCCAAGGGAAGACACGATGGCCTTCAATGAGTCGCAGAGGCCTTACGTGGCCTTGTGTGGTTGGGCTCACCTCTGACGTTTCAGTGAACTCTGCGAGAAGACAGGGACCTACCTGCAGCCTCACAGTTGGGCTCCACGGTAAGGTGTGCGGGACAGACCTCAAACTGACCCACGGCATGGAGCAACACCCGCCATCGAGAGGTCTACAAGAGAGCCGCTGCAGCTGGCCCACAGGTCCGAGAAAACTAGGTTCTTCTTTACGTAAGTGAGTTTTGGGGAGATTTGTTGCAAAGCATTACCACAGCAAGAGCCGACTAATACAACGTTCTCCAAATCACTGCCATGTCCACGGCTGCCACCGAGCCTACGTGTAAGGCACCTGTGTCCTCGAACTTTGAGAACTCCTGAATTCTCGGTGCCTCTCCAACACAATGTACGTGGCTAAGGTGTCCCCAGATAACTTCACTAACGTACCACCGAGACCGCCCTAAGCTTTTATTGAACGCAATGCAACGCTCTTTCTATTCGTTTTCCGTTTCGACGTCGGTAAAATGCTTTCCGTCAATCTAAAAGGATGGAAAATTGGCACAAAACACTCTGCGGATAGTTGTTTTTCACAAAGGAAAATCACAAACGAAACAGGCATTTCACCGGGTGTAGAGCACTAACGCCCCCTGGTGCCTCTAAATGCCAAGTGAACAGAGGCGCTTAATTAAATATCGAATCCCAGCTCTCTCCGCTTGAGAGGGAGAGCAAGCCATTCTCAAGTGGAGGAGGGATGTTTTCAGCAGCTATCTGCAACATTCTGTGGACCTGGCCACTGTGTAGCTACAAAGAAACCTTTTGTCTGAGGAAACTCACTAAAGAAACTTGAAAGTGGAGAAAGAGAGAAAGAATGAGACAATACCCTCTTCTTGGTGACTCATTCACTTATTCGTTCACTTACCAAAGCAAATATCCACTACGTGTAGAGAGTACTGTGCTGAAAACCGCACAGAACACGGAGACGTACCCCCATTCGCAGGGAGGTTAGATACCAGAGAGGGAGAAAAGATGTAGATTACCTTACGGCCGTTCCGCACATGTCTTGTTAAACAGTTTACAGCTTCAGGGGAGAGAAGGGATCCAGAAATCGCCTGGATTCTCAGTGAAGTCTTCCCAGAGAAGCAGGTGCAAAATAGGTGGACTGGAAGAAACAAAACAATTAACCTCGTGGGTAGATATGAAACGGAGCAGAGGTGCACAGATATTTAGACCCCATTCTTCCTTGAAACGTCTAGAAAGTGAAACTGAAGCCAAATTACGGAGGGCCTTGAGTGTCAGTCTTAGGAGCTTGGCCGTATGGGGATGACAGCGGGTGCCACGGACGGCTCGGAAGAGGGCAAGGGCATAACCCAAGAGCCCTGGGAGGTGTAGGGGAGGTCGCAGCGAGGGAGGTAGAAAGGCATGCGATTCTCCGAAGCAGTCACCGTAAGCCAGGTGTAAACTCATAACCGGTAGACGCGGAGTAAGGGCGACACAGATGGCAGGGAGGAGTACGAGGGACACTAGAAAGGAAAACGGTCAGGGCTTCACCAGGGATTGGGTGCATTCCTTTCTCCCTCTAACAGAGGTTATCAGTAACCGGGCTGGTCGCTGGGAATCAAGAGCAAGCAAAACAGGCGTGATCTCTTCTTCCTCACGGACCACGGGGTAAACTTACCTACCTGAAACTGGATGTGAAAGGCGACGACGGCCATAAGCGAGAGGTGCGTGGTGTCACGTGAGCTACGGTAGGGGGACGTGATGAGTTGAGTCGGTAAGGGGACGCTTTCTTGACCAAGTGACACCTGAGAAGAGATGAGAAGGGTGAGGCGGCATCAGTCAGCTGCAAACTAAACAGAGGGACACTTCCTGCAGAGGGGCAGCACGGGCGATGCGCCGTTGTAAGTATGCAGGCCTGAGAGGAGGCCACCGTGGGCAGGATGATTGAGAATGAAAGGAAGGAGCTGCAAGACGAGGCCGCAGAGATCACGCTCCACCCTGCCCAGGGGATGCCCTGCCCTGCGGACTAGCACACCCAGAGAGAGAGTACCAGTGCACAGCCAGATGAGAAGCCCGCTCGAGAACGCAAGCCAACGCTGCTTCTTTCGCCAAGAAAGTCTTGCCTGGTAAACTAAACAGCGTATCCATAGAGCGGACACGTGATTTACATTCTGAAGCAGGCGCCCCGCCTTACGGAACGGCGACGGTTCTCAGGGGGGCCGGGCAGGAGCCGCTCCGCGCGTCTGTGCCAGGGACCCATCCGCCTGCGGGACCTCCAGCCGCCTCGCAGGAAGCTACGACGCCCAGTCCCACGGCTACCTGTGCAGCGAGGTGTACTCCGCGGACGCGTGCCACACACACTTCAAGCGGGAGCGCGGCCTGAGTGGCAAGGCGAGAGGCTGGCCTGCCGCGCAGACCAAGAAGGCGCTCTTCGGCCTGGGCCTAGGTGCTTGCGCCGCCCCCCTGGGCCTGCCGGGCTCTGAGGGCCCTGCCCTGGACACCCTGCCCCCCTGCCCTTGGTTCAGTCACAGCAGAGGTGGCCACACCCACACCCTCTGTGACCTCGGCGTTCCACCCTCCTGCAGCCCCGCCCGCCCCCCTCCGCCGGTTGCCCTGGGCTACGGAAGCGGCATCCTGGGGCCAGGGGGTTCCCAGGAGGCCAAGGGAAGACACGATGGCCTTCAATGAGTCGCAGAGGCCTTACGTGGCCTTGTGTGGTTGGGCTCACCTCTGACGTTTCAGTGAACTCTGCGAGAAGACAGGGACCTACCTGCAGCCTCACAGTTGGGCTCCACGGTAAGGTGTGCGGGACAGACCTCAAACTGACCCACGGCATGGAGCAACACCCGCCATCGAGAGGTCTACAAGAGAGCCGCTGCAGCTAGCCCACAGGTCCGAGAAAACTAGGTTCTTCTTTACGTAAGTGAGTTTTGGGGAGATTTGTTGCAAAGCATTACCACAGCAAGAGCCGACTAATACAACGTTCTCCAAATCACTGCCATGTCCACGGCTGCCACCGAGCCTACGTGTAAGGCACCTGTGTCCTCGAACTTTGAGAACTCCTGAATTCTCGGTGCCTCTCCAACACAATGTACGTGGCTAAGGTGTCCCCAGATAACTTCACTAACGTACCACCGAGACCGCCCTAAGCTTTTATTGAACGCAATGCAACGCTCTTTCTATTCGTTTTCCGTTTCGACGTCGGTAAAATGCTTTCCGTCAATCTAAAAGGATGGAAAATTGGCACAAAACACTCTGCGGATAGTTGTTTTTCACAAAGGAAAATCACAAACGAAACAGGCATTTCACCGGGTGTAGAGCACTAACGCCCCCTGGTGCCTCTAAATGCCAAGTGAACAGAGGCGCTTAATTAAATATCGAATCCCAGCTCTCTCCGCTTGAGAGGGAGAGCAAGCCATTCTCAAGTGGAGGAGGGATGTTTTCAGCAGCTATCTGCAACATTCTGTGGACCTGGCCACTGTGTAGCTACAAAGAAACCTTTTGTCTGAGGAAACTCACTAAAGAAACTTGAAAGTGGAGAAAGAGAGAAAGAATGAGACAATACCCTCTTCTTGGTGACTCATTCACTTATTCGTTCACTTACCAAAGCAAATATCCACTACGTGTAGAGAGTACTGTGCTGAAAACCGCACAGAACACGGAGACGTACCCCCATTCGCAGGGAGGTTAGATACCAGAGAGGGAGACAAGATGTAGATTACCTTACGGCCGTTCCGCACATGTCTTGTTAAACAGTTTACAGCTTTAGGGGAGAGAAGGAATCCAGAAATCGCCTGGATTCTCAGTGAAGTCTTCCCAGAGAAGCAGGTGCAAAATAGGTGGACTGGAAGAAACAAAACAATTAACCTCGTGGGTAGATATGAAACGGAGCAGAGGTGCACAGATATTTAGACCCCGTTCTTCCTTGAAACGTCTAGAAAGTGAAACTGAAGCCAAATTACGGAGGGCCTTGAGTGTCAGTCTTAGGAGCTTGGCCGTATGGGGATGACAGCGGGTGCCACGGACGGCTCGGAAGAGGGCAAGGGCATAACCCAAGAGCCCTGGGAGGTGTAGGGGAGGTCGCAGCGAGGGAGGTAGAAAGGCATGCGATTCTCCGAAGCAGTCACCGTAAGCCAGGTGTAAACTCATAACCGGTAGACGCGGAGTAAGGGCGACACAGATGGCAGGGAGGAGTACGAGGGACACTAGAAAGGAAAACGGTCAGGGCTTCACCAGGGATTGGGTGCATTCCTTTCTCCCTCTAACAGAGGTTATCAGTAACTGGGCTGGTCGCTGGGAATCAAGAGCAAGCAAAACAGGCGTGATCTCTTCTTCCTCACGGACCACGGGGTAAACTTACCTACCTGAAACTGGATGTGAAAGGCGACGACGGCCATAAGCGAGAGGTGCGTGGTGTCACGTGAGCTACGGTAGGGGGACGTGATGAGTTGAGTCGGTAAGGGGACGCTTTCTTGACCAAGTGACACCTGAGAAGAGATGAGAAGGGTGAGGCGGCATCAGTCAGCTGCAAACTAAACAGAGGGACACTTCCTGCAGAGGGGCAGCACGGGCGATGCGCCGTTGTAAGTATGCAGGCCTGAGAGGAGGCCACCGTGGGCAGGATGATTGAGAATGAAAGGAAGGAGCTGCAAGACGAGGCCGCAGAGATCACGCTCCACCCTGCCCAGGGGATGCCCTGCCCTGCGGACTAGCACACCCAGAGAGAGAGTACCAGTGCACAGCCAGATGAGAAGCCCGCTCGAGAACGCAAGCCAACGCTGCTTCTTTCGCCAAGAAAGTCTTGCCTGGTAAACTAAACAGCGTATCCATAGAGCGGACACGTGATTTACATTCTGAAGCAGGCGCCCCGCCTTACGGAACGGCGACGGTTCTCAGGGGGGCCGGGCAGGAGCCGCTCCGCGCGTCTGTGCCAGGGACCCACCCGCCTGCGGGACCTCCGGCCGCCTCGCAGGAAGCTACGACGCCCAGTCCCACGGCTACCTGTGCAGCGAGGTGTACTCCGCGGACGCGTGCCACACACACTTCAAGCGGGAGCGCGGCCTGAGTGGCAAGGCGAGAGGCCGGCCTGCCGCGCAGACCAAGAAGGCGCTCTTCGGCCTGGGCCTAGGTGCTTGTGCCGCCCCCCTGGGCCTGCCGGGCTCTGAGGGCCCTGCCCTGGACACCCTGCCCCCCTGCCCTTGGTTCAGTCACAGCAGAGGTGGCCACACCCACACCCTCTGTGACCTCGGCGTTCCACCCTCCTGCAGCCCCGCCCGCCCCCCTCCGCCGGTTGCCCTGGGCTACGGAAGCTGCATCCTGGGGCCAGGGGGTTCCCAGGAGGCCAAGGGAAGACACGATGGCCTTCAATGAGTCGCAGAGGCCTTACGTGGCCTTGTGTGGTTGGGCTCACCTCTGACGTTTCAGTGAACTCTGCGAGAAGACAGGGACCTACCTGCAGCCTCACAGTTGGGCTCCACGGTAAGGTGTGCGGGACAGACCTCAAACTGACCCACGGCATGGAGCAACACCCGCCATCGAGAGGTCTACAAGAGAGCCGCTGCAGCTAGCCCACAGGTCCGAGAAAACTAGGTTCTTCTTTACGTAAGTGAGTTTTGGGGAGATTTGTTGCAAAGCATTACCACAGCAAGAGCCGACTAATACAACGTTCTCCAAATCACTGCCATGTCCACGGCTGCCACCGAGCCTACGTGTAAGGCACCTGTGTCCTCGAACTTTGAGAACTCCTGAATTCTCGGTGCCTCTCCAACACAATGTACGTGGCTAAGGTGTCCCCAGATAACTTCACTAACGTACCACCGAGACCGCCCTAAGCTTTTATTGAACGCAATGCAACGCTCTTTCTATTCGTTTTCCGTTTCGACGTCGGTAAAATGCTTTCCGTCAATCTAAAAGGATGGAAAATCGGCACAAAACACTCTGCGGATAGTTGTTTTTCACAAAGGAAAATCACAAACGAAACAGGCATTTCACCGGGTGTAGAGCACTAACGCCCCCTGGTGCCTCTAAATGCCAAGTGAACAGAGGCGCTTAATTAAATATCGAATCCCAGCTCTCTCCGCTTGAGAGGGAGAGCAAGCCATTCTCAAGTGGAGGAGGGATGTTTTCAGCAGCTATCTGCAACATTCTGTGGACCTGGCCACTGTGTAGCTACAAAGAAACCTTTTGTCTGAGGAAACTCACTAAAGAAACTTGAAAGTGGAAAAAGAGAGAAAGAAGGAGACAATACCCTCTTCTTGGTGACTCATTCACTTATTCGTTCACTTACCAAAGCAAATATCCACTACGTGTAGAGAGTACTGTGCTGAAAACCGCACAGAACACGGAGACGTACCCCCATTCGCAGGGAGGTTAGATACCAGAGAGGGAGACAAGATGTAGATTACCTTACGGCCGTTCCGCACATGTCTTGTTAAACAGTTTACAGCTTCAGGGGAGAGAAGGGATCCAGAAATCGCCTGGATTCTCAGTGAAGTCTTCCCAGAGAAGCAGGTGCAAAATAGGTGGACTGGAAGAAACAAAACAATTAACCTCGTGGGTAGATATGAAACGGAGCAGAGGTGCACAGATATTTAGACCCCGTTCTTCCTTGAAACGTCTAGAAAGTGAAACTGAAGCCAAATTACGGAGGGCCTTGAGTGTCAGTCTTAGGAGCTTGGCCGTATGGGGATGACAGCGGGTGCCACGGACGGCTCGGAAGAGGGCAAGGGCATAACCCAAGAGCCCTGGGAGGTGTAGGAGAGGTCGCAGCGAGGGAGGTAGAAAGGCATGCGATTCTCCGAAGCAGTCACCGTAAGCCAGGTGTAAACTCATAACCGGTAGACGCGGAGTAAGGGCGACACAGATGGCAGGGAGGAGTACGAGGGACACTAGAAAGGAAAACGGTCAGGGCTTCACCAGGGATTGGGTGCATTCCTTTCTCCCTCTAACAGAGGTTATCAGTAACCGGGCTGGTCGCTGGGAATCAAGAGCAAGCAAAACAGGCGTGATCTCTTCTTCCTCACGGACCACGGGGTAAACTTACCTACCTGAAACTGGATGTGAAAGGCGACGACGGCCATAAGCGAGAGGTGCGTGGTGTCACGTGAGCTACGGTAGGGGGACGTGATGAGTTGAGTCGGTAAGGGGACGCTTTCTTGACCAAGTGACACCTGAGAAGAGATGAGAAGGGTGAGGCGGCATCAGTCAGCTGCAAACTAAACAGAGGGACACTTCCTGCAGAGGGGCAGCACGGGCGATGCGCCGTTGTAAGTATGCAGGCCTGAGAGGAGGCCACCGTGGGCAGGATGATTGAGAATGAAAGGAAGGAGCTGCAAGACGAGGCCGCAGAGATCACGCTCCACCCTGCCCAGGGGATGCCCTGCCCTGCGGACTAGCACACCCAGAGAGAGAGTACCAGTGCACAGCCAGATGAGAAGCCCGCTCGAGAACGCAAGCCAACGCTGCTTCTTTCGCCAAGAAAGTCTTGCCTGGTAAACTAAACAGCGTATCCATAGAGCGGACACGTGATTTACATTCTGAAGCAGGCGCCCCGCCTTACGGAACGGCGACGGTTCTCAGGGGGGCCGGGCAGGAGCCGCTCCGCGCGTCTGTGCCAGGGACCCACCCGCCTGCGGGACCTCCGGCCGCCTCGCAGGAAGCTACGACGCCCAGTCCCACGGCTACCTGTGCAGCGAGGTGGACTCCGCGGACGCGTGCCACACACACTTCAAGCGGGAGCGCGGCCTGAGTGGCAAGGCGAGAGGCCGGCCTGCCGCGCAGACCAAGAAGGCGCTCTTCGGCCTGGGCCTAGGTGCTTGCGCCGCCCCCCTGGGCCTGCCGGGCTCTGAGGGCCCTGCCCTGGACACCCTGCCCCCCTGCCCTTGGTTCAGTCACAGCAGAGGTGGCCACACCCACACCCTCTGTGACCTCGGCGTTCCACCCTCCTGCAGCCCCGCCCGCCCCCCTCCGCCGGTTGCCCTGGGCTACGGAAGCTGCATCCTGGGGCCAGGGGGTTCCCAGGAGGCCAAGGGAAGACACGATGGCCTTCAATGAGTCGCAGAGGCCTTACGTGGCCTTGTGTGGTTGGGCTCACCTCTGACGTTTCAGTGAACTCTGCGACAAGACAGGGACCTACCTGCAGCCTCACAGTTGGGCTCCACGGTAAGGTGTGCGGGACAGACCTCAAACTGACCCATGGCATGGAGCAACACCCGCCATCGAGAGGTCTACAAGAGAGCCGCTGCAGCTAGCCCACAGGTCCGAGAAAACTAGGTTCTTCTTTACGTAAGTGAGTTTTGGGGAGATTTGTTGCAAAGCATTACCACAGCAAGAGCCGACTAATACAACGTTCTCCAAATCACTGCCATGTCCACGGCTGCCACCGAGCCTACGTGTAAGGCACCTGTGTCCTCGAACTTTGAGAACTCCTGAATTCTCGGTGCCTCTCCAACACAATGTACGTGGCTAAGGTGTCCCCAGATAACTTCACTAACGTACCACCGAGACCGCCCTAAGCTTTTATTGAACGCAATGCAACGCTCTTTCTATTCGTTTTCCGTTTCGACGTCGGTAAAATGCTTTCCGTCAATCTAAAAGGATGGAAAATCGGCACAAAACACTCTGCGGATAGTTGTTTTTCACAAAGGAAAATCACAAACGAAACAGGCATTTCACCGGGTGTAGAGCACTAACGCCCCCTGGTGCCTCTAAATGCCAAGTGAACAGAGGCGCTTAATTAAATATCGAATCCCAGCTCTCTCCGCTTGAGAGGGAGAGCAAGCCATTCTCAAGTGGAGGAGGGATGTTTTCAGCAGCTATCTGCAACATTCTGTGGACCTGGCCACTGTGTAGCTACAAAGAAACCTTTTGTCTGAGGAAACTCACTAAAGAAACTTGGAAGTGGAGAAAGAGAGAAAGAATGAGACAATACCCTCTTCTTGGTGACTCATTCACTTATTCGTTCACTTACCAAAGCAAATATCCACTACGTGTAGAGAGTACTGTGCTGAAAACCGCACAGAACACGGAGACGTACCCCCATTCGCAGGGAGGTTAGATACCAGAGAGGGAGACAAGATGTAGATTACCTTACGGCCGTTCCGCACATGTCTTGTTAAACAGTTTACAGCTTCAGGGGAGAGAAGGGATCCAGAAATCGCCTGGATTCTCAGTGAAGTCTTCCCAGAGAAGCAGGTGCAAAATAGGTGGACTGGAAGAAACAAAACAATTAACCTCGTGGGTAGATATGAAACGGAGCAGAGGTGCACAGATATTTAGACCCCATTCTTCCTTGAAACGTCTAGAAAGTGAAACTGAAGCCAAATTACGGAGGGCCTTGAGTGTCAGTCTTAGGAGCTTGGCCGTATGGGGATGACAGCGGGTGCCACGGACGGCTCGGAAGAGGGCAAGGGCATAACCCAAGAGCCCTGGGAGGTGTAGGAGAGGTCGCAGCGAGGGAGGTAGAAAGGCATGCGATTCTCCGAAGCAGTCACCGTAAGCCAGGTGTAAACTCATAACCGGTAGACGCGGAGTAAGGGCGACACAGATGGCAGGGAGGAGTACGAGGGACACTAGAAAGGAAAACGGTCAGGGCTTCACCAGGGATTGGGTGCATTCCTTTCTCCCTCTAACAGAGGTTATCAGTAACCGGGCTGGTCGCTGGGAATCAAGAGCAAGCAAAACAGGCGTGATCTCTTCTTCCTCACGGACCACGGGGTAAACTTACCTACCTGAAACTGGATGTGAAAGGCGACGACGGCCATAAGCGAGAGGTGCGTGGTGTCACGTGAGCTACGGTAGGGGGACGTGATGAGTTGAGTCGGTAAGGGGACGCTTTCTTGACCAAGTGACACCTGAGAAGAGATGAGAAGGGTGAGGCGGCATCAGTCAGCTGCAAACTAAACAGAGGGACACTTCCTGCAGAGGGGCAGCACGGGCGATGCGCCGTTGTAAGTATGCAGGCCTGAGAGGAGGCCACCGTGGGCAGGATGATTGAGAATGAAAGGAAGGAGCTGCAAGACGAGGCCGCAGAGATCACGCTCCACCCTGCCCAGGGGATGCCCTGCCCTGCGGACTAGCACACCCAGAGAGAGAGTACCAGTGCACAGCCAGATGAGAAGCCCGCTCGAGAACGCAAGCCAACGCTGCTTCTTTCGCCAAGAAAGTCTTGCCTGGTAAACTAAACAGCGTATCCATAGAGCGGACACGTGATTTACATTCTGAAGCAGGCGCCCCGCCTTACGGAACGGCGACGGTTCTCAGGGGGGCCGGGCAGGAGCCGCTCCGCGCGTCTGTGCCAGGGACCCACCCGCCTGCGGGACCTCCGGCCGCCTCGCAGGAAGCTACGACGCCCAGTCCCACGGCTACCTGTGCAGCGAGGTGTACTCCGCGGACGCGTGCCACACACACTTCAAGCGGGAGCGCGGCCTGAGTGGCAAGGCGAGAGGCCGGCCTGCCGCGCAGACCAAGAAGGCGCTCTTCGGCCTGGGCCTAGGTGCTTGCGCCGCCCCCCTGGGCCTGCCGGGCTCTGAGGGCCCTGCCCTGGACACCCTGCCCCCCTGCCCTTGGTTCAGTCACAGCAGAGGTGGCCACACCCACACCCTCTGTGACCTCGGCGTTCCACCCTCCTGCAGCCCCGCCCGCCCCCCTCCGCCGGTTGCCCTGGGCTACGGAAGCGGCATCCTGGGGCCAGGGGGTTCCCAGGAGGCCAAGGGAAGACACGATGGCCTTCAATGAGTCGCAGAGGCCTTACGTGGCCTTGTGTGGTTGGGCTCACCTCTGACGTTTCAGTGAACTCTGCGAGAAGACAGGGACCTACCTGCAGCCTCACAGTTGGGCTCCACGGTAAGGTGTGCGGGACAGACCTCAAACTGACCCACGGCATGGAGCAACACCCGCCATCGAGAGGTCTACAAGAGAGCCACTGCAGCTAGCCCACAGGTCCGAGAAAACTAGGTTCTTCTTTACGTAAGTGAGTTTTGGGGAGATTTGTTGCAAAGCATTACCACAGCAAGAGCCGACTAATACAACGTTCTCCAAATCACTGCCATGTCCACGGCTGCCACCGAGCCTACGTGTAAGGCACCTGTGTCCTCGAACTTTGAGAACTCCTGAATTCTCGGTGCCTCTCCAACACAATGTACGTGGCTAAGGTGTCCCCAGATAACTTCACTAACGTACCACCGAGACCGCCCTAAGCTTTTATTGAACGCAATGCAACGCTCTTTCTATTCGTTTTCCGTTTCGACGTCGGTAAAATGCTTTCCGTCAATCTAAAAGGATGGAAAATTGGCACAAAACACTCTGCGGATAGTTGTTTTTCACAAAGGAAAATCACAAACGAAACAGGCATTTCACCGGGTGTAGAGCACTAACGCCCCCTGGTGCCTCTAAATGCCAAGTGGACAGAGGCGCTTAATTAAATATCGAATCCCAGCTCTCTCCGCTTGAGAGGGAGAGCAAGCCATTCTCAAGTGGAGGAGGGATGGTTTCAGCAGCTATCTGCAACATTCTGTGGACCTGGCCACTGTGTAGCTACAAAGAAACCTTTTGTCTGAGGAAACTAACTAAAGAAACTTGAAAGTGGAAAAAGAGAGAAAGAATGAGACAATACCCTCTTCTTGGTGACTCATTCACTTATTCGTTCACTTACCAAAGCAAATATCCACTACGTGTAGCGAGTACTGTGCTGAAAACCGCACAGAACACGGAGACGTACCCCCATTCGCAGGGAGGTTAGATACCAGAGAGGGAGACAAGATGTAGATTACCTTACGGCCGTTCCGCACATGTCTTGTTAAACAGTTTACAGCTTCAGGGGAGAGAAGGGATCCAGAAATCGCCTGGATTCTCAGTGAAGTCTTCCCAGAGAAGCAGGTGCAAAATAGGTGGACTGGAAGAAACAAAACAATTAACCTCGTGGGTAGATATGAAACGGAGCAGAGGTGCACAGATATTTAGACCCCGTTCTTCCTTGAAACGTCTAGAAAGTGAAACTGAAGCCAAATTACGGAGGGCCTTGAGTGTCAGTCTTAGGAGCTTGGCCGTATGGGGATGACAGCGGGTGCCACGGACGGCTCGGAAGAGGGCAAGGGCATAACCCAAGAGCCCTGGGAGGTGTAGGGGAGGTCGCAGCAAGGGAGGTAGAAAGGCATGCGATTCTCCGAAGCAGTCACCGTAAGCCAGGTGTAAACTCATAAACGGTAGACGCGGAGTAAGGGCGACACAGATGGCAGGGAGGAGTACGAGGGACACTAGAAAGGAAAACGGTCAGGGCTTCACCAGGGATTGGGTGCATTCCTTTCTCCCTCTAACAGAGGTTATCAGTAACCGGGCTGGTCGCTGGGAATCAAGAGCAAGCAAAACAGGCGTGATCTCTTCTTCCTCACGGACCACGGGGTAAACTTACCTACCTGAAACTGGATGTGAAAGGCGACGACGGCCATAAGCGAGAGGTGCGTGGTGTCACGTGAGCTACGGTAGGGGGACGTGATGAGTTGAGTCGGTAAGGGGACGCTTTCTTGACCAAGTGACACCTGAGAAGAGATGAGAAGGGTGAGGCGGCATCAGTCAGCTGCAAACTAAACAGAGGGACACTTCCTGCAGAGGGGCAGCACGGGCGATGCGCCGTTGTAAGTATGCAGGCCTGAGAGGAGGCCACCGTGGGCAGGATGATTGAGAATGAAAGGAAGGAGCTGCAAGACGAGGCCGCAGAGATCACGCTCCACCCTGCCCAGGGGATGCCCTGCCCTGCGGACTAGCACACCCAGAGAGAGAGTACCAGTGCACAGCCAGATGAGAAGCCCGCTCGAGAACGCAAGCCAACGCTGCTTCTTTCGCCAAGAAAGTCTTGCCTGGTAAACTAAACAGCGTATCCATAGAGCGGACACGTGATTTACATTCTGAAGCAGGCGCCCCGCCTTACGGAACGGCGACGGTTCTCAGGGGGGCCGGGCAGGAGCCGCTCCGCGCGTCTGTGCCAGGGACCCACCCGCCTGCGGGACCTCCGGCCGCCTCGCAGGAAGCTACGACGCCCAGTCCCACGGCTACCTGTGCAGCGAGGTGTACTCCGCGGACGCGTGCCACACACACTTCAAGCGGGAGCGCGGCCTGAGTGGCAAGGCGAGAGGCCGGCCTGCCGCGCAGACCAAGAAGGCGCTCTTCGGCCTGGGCCTAGGTGCTTGTGCCGCCCCCCTGGGCCTGCCGGGCTCTGAGGGCCCTGCCCTGGACACCCTGCCCCCCTGCCCTTGGTTCAGTCACAGCAGAGGTGGCCACACCCACACCCTCTGTGACCTCGGCGTTCCACCCTCCTGCAGCCCCGCCCGCCCCCCTCCGCCGGTTGCCCTGGGCTACGGAAGCGGCATCCTGGGGCCAGGGGGTTCCCAGGAGGCCAAGGGAAGACACGATGGCCTTCAATGAGTCGCAGAGGCCTTACGTGGCCTTGTGTGGTTGGGCTCACCTCTGACGTTTCAGTGAATTCTGCGAGAAGACAGGGACCTACCTGCAGCCTCACAGTTGGGCTCCACGGTAAGGTGTGCGGGACAGACCTCAAACTGACCCACGGCATGGAGCAACACCCGCCATCGAGAGGTCTACAAGAGAGCCGCTGCAGCTAGCCCACAGGTCCGAGAAAACTAGGTTCTTCTTTACGTGAGTTTTGGGGAGATTTGTTGCAAAGCATTACCACAGCAAGAGCCGACTAATACAACGTTCTCCAAATCACTGCCATGTCCACGGCTGCCACCGAGCCTACGTGTAAGGCACCTGTGTCCTCGAACTTTGAGAACTCCTGAATTCTCGGTGCCTCTCCAACACAATGTACGTGGCTAAGGTGTCCCCAGATAACTTCACTAACGTACCACCGAGACCGCCCTAAGCTTTTATTGAACGCAATGCAACGCTCTTTCTATTCGTTTTCCGTTTTGACGTCGGTAAAATGCTTTCCGTCAATCTAAAAGGATGGAAAATCGGCACAAAACACTCTGCGGATAGTTGTTTTTCACAAAGGAAAATCACAAACGAAACAGGCATTTCACCGGGTGTAGAGCACTAACGCCCCCTGGTGCCTCTAAATGCCAAGTGAACAGAGGCGCTTAATTAAATATCGAATCCCAGCTCTCTCCGCTTGAGAGGGAGAGCAAGCCATTCTCAAGTGGAGGAGGGATGTTTTCAGCAGCTATCTGCAACATTCTGTGGACCTGGCCACTGTGTAGCTACAAAGAAACCTTTTGTCTGAGGAAACTAACTAAAGAAACTTGAAAGTGGAGAAAGAGAGAAAGAATGAGACAATACCCTCTTCTTGGTGACTCATTCACTTATTCGTTCACTTACCAAAGCAAATATCCACTACGTGTAGAGAGTACTGTGCTGAAAACCGCACAGAACACGGAGACGTACCCCCATTCGCAGGGAGGTTAGATACCAGAGAGGGAGACAAGATGTAGATTACCTTACGGCCGTTCCGCACATGTCTTGTTAAACAGTTTACAGCTTCAGGGGAGAGAAGGGATCCAGAAATCGCCTGGATTCTCAGTGAAGTCTTCCCAGAGAAGCAGGTGCAAAATAGGTGGACTGGAAGAAACAAAACAATTAACCTCGTGGGTAGATATGAAACGGAGCAGAGGTGCACAGATATTTAGACCCCGTTCTTCCTTGAAACGTCTAGAAAGTGAAACTGAAGCCAAATTACGGAGGGCCTTGAGTGTCAGTCTTAGGAGCTTGGCCGTATGGGGATGACAGCGGGTGCCACGGACGGCTCGGAAGAGGGCAAGGGCATAACCCAAGAGCCCTGGGAGGTGTAGGGGAGGTCGCAGCGAGGGAGGTAGAAAGGCATGCGATTCTCCGAAGCAGTCACCGTAAGCCAGGTGTAAACTCATAAACGGTAGACGCGGAGTAAGGGCGACACAGATGGCAGGGAGGAGTACGAGGGACACTAGAAAGGAAAACGGTCAGGGCTTCACCAGGGATTGGGTGCATTCCTTTCTCCCTCTAACAGAGGTTATCAGTAACCGGGCTGGTCGCTGGGAATCAAGAGCAAGCAAAACAGGCGTGATCTCTTCTTCCTCACGGACCACGGGGTAAACTTACCTACCTGAAACTGGATGTGAAAGGCGACGACGGCCATAAGCGAGAGGTGCGTGGTGTCACGTGAGCTACGGTAGGGGGACGTGATGAGTTGAGTCGGTAAGGGGACGCTTTCTTGACCAAGTGACACCTGAGAAGAGATGAGAAGGGTGAGGCGGCATCAGTCAGCTGCAAACTAAACAGAGGGACACTTCCTGCAGAGGGGCAGCACGGGCGATGCGCCGTTGTAAGTATGCAGGCCTGAGAGGAGGCCACCGTGGGCAGGATGATTGAGAATGAAAGGAAGGAGCTGCAAGACGAGGCCGCAGAGATCACGCTCCACCCTGCCCAGGGGATGCCCTGCCCTGCGGACTAGCACACCCAGAGAGAGAGTACCAGTGCACAGCCAGATGAGAAGCCCGCTCGAGAACGCAAGCCAACGCTGCTTCTTTCGCCAAGAAAGTCTTGCCTGGTAAACTAAACAGCGTATCCATAGAGCGGACACGTGATTTACATTCTGAAGCAGGCGCCCCGCCTTACGGAACGGCGACGGTTCTCAGGGGGGCCGGGCAGGAGCCGCTCCGCGCGTCTGTGCCAGGGACCCACCCGCCTGCGGGACCTCCGGCCGCCTCGCAGGAAGCTACGACGCCCAGTCCCACGGCTACCTGTGCAGCGAAGTGTACTCCGCGGACGCGTGCCACACACACTTCAAGCGGGAGCGCGGCCTGAGTGGCAAGGCGAGAGGCCGGCCTGCCGCGCAGACCAAGAAGGCGCTCTTCGGCCTGGGCCTAGGTGCTTGCGCCGCCCCCCTGGGCCTGCCGGGCTCTGAGGGCCCTGCCCTGGACACCCTGCCCCCCTGCCCTTGGTTCAGTCACAGCAGAGGTGGCCACACCCACACCCTCTGTGACCTCGGCGTTCCACCCCCCTGCAGCCCCGCCCGCCCCCCTCCGCCGGTTGCCCTGGGCTACGGAAGCGGCATCCTGGGGCCAGGGGGTTCCCAGGAGGCCAAGGGAAGACACGATGGCCTTCAATGAGTCGCAGAGGCCTTACGTGGCCTTGTGTGGTTGGGCTCACCTCTGACGTTTCAGTGAACTCTGCGACAAGACAGGGACGTACCTGCAGCCTCACAGTTGGGCTCCACGGTAAGGTGTGCGGGACAGACCTCAAACTGACCCACGGCATGGAGCAACACCCGCCATCGAGAGGTCTACAAGAGAGCCGCTGCAGCTAGCCCACAGGTCCGAGAAAACTAGGTTCTTCTTTACGTAAGTGAGTTTTGGGGAGATTTGTTGCAAAGCATTACCACAGCAAGAGCCGACTAATACAACGTTCTCCAAATCACTGCCATGTCCACGGCTGCCACCGAGCCTACGTGTAAGGCACCTGTGTCCTCGAACTTTGAGAACTCCTGAATTCTCGGTGCCTCTCCAACACAATGTACGTGGCTAAGGTGTCCCCAGATAACTTCACTAACGTACCACCGAGACCGCCCTAAGCTTTTATTGAACGCAATGCAACGCTCTTTCTATTCGTTTTCCGTTTCGACGTCGGTAAAATGCTTTCCGTCAATCTAAAAGGATGGAAAATTGGCACAAAACACTCTGCGGATAGTTGTTTTTCACAAAGGAAAATCACAAACGAAACAGGCATTTCACCGGGTGTAGAGCACTAACGCCCCCTGGTGCCTCTAAATGCCAAGTGAACAGAGGCGCTTAATTAAATATCGAATCCCAGCTCTCTCCGCTTGAGAGGGAGAGCAAGCCATTCTCAAGTGGAGGAGGGATGTTTTCAGCAGCTATCTGCAACATTCTGTGGACCTGGCCACTGTGTAGCTACAAAGAAACCTTTTGTCTGAGGAAACTCACTAAAGAAACTTGAAAGTGGAGAAAGAGAGAAAGAATGAGACAATACCCTCTTCTTGGTGACTCATTCACTTATTCGTTCACTTACCAAAGCAAATATCCACTACGTGTAGAGAGTACTGTGCTGAAAACCGCACAGAACACGGAGACGTACCCCCATTCGCAGGGAGGTTAGATACCAGAGAGGGAGACAAGATGTAGATTACCTTACGGCCGTTCCGCACATGTCTTGTTAAACAGTTTACAGCTTCAGGGGAGAGAAGGGATCCAGAAATCGCCTGGATTCTCAGTGAAGTCTTCCCAGAGAAGCAGGTGCAAAATAGGTGGACTGGAAGAAACAAAACAATTAACCTCGTGGGTAGATATGAAACGGAGCAGAGGTGCACAGATATTTAGACCCCGTTCTTCCTTGAAACGTCTAGAAAGTGAAACTGAAGCCAAATTACGGAGGGCCTTGAGTGTCAGTCTTAGGAGCTTGGCCGTATGGGGATGACAGCGGGTGCCACGGACGGCTCGGAAGAGGGCAAGGGCATAACCCAAGAGCCCTGGGAGGTGTAGGGGAGGTCGCAGCGAGGGAGGTAGAAAGGCATGCGATTCTCCGAAGCAGTCACCGTAAGCCAGGTGTAAACTCATAAACGGTAGATGCGGAGTAAGGGCGACACAGATGGCAGGGAGGAGTACGAGGGACACTAGAAAGGAAAACGGTCAGGGCTTCACCAGGGATTGGGTGCATTCCTTTCTCCCTCTAACAGAGGTTATCAGTAACCGGGCTGGTCGCTGGGAATCAAGAGCAAGCAAAACAGGCGTGATCTCTTCTTCCTCACGGACCACGGGGTAAACTTACCTACCTGAAACTGGATGTGAAAGGCGACGACGGCCATAAGCGAGAGGTGCGTGGTGTCACGTGAGCTACGGTAGGGGGACGTGATGAGTTGAGTCGGTAAGGGGACGCTTTCTTGACCAAGTGACACCTGAGAAGAGATGAGAAGGGTGAGGCGGCATCAGTCAGCTGCAAACTAAACAGAGGGACACTTCCTGCAGAGGGGCAGCACGGGCGATGCGCCGTTGTAAGTATGCAGGCCTGAGAGGAGGCCACCGTGGGCAGGATGATTGAGAATGAAAGGAAGGAGCTGCAAGACGAGGCCGCAGAGATCACGCTCCACCCTGCCCAGGGGATGCCCTGCCCTGCGGACTAGCACACCCAGAGAGAGAGTACCAGTGCACAGCCAGATGAGAAGCCCGCTCGAGAACGCAAGCCAACGCTGCTTCTTTCGCCAAGAAAGTCTTGCCTGGTAAACTAAACAGCGTATCCATAGAGCGGACACGTGATTTACATTCTGAAGCAGGCGCCCCGCCTTACGGAACGGCGACGGTTCTCAGGGGGGCCGGGCAGGAGCCGCTCCGCGCGTCTGTGCCAGGGACCCACCCGCCTGCGGGACCTCCGGCCGCCTCGCAGGAAGCTACGACGCCCAGTCCCACGGCTACCTGTGCAGCGAGGTGTACTCCGCGGACGCGTGCCACACACACTTCAAGCGGGAGCGCGGCCTGAGTGGCAAGGCGAGAGGCCGGCCTGCCGCGCAGACCAAGAAGGCGCTCTTCGGCCTGGGCCTAGGTGCTTGTGCCGCCCCCCTGGGCCTGCCGGGCTCTGAGGGCCCTGCCCTGGACACCCTGCCCCCCTGCCCTTGGTTCAGTCACAGCAGAGGTGGCCACACCCACACCCTCTGTGACCTCGGCGTTCCACCCTCCTGCAGCCCCGCCCGCCCCCCTCCGCCGGTTGCCCTGGGCTACGGAAGCTGCATCCTGGGGCCAGGGGGTTCCCAGGAGGCCAAGGGAAGACACGATGGCCTTCAATGAGTCGCAGAGGCCTTACGTGGCCTTGTGTGGTTGGGCTCACCTCTGACGTTTCAGTGAATTCTGCGAGAAGACAGGGACCTACCTGCAGCCTCACAGTTGGGCTCCACGGTAAGGTGTGCGGGACAGACCTCAAACTGACCCACGGCATGGAGCAACACCCGCCATCGAGAGGTCTACAAGAGAGCCGCTGCAGCTGGCCCACAGGTCCGAGAAAACTAGGTTCTTCTTTACGTAAGTGAGTTTTGGGGAGATTTGTTGCAAAGCATTACCACAGCAAGAGCCGACTAATACAACGTTCTCCAAATCACTGCCATGTCCACGGCTGCCACCGAGCCTACGTGTAAGGCACCTGTGTCCTCGAACTTTGAGAACTCCTGAATTCTCGGTGCCTCTCCAACACAATGTACGTGGCTAAGGTGTCCCCAGATAACTTCACTAACGTACCACCGAGACCGCCCTAAGCTTTTATTGAACGCAATGCAACGCTCTTTCTATTCGTTTTCCGTTTCGACGTCGGTAAAATGCTTTCCGTCAATCTAAAAGGATGGAAAATCGGCACAAAACACTCTGCGGATAGTTGTTTTTCACAAAGGAAAATCACAAACGAAACAGGCATTTCACCGGGTGTAGAGCACTAACGCCCCCTGGTGCCTCTAAATGCCAAGTGAACAGAGGCGCTTAATTAAATATCGAATCCCAGCTCTCTCCGCTTGAGAGGGAGAGCAAGCCATTCTCAAGTGGAGGAGGGATGTTTTCAGCAGCTATCTGCAACATTCTGTGGACCTGGCCACTGTGTAGCTACAAAGAAACCTTTTGTCTGAGGAAACTAACTAAAGAAACTTGAAAGTGGAAAAAGAGAGAAAGAAGGAGACAATACCCTCTTCTTGGTGACTCATTCACTTATTCGTTCACTTACCAAAGCAAATATCCACTACGTGTAGAGAGTACTGTGCTGAAAACCGCACAGAACACGGAGACGTACCCCCATTCGCAGGGAGGTTAGATACCAGAGAGGGAGACAAGATGTAGATTACCTTACGGCCGTTCCGCACATGTCTTGTTAAACAGTTTACAGCTTCAGGGGAGAGAAGGGATCCAGAAATCGCCTGGATTCTCAGTGAAGTCTTCCCAGAGAAGCAGGTGCAAAATAGGTGGACTGGAAGAAACAAAACAATTAACCTCGTGGGTAGATATGAAACGGAGCAGAGGTGCACAGATATTTAGACCCCGTTCTTCCTTGAAACGTCTAGAAAGTGAAACTGAAGCCAAATTACGGAGGGCCTTGAGTGTCAGTCTTAGGAGCTTGGCCGTATGGGGATGACAGCGGGTGCCACGGACGGCTCGGAAGAGGGCAAGGGCATAACCCAAGAGCCCTGGGAGGTGTAGGAGAGGTCGCAGCGAGGGAGGTAGAAAGGCATGCGATTCTCCGAAGCAGTCACCGTAAGCCAGGTGTAAACTCATAACCGGTAGACGCGGAGTAAGGGCGACACAGATGGCAGGGAGGAGTACGAGGGACACTAGAAAGGAAAACGGTCAGGGCTTCACCAGGGATTGGGTGCATTCCTTTCTCCCTCTAACAGAGGTTATCAGTAACCGGGCTGGTCGCTGGGAATCAAGAGCAAGCAAAACAGGCGTGATCTCTTCTTCCTCACGGACCACGGGGTAAACTTACCTACCTGAAACTGGATGTGAAAGGCGACGACGGCCATAAGCGAGAGGTGCGTGGTGTCACGTGAGCTACGGTAGGGGGACGTGATGAGTTGAGTCGGTAAGGGGACGCTTTCTTGACCAAGTGACACCTGAGAAGAGATGAGAAGGGTGAGGCGGCATCAGTCAGCTGCAAACTAAACAGAGGGACACTTCCTGCAGAGGGGCAGCACGGGCGATGCGCCGTTGTAAGTATGCAGGCCTGAGAGGAGGCCACCGTGGGCAGGATGATTGAGAATGAAAGGAAGGAGCTGCAAGACGAGGCCGCAGAGATCACGCTCCACCCTGCCCAGGGGATGCCCTGCCCTGCGGACTAGCACACCCAGAGAGAGAGTACCAGTGCACAGCCAGATGAGAAGCCCGCTCGAGAACGCAAGCCAACGCTGCTTCTTTCGCCAAGAAAGTCTTGCCTGGTAAACTAAACAGCGTATCCATAGAGCGGACACGTGATTTACATTCTGAAGCAGGCGCCCCGCCTTACGGAACGGCGACGGTTCTCGGGGGGGCCGGGCAGGAGCCGCTCCGCGCGTCTGTGCCAGGGACCCACCCGCCTGCGGGACCTCCGGCCGCCTCGCAGGAAGCTACGACGCCCAGTCCCACGGCTACCTGTGCAGCGAGGTGTACTCCGCGGACGCGTGCCACACACACTTCAAGCGGGAGCGCGGCCTGAGTGGCAAGGCGAGAGGCCGGCCTGCCGCGCAGACCAAGAAGGCGCTCTTCGGCCTGGGCCTAGGTGCTTGCGCCGCCCCCCTGGGCCTGCCGGGCTCTGAGGGCCCTGCCCTGGACACCCTGCCCCCCTGCCCTTGGTTCAGTCACAGCAGAGGTGGCCACACCCACACCCTCTGTGACCTCGGCGTTCCACCCTCCTGCAGCCCCGCCCGCCCCCCTCCGCCGGTTGCCCTGGGCTACGGAAGCGGCATCCTGGGGCCAGGGGGTTCCCAGGAGGCCAAGGGAAGACACGATGGCCTTCAATGAGTCGCAGAGGCCTTACGTGGCCTTGTGTGGTTGGGCTCACCTCTGACGTTTCAGTGAACTCTGCGAGAAGACAGGGACCTACCTGCAGCCTCACAGTTGGGCTCCACGGTAAGGTGTGCGGGACAGACCTCAAACTGACCCACGGCATGGAGCAACACCCGCCATCGAGAGGTCTACAAGAGAGCCGCTGCAGCTAGCCCACAGGTCCGAGAAAACTAGGTTCTTCTTTACGTAAGTGAGTTTTGGGGAGATTTGTTGCAAAGCATTACCACAGCAAGAGCCGACTAATACAACGTTCTCCAAATCACTGCCATGTCCACGGCTGCCACCGAGCCTATGTGTAAGGCACCTGTGTCCTCGAACTTTGAGAACTCCTGAATTCTCGGTGCCTCTCCAACACAATGTACGTGGCTAAGGTGTCCCCAGATAACTTCACTAACGTACCACCGAGACCGCCCTAAGCTTTTATTGAACGCAATGCAACGCTCTTTCTATTCGTTTTCCGTTTCGACGTCGGTAAAATGCTTTCCGTCAATCTAAAAGGATGGAAAATCGGCACAAAACACTCTGCGGATAGTTGTTTTTCACAAAGGAAAATCACAAACGAAACAGGCATTTCACCGGGTGTAGAGCACTAACGCCCCCTGGTGCCTCTAAATGCCAAGTGAACAGAGGCGCTTAATTAAATATCGAATCCCAGCTCTCTCCGCTTGAGAGGGAGAGCAAGCCATTCTCAAGTGGAGGAGGGATGTTTTCAGCAGCTATCTGCAACATTCTGTGGACCTGGCCACTGTGTAGCTACAAAGAAACCTTTTGTCTGAGGAAACTCACTAAAGAAACTTGAAAGTGGAGAAAGAGAGAAAGAATGAGACAATACCCTCTTCTTGGTGACTCATTCACTTATTCGTTCACTTACCAAAGCAAATATCCACTACGTGTAGAGAGTACTGTGCTGAAAACCGCACAGAACACGGAGACGTACCCCCATTCGCAGGGAGGTTAGATACCAGAGAGGGAGACAAGATGTAGATTACCTTACGGCCGTTCCGCACATGTCTTGTTAAACAGTTTACAGCTTCAGGGGAGAGAAGGGATCCAGAAATCGCCTGGATTCTCAGTGAAGTCTTCCCAGAGAAGCAGGTGCAAAATAGGTGGACTGGAAGAAACAAAACAATTAACCTCGTGGGTAGATATGAAACGGAGCAGAGGTGCACAGATATTTAGACCCCGTTCTTCCTTGAAACGTCTAGAAAGTGAAACTGAAGCCAAATTACGGAGGGCCTTGAGTGTCAGTCTTAGGAGCTTGGCCGTATGGGGATGACAGCGGGTGCCACGGACGGCTCGGAAGAGGGCAAGGGCATAACCCAAGAGCCCTGGGAGGTGTAGGGGAGGTCGCAGCGAGGGAGGTAGAAAGGCATGCGATTCTCCGAAGCAGTCACCGTAAGCCAGGTGTAAACTCATAAACGGTAGATGCGGAGTAAGGGCGACACAGATGGCAGGGAGGAGTACGAGGGACACTAGAAAGGAAAACGGTCAGGGCTTCACCAGGGATTGGGTGCATTCCTTTCTCCCTCTAACAGAGGTTATCAGTAACCGGGCTGGTCGCTGGGAATCAAGAGCAAGCAAAACAGGCGTGATCTCTTCTTCCTCACGGACCACGGGGTAAACTTACCTACCTGAAACTGGATGTGAAAGGCGACGACGGCCATAAGCGAGAGGTGCGTGGTGTCACGTGAGCTACGGTAGGGGGACGTGATGAGTTGAGTCGGTAAGGGGACGCTTTCTTGACCAAGTGACACCTGAGAAGAGATGAGAAGGGTGAGGCGGCATCAGTCAGCTGCAAACTAAACAGAGGGACACTTCCTGCAGAGGGGCAGCACGGGCGATGCGCCGTTGTAAGTATGCAGGCCTGAGAGGAGGCCACCGTGGGCAGGATGATTGAGAATGAAAGGAAGGAGCTGCAAGACGAGGCCGCAGAGATCACGCTCCACCCTGCCCAGGGGATGCCCTGCCCTGCGGACTAGCACACCCAGAGAGAGAGTACCAGTGCACAGCCAGATGAGAAGCCCGCTCGAGAACGCAAGCCAACGCTGCTTCTTTCGCCAAGAAAGTCTTGCCTGGTAAACTAAACAGCGTATCCATAGAGCGGACACGTGATTTACATTCTGAAGCAGGCGCCCCGCCTTACGGAACGGCGACGGTTCTCAGGGGGGCCGGGCAGGAGCCGCTCCGCGCGTCTGTGCCAGGGACCCACCCGCCTGCGGGACCTCCGGCCGCCTCGCAGGAAGCTACGACGCCCAGTCCCACGGCTACCTGTGCAGCGAGGTGTACTCCGCGGACGCGTGCCACACACACTTCAAGCGGGAGCGCGGCCTGAGTGGCAAGGCGAGAGGCCGGCCTGCCGCGCAGACCAAGAAGGCGCTCTTCGGCCTGGGCCTAGGTGCTTGTGCCGCCCCCCTGGGCCTGCCGGGCTCTGAGGGCCCTGCCCTGGACACCCTGCCCCCCTGCCCTTGGTTCAGTCACAGCAGAGGTGGCCACACCCACACCCTCTGTGACCTCGGCGTTCCACCCTCCTGCAGCCCCGCCCGCCCCCCTCCGCCGGTTGCCCTGGGCTACGGAAGCTGCATCCTGGGGCCAGGGGGTTCCCAGGAGGCCAAGGGAAGACACGATGGCCTTCAATGAGTCGCAGAGGCCTTACGTGGCCTTGTGTGGTTGGGCTCACCTCTGACGTTTCAGTGAATTCTGCGAGAAGACAGGGACCTACCTGCAGCCTCACAGTTGGGCTCCACGGTAAGGTGTGCGGGACAGACCTCAAACTGACCCACGGCATGGAGCAACACCCGCCATCGAGAGGTCTACAAGAGAGCCGCTGCAGCTGGCCCACAGGTCCGAGAAAACTAGGTTCTTCTTTACGTAAGTGAGTTTTGGGGAGATTTGTTGCAAAGCATTACCACAGCAAGAGCCGACTAATACAACGTTCTCCAAATCACTGCCATGTCCACGGCTGCCACCGAGCCTACGTGTAAGGCACCTGTGTCCTCGAACTTTGAGAACTCCTGAATTCTCGGTGCCTCTCCAACACAATGTACGTGGCTAAGGTGTCCCCAGATAACTTCACTAACGTACCACCGAGACCGCCCTAAGCTTTTATTGAACGCAATGCAACGCTCTTTCTATTCGTTTTCCGTTTCGACGTCGGTAAAATGCTTTCCGTCAATCTAAAAGGATGGAAAATCGGCACAAAACACTCTGCGGATAGTTGTTTTTCACAAAGGAAAATCACAAACGAAACAGGCATTTCACCGGGTGTAGAGCACTAACGCCCCCTGGTGCCTCTAAATGCCAAGTGAACAGAGGCGCTTAATTAAATATCGAATCCCAGCTCTCTCCGCTTGAGAGGGAGAGCAAGCCATTCTCAAGTGGAGGAGGGATGTTTTCAGCAGCTATCTGCAACATTCTGTGGACCTGGCCACTGTGTAGCTACAAAGAAACCTTTTGTCTGAGGAAACTAACTAAAGAAACTTGAAAGTGGAAAAAGAGAGAAAGAATGAGACAATACCCTCTTCTTGGTGACTCATTCACTTATTCGTTCACTTACCAAAGCAAATATCCACTACGTGTAGAGAGTACTGTGCTGAAAACCGCACAGAACACGGAGACGTACCCCCATTCGCAGGGAGGTTAGATACCAGAGAGGGAGACAAGATGTAGATTACCTTACGGCCGTTCCGCACATGTCTTGTTAAACAGTTTACAGCTTCAGGGGAGAGAAGGGATCCAGAAATCGCCTGGATTCTCAGTGAAGTCTTCCCAGAGAAGCAGGTGCAAAATAGGTGGACTGGAAGAAACAAAACAATTAACCTCGTGGGTAGATATGAAACGGAGCAGAGGTGCACAGATATTTAGACCCCGTTCTTCCTTGAAACGTCTAGAAAGTGAAACTGAAGCCAAATTACGGAGGGCCTTGAGTGTCAGTCTTAGGAGCTTGGCCGTATGGGGATGACAGCGGGTGCCACGGACGGCTCGGAAGAGGGCAAGGGCATAACCCAAGAGCCCTGGGAGGTGTAGGAGAGGTCGCAGCGAGGGAGGTAGAAAGGCATGCGATTCTCCGAAGCAGTCACCGTAAGCCAGGTGTAAACTCATAACCGGTAGACGCGGAGTAAGGGCGACACAGATGGCAGGGAGGAGTACGAGGGACACTAGAAAGGAAAACGGTCAGGGCTTCACCAGGGATTGGGTGCATTCCTTTCTCCCTCTAACAGAGGTTATCAGTAACCGGGCTGGTCGCTGGGAATCAAGAGCAAGCAAAACAGGCGTGATCTCTTCTTCCTCACGGACCACGGGGTAAACTTACCTACCTGAAACTGGATGTGAAAGGCGATGACGGCCATAAGCGAGAGGTGCGTGGTGTCACGTGAGCTACGGTAGGGGGACGTGATGAGTTGAGTCGGTAAGGGGACGCTTTCTTGACCAAGTGACACCTGAGAAGAGATGAGAAGGGTGAGGCGGCATCAGTCAGCTGCAAACTAAACAGAGGGACACTTCCTGCAGAGGGGCAGCACGGGCGATGCGCCGTTGTAAGTATGCAGGCCTGAGAGGAGGCCACCGTGGGCAGGATGATTGAGAATGAAAGGAAGGAGCTGCAAGACGAGGCCGCAGAGATCACGCTCCACCCTGCCCAGGGGATGCCCTGCCCTGCGGACTAGCACACCCAGAGAGAGAGTACCAGTGCACAGCCAGATGAGAAGCCCGCTCGAGAACGCAAGCCAACGCTGCTTCTTTCGCCAAGAAAGTCTTGCCTGGTAAACTAAACAGCGTATCCATAGAGCGGACACGTGATTTACATTCTGAAGCAGGCGCCCCGCCTTACGGAACGGCGACGGTTCTCGGGGGGGCCGGGCAGGAGCCGCTCCGCGCGTCTGTGCCAGGGACCCACCCGCCTGCGGGACCTCCGGCCGCCTCGCAGGAAGCTACGACGCCCAGTCCCACGGCTACCTGTGCAGCGAGGTGTACTCCGCGGACGCGTGCCACACACACTTCAAGCGGGAGCGCGGCCTGAGTGGCAAGGCGAGAGGCCGGCCTGCCGCGCAGACCAAGAAGGCGCTCTTCGGCCTGGGCCTAGGTGCTTGCGCCGCCCCCCTGGGCCTGCCGGGCTCTGAGGGCCCTGCCCTGGACACCCTGCCCCCCTGCCCTTGGTTCAGTCACAGCAGAGGTGGCCACACCCACACCCTCTGTGACCTCGGCGTTCCACCCTCCTGCAGCCCCGCCCGCCCCCCTCCGCCGGTTGCCCTGGGCTACGGAAGCTGCATCCTGGGGCCAGGGGGTTCCCAGGAGGCCAAGGGAAGACACGATGGCCTTCAATGAGTCGCAGAGGCCTTACGTGGCCTTGTGTGGTTGGGCTCACCTCTGACGTTTCAGTGAACTCTGCGAGAAGACAGGGACCTACCTGCAGCCTCACAGTTGGGCTCCACGGTAAGGTGTGCGGGACAGACCTCAAACTGACCCACGGCATGGAGCAACACCCGCCATCGAGAGGTCTACAAGAGAGCCGCTGCAGCTGGCCCACAGGTCCGAGAAAACTAGGTTCTTCTTTACGTAAGTGAGTTTTGGGGAGATTTGTTGCAAAGCATTACCACAGCAAGAGCCGACTAATACAACGTTCTCCAAATCACTGCCATGTCCACGGCTGCCACCGAGCCTATGTGTAAGGCACCTGTGTCCTCGAACTTTGAGAACTCCTGAATTCTCGGTGCCTCTCCAACACAATGTACGTGGCTAAGGTGTCCCCAGATAACTTCACTAACGTACCACCGAGACCGCCCTAAGCTTTTATTGAACGCAATGCAACGCTCTTTCTATTCGTTTTCCGTTTCGACGTCGGTAAAATGCTTTCCGTCAATCTAAAAGGATGGAAAATCGGCACAAAACACTCTGCGGATAGTTGTTTTTCACAAAGGAAAATCACAAACGAAACAGGCATTTCACCGGGTGTAGAGCACTAACGCCCCCTGGTGCCTCTAAATGCCAAGTGAACAGAGGCGCTTAATTAAATATCGAATCCCAGCTCTCTCCGCTTGAGAGGGAGAGCAAGCCATTCTCAAGTGGAGGAGGGATGTTTTCAGCAGCTATCTGCAACATTCTGTGGACCTGGCCACTGTGTAGCTACAAAGAAACCTTTTGTCTGAGGAAACTCACTAAAGAAACTTGAAAGTGGAGAAAGAGAGAAAGAATGAGACAATACCCTCTTCTTGGTGACTCATTCACTTATTCGTTCACTTACCAAAGCAAATATCCACTACGTGTAGAGAGTACTGTGCTGAAAACCGCACAGAACACGGAGACGTACCCCCATTCGCAGGGAGGTTAGATACCAGAGAGGGAGACAAGATGTAGATTACCTTACGGCCGTTCCGCACATGTCTTGTTAAACAGTTTACAGCTTCAGGGGAGAGAAGGGATCCAGAAATCGCCTGGATTCTCAGTGAAGTCTTCCCAGAGAAGCAGGTGCAAAATAGGTGGACTGGAAGAAACAAAACAATTAACCTCGTGGGTAGATATGAAACGGAGCAGAGGTGCACAGATATTTAGACCCCGTTCTTCCTTGAAACGTCTAGAAAGTGAAACTGAAGCCAAATTACGGAGGGCCTTGAGTGTCAGTCTTAGGAGCTTGGCCGTATGGGGATGACAGCGGGTGCCACGGACGGCTCGGAAGAGGGCAAGGGCATAACCCAAGAGCCCTGGGAGGTGTAGGAGAGGTCGCAGCGAGGGAGGTAGAAAGGCATGCGATTCTCCGAAGCAGTCACCGTAAGCCAGGTGTAAACTCATAACCGGTAGACGCGGAGTAAGGGCGACACAGATGGCAGGGAGGAGTACGAGGGACACTAGAAAGGAAAACGGTCAGGGCTTCACCAGGGATTGGGTGCATTCCTTTCTCCCTCTAACAGAGGTTATCAGTAACCGGGCTGGTCGCTGGGAATCAAGAGCAAGCAAAACAGGCGTGATCTCTTCTTCCTCACGGACCACGGGGTAAACTTACCTACCTGAAACTGGATGTGAAAGGCGACGACGGCCATAAGCGAGAGGTGCGTGGTGTCACGTGAGCTACGGTAGGGGGACGTGATGAGTTGAGTCGGTAAGGGGACGCTTTCTTGACCAAGTGACACCTGAGAAGAGATGAGAAGGGTGAGGCGGCATCAGTCAGCTGCAAACTAAACAGAGGGACACTTCCTGCAGAGGGGCAGCACGGGCGATGCGCCGTTGTAAGTATGCAGGCCTGAGAGGAGGCCACCGTGGGCAGGATGATTGAGAATGAAAGGAAGGAGCTGCAAGACGAGGCCGCAGAGATCACGCTCCACCCTGCCCAGGGGATGCCCTGCCCTGCGGACTAGCACACCCAGAGAGAGAGTACCAGTGCACAGCCAGATGAGAAGCCCACTCGAGAACGCAAGCCAACGCTGCTTCTTTCGCCAAGAAAGTCTTGCCTGGTAAACTAAACAGCGTATCCATAGAGCGGACACGTGATTTACATTCTGAAGCAGGCGCCCCGCCTTACGGAACGGCGACGGTTCTCAGGGGGGCCGGGCAGGAGCCGCTCCGCGCGTCTGTGCCAGGGACCCACCCGCCTGCGGGACCTCCGGCCGCCTCGCAGGAAGCTACGACGCCCAGTCCCACGGCTACCTGTGCAGCGAGGTGTACTCCGCGGACGCGTGCCACACACACTTCAAGCGGGAGCGCGGCCTGAGTGGCAAGGCGAGAGGCCGGCCTGCCGCGCAGACCAAGAAGGCGCTCTTCGGCCTGGGCCTAGGTGCTTGCGCCGCCCCCCTGGGCCTGCCGGGCTCTGAGGGCCCTGCCCTGGACACCCTGCCCCCCTGCCCTTGGTTCAGTCACAGCAGAGGTGGCCACACCCACACCCTCTGTGACCTCGGCGTTCCACCCTCCTGCAGCCCCGCCCGCCCCCCTCCGCCGGTTGCCCTGGGCTACGGAAGCTGCATCCTGGGGCCAGGGGGTTCCCAGGAGGCCAAGGGAAGACACGATGGCCTTCAATGAGTCGCAGAGGCCTTACGTGGCCTTGTGTGGTTGGGCTCACCTCTGACGTTTCAGTGAACTCTGCGAGAAGACAGGGACCTACCTGCAGCCTCACAGTTGGGCTCCACGGTAAGGTGTGCGGGACAGACCTCAAACTGACCCACGGCATGGAGCAACACCCGCCATCAAGAGGTCTACAAG
Source organism: Orcinus orca (assembly GCF_937001465.1). NCBI lineage: Eukaryota > Metazoa > Chordata > Mammalia > Artiodactyla > Delphinidae > Orcinus > Orcinus orca. Next base: position 1,798,050 of record NC_064559.1, on the reverse strand, counting down.
AGAGCCGCTGCAGCTGGCCCACAGGTCCGAGAAAACTAGGTTCTTCTTTACGTAAGTGAGTTTTGGGGAGATTTGTTGCAAAGCATTACCACAGCAAGAGCCGACTAATACAACGTTCTCCAAATCACTGCCATGTCCACGGCTGCCACCGAGCCTACGTGTAAGGCACCTGTGTCCTCGAACTTTGAGAACTCCTGAATTCTCGGTGCCTCTCCAACACAATGTACGTGGCTAAGGTGTCCCCAGATAACTTCACTAACGTACCACCGAGACCGCCCTAAGCTTTTATTGAACGCAATGCAACGCTCTTTCTATTCGTTTTCCGTTTCGACGTCGGTAAAATGCTTTCCGTCAATCTAAAAGGATGGAAAATCGGCACAAAACACTCTGCGGATAGTTGTTTTTCACAAAGGAAAATCACAAACGAAACAGGCATTTCACCGGGTGTAGAGCACTAACGCCCCCTGGTGCCTCTAAATGCCAAGTGAACAGAGGCGCTTAATTAAATATCGAATCCCAGCTCTCTCCGCTTGAGAGGGAGAGCAAGCCATTCTCAAGTGGAGGAGGGATGTTTTCAGCAGCTATCTGCAACATTCTGTGGACCTGGCCACTGTGTAGCTACAAAGAAACCTTTTGTCTGAGGAAACTCACTAAAGAAACTTGAAAGTGGAGAAAGAGAGAAAGAATGAGACAATACCCTCTTCTTGGTGACTCATTCACTTATTCGTTCACTTACCAAAGCAAATATCCACTACGTGTAGAGAGTACTGTGCTGAAAACCGCACAGAACACGGAGACGTACCCCCATTCGCAGGGAGGTTAGATACCAGAGAGGGAGACAAGATGTAGATTACCTTACGGCCGTTCCGCACATGTCTTGTTAAACAGTTTACAGCTTCAGGGGAGAGAAGGGATCCAGAAATCGCCTGGATTCTCAGTGAAGTCTTCCCAGAGAAGCAGGTGCAAAATAGGTGGACTGGAAGAAACAAAACAATTAACCTCGTGGGTAGATATGAAACGGAGCAGAGGTGCACAGATATTTAGACCCCGTTCTTCCTTGAAACGTCTAGAAAGTGAAACTGAAGCCAAATTACGGAGGGCCTTGAGTGTCAGTCTTAGGAGCTTGGCCGTATGGGGATGACAGCGGGTGCCACGGACGGCTCGGAAGAGGGCAAGGGCATAACCCAAGAGCCCTGGGAGGTGTAGGGGAGGTCGCAGCGAGGGAGGTAGAAAGGCATGCGATTCTCCGAAGCAGTCACCGTAAGCCAGGTGTAAACTCATAACCGGTAGACGCGGAGTAAGGGCGACACAGATGGCAGGGAGGAGTACGAGGGACACTAGAAAGGAAAACGGTCAGGGCTTCACCAGGGATTGGGTGCATTCCTTTCTCCCTCTAACAGAGGTTATCAGTAACCGGGCTGGTCGCTGGGAATCAAGAGCAAGCAAAACAGGCGTGATCTCTTCTTCCTCACGGACCACGGGGTAAACTTACCTACCTGAAACTGGATGTGAAAGGCGACGACGGCCATAAGCGAGAGGTGCGTGGTGTCACGTGAGCTACGGTAGGGGGACGTGATGAGTTGAGTCGGTAAGGGGACGCTTTCTTGACCAAGTGACACCTGAGAAGAGATGAGAAGGGTGAGGCGGCATCAGTCAGCTGCAAACTAAACAGAGGGACACTTCCTGCAGAGGGGCAGCACGGGCGATGCGCCGTTGTAAGTATGCAGGCCTGAGAGGAGGCCACCGTGGGCAGGATGATTGAGAATGAAAGGAAGGAGCTGCAAGACGAGGCCGCAGAGATCACGCTCCACCCTGCCCAGGGGATGCCCTGCCCTGCGGACTAGCACACCCAGAGAGAGAGTACCAGTGCACAGCCAGATGAGAAGCCCGCTCGAGAACGCAAGCCAACGCTGCTTCTTTCGCCAAGAAAGTCTTGCCTGGTAAACTAAACAGCGTATCCATAGAGCGGACACGTGATTTACATTCTGAAGCAGGCGCCCCGCCTTACGGAACGGCGACGGTTCTCAGGGGGGCCGGGCAGGAGCCGCTCCGCGCGTCTGTGCCAGGGACCCACCCGCCTGCGGGACCTCCGGCCGCCTCGCAGGAAGCTACGACGCCCAGTCCCACGGCTACCTGTGCAGCGAGGTGTACTCCGCGGACGCGTGCCACACACACTTCAAGCGGGAGCGCGGCCTGAGTGGCAAGGCGAGAGGCCGGCCTGCCGCGCAGACCAAGAAGGCGCTCTTCGGCCTGGGCCTAGGTGCTTGCGCCGCCCCCCTGGGCCTGCCGGGCTCTGAGGGCCCTGCCCTGGACCCCCTGCCCCCCTGCCCTTGGTTCAGTCACAGCAGAGGTGGCCACACCCACACCCTCTGTGACCTCGGCGTTCCACCCTCCTGCAGCCCCGCCCGCCCCCCTCCGCCGGTTGCCCTGGGCTACGGAAGCTGCATCCTGGGGCCAGGGGGTTCCCAGGAGGCCAAGGGAAGACACGATGGCCTTCAATGAGTCGCAGAGGCCTTACGTGGCCTTGTGTGGTTGGGCTCACCTCTGACGTTTCAGTGAACTCTGCGAGAAGACAGGGACCTACCTGCAGCCTCACAGTTGGGCTCCACGGTAAGGTGTGCGGGACAGACCTCAAACTGACCCACGGCATGGAGCAACACCCGCCATCGAGAGGTCTACAAGAGAGCCGCTGCAGCTAGCCCACAGGTCCGAGAAAACTAGGTTCTTCTTTACGTAAGTGAGTTTTGGGGAGATTTGTTGCAAAGCATTACCACAGCAAGAGCCGACTAATACAACGTTCTCCAAATCACTGCCATGTCCACGGCTGCCACCGAGCCTACGTGTAAGGCACCTGTGTCCTCGAACTTTGAGAACTCCTGAATTCTCGGTGCCTCTCCAACACAATGTACGTGGCTAAGGTGTCCCCAGATAACTTCACTAACGTACCACCGAGACCGCCCTAAGCTTTTATTGAACGCAATGCAACGCTCTTTCTATTCGTTTTCCGTTTCGACGTCGGTAAAATGCTTTCCGTCAATCTAAAAGGATGGAAAATCGGCACAAAACACTCTGCGGATAGTTGTTTTTCACAAAGGAAAATCACAAACGAAACAGGCATTTCACCGGGTGTAGAGCACTAACGCCCCCTGGTGCCTCTAAATGCCAAGTGAACAGAGGCGCTTAATTAAATATCGAATCCCAGCTCTCTCCGCTTGAGAGGGAGAGCAAGCCATTCTCAAGTGGAGGAGGGATGTTTTCAGCAGCTATCTGCAACATTCTGTGGACCTGGCCACTGTGTAGCTACAAAGAAACCTTTTGTCTGAGGAAACTCACTAAAGAAACTTGAAAGTGGAGAAAGAGAGAAAGAATGAGACAATACCCTCTTCTTGGTGACTCATTCACTTATTCGTTCACTTACCAAAGCAAATATCCACTACGTGTAGAGAGTACTGTGCTGAAAACCGCACAGAACACGGAGACGTACCCCCATTCGCAGGGAGGTTAGATACCAGAGAGGGAGACAAGATGTAGATTACCTTACGGCCGTTCCGCACATGTCTTGTTAAACAGTTTACAGCTTCAGGGGAGAGAAGGGATCCAGAAATCGCCTGGATTCTCAGTGAAGTCTTCCCAGAGAAGCAGGTGCAAAATAGGTGGACTGGAAGAAACAAAACAATTAACCTCGTGGGTAGATATGAAACGGAGCAGAGGTGCACAGATATTTAGACCCCGTTCTTCCTTGAAACGTCTAGAAAGTGAAACTGAAGCCAAATTACGGAGGGCCTTGAGTGTCAGTCTTAGGAGCTTGGCCGTATGGGGATGACAGCGGGTGCCACGGACGGCTCGGAAGAGGGCAAGGGCATAACCCAAGAGCCCTGGGAGGTGTAGGGGAGGTCGCAGCGAGGGAGGTAGAAAGGCATGCGATTCTCCGAAGCAGTCACCGTAAGCCAGGTGTAAACTCATAACCGGTAGACGCGGAGTAAGGGCGACACAGATGGCAGGGAGGAGTACGAGGGACACTAGAAAGGAAAACGGTCAGGGCTTCACCAGGGATTGGGTGCATTCCTTTCTCCCTCTAACAGAGGTTATCAGTAACCGGGCTGGTCGCTGGGAATCAAGAGCAAGCAAAACAGGCGTGATCTCTTCTTCCTCACGGACCACGGGGTAAACTTACCTACCTGAAACTGGATGTGAAAGGCGACGACGGCCATAAGCGAGAGGTGCGTGGTGTCACGTGAGCTACGGTAGGGGGACGTGATGAGTTGAGTCGGTAAGGGGACGCTTTCTTGACCAAGTGACACCTGAGAAGAGATGAGAAGGGTGAGGCGGCATCAGTCAGCTGCAAACTAAACAGAGGGACACTTCCTGCAGAGGGGCAGCACGGGCGATGCGCCGTTGTAAGTATGCAGGCCTGAGAGGAGGCCACTGTGGGCAGGATGATTGAGAATGAAAGGAAGGAGCTGCAAGACGAGGCCGCAGAGATCACGCTCCACCCTGCCCAGGGGATGCCCTGCCCTGCGGACTAGCACACCCAGAGAGAGAGTACCAGTGCACAGCCAGATGAGAAGCCCGCTCGAGAACGCAAGCCAACGCTGCTTCTTTCGCCAAGAAAGTCTTGCCTGGTAAACTAAACAGCGTATCCATAGAGCGGACACGTGATTTACATTCTGAAGCAGGCGCCCCGCCTTACGGAACGGCGACGGTTCTCAGGGGGGCCGGGCAGGAGCCGCTCCGCGCGTCTGTGCCAGGGACCCACCCGCCTGCGGGACCTCCGGCCGCCTCGCAGGAAGCTACGACGCCCAGTCCCACGGCTACCTGTGCAGCGAGGTGTACTCCGCGGACGCGTGCCACACACACTTCAAGCGGGAGCGCGGCCTGAGTGGCAAGGCGAGAGGCCGGCCTGCCGCGCAGACCAAGAAGGCGCTCTTCGGCCTGGGCCTAGGTGCTTGCGCCGCCCCCCTGGGCCTGCCGGGCTCTGAGGGCCCTGCCCTGGACACCCTGCCCCCCTGCCCTTGGTTCAGTCACAGCAGAGGTGGCCACACCCACACCCTCTGTGACCTCGGCGTTCCACCCTCCGGCAGCCCCGCCCGCCCCCCTCCGCCGGTTGCCCTGGGCTACGGAAGCTGCATGCTGGGGCCAGGGGGTTCCCAGGAGGCCAAGGGAAGACACGATGGCCTTCAATGAGTCGCAGAGGCCTTACGTGGCCTTGTGTGGTTGGGCTCACCTCTGACGTTTCAGTGAACTCTGCGAGAAGACAGGGACCTACCTGCAGCCTCACAGTTGGGCTCCACGGTAAGGTGTGCGGGACAGACCTCAAACTGACCCACGGCATGGAGCAACACCCGCCATCGAGAGGTCTACAAGAGAGCCGCTGCAGCTAGCCCACAGGTCCGAGAAAACTAGGTTCTTCTTTACGTGAGTGACTTTTGGTGAGATTTGTTGCAAAGCATTACCACAGCAAGAGCCGACTAATACAACGTTCTCCAAATCACTGCCATGTCCACGGCTGCCACCGAGCCTACGTGTAAGGCACCTGTGTCCTCGAACTTTGAGAACTCCTGAATTCTCGGTGCCTCTCCAACACAATGTACATGGCTAAGGTGTCCCCAGATAACTTCACTAACGTACCACCGAGACCGCCCTAAGCTTTTATTGAACGCAATGCAACGCTCTTTCTATTCGTTTTCCATTTCGACGTCGGTAAAATGCTTTCCGTCAATCTAAAAGGATGGAAAATCGGCACAAAACACTCTGCGGATAGTTGTTTTTCACAAAGGAAAATCACAAACGAAACAGGCATTTCACCGGGTGTAGAGCACTAACGCCCCCTGGTGCCTCTAAATGCCAAGTGAACAGAGGCGCTTAATTAAATATCGAATCCCAGCTCTCTCCGCTTGAGAGGGAGAGCAAGCCATTCTCAAGTGGAGGAGGGATGTTTTCAGCAGCTATCTGCAACATTCTGTGGACCTGGCCACTGTGTAGCTACAAAGAAACCTTTTGTCTGAGGAAACTCACTAAAGAAACTTGAAAGTGGAGAAAGAGAGAAAGAATGAGACAATACCCTCTTCTTGGTGACTCATTCACTTATTCGTTCACTTACCAAAGCAAATATCCACTACGTGTAGAGAGTACTGTGCTGAAAACCGCACAGAACACGGAGACGTACCCCCATTCGCAGGGAGGTTAGATACCAGAGAGGGAGACAAGATGTAGATTACCTTACGGCCGTTCCGCACATGTCTTGTTAAACAGTTTACAGCTTCAGGGGAGAGAAGGGATCCAGAAATCGCCTGGATTCTCAGTGAAGTCTTCCCAGAGAAGCAGGTGCAAAATAGGTGGACTGGAAGAAACAAAACAATTAACCTCGTGGGTAGATATGAAACGGAGCAGAGGTGCACAGATATTTAGACCCCGTTCTTCCTTGAAACGTCTAGAAAGTGAAACTGAAGCCAAATTACGGAGGGCCTTGAGTGTCAGTCTTAGGAGCTTGGCCGTATGGGGATGACAGCGGGTGCCACGGACGGCTCGGAAGAGGGCAAGGGCATAACCCAAGAGCCCTGGGAGGTGTAGGAGAGGTCGCAGCGAGGGAGGTAGAAAGGCATGCGATTCTCCGAAGCAGTCACCGTAAGCCAGGTGTAAACTCATAACCAGTAGACGCGGAGTAAGGGCGACACAGATGGCAGGGAGGAGTACGAGGGACACTAGAAAGGAAAACGGTCAGGGCTTCACCAGGGATTGGGTGCATTCCTTTCTCCCTCTAACAGAGGTTATCAGTAACCGGGCTGGTCGCTGGGAATCAAGAGCAAGCAAAAAGGCGTGATCTCTTCTTCCTCACGGACCACGGGGTAAACTTACCTACCTGAAACTGGATGTGAAAGGCGACGACGGCCATAAGCGAGAGGTGCGTGGTGTCACGTGAGCTACGGTAGGGGGACGTGATGAGTTGAGTCGGTAAGGGGACGCTTTCTTGACCAAGTGACACCTGAGAAGAGATGAGAAGGGTGAGGCGGCATCAGTCAGCTGCAAACTAAACAGAGGGACACTTCCTGCAGAGGGGCAGCACGGGCGATGCGCCGTTGTAAGTATGCAGGCCTGAGAGGAGGCCACTGTGGGCAGGATGATTGAGAATGAAAGGAAGGAGCTGCAAGACGAGGCCGCAGAGATCACGCTCCACCCTGCCCAGGGGATGCCCTGCCCTGCGGACTAGCACACCCAGAGAGAGAGTACCAGTGCACAGCCAGATGAGAAGCCCGCTCGAGAACGCAAGCCAACGCTGCTTCTTTCGCCAAGAAAGTCTTGCCTGGTAAACTAAACAGCGTATCCATAGAGCGGACACGTGATTTACATTCTGAAGCAGGCGCCCCGCCTTACGGAACGGCGACGGTTCTCAGGGGGGCCGGGCAGGAGCCGCTCCGCGCGTCTGTGCCAGGGACCCACCCGCCTGCGGGACCTCCGGCCGCCTCGCAGGAAGCTACGACGCCCAGTCCCACGGCTACCTGTGCAGCGAGGTGTACTCCGCGGACGCGTGCCACACACACTTCAAGCGGGAGCGCGGCCTGAGTGGCAAGGCGAGAGGCCGGCCTGCCGCGCAAACCAAGAAGGCGCTCTTCGGCCTGGGCCTAAGTGCTTGCGCCGCCCCCCTGGGCCTGCCGGGCTCTGAGGGCCCTGCCCTGGACACCCTGCCCCCCTGCCCTTGGTTCAGTCACAGCAGAGGTGGCCACACCCACACCCTCTGTGACCTCGGCGTTCCACCCTCCTGCAGCCCCGCCCGCCCCCCTCCGCCGGTTGCCCTGGGCTACGGAAGCTGCATCCTGGGGCCAGGGGGTTCCCAGGAGGCCAAGGGAAGACACGATGGCCTTCAATGAGTCGCAGAGGCCTTACGTGGCCTTGTGTGGTTGGGCTCACCTCTGACGTTTCAGTGAACTCTGCGAGAAGACAGGGACCTACCTGCAGCCTCACAGTTGGGCTCCACGGTAAGGTGTGCGGGACAGACCTCAAACTGACCCACGGCATGGAGCAACACCCGCCATCGAGAGGTCTACAAGAGAGCCGCTGCAGCTAGCCCACAGGTCCGAGAAAACTAGGTTCTTCTTTACGTGAGTGAGTTTTGGGGAGATTTGTTGCAAAGCATTACCACAGCAAGAGCCGACTAATACAACGTTCTCCAAATCACTGCCATGTCCACGGCTGCCACCGAGCCTACGTGTAAGGCACCTGTGTCCTCGAACTTTGAGAACTCCTGAATTCTCGGTGCCTCTCCAACACAATGTACGTGGCTAAGGTGTCCCCAGATAACTTCACTAACGTACCACCGAGACCGCCCTAAGCTTTTATTGAACGCAATGCAACGCTCTTTCTATTCGTTTTCCGTTTCGACGTCGGTAAAATGCTTTCCGTCAATCTAAAAGGATGGAAAATCGGCACAAAACACTCTGCGGATAGTTGTTTTTCACAAAGGAAAATCACAAACGAAACAGGCATTTCACCGGGTGTAGAGCACTAACGCCCCCTGGTGCCTCTAAATGCCAAGTGAACAGAGGCGCTTAATTAAATATCGAATCCCAGCTCTCTCCGCTTGAGAGGGAGAGCAAGCCATTCTCAATTGGAGGAGGGATGTTTTCAGCAGCTATCTGCAACATTCTGTGGACCTGGCCACTGTGTAGCTACAAAGAAACCTTTTGTCTGAGGAAACTAACTAAAGAAACTTGAAAGTGGAGAAAGAGAGAAAGAATGAGACAATACCCTCTTCTTGGTGACTCATTCACTTATTCGTTCACTTACCAAAGCAAATATCCACTACGTGTAGAGAGTACTGTGCTGAAAACCGCACAGAACACGGAGACGTACCCCCATTCGCAGGGAGGTTAGATACCAGAGAGGGAGACAAGATGTAGATTACCTTACGGCCGTTCCGCACATGTCTTGTTAAACAGTTTACAGCTTCAGGGGAGAGAAGGGATCCAGAAATCGCCTGGATTCTCAGTGAAGTCTTCCCAGAGAAGCAGGTGCAAAATAGGTGGACTGGAAGAAAAAAAACAATTAACCTCGTGGGTAGATATGAAACGGAGCAGAGGTGCACAGATATTTAGACCCCGTTCTTCCTTGAAACGTCTAGAAAGTGAAACTGAAACCAAATTACAGAGGGCCTTGAGTGTCAGTCTTAGGAGCTTGGCCGTATGGGGATGACAGCGGGTGCCACGGACGGCTCGGAAGAGGGCAAGGGCATAACCCAAGAGCCCTGGGAGGTGTAGGAGAGGTCGCAGCGAGGGAGGTAGAAAGGCATGCGATTCTCCGAAGCAGTCACCGTAAGCCAGGTGTAAACTCATAACCGGTAGACGCGGAGTAAGGGCGACACAGATGGCAGGGAGGAGTACGAGGGACACTAGAAAGGAAAACGGTCAGGGCTTCACCAGGGATTGGGTGCATTCCTTTCTCCCTCTAACAGAGGTTATCAGTCACCGGGCTGGTCGCTGGGAATCAAGAGCAAGCAAAACAGGCGTGATCTCTTCTTCCTCACGGACCACGGGGTAAACTTACCTACCTGAAACTGGATGTGAAAGGCGACGACGGCCATAAGCGAGAGGTGCGTGGTGTCACGTGAGCTACGGTAGGGGGACGTGATGAGTTGAGTCGGTAAGGGGACGCTTTCTTGACCAAGTGACACCTGAGAAGAGATGAGAAGGGTGAGGCGGCATCAGTCAGCTGCAAACTAAACAGAGGGACACTTCCTGCAGAGGGGCAGCACGGGCGATGCACCGTTGTAAGTATGCAGGCCTGAGAGGAGGCCACTGTGGGCAGGATGATTGAGAATGAAAGGAAGGAGCTGCAAGACGAGGCCGCAGAGATCACGCTCCACCCTGCCCAGGGGATGCCCTGCCCTGCGGACTAGCACACCCAGAGAGAGAGTACCAGTGCACAGCCAGATGAGAAGCCCGCTCGAGAACGCAAGCCAACGCTGCTTCTTTCGCCAAGAAAGTCTTGCCTGGTAAACTAAACAGCGTATCCATAGAGCGGACACGTGATTTACATTCTGAAGCAGGCGCCCCGCCTTACGGAACGGCGACGGTTCTCAGGGGGGCCGGGCAGGAGCCGCTCCGCGCGTCTGTGCCAGGGACCCACCCGCCTGCGGGACCTCCGGCCGCCTCGCAGGAAGCTACGACGCCCAGTCCCACGGCTACCTGTGCAGCGAGGTGTACTCCGCGGACGCGTGCCACACACACTTCAAGCGGGAGCGCGGCCTGAGTGGCAAGGCGAGAGGCCGGCCTGCCGCGCAGACCAAGAAGGCGCTCTTCGGCCTGGGCCTAGGTGCTTGCGCCGCCCCCCTGGGCCTGCCGGGCTCTGAGGGCCCTGCCCTGGACACCCTGCCCCCCTGCCCTTGGTTCAGTCACAGCAGAGGTGGCCACACCCACACCCTCTGTGACCTCGGCGTTCCACCCTCCTGCAGCCCCGCCCGCCCCCCTCCGCCGGTTGCCCTGGGCTACGGAAGCTGCATCCTGGGGCCAGGGGGTTCCCAGGAGGCCAAGGGAAGACACGATGGCCTTCAATGAGTCGCAGAGGCCTTACGTGGCCTTGTGTGGTTGGGCTCACCTCTGACATTTCAGTGAACTCTGCGACAAGACAGGGACCTACCTGCAGCCTCACAGTTGGGCTCCACGGTAAGGTGTGCGGGACAGACCTCAAACTGACCCACGGCATGGAGCAACACCCGCCATCGAGAGGTCTACAAGAGAGCCGCTGCAGCTAGCCCACAGGTCCGAGAAAACTAGGTTCTTCTTTACGTAAGTGAGTTTTGGGGAGATTTGTTGCAAAGCATTACCACAGCAAGAGCCGACTAATACAACGTTCTCCAAATCACTGCCATGTCCACGGCTGCCACCGAGCCTACGTGTAAGGCACCTGTGTCCTCGAACTTTGAGAACTCCTGAATTCTCGGTGCCTCTCCAACACAATGTACGTGGCTAAGGTGTCCCCAGATAACTTCACTAACGTACCACCGAGACCGCCCTAAGCTTTTATTGAACGCAATGCAACGCTCTTTCTATTCGTTTTCCGTTTCGACGTCGGTAAAATGCTTTCCGTCAATCTAAAAGGATGGAAAATCGGCACAAAACACTCTGCGGATAGTTGTTTTTCACAAAGGAAAATCACAAACGAAACAGGCATTTCACCGGGTGTAGAGCACTAACGCCCCCTGGTGCCTCTAAATGCCAAGTGCACAGAGGCGCTTAATTAAATATCGAATCCCAGCTCTCTCCGCTTGAGAGGGAGAGCAAGCCATTCTCAAGTGGAGGAGGGATGTTTTCAGCAGCTATCTGCAACATTCTGTGGACCTGGCCACTGTGTAGCTACAAAGAAACCTTTTGTCTGAGGAAACTAACTAAAGAAACTTGAAAGTGGAGAAAGAGAGAAAGAATGAGACAATACCCTCTTCTTGGTGACTCATTCACTTATTCGTTCACTTACCAAAGCAAATATCCACTACGTGTAGAGAGTACTGTGCTGAAAACCGCACAGAACACGGAGACGTACCCCCATTCGCAGGGAGGTTAGATACCAGAGAGGGAGACAAGATGTAGATTACCTTACGGCCGTTCCGCACATGTCTTGTTAAACAGTTTACAGCTTCAGGGGAGAGAAGGGATCCAGAAATCGCCTGGATTCTCAGTGAAGTCTTCCCAGAGAAGCAGGTGCAAAATAGGTGGACTGGAAGAAAAAAAACAATTAACCTCGTGGGTAGATATGAAACGGAGCAGAGGTGCACAGATATTTAGACCCCGTTCTTCCTTGAAACGTCTAGAAAGTGAAACTGAAGCCAAATTACGGAGGGCCTTGAGTGTCAGTCTTAGGAGCTTGGCCGTATGGGGATGACAGCGGGTGCCACGGACGGCTCGGAAGAGGGCAAGGGCATAACCCAAGAGCCCTGGGAGGTGTAGGAGAGGTCGCAGCGAGGGAGGTAGAAAGGCATGCGATTCTCCGAAGCAGTCACCGTAAGCCAGGTGTAAACTCATAACCGGTAGACGCGGAGTAAGGGCGACACAGATGGCAGGGAGGAGTACGAGGGACACTAGAAAGGAAAACGGTCAGGGCTTCACCAGGGATTGGGTGCATTCCTTTCTCCCTCTAACAGAGGTTATCAGTAACCGGGCTGGTCGCTGGGAATCAAGAGCAAGCAAAACAGGCGTGATCTCTTCTTCCTCACGGACCACGGGGTAAACTTACCTACCTGAAACTGGATGTGAAAGGCGACGACGGCCATAAGCGAGAGGTGCGTGGTGTCACGTGAGCTACGGTAGGGGGACGTGATGAGTTGAGTCGGTAAGGGGACGCTTTCTTGACCAAGTGACACCTGAGAAGAGATGAGAAGGGTGAGGCGGCATCAGTCAGCTGCAAACTAAACAGAGGGACACTTCCTGCAGAGGGGCAGCACGGGCGATGCGCCGTTGTAAGTATGCAGGCCTGAGAGGAGGCCACTGTGGGCAGGATGATTGAGAATGAAAGGAAGGAGCTGCAAGACGAGGCCGCAGAGATCACGCTCCACCCTGCCCAGGGGATGCCCTGCCCTGCGGACTAGCACACCCAGAGAGAGAGTACCAGTGCACAGCCAGATGAGAAGCCCGCTCGAGAACGCAAGCCAACGCTGCTTCTTTCGCCAAGAAAGTCTTGCCTGGTAAACTAAACAGCGTATCCATAGAGCGGACACGTGATTTACATTCTGAAGCAGGCGCCCCGCCTTACGGAACGGCGACGGTTCTCAGGGGGGCCGGGCAGGAGCCGCTCCGCGCGTCTGTGCCAGGGACCCACCCGCCTGCGGGACCTCCGGCCGCCTCGCAGGAAGCTACGACGCCCAGTCCCACGGCTACCTGTGCAGCGAGGTGTACTCCGCGGACGCGTGCCACACACACTTCAAGCGGGAGCGCGGCCTGAGTGGCAAGGCGAGAGGCCGGCCTGCCGCGCAGACCAAGAAGGCGCTCTTCGGCCTGGGCCTAGGTGCTTGCGCCGCCCCCCTGGGCCTGCCGGGCTCTGAGGGCCCTGCCCTGGACACCCTGCCCCCCTGCCCTTGGTTCAGTCACAGCAGAGGTGGCCACACCCACACCCTCTGTGACCTCGGCGTTCCACCCTCCTGCAGCCCCGCCCGCCCCCCTCCGCCGGTTGCCCTGGGCTACGGAAGCTGCATCCTGGGGCCAGGGGGTTCCCAGGAGGCCAAGGGAAGACACGATGGCCTTCAATGAGTCGCAGAGGCCTTACGTGGCCTTGTGTGGTTGGGCTCACCTCTGACGTTTCAGTGAACTCTGCGAGAAGACAGGGACCTACCTGCAGCCTCACAGTTGGGCTCCACGGTAAGGTGTGCGGGACAGACCTCAAACTGACCCACGGCATGGAGCAACACCCGCCATCGAGAGGTCTACAAGAGAGCCGCTGCAGCTAGCCCACAGGTCCGAGAAAACTAGGTTCTTCTTTACGTGAGTGAGTTTTGGGGAGATTTGTTGCAAAGCATTACCACAGCAAGAGCCGACTAATACAACGTTCTCCAAATCACTGCCATGTCCACGGCTGCCACCGAGCCTACGTGTAAGGCACCTGTGTCCTCGAACTTTGAGAACTCCTGAATTCTCGGTGCCTCTCCAACACAATGTACGTGGCTAAGGTGTCCCCAGATAACTTCACTAACGTACCACCGAGACCGCCCTAAGCTTTTATTGAACGCAATGCAACGCTCTTTCTATTCGTTTTCCGTTTCGACGTCGGTAAAATGCTTTCCGTCAATCTAAAAGGATGGAAAATCGGCACAAAACACTCTGCGGATAGTTGTTTTTCACAAAGGAAAATCACAAACGAAACAGGCATTTCACCGGGTGTAGAGCACTAACGCCCCCTGGTGCCTCTAAATGCCAAGTGAACAGAGGCGCTTAATTAAATATCGAATCCCAGCTCTCTCCGCTTGAGAGGGAGAGCAAGCCATTCTCAATTGGAGGAGGGATGTTTTCAGCAGCTATCTGCAACATTCTGTGGACCTGGCCACTGTGTAGCTACAAAGAAACCTTTTGTCTGAGGAAACTAACTAAAGAAACTTGAAAGTGGAGAAAGAGAGAAAGAATGAGACAATACCCTCTTCTTGGTGACTCATTCACTTATTCGTTCACTTACCAAAGCAAATATCCACTACGTGTAGAGAGTACTGTGCTGAAAACCGCACAGAACACGGAGACGTACCCCCATTCGCAGGGAGGTTAGATACCAGAGAGGGAGACAAGATGTAGATTACCTTACGGCCGTTCCGCACATGTCTTGTTAAACAGTTTACAGCTTCAGGGGAGAGAAGGGATCCAGAAATCGCCTGGATTCTCAGTGAAGTCTTCCCAGAGAAGCAGGTGCAAAATAGGTGGACTGGAAGAAAAAAAACAATTAACCTCGTGGGTAGATATGAAACGGAGCAGAGGTGCACAGATATTTAGACCCCGTTCTTCCTTGAAACGTCTAGAAAGTGAAACTGAAACCAAATTACAGAGGGCCTTGAGTGTCAGTCTTAGGAGCTTGGCCGTATGGGGATGACAGCGGGTGCCACGGACGGCTCGGAAGAGGGCAAGGGCATAACCCAAGAGCCCTGGGAGGTGTAGGAGAGGTCGCAGCGAGGGAGGTAGAAAGGCATGCGATTCTCCGAAGCAGTCACCGTAAGCCAGGTGTAAACTCATAACCGGTAGACGCGGAGTAAGGGCGACACAGATGGCAGGGAGGAGTACGAGGGACACTAGAAAGGAAAACGGTCAGGGCTTCACCAGGGATTGGGTGCATTCCTTTCTCCCTCTAACAGAGGTTATCAGTCACCGGGCTGGTCGCTGGGAATCAAGAGCAAGCAAAACAGGCGTGATCTCTTCTTCCTCACGGACCACGGGGTAAACTTACCTACCTGAAACTGGATGTGAAAGGCGACGACGGCCATAAGCGAGAGGTGCGTGGTGTCACGTGAGCTACGGTAGGGGGACGTGATGAGTTGAGTCGGTAAGGGGACGCTTTCTTGACCAAGTGACACCTGAGAAGAGATGAGAAGGGTGAGGCGGCATCAGTCAGCTGCAAACTAAACAGAGGGACACTTCCTGCAGAGGGGCAGCACGGGCGATGCACCGTTGTAAGTATGCAGGCCTGAGAGGAGGCCACTGTGGGCAGGATGATTGAGAATGAAAGGAAGGAGCTGCAAGACGAGGCCGCAGAGATCACGCTCCACCCTGCCCAGGGGATGCCCTGCCCTGCGGACTAGCACACCCAGAGAGAGAGTACCAGTGCACAGCCAGATGAGAAGCCCGCTCGAGAACGCAAGCCAACGCTGCTTCTTTCGCCAAGAAAGTCTTGCCTGGTAAACTAAACAGCGTATCCATAGAGCGGACACGTGATTTACATTCTGAAGCAGGCGCCCCGCCTTACGGAACGGCGACGGTTCTCAGGGGGGCCGGGCAGGAGCCGCTCCGCGCGTCTGTGCCAGGGACCCACCCGCCTGCGGGACCTCCGGCCGCCTCGCAGGAAGCTACGACGCCCAGTCCCACGGCTACCTGTGCAGCGAGGTGGACTCCGCGGACGCGTGCCACACACACTTCAAGCGGGAGCGCGGCCTGAGTGGCAAGGCGAGAGGCCGGCCTGCCGCGCAGACCAAGAAGGCGCTCTTCGGCCTGGGCCTAGGTGCTTGCGCCGCCCCCCTGGGCCTGCCGGGCTCTGAGGGCCCTGCCCTGGACACCCTGCCCCCCTGCCCTTGGTTCAGTCACAGCAGAGGTGGCCACACCCACACCCTCTGTGACCTCGGCGTTCCACCCTCCTGCAGCCCCGCCCGCCCCCCTCCGCCGGTTGCCCTGGGCTACGGAAGCTGCATCCTGGGGCCAGGGGGTTCCCAGGAGGCCAAGGGAAGACACGATGGCCTTCAATGAGTCGCAGAGGCCTTACGTGGCCTTGTGTGGTTGGGCTCACCTCTGACATTTCAGTGAACTCTGCGACAAGACAGGGACCTACCTGCAGCCTCACAGTTGGGCTCCACGGTAAGGTGTGCGGGACAGACCTCAAACTGACCCACGGCATGGAGCAACACCCGCCATCGAGAGGTCTACAAGAGAGCCGCTGCAGCTAGCCCACAGGTCCGAGAAAACTAGGTTCTTCTTTACGTAAGTGAGTTTTGGGGAGATTTGTTGCAAAGCATTACCACAGCAAGAGCCGACTAATACAACGTTCTCCAAATCACTGCCATGTCCACGGCTGCCACCGAGCCTACGTGTAAGGCACCTGTGTCCTCGAACTTTGAGAACTCCTGAATTCTCGGTGCCTCTCCAACACAATGTACGTGGCTAAGGTGTCCCCAGATAACTTCACTAACGTACCACCGAGACCGCCCTAAGCTTTTATTGAACGCAATGCAACGCTCTTTCTATTCGTTTTCCGTTTCGACGTCGGTAAAATGCTTTCCGTCAATCTAAAAGGATGGAAAATCGGCACAAAACACTCTGCGGATAGTTGTTTTTCACAAAGGAAAATCACAAACGAAACAGGCATTTCACCGGGTGTAGAGCACTAACGCCCCCTGGTGCCTCTAAATGCCAAGTGCACAGAGGCGCTTAATTAAATATCGAATCCCAGCTCTCTCCGCTTGAGAGGGAGAGCAAGCCATTCTCAAGTGGAGGAGGGATGTTTTCAGCAGCTATCTGCAACATTCTGTGGACCTGGCCACTGTGTAGCTACAAAGAAACCTTTTGTCTGAGGAAACTAACTAAAGAAACTTGAAAGTGGAGAAAGAGAGAAAGAATGAGACAATACCCTCTTCTTGGTGACTCATTCACTTATTCGTTCACTTACCAAAGCAAATATCCACTACGTGTAGAGAGTACTGTGCTGAAAACCGCACAGAACACGGAGACGTACCCCCATTCGCAGGGAGGTTAGATACCAGAGAGGGAGACAAGATGTAGATTACCTTACGGCCGTTCCGCACATGTCTTGTTAAACAGTTTACAGCTTCAGGGGAGAGAAGGGATCCAGAAATCGCCTGGATTCTCAGTGAAGTCTTCCCAGAGAAGCAGGTGCAAAATAGGTGGACTGGAAGAAAAAAAACAATTAACCTCGTGGGTAGATATGAAACGGAGCAGAGGTGCACAGATATTTAGACCCCGTTCTTCCTTGAAACGTCTAGAAAGTGAAACTGAAGCCAAATTACGGAGGGCCTTGAGTGTCAGTCTTAGGAGCTTGGCCGTATGGGGATGACAGCGGGTGCCACGGACGGCTCGGAAGAGGGCAAGGGCATAACCCAAGAGCCCTGGGAGGTGTAGGAGAGGTCGCAGCGAGGGAGGTAGAAAGGCATGCGATTCTCCGAAGCAGTCACCGTAAGCCAGGTGTAAACTCATAACCGGTAGACGCGGAGTAAGGGCGACACAGATGGCAGGGAGGAGTACGAGGGACACTAGAAAGGAAAACGGTCAGGGCTTCACCAGGGATTGGGTGCATTCCTTTCTCCCTCTAACAGAGGTTATCAGTAACCGGGCTGGTCGCTGGGAATCAAGAGCAAGCAAAACAGGCGTGATCTCTTCTTCCTCACGGACCACGGGGTAAACTTACCTACCTGAAACTGGATGTGAAAGGCGACGACGGCCATAAGCGAGAGGTGCGTGGTGTCACGTGAGCTACGGTAGGGGGACGTGATGAGTTGAGTCGGTAAGGGGACGCTTTCTTGACCAAGTGACACCTGAGAAGAGATGAGAAGGGTGAGGCGGCATCAGTCAGCTGCAAACTAAACAGAGGGACACTTCCTGCAGAGGGGCAGCACGGGCGATGCGCCGTTGTAAGTATGCAGGCCTGAGAGGAGGCCACTGTGGGCAGGATGATTGAGAATGAAAGGAAGGAGCTGCAAGACGAGGCCGCAGAGATCACGCTCCACCCTGCCCAGGGGATGCCCTGCCCTGCGGACTAGCACACCCAGAGAGAGAGTACCAGTGCACAGCCAGATGAGAAGCCCGCTCGAGAACGCAAGCCAACGCTGCTTCTTTCGCCAAGAAAGTCTTGCCTGGTAAACTAAACAGCGTATCCATAGAGCGGACACGTGATTTACATTCTGAAGCAGGCGCCCCGCCTTACGGAACGGCGACGGTTCTCAGGGGGGCCGGGCAGGAGCCGCTCCGCGCGTCTGTGCCAGGGACCCACCCGCCTGCGGGACCTCCGGCCGCCTCGCAGGAAGCTACGACGCCCAGTCCCACGGCTACCTGTGCAGCGAGGTGTACTCCGCGGACGCGTGCCACACACACTTCAAGCGGGAGCGCGGCCTGAGTGGCAAGGCGAGAGGCCGGCCTGCCGCGCAGACCAAGAAGGCGCTCTTCGGCCTGGGCCTAGGTGCTTGCGCCGCCCCCCTGGGCCTGCCGGGCTCTGAGGGCCCTGCCCTGGACACCCTGCCCCCCTGCCCTTGGTTCAGTCACAGCAGAGGTGGCCACACCCACACCCTCTGTGACCTCGGCGTTCCACCCTCCTGCAGCCCCGCCCGCCCCCCTCCGCCGGTTGCCCTGGGCTACGGAAGCGGCATCCTGGGGCCAGGGGGTTCCCAGGAGGCCAAGGGAAGACACGATGGCCTTCAATGAGTCGCAGAGGCCTTACGTGGCCTTGTGTGGTTGGGCTCACCTCTGACGTTTCAGTGAACTCTGCGAGAAGACAGGGACCTACCTGCAGCCTCACAGTTGGGCTCCACGGTAAGGTGTGCGGGACAGACCTCAAACTGACCCACGGCATGGAGCAACACCCGCCATCGAGAGGTCTACAAGAGAGCCGCTGCAGCTAGCCCACAGGTCCGAGAAAACTAGATTCTTCTTTACGTAAGTGAGTTTTGGGGAGATGTGTTGCAAAGCATTACCACAGCAAGAGCCGACTAATACAACGTTCTCCAAATCACTGCCATGTCCACGGCTGCCACCGAGCCTACGTGTAAGGCACCTGTGTCCTCGAACTTTGAGAACTCCTGAATTCTCGGTGCCTCTCCAACACAATGTACGTGGCTAAGGTGTCCCCAGATAACTTCACTAACGTACCACCGAGACCGCCCTAAGCTTTTATTGAACGCAATGCAACGCTCTTTCTATTCGTTTTCCGTTTCGACGTCGGTAAAATGCTTTCCGTCAATCTAAAAGGATGGAAAATCGGCACAAAACACTCTGCGGATAGTTGTTTTTCACAAAGGAAAATCACAAACGAAACAGGCATTTCACCGGGTGTAGAGCACTAACGCCCCCTGGTGCCTCTAAATGCCAAGTGGACAGAGGCGCTTAATTAAATATCGAATCCCAGCTCTCTCCGCTTGAGAGGGAGAGCAAGCCATTCTCAAGTGGAGGAGGGATGGTTTCAGCAGCTATCTGCAACATTCTGTGGACCTGGCCACTGTGTAGCTACAAAGAAACCTTTTGTCTGAGGAAACTAACTAAAGAAACTTGAAAGTGGAAAAAGAGAGAAAGAATGAGACAATACCCTCTTCTTGGTGACTCATTCACTTATTCGTTCACTTACCAAAGCAAATATCCACTACGTGTAGCGAGTACTGTGCTGAAAACCGCACAGAACACGGAGACGTACCCCCATTCGCAGGGAGGTTAGATACCAGAGAGGGAGACAAGATGTAGATTACCTTACGGCCGTTCCGCACATGTCTTGTTAAACAGTTTACAGCTTCAGGGGAGAGAAGGGATCCAGAAATCGCCTGGATTCTCAGTGAAGTCTTCCCAGAGAAGCAGGTGCAAAATAGGTGGACTGGAAGAAAAAAAACAATTAACCTCGTGGGTAGATATGAAACGGAGCAGAGGTACACAGATATTTAGACCCCGTTCTTCCTTGAAACGTCTAGAAAGTGAAACTGAAGCCAAATTACGGAGGGCCTTGAGTGTCAGTCTTAGGAGCTTGGCCGTATGGGGATGACAGCGGGTGCCACGGACGGCTCGGAAGAGGGCAAGGGCATAACCCAAGAGCCCTGGGAGGTGTAGGAGAGGTCGCAGCAAGGGAGGTAGAAAGGCATGCGATTCTCCGAAGCAGTCACCGTAAGCCAGGTGTAAACTCATAACCGGTAGACGCGGAGTAAGGGCGACACAGATGGCAGGGAGGAGTACGAGGGACACTAGAAAGGAAAACGGTCAGGGCTTCACCAGGGATTGGGTGCATTCCTTTCTCC
This sequence comes from Orcinus orca, assembly GCF_937001465.1. Lineage (NCBI taxonomy): Eukaryota > Metazoa > Chordata > Mammalia > Artiodactyla > Delphinidae > Orcinus > Orcinus orca. The sequence continues at coordinate 1,777,886 of NC_064559.1, read as the reverse complement.
CTCTAACAGAGGTTATCAGTAACCGGGCTGGTCGCTGGGAATCAAGAGCAAGCAAAACAGGCGTGATCTCTTCTTCCTCACGGACCACGGGGTAAACTTACCTACCTGAAACTGGATGTGAAAGGCGACGACGGCCATAAGCGAGAGGTGCGTGGTGTCACGTGAGCTACGGTAGGGGGACGTGATGAGTTGAGTCGGTAAGGGGACGCTTTCTTGACCAAGTGACACCTGAGAAGAGATGAGAAGGGTGAGGCGGCATCAGTCAGCTGCAAACTAAACAGAGGGACACTTCCTGCAGAGGGGCAGCACGGGCGATGCGCCGTTGTAAGTATGCAGGCCTGAGAGGAGGCCACTGTGGGCAGGATGATTGAGAATGAAAGGAAGGAGCTGCAAGACGAGGCCGCAGAGATCACGCTCCACCCTGCCCAGGGGATGCCCTGCCCTGCGGACTAGCACACCCAGAGAGAGAGTACCAGTGCACAGCCAGATGAGAAGCCCGCTCGAGAACGCAAGCCAACGCTGCTTCTTTCGCCAAGAAAGTCTTGCCTGGTAAACTAAACAGCGTATCCATAGAGCGGACACGTGATTTACATTCTGAAGCAGGCGCCCCGCCTTACGGAACGGCGACGGTTCTCAGGGGGGCCGGGCAGGAGCCGCTCCGCGCGTCTGTGCCAGGGACCCACCCGCCTGCGGGACCTCCGGCCGCCTCGCAGGAAGCTACGACGCCCAGTCCCACGGCTACCTGTGCAGCGAGGTGTACTCCGCGGACGCGTGCCACACACACTTCAAGCGGGAGCGCGGCCTGAGTGGCAAGGCGAGAGGCCGGCCTGCCGCGCAGACCAAGAAGGCGCTCTTCGGCCTGGGCCTAGGTGCTTGCGCCGCCCCCCTGGGCCTGCCGGGCTCTGAGGGCCCTGCCCTGGACACCCTGCCCCCCTGCCCTTGGTTCAGTCACAGCAGAGGTGGCCACACCCACACCCTCTGTGACCTCGGCGTTCCACCCTCCTGCAGCCCCGCCCGCCCCCCTCCGCCGGTTGCCCTGGGCTACGGAAGCTGCATCCTGGGGCCAGGGGGTTCCCAGGAGGCCAAGGGAAGACACGATGGCCTTCAATGAGTCGCAGAGGCCTTACGTGGCCTTGTGTGGTTGGGCTCACCTCTGACGTTTCAGTGAACTCTGCGAGAAGACAGGGACCTACCTGCAGCCTCACAGTTGGGCTCCACGGTAAGGTGTGCGGGACAGACCTCAAACTGACCCACGGCATGGAGCAACACCCGCCATCAAGAGGTCTACAAGAGAGCCGCTGCAGCTAGCCCACAGGTCCGAGAAAACTAGGTTCTTCTTTACGTAAGTGAGTTTTGGGGAGATTTGTTGCAAAGCATTACCACAGCAAGAGCCGACTAATACAACGTTCTCCAAATCACTGCCATGTCCACGGCTGCCACCGAGCCTACGTGTAAGGCACCTGTGTCCTCGAACTTTGAGAACTCCTGAATTCTCGGTGCCTCTCCAACACAATGTACGTGGCTAAGGTGTCCCCAGATAACTTCACTAACATACCACCGAGACCGCCCTAAGCTTTTATTGAACGCAATGCAACGCTCTTTCTATTCGTTTTCCGTTTCGACGTCGGTAAAATGCTTTCCGTCAATCTAAAAGGATGGAAAATCGGCACAAAACACTCTGCGGATAGTTGTTTTTCACAAAGGAAAATCACAAACGAAACAGGCATTTCACCGGGTGTAGAGCACTAACGCCCCCTAGTGCCTCTAAATGCCAAGTGCACAGAGGCGCTTAATTAAATATCGAATCCCAGCTCTCTCCGCTTGAGAGGGAGAGCAAGCCATTCTCAAGTGGAGGAGGGATGGTTTCAGCAGCTATCTGCAACATTCTGTGGACCTGGCCACTGTGTAGCTACAAAGAAACCTTTTGTCTGAGGAAACTAACTAAAGAAACTTGAAAGTGGAAAAAGAGAGAAAGAATGAGACAATACCCTCTTCTTGGTGACTCATTCACTTATTCGTTCACTTACCAAAGCAAATATCCACTACGTGTAGAGAGTACTGTGCTGAAAACCGCACAGAACACGGAGACGTACCCCCATTCGCAGGGAGGTTAGATACCAGAGAGGGAGACAAGATGTAGATTACCTTACGGCCGTTCCGCACATGTCTTGTTAAACAGTTTACAGCTTCAGGGGAGAGAAGGGATCCAGAAATCGCCTGGATTCTCAGTGAAGTCTTCCCAGAGAAGCAGGTGCAAAATAGGTGGACTGGAAGAAACAAAACAATTAACCTCGTGGCTAGATATGAAACGGAGCAGAGGTGCACAGATATTTAGACCCCGTTCTTCCTTGAAACGTCTAGAAAGTGAAACTGAAGCCAAATTACGGAGGGCCTTGAGTGTCAGTCTTTAGGAGCTTGGCCGTATGGGGATGACAGCGGGTGCCACGGACGGCTCGGAAGAGGGCAAGGGCATAACCCAAGAGCCCTGGGAGGTGTAGGGGAGGTCGCAGCGAGGGAGGTAGAAAGGCATGCGATTCTCCGAAGCAGTCACCGTAAGCCAGGTGTAAACTCATAAACGGTAGACGCGGAGTAAGGGCGACACAGATGGCAGGGAGGAGTACGAGGGACACTAGAAAGGAAAACGGTCAGGGCTTCACCAGGGATTGGGTGCATTCCTTTCTCCCTCTAACAGAGGTTATCAGTAACCGGGCTGGTCGCTGGGAATCAAGAGCAGGCAAAACAGGCGTGATCTCTTCTTCCTCACGGACCACGGGGTAAACTTACCTACCTGAAACTGGATGTGAAAGGCGACGACGGCCATAAGCGAGAGGTGCGTGGTGTCACGTGAGCCACGGTAGGGGGATGTGATGAGTTGAGTCGGTAAGGGGACGCTTTCTTGACCAAGTGACACCTGAGAAGAGATGAGAAGGGTGAGGCGGCATCAGTCAGCTGCAAACTAAACAGAGGGACACTTCCTGCAGAGGGGCAGCACGGGCGATGCGCCGTTGTAAGTATGCAGGCCTGAGAGGAGGCCACCGTGGGCAGGATGATTGAGAATGAAAGGAAGGAGCTGCAAGACGAGGCCGCAGAGATCACGCTCCACCCTGCCCAGGGGATGCCCTGCCCTGCGGACTAGCACACCCAGAGAGAGAGTACCAGTGCACAGCCAGATGAGAAGCCCGCTCGAGAACGCAAGCCAACGCTGCTTCTTTCGCCAAGAAAGTCTTGCCTGGTAAACTAAACAGCGTATCCATAGAGCGGACACGTGATTTACATTCTGAAGCAGGCGCCCCGCCTTACGGAACGGCGACGGTTCTCAGGGGGGCCGGGCAGGAGCCGCTCCGCGCGTCTGTGCCAGGGACCCACCCGCCTGCGGGACCTCCGGCCGCCTCGCAGGAAGCTACGACGCCCAGTCCCACGGCTACCTGTGCAGCGAGGTGTACTCCGCGGACGCGTGCCACACACACTTCAAGCGGGAGCGCGGCCTGAGTGGCAAGGCGAGAGGCCGGCCTGCCGCGCAGACCAAGAAGGCGCTCTTCGGCCTGGGCCTAGGTGCTTGCGCCGCCCCCCTGGGCCTGCCGGGCTCTGAGGGCCCTGCCCTGGACACCCTGCCCCCCTGCCCTTGGTTCAGTCACAGCAGAGGTGGCCACACCCACACCCTCTGTGACCTCGGCGTTCCACCCTCCTGCAGCCCCGCCCGCCCCCCTCCGCCGGTTGCCCTGGGCTACGGAAGCTGCATCCTGGGGCCAGGGGGTTCCCAGGAGGCCAAGGGAAGACACGATGGCCTTCAATGAGTCGCAGAGGCCTTACGTGGCCTTGTGTGGTTGGGCTCACCTCTGACGTTTCAGTGAACTCTGCGACAAGACAGGGACCTACCTGCAGCCTCACAGTTGGGCTCCACGGTAAGGTGTGCGGGACAGACCTCAAACTGACCCACGGCATGGAGCAACACCCGCCATCGAGAGGTCTACAAGAGAGCCGCTGCAGCTAGCCCACAGGTCCGAGAAAACTAGGTTCTTCTTTACGTAAGTGAGTTTTGGGGAGATTTGTTGCAAAGCATTACCACAGCAAGAGCCGACTAATACAACGTTCTCCAAATCACTGCCATGTCCACGGCTGCCACCGAGCCTACGTGTAAGGCACCTGTGTCCTCGAACTTTGAGAACTCCTGAATTCTCGGTGCCTCTCCAACACAATGTACGTGGCTAAGGTGTCCCCAGATAACTTCACTAACGTACCACCGAGACCGCCCTAAGCTTTTATTGAACGCAATGCAACGCTCTTTCTATTCGTTTTCCGTTTCGACGTCGGTAAAATGCTTTCCGTCAATCTAAAAGGATGGAAAATTGGCACAAAACACTCTGCGGATAGTTGTTTTTCACAAAGGAAAATCACAAACGAAACAGGCATTTCACCGGGTGTAGAGCACTAACGCCCCCTGGTGCCTCTAAATGCCAAGTGCACAGAGGCGCTTAATTAAATATCGAATCCCAGCTCTCTCCGCTTGAGAGGGAGAGCAAGCCATTCTCAAGTGGAGGAGGGATGTTTTCAGCAGCTATCTGCAACATTCTGTGGACCTGGCCACTGTGTAGCTACAAAGAAACCTTTTGTCTGAGGAAACTAACTAAAGAAACTTGAAAGTGGAGAAAGAGAGAAAGAATGAGACAATACCCTCTTCTTGGTGACTCATTCACTTATTCGTTCACTTACCAAAGCAAATATCCACTACGTGTAGAGAGTACTGTGCTGAAAACCGCACAGAACACGGAGACGTACCCCCATTCGCAGGGAGGTTAGATACCAGAGAGGGAGACAAGATGTAGATTACCTTACGGCCGTTCCGCACATGTCTTGTTAAACAGTTTACAGCTTCAGGGGAGAGAAGGGATCCAGAAATCGCCTGGATTCTCAGTGAAGTCTTCCCAGAGAAGCAGGTGCAAAATAGGTGGACTGGAAGAAACAAAACAATTAACCTCGTGGGTAGATATGAAACGGAGCAGAGGTGCACAGATATTTAGACCCCGTTCTTCCTTGAAACGTCTAGAAAGTGAAACTGAAGCCAAATTACGGAGGGCCTTGAGTGTCAGTCTTTAGGAGCTTGGCCGTATGGGGATGACAGCGGGTGCCACGGACGGCTCGGAAGAGGGCAAGGGCATAACCCAAGAGCCCTGGGAGGTGTAGGGGAGGTCGCAGCGAGGGAGGTAGAAAGGCATGCGATTCTCCGAAGCAGTCACCGTAAGCCAGGTGTAAACTCATAAACGGTAGACGCGGAGTAAGGGCGACACAGATGGCAGGGAGGAGTACGAGGGACACTAGAAAGGAAAACGGTCAGGGCTTCACCAGGGATTGGGTGCATTCCTTTCTCCCTCTAACAGAGGTTATCAGTAACCGGGCTGGTCGCTGGGAATCAAGAGCAGGCAAAACAGGCGTGATCTCTTCTTCCTCACGGACCACGGGGTAAACTTACCTACCTGAAACTGGATGTGAAAGGCGACGACGGCCATAAGCGAGAGGTGCGTGGTGTCACGTGAGCCACGGTAGGGGGACGTGATGAGTTGAGTCGGTAAGGGGACGCTTTCTTGACCAAGTGACACCTGAGAAGAGATGAGAAGGGTGAGGCGGCATCAGTCAGCTGCAAACTAAACAGAGGGACACTTCCTGCAGAGGGGCAGCACGGGCGATGCGCCGTTGTAAGTATGCAGGCCTGAGAGGAGGCCACTGTGGGCAGGATGATTGAGAATGAAAGGAAGGAGCTGCAAGACGAGGCCGCAGAGATCACGCTCCACCCTGCCCAGGGGATGCCCTGCCCTGCGGACTAGCACACCCAGAGAGAGAGTACCAGTGCACAGCCAGATGAGAAGCCCGCTCGAGAACGCAAGCCAACGCTGCTTCTTTCGCCAAGAAAGTCTTGCCTGGTAAACTAAACAGCGTATCCATAGAGCGGACACGTGATTTACATTCTGAAGCAGGCGCCCCGCCTTACGGAACGGCGACGGTTCTCGGGGGGCCGGGCAGGAGCCGCTCCGCGCGTCTGTGCCAGGGACCCACCCGCCTGCGGGACCTCCGGCCGCCTCGCAGGAAGCTACGACGCCCAGTCCCACGGCTACCTGTGCAGCGAGGTGTACTCCGCGGACGCGTGCCACACACACTTCAAGCGGGAGCGCGGCCTGAGTGGCAAGGCGAGAGGCCGGCCTGCCGCGCAGACCAAGAAGGCGCTCTTCGGCCTGGGCCTAGGTGCTTGCGCCGCCCCCCTGGGCCTGCCGGGCTCTGAGGGCCCTGCCCTGGACACCCTGCCCCCCTGCCCTTGGTTCAGTCACAGCAGAGGTGGCCACACCCACACCCTCTGTGACCTCGGCGTTCCACCCTCCTGCAGCCCCGCCCGCCCCCCTCCGCCGGTTGCCCTGGGCTACGGAAGCTGCATCCTGGGGCCAGGGGGTTCCCAGGAGGCCAAGGGAAGACACGATGGCCTTCAATGAGTCGCAGAGGCCTTACGTGGCCTTGTGTGGTTGGGCTCACCTCTGACGTTTCAGTGAACTCTGCGAGAAGACAGGGACCTACCTGCAGCCTCACAGTTGGGCTCCACGGTAAGGTGTGCGGGACAGACCTCAAACTGACCCACGGCATGGAGCAACACCCGCCATCGAGAGGTCTACAAGAGAGCCGCTGCAGCTAGCCCACAGGTCCGAGAAAACTAGGTTCTTCTTTACGTAAGTGAGTTTTGGGGAGATTTGTTGCAAAGCATTACCACAGCAAGAGCCGACTAATACAACGTTCTCCAAATCACTGCCATGTCCACGGCTGCCACCGAGCCTACGTGTAAGGCACCTGTGTCCTCGAACTTTGAGAACTCCTGAATTCTCGGTGCCTCTCCAACACAATGTACGTGGCTAAGGTGTCCCCAGATAACTTCACTAACGTACCACCGAGACCGCCCTAAGCTTTTATTGAACGCAATGCAACGCTCTTTCTATTCGTTTTCCGTTTCGACGTCGGTAAAATGCTTTCCGTCAATCTAAAAGGATGGAAAATCGGCACAAAACACTCTGCGCATAGTTGTTTTTCACAAAGGAAAATCACAAACGAAACAGGCATTTCACCGGGTGTAGAGCACTAACGCCCCCTGGTGCCTCTAAATGCCAAGTGCACAGAGGCGCTTAATTAAATATCGAATCCCAGCTCTCTCCGCTTGAGAGGGAGAGCAAGCCATTCTCAAGTGGAGGAGGGATGTTTTCAGCAGCTATCTGCAACATTCTGTGGACCTGGCCACTGTGTAGCTACAAAGAAACCTTTTGTCTGAGGAAACTAACTAAAGAAACTTGAAAGTGGAGAAAGAGAGAAAGAATGAGACAATACCCTCTTCTTGGTGACTCATTCACTTATTCGTTCACTTACCAAAGCAAATATCCACTACGTGTAGAGAGTACTGTGCTGAAAACCGCACAGAACACGGAGACGTACCCCCCATTCGCAGGGAGGTTAGATACCAGAGAGGGAGACAAGATGTAGATTACCTTACGGCCGTTCCGCACATGTCTTGTTAAACAGTTTACAGCTTCAGGGGAGAGAAGGGATCCAGAAATCGCCTGGATTCTCAGTGAAGTCTTCCCAGAGAAGCAGGTGCAAAATAGGTGGACTGGAAGAAACAAAACAATTAACCTCGTGGGTAGATATGAAACGGAGCAGAGGTGCACAGATATTTAGACCCCGTTCTTCCTTGAAACGTCTAGAAAGTGAAACTGAAGCCAAATTACGGAGGGCCTTGAGTGTCAGTCTTAGGAGCTTGGCCGTATGGGGATGACAGCGGGTGCCACGGACGGCTCGGAAGAGGGCAAGGGCATAACCCAAGAGCCCTGGGAGGTGTAGGGGAGGTCGCAGCGAGGGAGGTAGAAAGGCATGCGATTCTCCGAAGCAGTCACCGTAAGCCAGGTGTAAACTCATAACCGGTAGACGCGGAGTAAGGGCGACACAGATGGCAGGGAGGAGTACGAGGGACACTAGAAAGGAAAACGGTCAGGGCTTCACCAGGGATTGGGTGCATTCCTTTCTCCCTCTAACAGAGGTTATCAGTAACCGGGCTGGTCGCTGGGAATCAAGAGCAAGCAAAACAGGCGTGATCTCTTCTTCCTCACGGACCACGGGGTAAACTTACCTACCTGAAACTGGATGTGAAAGGCGACGACGGCCATAAGCGAGAGGTGCGTGGTGTCACGTGAGCTACGGTAGGGGGACGTGATGAGTTGAGTCGGTAAGGGGACGCTTTCTTGACCAAGTGACACCTGAGAAGAGATGAGAAGGGTGAGGCGGCATCAGTCAGCTGCAAACTAAACAGAGGGACACTTCCTGCAGAGGGGCAGCACGGGCGATGCGCCGTTGTAAGTATGCAGGCCTGAGAGGAGGCCACCGTGGGCAGGATGATTGAGAATGAAAGGAAGGAGCTGCAAGACGAGGCCGCAGAGATCACGCTCCACCCTGCCCAGGGGATGCCCTGCCCTGCGGACTAGCACACCCAGAGAGAGAGTACCAGTGCACAGCCAGATGAGAAGCCCGCTCGAGAACGCAAGCCAACGCTGCTTCTTTCGCCAAGAAAGTCTTGCCTGGTAAACTAAACAGCGTATCCATAGAGCGGACACGTGATTTACATTCTGAAGCAGGCGCCCCGCCTTACGGAACGGCGACGGTTCTCAGGGGGGCCGGGCAGGAGCCGCTCCGCGCGTCTGTGCCAGGGACCCACCCGCCTGCGGGACCTCCGGCCGCCTCGCAGGAAGCTACGACGCCCAGTCCCACGGCTACCTGTGCAGCGAGGTGTACTCCGCGGACGCGTGCCACACACACTTCAAGCGGGAGCGCGGCCTGAGTGGCAAGGCGAGAGGCCGGCCTGCCGCGCAGACCAAGAAGGCGCTCTTCGGCCTGGGCCTAGGTGCTTGCGCCGCCCCCCTGGGCCTGCCGGGCTCTGAGGGCCCTGCCCTGGACACCCTGCCCCCCTGCCCTTGGTTCAGTCACAGCAGAGGTGGCCACACCCACACCCTCTGTGACCTCGGCGTTCCACCCTCCTGCAGCCCCGCCCGCCCCCCTCCGCCGGTTGCCCTGGGCTACGGAAGCTGCATCCTGGGGCCAGGGGGTTCCCAGGAGGCCAAGGGAAGACACGATGGCCTTCAATGAGTCGCAGAGGCCTTACGTGGCCTTGTGTGGTTGGGCTCACCTCTGACGTTTCAGTGAACTCTGCGACAAGACAGGGACCTACCTGCAGCCTCACAGTTGGGCTCCACGGTAAGGTGTGCGGGACAGACCTCAAACTGACCCACGGCATGGAGCAACACCCGCCATCGAGAGGTCTACAAGAGAGCCGCTGCAGCTAGCCCACAGGTCCGAGAAAACTAGGTTCTTCTTTACGTGAGTGAGTTTTGGGGAGATTTGTTGCAAAGCATTACCACAGCAAGAGCCGACTAATACAACGTTCTCCAAATCACTGCCATGTCCACGGCTGCCACCGAGCCTACGTGTAAGGCACCTGTGTCCTCGAACTTTGAGAACTCCTGAATTCTCGGTGCCTCTCCAACACAATGTACGTGGCTAAGGTGTCCCCAGATAACTTCACTAACGTACCACCGAGACCGCCCTAAGCTTTTATTGAACGCAATGCAACGCTCTTTCTATTCGTTTTCCGTTTCGACGTCGGTAAAATGCTTTCCGTCAATCTAAAAGGATGGAAAATCGGCACAAAACACTCTGCGGATAGTTGTTTTTCACAAAGGAAAATCACAAACGAAACAGGCATTTCACCGGGTGTAGAGCACTAACGCCCCCTGGTGCCTCTAAATGCCAAGTGAACAGAGGCGCTTAATTAAATATCGAATCCCAGCTCTCTCCGCTTGAGAGGGAGAGCAAGCCATTCTCAAGTGGAGGAGGGATGTTTTCAGCAGCTATCTGCAACATTCTGTGGACCTGGCCACTGTGTAGCTACAAAGAAACCTTTTGTCTGAGGAAACTCACTAAAGAAACTTGAAAGTGGAGAAAGAGAGAAAGAATGAGACAATACCCTCTTCTTGGTGACTCATTCACTTATTCGTTCACTTACCAAAGCAAATATCCACTACGTGTAGAGAGTACTGTGCTGAAAACCGCACAGAACACGGAGACGTACCCCCATTCGCAGGGAGGTTAGATACCAGAGAGGGAGACAAGATGTAGATTACCTTACGGCCGTTCCGCACATGTCTTGTTAAACAGTTTACAGCTTCAGGGGAGAGAAGGGATCCAGAAATCGCCTGGATTCTCAGTGAAGTCTTCCCAGAGAAGCAGGTGCAAAATAGGTGGACTGGAAGAAACAAAACAATTAACCTCGTGGGTAGATATGAAACGGAGCAGAGGTGCACAGATATTTAGACCCCGTTCTTCCTTGAAACGTCTAGAAAGTGAAACTGAAGCCAAATTACGGAGGGCCTTGAGTGTCAGTCTTAGGAGCTTGGCCGTATGGGGATGACAGCGGGTGCCACGGACGGCTCGGAAGAGGGCAAGGGCATAACCCAAGAGCCCTGGGAGGTGTAGGAGAGGTCGCAGCGAGGGAGGTAGAAAGGCATGCGATTCTCCGAAGCAGTCACCGTAAGCCAGGTGTAAACTCATAACCAGTAGACGCGGAGTAAGGGCGACACAGATGGCAGGGAGGAGTACGAGGGACACTAGAAAGGAAAACGGTCAGGGCTTCACCAGGGATTGGGTGCATTCCTTTCTCCCTCTAACAGAGGTTATCAGTAACCGGGCTGGTCGCTGGGAATCAAGAGCAAGCAAAAAGGCGTGATCTCTTCTTCCTCACGGACCACGGGGTAAACTTACCTACCTGAAACTGGATGTGAAAGGCGACGACGGCCATAAGCGAGAGGTGCGTGGTGTCACGTGAGCTACGGTAGGGGGACGTGATGAGTTGAGTCGGTAAGGGGACGCTTTCTTGACCAAGTGACACCTGAGAAGAGATGAGAAGGGTGAGGCGGCATCAGTCAGCTGCAAACTAAACAGAGGGACACTTCCTGCAGAGGGGCAGCACGGGCGATGCGCCGTTGTAAGTATGCAGGCCTGAGAGGAGGCCACTGTGGGCAGGATGATTGAGAATGAAAGGAAGGAGCTGCAAGACGAGGCCGCAGAGATCACGCTCCACCCTGCCCAGGGGATGCCCTGCCCTGCGGACTAGCACACCCAGAGAGAGAGTACCAGTGCACAGCCAGATGAGAAGCCCGCTCGAGAACGCAAGCCAACGCTGCTTCTTTCGCCAAGAAAGTCTTGCCTGGTAAACTAAACAGCGTATCCATAGAGCGGACACGTGATTTACATTCTGAAGCAGGCGCCCCGCCTTACGGAACGGCGACGGTTCTCAGGGGGGCCGGGCAGGAGCCGCTCCGCGCGTCTGTGCCAGGGACCCACCCGCCTGCGGGACCTCCGGCCGCCTCGCAGGAAGCTACGACGCCCAGTCCCACGGCTACCTGTGCAGCGAGGTGTACTCCGCGGACGCGTGCCACACACACTTCAAGCGGGAGCGCGGCCTGAGTGGCAAGGCGAGAGGCCGGCCTGCCGCGCAGACCAAGAAGGCGCTCTTCGGCCTGGGCCTAGGTGCTTGCGCCGCCCCCCTGGGCCTGCCGGGCTCTGAGGGCCCTGCCCTGGACACCCTGCCCCCCTGCCCTTGGTTCAGTCACAGCAGAGGTGGCCACACCCACACCCTCTGTGACCTCGGCGTTCCACCCTCCTGCAGCCCCGCCCGCCCCCCTCCGCCGGTTGCCCTGGGCTACGGAAGCTGCATCCTGGGGCCAGGGGGTTCCCAGGAGGCCAAGGGAAGACACGATGGCCTTCAATGAGTCGCAGAGGCCTTACGTGGCCTTGTGTGGTTGGGCTCACCTCTGACGTTTCAGTGAACTCTGCGAGAAGACAGGGACCTACCTGCAGCCTCACAGTTGGGCTCCACGGTAAGGTGTGCGGGACAGACCTCAAACTGACCCACGGCATGGAGCAACACCCGCCATCGAGAGGTCTACAAGAGAGCCGCTGCAGCTAGCCCACAGGTCCGAGAAAACTAGGTTCTTCTTTACGTGAGTGAGTTTTGGGGAGATTTGTTGCAAAGCATTACCACAGCAAGAGCCGACTAATACAACGTTCTCCAAATCACTGCCATGTCCACGGCTGCCACCGAGCCTACGTGTAAGGCACCTGTGTCCTCGAACTTTGAGAACTCCTGAATTCTCGGTGCCTCTCCAACACAATGTACGTGGCTAAGGTGTCCCCAGATAACTTCACTAACGTACCACCGAGACCGCCCTAAGCTTTTATTGAACGCAATGCAACGCTCTTTCTATTCGTTTTCCGTTTCGACGTCGGTAAAATGCTTTCCGTCAATCTAAAAGGATGGAAAATCGGCACAAAACACTCTGCGGATAGTTGTTTTTCACAAAGGAAAATCACAAACGAAACAGGCATTTCACCGGGTGTAGAGCACTAACGCCCCCTGGTGCCTCTAAATGCCAAGTGAACAGAGGCGCTTAATTAAATATCGAATCCCAGCTCTCTCCGCTTGAGAGGGAGAGCAAGCCATTCTCAATTGGAGGAGGGATGTTTTCAGCAGCTATCTGCAACATTCTGTGGACCTGGCCACTGTGTAGCTACAAAGAAACCTTTTGTCTGAGGAAACTAACTAAAGAAACTTGAAAGTGGAGAAAGAGAGAAAGAATGAGACAATACCCTCTTCTTGGTGACTCATTCACTTATTCGTTCACTTACCAAAGCAAATATCCACTACGTGTAGAGAGTACTGTGCTGAAAACCGCACAGAACACGGAGACGTACCCCCATTCGCAGGGAGGTTAGATACCAGAGAGGGAGACAAGATGTAGATTACCTTACGGCCGTTCCGCACATGTCTTGTTAAACAGTTTACAGCTTCAGGGGAGAGAAGGGATCCAGAAATCGCCTGGATTCTCAGTGAAGTCTTCCCAGAGAAGCAGGTGCAAAATAGGTGGACTGGAAGAAAAAAAACAATTAACCTCGTGGGTAGATATGAAACGGAGCAGAGGTGCACAGATATTTAGACCCCGTTCTTCCTTGAAACGTCTAGAAAGTGAAACTGAAACCAAATTACAGAGGGCCTTGAGTGTCAGTCTTAGGAGCTTGGCCGTATGGGGATGACAGCGGGTGCCACGGACGGCTCGGAAGAGGGCAAGGGCATAACCCAAGAGCCCTGGGAGGTGTAGGAGAGGTCGCAGCGAGGGAGGTAGAAAGGCATGCGATTCTCCGAAGCAGTCACCGTAAGCCAGGTGTAAACTCATAACCGGTAGACGCGGAGTAAGGGCGACACAGATGGCAGGGAGGAGTACGAGGGACACTAGAAAGGAAAACGGTCAGGGCTTCACCAGGGATTGGGTGCATTCCTTTCTCCCTCTAACAGAGGTTATCAGTCACCGGGCTGGTCGCTGGGAATCAAGAGCAAGCAAAACAGGCGTGATCTCTTCTTCCTCACGGACCACGGGGTAAACTTACCTACCTGAAACTGGATGTGAAAGGCGACGACGGCCATAAGCGAGAGGTGCGTGGTGTCACGTGAGCTACGGTAGGGGGACGTGATGAGTTGAGTCGGTAAGGGGACGCTTTCTTGACCAAGTGACACCTGAGAAGAGATGAGAAGGGTGAGGCGGCATCAGTCAGCTGCAAACTAAACAGAGGGACACTTCCTGCAGAGGGGCAGCACGGGCGATGCACCGTTGTAAGTATGCAGGCCTGAGAGGAGGCCACTGTGGGCAGGATGATTGAGAATGAAAGGAAGGAGCTGCAAGACGAGGCCGCAGAGATCACGCTCCACCCTGCCCAGGGGATGCCCTGCCCTGCGGACTAGCACACCCAGAGAGAGAGTACCAGTGCACAGCCAGATGAGAAGCCCGCTCGAGAACGCAAGCCAACGCTGCTTCTTTCGCCAAGAAAGTCTTGCCTGGTAAACTAAACAGCGTATCCATAGAGCGGACACGTGATTTACATTCTGAAGCAGGCGCCCCGCCTTACGGAACGGCGACGGTTCTCAGGGGGGCCGGGCAGGAGCCGCTCCGCGCGTCTGTGCCAGGGACCCACCCGCCTGCGGGACCTCCGGCCGCCTCGCAGGAAGCTACGACGCCCAGTCCCACGGCTACCTGTGCAGCGAGGTGTACTCCGCGGACGCGTGCCACACACACTTCAAGCGGGAGCGCGGCCTGAGTGGCAAGGCGAGAGGCCGGCCTGCCGCGCAGACCAAGAAGGCGCTCTTCGGCCTGGGCCTAGGTGCTTGCGCCGCCCCCCTGGGCCTGCCGGGCTCTGAGGGCCCTGCCCTGGACACCCTGCCCCCCTGCCCTTGGTTCAGTCACAGCAGAGGTGGCCACACCCACACCCTCTGTGACCTCGGCGTTCCACCCTCCTGCAGCCCCGCCCGCCCCCCTCCGCCGGTTGCCCTGGGCTACGGAAGCTGCATCCTGGGGCCAGGGGGTTCCCAGGAGGCCAAGGGAAGACACGATGGCCTTCAATGAGTCGCAGAGGCCTTACGTGGCCTTGTGTGGTTGGGCTCACCTCTGACATTTCAGTGAACTCTGCGACAAGACAGGGACCTACCTGCAGCCTCACAGTTGGGCTCCACGGTAAGGTGTGCGGGACAGACCTCAAACTGACCCACGGCATGGAGCAACACCCGCCATCGAGAGGTCTACAAGAGAGCCGCTGCAGCTAGCCCACAGGTCCGAGAAAACTAGGTTCTTCTTTACGTAAGTGAGTTTTGGGGAGATTTGTTGCAAAGCATTACCACAGCAAGAGCCGACTAATACAACGTTCTCCAAATCACTGCCATGTCCACGGCTGCCACCGAGCCTACGTGTAAGGCACCTGTGTCCTCGAACTTTGAGAACTCCTGAATTCTCGGTGCCTCTCCAACACAATGTACGTGGCTAAGGTGTCCCCAGATAACTTCACTAACGTACCACCGAGACCGCCCTAAGCTTTTATTGAACGCAATGCAACGCTCTTTCTATTCGTTTTCCGTTTCGACGTCGGTAAAATGCTTTCCGTCAATCTAAAAGGATGGAAAATCGGCACAAAACACTCTGCGGATAGTTGTTTTTCACAAAGGAAAATCACAAACGAAACAGGCATTTCACCGGGTGTAGAGCACTAACGCCCCCTGGTGCCTCTAAATGCCAAGTGCACAGAGGCGCTTAATTAAATATCGAATCCCAGCTCTCTCCGCTTGAGAGGGAGAGCAAGCCATTCTCAAGTGGAGGAGGGATGTTTTCAGCAGCTATCTGCAACATTCTGTGGACCTGGCCACTGTGTAGCTACAAAGAAACCTTTTGTCTGAGGAAACTAACTAAAGAAACTTGAAAGTGGAGAAAGAGAGAAAGAATGAGACAATACCCTCTTCTTGGTGACTCATTCACTTATTCGTTCACTTACCAAAGCAAATATCCACTACGTGTAGAGAGTACTGTGCTGAAAACCGCACAGAACACGGAGACGTACCCCCATTCGCAGGGAGGTTAGATACCAGAGAGGGAGACAAGATGTAGATTACCTTACGGCCGTTCCGCACATGTCTTGTTAAACAGTTTACAGCTTCAGGGGAGAGAAGGGATCCAGAAATCGCCTGGATTCTCAGTGAAGTCTTCCCAGAGAAGCAGGTGCAAAATAGGTGGACTGGAAGAAAAAAAACAATTAACCTCGTGGGTAGATATGAAACGGAGCAGAGGTGCACAGATATTTAGACCCCGTTCTTCCTTGAAACGTCTAGAAAGTGAAACTGAAGCCAAATTACGGAGGGCCTTGAGTGTCAGTCTTAGGAGCTTGGCCGTATGGGGATGACAGCGGGTGCCACGGACGGCTCGGAAGAGGGCAAGGGCATAACCCAAGAGCCCTGGGAGGTGTAGGAGAGGTCGCAGCGAGGGAGGTAGAAAGGCATGCGATTCTCCGAAGCAGTCACCGTAAGCCAGGTGTAAACTCATAACCGGTAGACGCGGAGTAAGGGCGACACAGATGGCAGGGAGGAGTACGAGGGACACTAGAAAGGAAAACGGTCAGGGCTTCACCAGGGATTGGGTGCATTCCTTTCTCCCTCTAACAGAGGTTATCAGTAACCGGGCTGGTCGCTGGGAATCAAGAGCAAGCAAAACAGGCGTGATCTCTTCTTCCTCACGGACCACGGGGTAAACTTACCTACCTGAAACTGGATGTGAAAGGCGACGACGGCCATAAGCGAGAGGTGCGTGGTGTCACGTGAGCTACGGTAGGGGGACGTGATGAGTTGAGTCGGTAAGGGGACGCTTTCTTGACCAAGTGACACCTGAGAAGAGATGAGAAGGGTGAGGCGGCATCAGTCAGCTGCAAACTAAACAGAGGGACACTTCCTGCAGAGGGGCAGCACGGGCGATGCGCCGTTGTAAGTATGCAGGCCTGAGAGGAGGCCACTGTGGGCAGGATGATTGAGAATGAAAGGAAGGAGCTGCAAGACGAGGCCGCAGAGATCACGCTCCACCCTGCCCAGGGGATGCCCTGCCCTGCGGACTAGCACACCCAGAGAGAGAGTACCAGTGCACAGCCAGATGAGAAGCCCGCTCGAGAACGCAAGCCAACGCTGCTTCTTTCGCCAAGAAAGTCTTGCCTGGTAAACTAAACAGCGTATCCATAGAGCGGACACGTGATTTACATTCTGAAGCAGGCGCCCCGCCTTACGGAACGGCGACGGTTCTCAGGGGGGCCGGGCAGGAGCCGCTCCGCGCGTCTGTGCCAGGGACCCACCCGCCTGCGGGACCTCCGGCCGCCTCGCAGGAAGCTACGACGCCCAGTCCCACGGCTACCTGTGCAGCGAGGTGTACTCCGCGGACGCGTGCCACACACACTTCAAGCGGGAGCGCGGCCTGAGTGGCAAGGCGAGAGGCCGGCCTGCCGCGCAGACCAAGAAGGCGCTCTTCGGCCTGGGCCTAGGTGCTTGCGCCGCCCCCCTGGGCCTGCCGGGCTCTGAGGGCCCTGCCCTGGACACCCTGCCCCCCTGCCCTTGGTTCAGTCACAGCAGAGGTGGCCACACCCACACCCTCTGTGACCTCGGCGTTCCACCCTCCTGCAGCCCCGCCCGCCCCCCTCCGCCGGTTGCCCTGGGCTACGGAAGCTGCATCCTGGGGCCAGGGGGTTCCCAGGAGGCCAAGGGAAGACACGATGGCCTTCAATGAGTCGCAGAGGCCTTACGTGGCCTTGTGTGGTTGGGCTCACCTCTGACGTTTCAGTGAACTCTGCGAGAAGACAGGGACCTACCTGCAGCCTCACAGTTGGGCTCCACGGTAAGGTGTGCGGGACAGACCTCAAACTGACCCACGGCATGGAGCAACACCCGCCATCGAGAGGTCTACAAGAGAGCCGCTGCAGCTAGCCCACAGGTCCGAGAAAACTAGGTTCTTCTTTACGTGAGTGAGTTTTGGGGAGATTTGTTGCAAAGCATTACCACAGCAAGAGCCGACTAATACAACGTTCTCCAAATCACTGCCATGTCCACGGCTGCCACCGAGCCTACGTGTAAGGCACCTGTGTCCTCGAACTTTGAGAACTCCTGAATTCTCGGTGCCTCTCCAACACAATGTACGTGGCTAAGGTGTCCCCAGATAACTTCACTAACGTACCACCGAGACCGCCCTAAGCTTTTATTGAACGCAATGCAACGCTCTTTCTATTCGTTTTCCGTTTCGACGTCGGTAAAATGCTTTCCGTCAATCTAAAAGGATGGAAAATCGGCACAAAACACTCTGCGGATAGTTGTTTTTCACAAAGGAAAATCACAAACGAAACAGGCATTTCACCGGGTGTAGAGCACTAACGCCCCCTGGTGCCTCTAAATGCCAAGTGAACAGAGGCGCTTAATTAAATATCGAATCCCAGCTCTCTCCGCTTGAGAGGGAGAGCAAGCCATTCTCAATTGGAGGAGGGATGTTTTCAGCAGCTATCTGCAACATTCTGTGGACCTGGCCACTGTGTAGCTACAAAGAAACCTTTTGTCTGAGGAAACTAACTAAAGAAACTTGAAAGTGGAGAAAGAGAGAAAGAATGAGACAATACCCTCTTCTTGGTGACTCATTCACTTATTCGTTCACTTACCAAAGCAAATATCCACTACGTGTAGAGAGTACTGTGCTGAAAACCGCACAGAACACGGAGACGTACCCCCATTCGCAGGGAGGTTAGATACCAGAGAGGGAGACAAGATGTAGATTACCTTACGGCCGTTCCGCACATGTCTTGTTAAACAGTTTACAGCTTCAGGGGAGAGAAGGGATCCAGAAATCGCCTGGATTCTCAGTGAAGTCTTCCCAGAGAAGCAGGTGCAAAATAGGTGGACTGGAAGAAAAAAAACAATTAACCTCGTGGGTAGATATGAAACGGAGCAGAGGTGCACAGATATTTAGACCCCGTTCTTCCTTGAAACGTCTAGAAAGTGAAACTGAAACCAAATTAGAGGGCCTTGAGTGTCAGTCTTAGGAGCTTGGCCGTATGGGGATGACAGCGGGTGCCACGGACGGCTCGGAAGAGGGCAAGGGCATAACCCAAGAGCCCTGGGAGGTGTAGGAGAGGTCGCAGCGAGGGAGGTAGAAAGGCATGCGATTCTCCGAAGCAGTCACCGTAAGCCAGGTGTAAACTCATAACCGGTAGACGCGGAGTAAGGGCGACACAGATGGCAGGGAGGAGTACGAGGGACACTAGAAAGGAAAACGGTCAGGGCTTCACCAGGGATTGGGTGCATTCCTTTCTCCCTCTAACAGAGGTTATCAGTCACCGGGCTGGTCGCTGGGAATCAAGAGCAAGCAAAACAGGCGTGATCTCTTCTTCCTCACGGACCACGGGGTAAACTTACCTACCTGAAACTGGATGTGAAAGGCGACGACGGCCATAAGCGAGAGGTGCGTGGTGTCACGTGAGCTACGGTAGGGGGACGTGATGAGTTGAGTCGGTAAGGGGACGCTTTCTTGACCAAGTGACACCTGAGAAGAGATGAGAAGGGTGAGGCGGCATCAGTCAGCTGCAAACTAAACAGAGGGACACTTCCTGCAGAGGGGCAGCACGGGCGATGCACCGTTGTAAGTATGCAGGCCTGAGAGGAGGCCACTGTGGGCAGGATGATTGAGAATGAAAGGAAGGAGCTGCAAGACGAGGCCGCAGAGATCACGCTCCACCCTGCCCAGGGGATGCCCTGCCCTGCGGACTAGCACACCCAGAGAGAGAGTACCAGTGCACAGCCAGATGAGAAGCCCGCTCGAGAACGCAAGCCAACGCTGCTTCTTTCGCCAAGAAAGTCTTGCCTGGTAAACTAAACAGCGTATCCATAGAGCGGACACGTGATTTACATTCTGAAGCAGGCGCCCCGCCTTACGGAACGGCGACGGTTCTCAGGGGGGCCGGGCAGGAGCCGCTCCGCGCGTCTGTGCCAGGGACCCACCCGCCTGCGGGACCTCCGGCCGCCTCGCAGGAAGCTACGACGCCCAGTCCCACGGCTACCTGTGCAGCGAGGTGGACTCCGCGGACGCGTGCCACACACACTTCAAGCGGGAGCGCGGCCTGAGTGGCAAGGCGAGAGGCCGGCCTGCCGCGCAGACCAAGAAGGCGCTCTTCGGCCTGGGCCTAGGTGCTTGCGCCGCCCCCCTGGGCCTGCCGGGCTCTGAGGGCCCTGCCCTGGACACCCTGCCCCCCTGCCCTTGGTTCAGTCACAGCAGAGGTGGCCACACCCACACCCTCTGTGACCTCGGCGTTCCACCCTCCTGCAGCCCCGCCCGCCCCCCTCCGCCGGTTGCCCTGGGCTACGGAAGCTGCATCCTGGGGCCAGGGGGTTCCCAGGAGGCCAAGGGAAGACACGATGGCCTTCAATGAGTCGCAGAGGCCTTACGTGGCCTTGTGTGGTTGGGCTCACCTCTGACATTTCAGTGAACTCTGCGACAAGACAGGGACCTACCTGCAGCCTCACAGTTGGGCTCCACGGTAAGGTGTGCGGGACAGACCTCAAACTGACCCACGGCATGGAGCAACACCCGCCATCGAGAGGTCTACAAGAGAGCCGCTGCAGCTAGCCCACAGGTCCGAGAAAACTAGGTTCTTCTTTACGTAAGTGAGTTTTGGGGAGATTTGTTGCAAAGCATTACCACAGCAAGAGCCGACTAATACAACGTTCTCCAAATCACTGCCATGTCCACGGCTGCCACCGAGCCTACGTGTAAGGCACCTGTGTCCTCGAACTTTGAGAACTCCTGAATTCTCGGTGCCTCTCCAACACAATGTACGTGGCTAAGGTGTCCCCAGATAACTTCACTAACGTACCACCGAGACCGCCCTAAGCTTTTATTGAACGCAATGCAACGCTCTTTCTATTCGTTTTCCGTTTCGACGTCGGTAAAATGCTTTCCGTCAATCTAAAAGGATGGAAAATCGGCACAAAACACTCTGCGGATAGTTGTTTTTCACAAAGGAAAATCACAAACGAAACAGGCATTTCACCGGGTGTAGAGCACTAACGCCCCCTGGTGCCTCTAAATGCCAAGTGCACAGAGGCGCTTAATTAAATATCGAATCCCAGCTCTCTCCGCTTGAGAGGGAGAGCAAGCCATTCTCAAGTGGAGGAGGGATGTTTTCAGCAGCTATCTGCAACATTCTGTGGACCTGGCCACTGTGTAGCTACAAAGAAACCTTTTGTCTGAGGAAACTAACTAAAGAAACTTGAAAGTGGAGAAAGAGAGAAAGAATGAGACAATACCCTCTTCTTGGTGACTCATTCACTTATTCGTTCACTTACCAAAGCAAATATCCACTACGTGTAGAGAGTACTGTGCTGAAAACCGCACAGAACACGGAGACGTACCCCCATTCGCAGGGAGGTTAGATACCAGAGAGGGAGACAAGATGTAGATTACCTTACGGCCGTTCCGCACATGTCTTGTTAAACAGTTTACAGCTTCAGGGGAGAGAAGGGATCCAGAAATCGCCTGGATTCTCAGTGAAGTCTTCCCAGAGAAGCAGGTGCAAAATAGGTGGACTGGAAGAAAAAAAACAATTAACCTCGTGGGTAGATATGAAACGGAGCAGAGGTGCACAGATATTTAGACCCCGTTCTTCCTTGAAACGTCTAGAAAGTGAAACTGAAGCCAAATTACGGAGGGCCTTGAGTGTCAGTCTTAGGAGCTTGGCCGTATGGGGATGACAGCGGGTGCCACGGACGGCTCGGAAGAGGGCAAGGGCATAACCCAAGAGCCCTGGGAGGTGTAGGAGAGGTCGCAGCGAGGGAGGTAGAAAGGCATGCGATTCTCCGAAGCAGTCACCGTAAGCCAGGTGTAAACTCATAACCGGTAGACGCGGAGTAAGGGCGACACAGATGGCAGGGAGGAGTACGAGGGACACTAGAAAGGAAAACGGTCAGGGCTTCACCAGGGATTGGGTGCATTCCTTTCTCCCTCTAACAGAGGTTATCAGTAACCGGGCTGGTCGCTGGGAATCAAGAGCAAGCAAAACAGGCGTGATCTCTTCTTCCTCACGGACCACGGGGTAAACTTACCTACCTGAAACTGGATGTGAAAGGCGACGACGGCCATAAGCGAGAGGTGCGTGGTGTCACGTGAGCTACGGTAGGGGGACGTGATGAGTTGAGTCGGTAAGGGGACGCTTTCTTGACCAAGTGACACCTGAGAAGAGATGAGAAGGGTGAGGCGGCATCAGTCAGCTGCAAACTAAACAGAGGGACACTTCCTGCAGAGGGGCAGCACGGGCGATGCGCCGTTGTAAGTATGCAGGCCTGAGAGGAGGCCACTGTGGGCAGGATGATTGAGAATGAAAGGAAGGAGCTGCAAGACGAGGCCGCAGAGATCACGCTCCACCCTGCCCAGGGGATGCCCTGCCCTGCGGACTAGCACACCCAGAGAGAGAGTACCAGTGCACAGCCAGATGAGAAGCCCGCTCGAGAACGCAAGCCAACGCTGCTTCTTTCGCCAAGAAAGTCTTGCCTGGTAAACTAAACAGCGTATCCATAGAGCGGACACGTGATTTACATTCTGAAGCAGGCGCCCCGCCTTACGGAACGGCGACGGTTCTCAGGGGGGCCGGGCAGGAGCCGCTCCGCGCGTCTGTGCCAGGGACCCACCCGCCTGCGGGACCTCCGGCCGCCTCGCAGGAAGCTACGACGCCCAGTCCCACGGCTACCTGTGCAGCGAGGTGTACTCCGCGGACGCGTGCCACACACACTTCAAGCGGGAGCGCGGCCTGAGTGGCAAGGCGAGAGGCCGGCCTGCCGCGCAGACCAAGAAGGCGCTCTTCGGCCTGGGCCTAGGTGCTTGCGCCGCCCCCCTGGGCCTGCCGGGCTCTGAGGGCCCTGCCCTGGACACCCTGCCCCCCTGCCCTTGGTTCAGTCACAGCAGAGGTGGCCACACCCACACCCTCTGTGACCTCGGCGTTCCACCCTCCTGCAGCCCCGCCCGCCCCCCTCCGCCGGTTGCCCTGGGCTACGGAAGCGGCATCCTGGGGCCAGGGGGTTCCCAGGAGGCCAAGGGAAGACACGATGGCCTTCAATGAGTCGCAGAGGCCTTACGTGGCCTTGTGTGGTTGGGCTCACCTCTGACGTTTCAGTGAACTCTGCGAGAAGACAGGGACCTACCTGCAGCCTCACAGTTGGGCTCCACGGTAAGGTGTGCGGGACAGACCTCAAACTGACCCACGGCATGGAGCAACACCCGCCATCGAGAGGTCTACAAGAGAGCCGCTGCAGCTAGCCCACAGGTCCGAGAAAACTAGATTCTTCTTTACGTAAGTGAGTTTTGGGGAGATGTGTCGCAAAGCATTACCACAGCAAGAGCCGACTAATACAACGTTCTCCAAATCACTGCCATGTCCACGGCTGCCACCGAGCCTACGTGTAAGGCACCTGTGTCCTCGAACTTTGAGAACTCCTGAATTCTCGGTGCCTCTCCAACACAATGTACGTGGCTAAGGTGTCCCCAGATAACTTCACTAACGTACCACCGAGACCGCCCTAAGCTTTTATTGAACGCAATGCAACGCTCTTTCTATTCGTTTTCCGTTTCGACGTCGGTAAAATGCTTTCCGTCAATCTAAAAGGATGGAAAATCGGCACAAAACACTCTGCGGATAGTTGTTTTTCACAAAGGAAAATCACAAACGAAACAGGCATTTCACCGGGTGTAGAGCACTAACGCCCCCTGGTGCCTCTAAATGCCAAGTGGACAGAGGCGCTTAATTAAATATCGAATCCCAGCTCTCTCCGCTTGAGAGGGAGAGCAAGCCATTCTCAAGTGGAGGAGGGATGGTTTCAGCAGCTATCTGCAACATTCTGTGGACCTGGCCACTGTGTAGCTACAAAGAAACCTTTTGTCTGAGGAAACTAACTAAAGAAACTTGAAAGTGGAAAAAGAGAGAAAGAATGAGACAATACCCTCTTCTTGGTGACTCATTCACTTATTCGTTCACTTACCAAAGCAAATATCCACTACGTGTAGCGAGTACTGTGCTGAAAACCGCACAGAACACGGAGACGTACCCCCATTCGCAGGGAGGTTAGATACCAGAGAGGGAGACAAGATGTAGATTACCTTACGGCCGTTCCGCACATGTCTTGTTAAACAGTTTACAGCTTCAGGGGAGAGAAGGGATCCAGAAATCGCCTGGATTCTCAGTGAAGTCTTCCCAGAGAAGCAGGTGCAAAATAGGTGGACTGGAAGAAAAAAAACAATTAACCTCGTGGGTAGATATGAAACGGAGCAGAGGTACACAGATATTTAGACCCCGTTCTTCCTTGAAACGTCTAGAAAGTGAAACTGAAGCCAAATTACGGAGGGCCTTGAGTGTCAGTCTTAGGAGCTTGGCCGTATGGGGATGACAGCGGGTGCCACGGACGGCTCGGAAGAGGGCAAGGGCATAACCCAAGAGCCCTGGGAGGTGTAGGAGAGGTCGCAGCAAGGGAGGTAGAAAGGCATGCGATTCTCCGAAGCAGTCACCGTAAGCCAGGTGTAAACTCATAACCGGTAGACGCGGAGTAAGGGCGACACAGATGGCAGGGAGGAGTACGAGGGACACTAGAAAGGAAAACGGTCAGGGCTTCACCAGGGATTGGGTGCATTCCTTTCTCCCTCTAACAGAGGTTATCAGTAACCGGGCTGGTCGCTGGGAATCAAGAGCAAGCAAAACAGGCGTGATCTCTTCTTCCTCACGGACCACGGGGTAAACTTACCTACCTGAAACTGGATGTGAAAGGCGACGACGGCCATAAGCGAGAGGTGCGTGGTGTCACGTGAGCTACGGTAGGGGGACGTGATGAGTTGAGTCGGTAAGGGGACGCTTTCTTGACCAAGTGACACCTGAGAAGAGATGAGAAGGGTGAGGCGGCATCAGTCAGCTGCAAACTAAACAGAGGGACACTTCCTGCAGAGGGGCAGCACGGGCGATGCGCCGTTGTAAGTATGCAGGCCTGAGAGGAGGCCACTGTGGGCAGGATGATTGAGAATGAAAGGAAGGAGCTGCAAGACGAGGCCGCAGAGATCACGCTCCACCCTGCCCAGGGGATGCCCTGCCCTGCGGACTAGCACACCCAGAGAGAGAGTACCAGTGCACAGCCAGATGAGAAGCCCGCTCGAGAACGCAAGCCAACGCTGCTTCTTTCGCCAAGAAAGTCTTGCCTGGTAAACTAAACAGCGTATCCATAGAGCGGACACGTGATTTACATTCTGAAGCAGGCGCCCCGCCTTACGGAACGGCGACGGTTCTCAGGGGGGCCGGGCAGGAGCCGCTCCGCGCGTCTGTGCCAGGGACCCACCCGCCTGCGGGACCTCCGGCCGCCTCGCAGGAAGCTACGACGCCCAGTCCCACGGCTACCTGTGCAGCGAGGTGTACTCCGCGGACGCGTGCCACACACACTTCAAGCGGGAGCGCGGCCTGAGTGGCAAGGCGAGAGGCCGGCCTGCCGCGCAGACCAAGAAGGCGCTCTTCGGCCTGGGCCTAGGTGCTTGCGCCGCCCCCCTGGGCCTGCCGGGCTCTGAGGGCCCTGCCCTGGACACCCTGCCCCCCTGCCCTTGGTTCAGTCACAGCAGAGGTGGCCACACCCACACCCTCTGTGACCTCGGCGTTCCACCCTCCTGCAGCCCCGCCCGCCCCCCTCCGCCGGTTGCCCTGGGCTACGGAAGCTGCATCCTGGGGCCAGGGGGTTCCCAGGAGGCCAAGGGAAGACACGATGGCCTTCAATGAGTCGCAGAGGCCTTACGTGGCCTTGTGTGGTTGGGCTCACCTCTGACGTTTCAGTGAACTCTGCGAGAAGACAGGGACCTACCTGCAGCCTCACAGTTGGGCTCCACGGTAAGGTGTGCGGGACAGACCTCAAACTGACCCACGGCATGGAGCAACACCCGCCATCGAGAGGTCTACAAGAGAGCCGCTGCAGCTAGCCCACAGGTCCGAGAAAACTAGGTTCTTCTTTACGTAAGTGAGTTTTGGGGAGATTTGTTGCAAAGCATTACCACAGCAAGAGCCGACTAATACAACGTTCTCCAAATCACTGCCATGTCCACGGCTGCCACCGAGCCTACGTGTAAGGCACCTGTGTCCTCGAACTTTGAGAACTCCTGAATTCTCGGTGCCTCTCCAACACAATGTACGTGGCTAAGGTGTCCCCAGATAACTTCACTAACGTACCACCGAGACCGCCCTAAGCTTTTATTGAACGCAATGCAACGCTCTTTCTATTCGTTTTCCGTTTCGACGTCGGTAAAATGCTTTCCGTCAATCTAAAAGGATGGAAAATTGGCACAAAACACTCTGCGGATAGTTGTTTTTCACAAAGGAAAATCACAAACGAAACAGGCATTTCACCGGGTGTAGAGCACTAACGCCCCCTGGTGCCTCTAAATGCCAAGTGGACAGAGGCGCTTAATTAAATATCGAATCCCAGCTCTCTCCGCTTGAGAGGGAGAGCAAGCCATTCTCAAGTGGAGGAGGGATGGTTTCAGCAGCTATCTGCAACATTCTGTGGACCTGGCCACTGTGTAGCTACAAAGAAACCTTTTGTCTGAGGAAACTAACTAAAGAAACTTGAAAGTGGAAAAAGAGAGAAAGAATGAGACAATACCCTCTTCTTGGTGACTCATTCACTTATTCGTTCACTTACCAAAGCAAATATCCACTACGTGTAGCGAGTACTGTGCTGAAAACCGCACAGAACACGGAGACGTACCCCCATTCGCAGGGAGGTTAGATACCAGAGAGGGAGACAAGATGTAGATTACCTTACGGCCGTTCCGCACATGTCTTGTTAAACAGTTTACAGCTTCAGGGGAGAGAAGGGATCCAGAAATCGCCTGGATTCTCAGTGAAGTCTTCCCAGAGAAGCAGGTGCAAAATAGGTGGACTGGAAGAAACAAAACAATTAACCTCGTGGGTAGATATGAAACGGAGCAGAGGTGCACAGATATTTAGACCCCATTCTTCCTTGAAACGTCTAGAAAGTGAAACTGAAGCCAAATTACGGAGGGCCTTGAGTGTCAGTCTTAGGAGCTTGGCCGTATGGGGATGACAGCGGGTGCCACGGACGGCTCGGAAGAGGGCAAGGGCATAACCCAAGAGCCCTGGGAGGTGTAGGGGAGGTCGCAGCGAGGGAGGTAGAAAGGCATGCGATTCTCCGAAGCAGTCACCGTAAGCCAGGTGTAAACTCATAAACGGTAGACGCGGAGTAAGGGCGACACAGATGGCAGGGAGGAGTACGAGGGACACTAGAAAGGAAAACGGTCAGGGCTTCACCAGGGATTGGGTGCATTCCTTTCTCCCTCTAACAGAGGTTATCAGTAACCGGGCTGGTCGCTGGGAATCAAGAGCAAGCAAAACAGGCGTGATCTCTTCTTCCTCACGGACCACGGGGTAAACTTACCTACCTGAAACTGGATGTGAAAGGCGACGACGGCCATAAGCGAGAGGTGCGTGGTGTCACGTGAGCTACGGTAGGGGGACGTGATGAGTTGAGTCGGTAAGGGGACGCTTTCTTGACCAAGTGACACCTGAGAAGAGATGAGAAGGGTGAGGCGGCATCAGTCAGCTGCAAACTAAACAGAGGGACACTTCCTGCAGAGGGGCAGCACGGGCGATGCGCCGTTGTAAGTATGCAGGCCTGAGAGGAGGCCACCGTGGGCAGGATGATTGAGAATGAAAGGAAGGAGCTGCAAGACGAGGCCGCAGAGATCACGCTCCACCCTGCCCAGGGGATGCCCTGCCCTGCGGACTAGCACACCCAGAGAGAGAGTACCAGTGCACAGCCAGATGAGAAGCCCGCTCGAGAACGCAAGCCAACGCTGCTTCTTTCGCCAAGAAAGTCTTGCCTGGTAAACTAAACAGCGTATCCATAGAGCGGACACGTGATTTACATTCTGAAGCAGGCGCCCCGCCTTACGGAACGGCGACGGTTCTCAGGGGGGCCGGGCAGGAGCCGCTCCGCGCGTCTGTGCCAGGGACCCACCCGCCTGCGGGACCTCCGGCCGCCTCGCAGGAAGCTACGACGCCCAGTCCCACGGCTACCTGTGCAGCGAGGTGTACTCCGCGGACGCGTGCCACACACACTTCAAGCGGGAGCGCGGCCTGAGTGGCAAGGCGAGAGGCCGGCCTGCCGCGCAGACCAAGAAGGCGCTCTTCGGCCTGGGCCTAGGTGCTTGCGCCGCCCCCCTGGGCCTGCCGGGCTCTGAGGGCCCTGCCCTGGACCCGCTGCCCCCCTGCCCTTGGTTCAGTCACAGCAGAGGTGGCCACACCCACACCCTCTGTGACCTCGGCGTTCCACCCTCCTGCAGCCCCGCCCGCCCCCCTCCGCCGGTTGCCCTGGGCTACGGAAGCGGCATCCTGGGGCCAGGGGGTTCCCAGGAGGCCAAGGGAAGACACGATGGCCTTCAATGAGTCGCAGAGGCCTTACGTGGCCTTGTGTGGTTGGGCTCACCTCTGACGTTTCAGTGAACTCTGCGAGAAGACAGGGACCTACCTGCAGCCTCACAGTTGGGCTCCACGGTAAGGTGTGCGGGACAGACCTCAAACTGACCCACGGCATGGAGCAACACCCGCCATCAAGAGGTCTACAAGAGAGCCGCTGCAGCTAGCCCACAGGTCCGAGAAAACTAGGTTCTTCTTTACGTAAGTGAGTTTTGGGGAGATTTGTTGCAAAGCATTACCACAGCAAGAGCCGACTAATACAACGTTCTCCAAATCACTGCCATGTCCACGGCTGCCACCGAGCCTACGTGTAAGGCACCTGTGTCCTCGAACTTTGAGAACTCCTGAATTCTCGGTGCCTCTCCAACACAATGTACGTGGCTAAGGTGTCCCCAGATAACTTCACTAACATACCACCGAGACCGCCCTAAGCTTTTATTGAACGCAATGCAACGCTCTTTCTATTCGTTTTCCGTTTCGACGTCGGTAAAATGCTTTCCGTCAATCTAAAAGGATGGAAAATCGGCACAAAACACTCTGCGGATAGTTGTTTTTCACAAAGGAAAATCACAAACGAAACAGGCATTTCACCGGGTGTAGAGCACTAACGCCCCCTAGTGCCTCTAAATGCCAAGTGCACAGAGGCGCTTAATTAAATATCGAATCCCAGCTCTCTCCGCTTGAGAGGGAGAGCAAGCCATTCTCAAGTGGAGGAGGGATGGTTTCAGCAGCTATCTGCAACATTCTGTGGACCTGGCCACTGTGTAGCTACAAAGAAACCTTTTGTCTGAGGAAACTAACTAAAGAAACTTGAAAGTGGAAAAAGAGAGAAAGAATGAGACAATACCCTCTTCTTGGTGACTCATTCACTTATTCGTTCACTTACCAAAGCAAATATCCACTACGTGTAGAGAGTACTGTGCTGAAAACCGCACAGAACACGGAGACGTACCCCCATTCGCAGGGAGGTTAGATACCAGAGAGGGAGACAAGATGTAGATTACCTTACGGCCGTTCCGCACATGTCTTGTTAAACAGTTTACAGCTTCAGGGGAGAGAAGGGATCCAGAAATCGCCTGGATTCTCAGTGAAGTCTTCCCAGAGAAGCAGGTGCAAAATAGGTGGACTGGAAGAAACAAAACAATTAACCTCGTGGCTAGATATGAAACGGAGCAGAGGTGCACAGATATTTAGACCCCGTTCTTCCTTGAAACGTCTAGAAAGTGAAACTGAAGCCAAATTACGGAGGGCCTTGAGTGTCAGTCTTTAGGAGCTTGGCCGTATGGGGATGACAGCGGGTGCCACGGACGGCTCGGAAGAGGGCAAGGGCATAACCCAAGAGCCCTGGGAGGTGTAGGGGAGGTCGCAGCGAGGGAGGTAGAAAGGCATGCGATTCTCCGAAGCAGTCACCGTAAGCCAGGTGTAAACTCATAAACGGTAGACGCGGAGTAAGGGCGACACAGATGGCAGGGAGGAGTACGAGGGACACTAGAAAGGAAAACGGTCAGGGCTTCACCAGGGATTGGGTGCATTCCTTTCTCCCTCTAACAGAGGTTATCAGTAACCGGGCTGGTCGCTGGGAATCAAGAGCAGGCAAAACAGGCGTGATCTCTTCTTCCTCACGGACCACGGGGTAAACTTACCTACCTGAAACTGGATGTGAAAGGCGACGACGGCCATAAGCGAGAGGTGCGTGGTGTCACGTGAGCCACGGTAGGGGGACGTGATGAGTTGAGTCGGTAAGGGGACGCTTTCTTGACCAAGTGACACCTGAGAAGAGATGAGAAGGGTGAGGCGGCATCAGTCAGCTGCAAACTAAACAGAGGGACACTTCCTGCAGAGGGGCAGCACGGGCGATGCGCCGTTGTAAGTATGCAGGCCTGAGAGGAGGCCACCGTGGGCAGGATGATTGAGAATGAAAGGAAGGAGCTGCAAGACGAGGCCGCAGAGATCACGCTCCACCCTGCCCAGGGGATGCCCTGCCCTGCGGACTAGCACACCCAGAGAGAGAGTACCAGTGCACAGCCAGATGAGAAGCCCGCTCGAGAACGCAAGCCAACGCTGCTTCTTTCGCCAAGAAAGTCTTGCCTGGTAAACTAAACAGCGTATCCATAGAGCGGACACGTGATTTACATTCTGAAGCAGGCGCCCCGCCTTACGGAACGGCGACGGTTCTCAGGGGGGCCGGGCAGGAGCCGCTCCGCGCGTCTGTGCCAGGGACCCACCCGCCTGCGGGACCTCCGGCCGCCTCGCAGGAAGCTACGACGCCCAGTCCCACGGCTACCTGTGCAGCGAGGTGTACTCCGCGGACGCGTGCCACACACACTTCAAGCGGGAGCGCGGCCTGAGTGGCAAGGCGAGAGGCCGGCCTGCCGCGCAGACCAAGAAGGCGCTCTTCGGCCTGGGCCTAGGTGCTTGCGCCGCCCCCCTGGGCCTGCCGGGCTCTGAGGGCCCTGCCCTGGACACCCTGCCCCCCTGCCCTTGGTTCAGTCACAGCAGAGGTGGCCACACCCACACCCTCTGTGACCTCGGCGTTCCACCCTCCTGCAGCCCCGCCCGCCCCCCTCCGCCGGTTGCCCTGGGCTACGGAAGCTGCATCCTGGGGCCAGGGGGTTCCCAGGAGGCCAAGGGAAGACACGATGGCCTTCAATGAGTCGCAGAGGCCTTACGTGGCCTTGTGTGGTTGGGCTCACCTCTGACGTTTCAGTGAACTCTGCGACAAGACAGGGACCTACCTGCAGCCTCACAGTTGGGCTCCACGGTAAGGTGTGCGGGACAGACCTCAAACTGACCCACGGCATGGAGCAACACCCGCCATCGAGAGGTCTACAAGAGAGCCGCTGCAGCTAGCCCACAGGTCCGAGAAAACTAGGTTCTTCTTTACGTAAGTGAGTTTTGGGGAGATTTGTTGCAAAGCATTACCACAGCAAGAGCCGACTAATACAACGTTCTCCAAATCACTGCCATGTCCACGGCTGCCACCGAGCCTACGTGTAAGGCACCTGTGTCCTCGAACTTTGAGAACTCCTGAATTCTCGGTGCCTCTCCAACACAATGTACGTGGCTAAGGTGTCCCCAGATAACTTCACTAACGTACCACCGAGACCGCCCTAAGCTTTTATTGAACGCAATGCAACGCTCTTTCTATTCGTTTTCCGTTTCGACGTCGGTAAAATGCTTTCCGTCAATCTAAAAGGATGGAAAATTGGCACAAAACACTCTGCGGATAGTTGTTTTTCACAAAGGAAAATCACAAACGAAACAGGCATTTCACCGGGTGTAGAGCACTAACGCCCCCTGGTGCCTCTAAATGCCAAGTGCACAGAGGCGCTTAATTAAATATCGAATCCCAGCTCTCTCCGCTTGAGAGGGAGAGCAAGCCATTCTCAAGTGGAGGAGGGATGTTTTCAGCAGCTATCTGCAACATTCTGTGGACCTGGCCACTGTGTAGCTACAAAGAAACCTTTTGTCTGAGGAAACTAACTAAAGAAACTTGAAAGTGGAGAAAGAGAGAAAGAATGAGACAATACCCTCTTCTTGGTGACTCATTCACTTATTCGTTCACTTACCAAAGCAAATATCCACTACGTGTAGAGAGTACTGTGCTGAAAACCGCACAGAACACGGAGACGTACCCCCATTCGCAGGGAGGTTAGATACCAGAGAGGGAGACAAGATGTAGATTACCTTACGGCCGTTCCGCACATGTCTTGTTAAACAGTTTACAGCTTCAGGGGAGAGAAGGGATCCAGAAATCGCCTGGATTCTCAGTGAAGTCTTCCCAGAGAAGCAGGTGCAAAATAGGTGGACTGGAAGAAACAAAACAATTAACCTCGTGGGTAGATATGAAACGGAGCAGAGGTGCACAGATATTTAGACCCCGTTCTTCCTTGAAACGTCTAGAAAGTGAAACTGAAGCCAAATTACGGAGGGCCTTGAGTGTCAGTCTTTAGGAGCTTGGCCGTATGGGGATGACAGCGGGTGCCACGGACGGCTCGGAAGAGGGCAAGGGCATAACCCAAGAGCCCTGGGAGGTGTAGGGGAGGTCGCAGCGAGGGAGGTAGAAAGGCATGCGATTCTCCGAAGCAGTCACCGTAAGCCAGGTGTAAACTCATAAACGGTAGACGCGGAGTAAGGGCGACACAGATGGCAGGGAGGAGTACGAGGGACACTAGAAAGGAAAACGGTCAGGGCTTCACCAGGGATTGGGTGCATTCCTTTCTCCCTCTAACAGAGGTTATCAGTAACCGGGCTGGTCGCTGGGAATCAAGAGCAGGCAAAACAGGCGTGATCTCTTCTTCCTCACGGACCACGGGGTAAACTTACCTACCTGAAACTGGATGTGAAAGGCGACGACGGCCATAAGCGAGAGGTGCGTGGTGTCACGTGAGCCACGGTAGGGGGACGTGATGAGTTGAGTCGGTAAGGGGACGCTTTCTTGACCAAGTGACACCTGAGAAGAGATGAGAAGGGTGAGGCGGCATCAGTCAGCTGCAAACTAAACAGAGGGACACTTCCTGCAGAGGGGCAGCACGGGCGATGCGCCGTTGTAAGTATGCAGGCCTGAGAGGAGGCCACTGTGGGCAGGATGATTGAGAATGAAAGGAAGGAGCTGCAAGACGAGGCCGCAGAGATCACGCTCCACCCTGCCCAGGGGATGCCCTGCCCTGCGGACTAGCACACCCAGAGAGAGAGTACCAGTGCACAGCCAGATGAGAAGCCCGCTCGAGAACGCAAGCCAACGCTGCTTCTTTCGCCAAGAAAGTCTTGCCTGGTAAACTAAACAGCGTATCCATAGAGCGGACACGTGATTTACATTCTGAAGCAGGCGCCCCGCCTTACGGAACGGCGACGGTTCTCGGGGGGCCGGGCAGGAGCCGCTCCGCGCGTCTGTGCCAGGGACCCACCCGCCTGCGGGACCTCCGGCCGCCTCGCAGGAAGCTACGACGCCCAGTCCCACGGCTACCTGTGCAGCGAGGTGTACTCCGCGGACGCGTGCCACACACACTTCAAGCGGGAGCGCGGCCTGAGTGGCAAGGCGAGAGGCCGGCCTGCCGCGCAGACCAAGAAGGCGCTCTTCGGCCTGGGCCTAGGTGCTTGCGCCGCCCCCCTGGGCCTGCCGGGCTCTGAGGGCCCTGCCCTGGACACCCTGCCCCCCTGCCCTTGGTTCAGTCACAGCAGAGGTGGCCACACCCACACCCTCTGTGACCTCGGCGTTCCACCCTCCTGCAGCCCCGCCCGCCCCCCTCCGCCGGTTGCCCTGGGCTACGGAAGCTGCATCCTGGGGCCAGGGGGTTCCCAGGAGGCCAAGGGAAGACACGATGGCCTTCAATGAGTCGCAGAGGCCTTACGTGGCCTTGTGTGGTTGGGCTCACCTCTGACGTTTCAGTGAACTCTGCGAGAAGACAGGGACCTACCTGCAGCCTCACAGTTGGGCTCCACGGTAAGGTGTGCGGGACAGACCTCAAACTGACCCACGGCATGGAGCAACACCCGCCATCGAGAGGTCTACAAGAGAGCCGCTGCAGCTAGCCCACAGGTCCGAGAAAACTAGGTTCTTCTTTACGTAAGTGAGTTTTGGGGAGATTTGTTGCAAAGCATTACCACAGCAAGAGCCGACTAATACAACGTTCTCCAAATCACTGCCATGTCCACGGCTGCCACCGAGCCTACGTGTAAGGCACCTGTGTCCTCGAACTTTGAGAACTCCTGAATTCTCGGTGCCTCTCCAACACAATGTACGTGGCTAAGGTGTCCCCAGATAACTTCACTAACGTACCACCGAGACCGCCCTAAGCTTTTATTGAACGCAATGCAACGCTCTTTCTATTCGTTTTCCGTTTCGACGTCGGTAAAATGCTTTCCGTCAATCTAAAAGGATGGAAAATCGGCACAAAACACTCTGCGCATAGTTGTTTTTCACAAAGGAAAATCACAAACGAAACAGGCATTTCACCGGGTGTAGAGCACTAACGCCCCCTGGTGCCTCTAAATGCCAAGTGCACAGAGGCGCTTAATTAAATATCGAATCCCAGCTCTCTCCGCTTGAGAGGGAGAGCAAGCCATTCTCAAGTGGAGGAGGGATGTTTTCAGCAGCTATCTGCAACATTCTGTGGACCTGGCCACTGTGTAGCTACAAAGAAACCTTTTGTCTGAGGAAACTAACTAAAGAAACTTGAAAGTGGAGAAAGAGAGAAAGAATGAGACAATACCCTCTTCTTGGTGACTCATTCACTTATTCGTTCACTTACCAAAGCAAATATCCACTACGTGTAGAGAGTACTGTGCTGAAAACCGCACAGAACACGGAGACGTACCCCCCATTCGCAGGGAGGTTAGATACCAGAGAGGGAGACAAGATGTAGATTACCTCACGGCCGTTCCGCACATGTCTTGTTAAACAGTTTACAGCTTCAGGGGAGAGAAGGGATCCAGAAATCGCCTGGATTCTCAGTGAAGTCTTCCCAGAGAAGCAGGTGCAAAATAGGTGGACTGGAAGAAACAAAACAATTAACCTCGTGGGTAGATATGAAACGGAGCAGAGGTGCACAGATATTTAGACCCCGTTCTTCCTTGAAACGTCTAGAAAGTGAAACTGAAGCCAAATTACGGAGGGCCTTGAGTGTCAGTCTTAGGAGCTTGGCCGTATGGGGATGACAGCGGGTGCCACGGACGGCTCGGAAGA
Organism: Orcinus orca; assembly: GCF_937001465.1. Taxonomy (NCBI): domain Eukaryota; kingdom Metazoa; phylum Chordata; class Mammalia; order Artiodactyla; family Delphinidae; genus Orcinus; species Orcinus orca. Next base: position 1,743,241 of record NC_064559.1, on the reverse strand, counting down.
GGGCAAGGGCATAACCCAAGAGCCCTGGGAGGTGTAGGGGAGGTCGCAGCGAGGGAGGTAGAAAGGCATGCGATTCTCCGAAGCAGTCACCGTAAGCCAGGTGTAAACTCATAACCGGTAGACGCGGAGTAAGGGCGACACAGATGGCAGGGAGGAGTACGAGGGACACTAGAAAGGAAAACGGTCAGGGCTTCACCAGGGATTGGGTGCATTCCTTTCTCCCTCTAACAGAGGTTATCAGTAACCGGGCTGGTCGCTGGGAATCAAGAGCAAGCAAAACAGGCGTGATCTCTTCTTCCTCACGGACCACGGGGTAAACTTACCTACCTGAAACTGGATGTGAAAGGCGACGACGGCCATAAGCGAGAGGTGCGTGGTGTCACGTGAGCTACGGTAGGGGGACGTGATGAGTTGAGTCGGTAAGGGGACGCTTTCTTGACCAAGTGACACCTGAGAAGAGATGAGAAGGGTGAGGCGGCATCAGTCAGCTGCAAACTAAACAGAGGGACACTTCCTGCAGAGGGGCAGCACGGGCGATGCGCCGTTGTAAGTATGCAGGCCTGAGAGGAGGCCACCGTGGGCAGGATGATTGAGAATGAAAGGAAGGAGCTGCAAGACGAGGCCGCAGAGATCACGCTCCACCCTGCCCAGGGGATGCCCTGCCCTGCGGACTAGCACACCCAGAGAGAGAGTACCAGTGCACAGCCAGATGAGAAGCCCGCTCGAGAACGCAAGCCAACGCTGCTTCTTTCGCCAAGAAAGTCTTGCCTGGTAAACTAAACAGCGTATCCATAGAGCGGACACGTGATTTACATTCTGAAGCAGGCGCCCCGCCTTACGGAACGGCGACGGTTCTCAGGGGGGCCGGGCAGGAGCCGCTCCGCGCGTCTGTGCCAGGGACCCACCCGCCTGCGGGACCTCCGGCCGCCTCGCAGGAAGCTACGACGCCCAGTCCCACGGCTACCTGTGCAGCGAGGTGTACTCCGCGGACGCGTGCCACACACACTTCAAGCGGGAGCGCGGCCTGAGTGGCAAGGCGAGAGGCCGGCCTGCCGCGCAGACCAAGAAGGCGCTCTTCGGCCTGGGCCTAGGTGCTTGCGCCGCCCCCCTGGGCCTGCCGGGCTCTGAGGGCCCTGCCCTGGACACCCTGCCCCCCTGCCCTTGGTTCAGTCACAGCAGAGGTGGCCACACCCACACCCTCTGTGACCTCGGCGTTCCACCCTCCTGCAGCCCCGCCCGCCCCCCTCCGCCGGTTGCCCTGGGCTACGGAAGCTGCATCCTGGGGCCAGGGGGTTCCCAGGAGGCCAAGGGAAGACACGATGGCCTTCAATGAGTCGCAGAGGCCTTACGTGGCCTTGTGTGGTTGGGCTCACCTCTGACGTTTCAGTGAACTCTGCGACAAGACAGGGACCTACCTGCAGCCTCACAGTTGGGCTCCACGGTAAGGTGTGCGGGACAGACCTCAAACTGACCCACGGCATGGAGCAACACCCGCCATCGAGAGGTCTACAAGAGAGCCGCTGCAGCTAGCCCACAGGTCCGAGAAAACTAGGTTCTTCTTTACGTGAGTGAGTTTTGGGGAGATTTGTTGCAAAGCATTACCACAGCAAGAGCCGACTAATACAACGTTCTCCAAATCACTGCCATGTCCACGGCTGCCACCGAGCCTACGTGTAAGGCACCTGTGTCCTCGAACTTTGAGAACTCCTGAATTCTCGGTGCCTCTCCAACACAATGTACGTGGCTAAGGTGTCCCCAGATAACTTCACTAACGTACCACCGAGACCGCCCTAAGCTTTTATTGAACGCAATGCAACGCTCTTTCTATTCGTTTTCCGTTTCGACGTCGGTAAAATGCTTTCCGTCAATCTAAAAGGATGGAAAATTGGCACAAAACACTCTGCGGATAGTTGTTTTTCACAAAGGAAAATCACAAACGAAACAGGCATTTCACCGGGTGTAGAGCACTAACGCCCCCTGGTGCCTCTAAATGCCAAGTGAACAGAGGCGCTTAATTAAATATCGAATCCCAGCTCTCTCCGCTTGAGAGGGAGAGCAAGCCATTCTCAAGTGGAGGAGGGATGTTTTCAGCAGCTATCTGCAACATTCTGTGGACCTGGCCACTGTGTAGCTACAAAGAAACCTTTTGTCTGAGGAAACTAACTAAAGAAACTTGAAAGTGGAGAAAGAGAGAAAGAATGAGACAATACCCTCTTCTTGGTGACTCATTCACTTATTCGTTCACTTACCAAAGCAAATATCCACTACGTGTAGAGAGTACTGTGCTGAAAACCGCACAGAACACGGAGACGTACCCCCCATTCGCAGGGAGGTTAGATACCAGAGAGGGAGACAAGATGTAGATTACCTCACGGCCGTTCCGCACATGTCTTGTTAAACAGTTTACAGCTTCAGGGGAGAGAAGGGATCCAGAAATCGCCTGGATTCTCAGTGAAGTCTTCCCAGAGAAGCAGGTGCAAAATAGGTGGACTGGAAGAAACAAAACAATTAACCTCGTGGGTAGATATGAAACGGAGCAGAGGTGCACAGATATTTAGACCCCGTTCTTCCTTGAAACGTCTAGAAAGTGAAACTGAAGCCAAATTACGGAGGGCCTTGAGTGTCAGTCTTAGGAGCTTGGCCGTATGGGGATGACAGCGGGTGCCACGGACGGCTCGGAAGAGGGCAAGGGCATAACCCAAGAGCCCTGGGAGGTGTAGGGGAGGTCGCAGCGAGGGAGGTAGAAAGGCATGCGATTCTCCGAAGCAGTCACCGTAAGCCAGGTGTAAACTCATAACCGGTAGACGCGGAGTAAGGGCGACACAGATGGCAGGGAGGAGTACGAGGGACACTAGAAAGGAAAACGGTCAGGGCTTCACCAGGGATTGGGTGCATTCCTTTCTCCCTCTAACAGAGGTTATCAGTAACCGGGCTGGTCGCTGGGAATCAAGAGCAAGCAAAACAGGCGTGATCTCTTCTTCCTCACGGACCACGGGGTAAACTTACCTACCTGAAACTGGATGTGAAAGGCGACGACGGCCATAAGCGAGAGGTGCGTGGTGTCACGTGAGCTACGGTAGGGGGACGTGATGAGTTGAGTCGGTAAGGGGACGCTTTCTTGACCAAGTGACACCTGAGAAGAGATGAGAAGGGTGAGGCGGCATCAGTCAGCTGCAAACTAAACAGAGGGACACTTCCTGCAGAGGGGCAGCACGGGCGATGCGCCGTTGTAAGTATGCAGGCCTGAGAGGAGGCCACCGTGGGCAGGATGATTGAGAATGAAAGGAAGGAGCTGCAAGACGAGGCCGCAGAGATCACGCTCCACCCTGCCCAGGGGATGCCCTGCCCTGCGGACTAGCACACCCAGAGAGAGAGTACCAGTGCACAGCCAGATGAGAAGCCCGCTCGAGAACGCAAGCCAACGCTGCTTCTTTCGCCAAGAAAGTCTTGCCTGGTAAACTAAACAGCGTATCCATAGAGCGGACACGTGATTTACATTCTGAAGCAGGCGCCCCGCCTTACGGAACGGCGACGGTTCTCAGGGGGGCCGGGCAGGAGCCGCTCCGCGCGTCTGTGCCAGGGACCCACCCGCCTGCGGGACCTCCGGCCGCCTCGCAGGAAGCTACGACGCCCAGTCCCACGGCTACCTGTGCAGCGAGGTGTACTCCGCGGACGCGTGCCACACACACTTCAAGCGGGAGCGCGGCCTGAGTGGCAAGGCGAGAGGCCGGCCTGCCGCGCAGACCAAGAAGGCGCTCTTCGGCCTGGGCCTAGGTGCTTGCGCCGCCCCCCTGGGCCTGCCGGGCTCTGAGGGCCCTGCCCTGGACACCCTGCCCCCCTGCCCTTGGTTCAGTCACAGCAGAGGTGGCCACACCCACACCCTCTGTGACCTCGGCGTTCCACCCTCCTGCAGCCCCGCCCGCCCCCCTCCGCCGGTTGCCCTGGGCTACGGAAGCTGCATCCTGGGGCCAGGGGGTTCCCAGGAGGCCAAGGGAAGACACGATGGCCTTCAATGAGTCGCAGAGGCCTTACGTGGCCTTGTGTGGTTGGGCTCACCTCTGACGTTTCAGTGAACTCTGCGACAAGACAGGGACCTACCTGCAGCCTCACAGTTGGGCTCCACGGTAAGGTGTGCGGGACAGACCTCAAACTGACCCACGGCATGGAGCAACACCCGCCATCGAGAGGTCTACAAGAGAGCCGCTGCAGCTAGCCCACAGGTCCGAGAAAACTAGGTTCTTCTTTACGTAAGTGAGTTTTGGGGAGATTTGTTGCAAAGCATTACCACAGCAAGAGCCGACTAATACAACGTTCTCCAAATCACTGCCATGTCCACGGCTGCCACCGAGCCTACGTGTAAGGCACCTGTGTCCTCGAACTTTGAGAACTCCTGAATTCTCGGTGCCTCTCCAACACAATGTACGTGGCTAAGGTGTCCCCAGATAACTTCACTAACGTACCACCGAGACCGCCCTAAGCTTTTATTGAACGCAATGCAACGCTCTTTCTATTCGTTTTCCGTTTCGACGTCGGTAAAATGCTTTCCGTCAATCTAAAAGGATGGAAAATCGGCACAAAACACTCTGCGCATAGTTGTTTTTCACAAAGGAAAATCACAAACGAAACAGGCATTTCACCGGGTGTAGAGCACTAACGCCCCCTGGTGCCTCTAAATGCCAAGTGAACAGAGGCGCTTAATTAAATATCGAATCCCAGCTCTCTCCGCTTGAGAGGGAGAGCAAGCCATTCTCAAGTGGAGGAGGGATGTTTTCAGCAGCTATCTGCAACATTCTGTGGACCTGGCCACTGTGTAGCTACAAAGAAACCTTTTGTCTGAGGAAACTCACTAAAGAAACTTGAAAGTGGAGAAAGAGAGAAAGAATGAGACAATACCCTCTTCTTGGTGACTCATTCACTTATTCGTTCACTTACCAAAGCAAATATCCACTACGTGTAGAGAGTACTGTGCTGAAAACCGCACAGAACACGGAGACGTACCCCCATTCGCAGGGAGGTTAGATACCAGAGAGGGAGACAAGATGTAGATTACCTCACGGCCGTTCCGCACATGTCTTGTTAAACAGTTTACAGCTTCAGGGGAGAGAAGGGATCCAGAAATCGCCTGGATTCTCAGTGAAGTCTTCCCAGAGAAGCAGGTGCAAAATAGGTGGACTGGAAGAAACAAAACAATTAACCTCGTGGGTAGATATGAAACGGAGCAGAGGTGCACAGATATTTAGACCCCGTTCTTCCTTGAAACGTCTAGAAAGTGAAACTGAAGCCAAATTACGGAGGGCCTTGAGTGTCAGTCTTAGGAGCTTGGCCGTATGGGGATGACAGCGGGTGCCACGGACGGCTCGGAAGAGGGCAAGGGCATAACCCAAGAGCCCTGGGAGGTGTAGGGGAGGTCGCAGCGAGGGAGGTAGAAAGGCATGCGATTCTCCGAAGCAGTCACCGTAAGCCAGGTGTAAACTCATAACCGGTAGACGCGGAGTAAGGGCGACACAGATGGCAGGGAGGAGTACGAGGGACACTAGAAAGGAAAACGGTCAGGGCTTCACCAGGGATTGGGTGCATTCCTTTCTCCCTCTAACAGAGGTTATCAGTAACCGGGCTGGTCGCTGGGAATCAAGAGCAAGCAAAACAGGCGTGATCTCTTCTTCCTCACGGACCACGGGGTAAACTTACCTACCTGAAACTGGATGTGAAAGGCGACGACGGCCATAAGCGAGAGGTGCGTGGTGTCACGTGAGCTACGGTAGGGGGACGTGATGAGTTGAGTCGGTAAGGGGACGCTTTCTTGACCAAGTGACACCTGAGAAGAGATGAGAAGGGTGAGGCGGCATCAGTCAGCTGCAAACTAAACAGAGGGACACTTCCTGCAGAGGGGCAGCACGGGCGATGCGCCGTTGTAAGTATGCAGGCCTGAGAGGAGGCCACCGTGGGCAGGATGATTGAGAATGAAAGGAAGGAGCTGCAAGACGAGGCCGCAGAGATCACGCTCCACCCTGCCCAGGGGATGCCCTGCCCTGCGGACTAGCACACCCAGAGAGAGAGTACCAGTGCACAGCCAGATGAGAAGCCCGCTCGAGAACGCAAGCCAACGCTGCTTCTTTCGCCAAGAAAGTCTTGCCTGGTAAACTAAACAGCGTATCCATAGAGCGGACACGTGATTTACATTCTGAAGCAGGCGCCCCGCCTTACGGAACGGCGACGGTTCTCAGGGGGGCCGGGCAGGAGCCGCTCCGCGCGTCTGTGCCAGGGACCCACCCGCCTGCGGGACCTCCGGCCGCCTCGCAGGAAGCTACGACGCCCAGTCCCACGGCTACCTGTGCAGCGAGGTGTACTCCGCGGACGCGTGCCACACACACTTCAAGCGGGAGCGCGGCCTGAGTGGCAAGGCGAGAGGCCGGCCTGCCGCGCAGACCAAGAAGGCGCTCTTCGGCCTGGGCCTAGGTGCTTGCGCCGCCCCCCTGGGCCTGCCGGGCTCTGAGGGCCCTGCCCTGGACACCCTGCCCCCCTGCCCTTGGTTCAGTCACAGCAGAGGTGGCCACACCCACACCCTCTGTGACCTCGGCGTTCCACCCTCCTGCAGCCCCGCCCGCCCCCCTCCGCCGGTTGCCCTGGGCTACGGAAGCTGCATCCTGGGGCCAGGGGGTTCCCAGGAGGCCAAGGGAAGACACGATGGCCTTCAATGAGTCGCAGAGGCCTTACGTGGCCTTGTGTGGTTGGGCTCACCTCTGACGTTTCAGTGAACTCTGCGACAAGACAGGGACCTACCTGCAGCCTCACAGTTGGGCTCCACGGTAAGGTGTGCGGGACAGACCTCAAACTGACCCACGGCATGGAGCAACACCCGCCATCGAGAGGTCTACAAGAGAGCCGCTGCAGCTAGCCCACAGGTCCGAGAAAACTAGGTTCTTCTTTACGTGAGTGAGTTTTGGGGAGATTTGTTGCAAAGCATTACCACAGCAAGAGCCGACTAATACAACGTTCTCCAAATCACTGCCATGTCCACGGCTGCCACCGAGCCTACGTGTAAGGCACCTGTGTCCTCGAACTTTGAGAACTCCTGAATTCTCGGTGCCTCTCCAACACAATGTACGTGGCTAAGGTGTCCCCAGATAACTTCACTAACGTACCACCGAGACCGCCCTAAGCTTTTATTGAACGCAATGCAACGCTCTTTCTATTCGTTTTCCGTTTCGACGTCGGTAAAATGCTTTCCGTCAATCTAAAAGGATGGAAAATTGGCACAAAACACTCTGCGCATAGTTGTTTTTCACAAAGGAAAATCACAAACGAAACAGGCATTTCACCGGGTGTAGAGCACTAACGCCCCCTGGTGCCTCTAAATGCCAAGTGCACAGAGGCGCTTAATTAAATATCGAATCCCAGCTCTCTCCACTTGAGAGGGAGAGCAAGCCATTCTCAAGTGGAGGAGGGATGTTTTCAGCAGCTATCTGCAACATTCTGTGGACCTGGCCACTGTGTAGCTACAAAGAAACCTTTTGTCTGAGGAAACTAACTAAAGAAACTTGAAAGTGGAGAAAGAGAGAAAGAATGAGACAATACCCTCTTCTTGGTGACTCATTCACTTATTCGTTCACTTACCAAAGCAAATATCCACTACGTGTAGAGAGTACTGTGCTGAAAACCGCACAGAACACGGAGACGTACCCCCATTCGCAGGGAGGTTAGATACCAGAGAGGGAGACAAGATGTAGATTACCTCACGGCCGTTCCGCACATGTCTTGTTAAACAGTTTACAGCTTCAGGGGAGAGAAGGGATCCAGAAATCGCCTGGATTCTCAGTGAAGTCTTCCCAGAGAAGCAGGTGCAAAATAGGTGGACTGGAAGAAACAAAACAATTAACCTCGTGGGTAGATATGAAACGGAGCAGAGGTGCACAGATATTTAGACCCCGTTCTTCCTTGAAACGTCTAGAAAGTGAAACTGAAGCCAAATTACGGAGGGCCTTGAGTGTCAGTCTTAGGAGCTTGGCCGTATGGGGATGACAGCGGGTGCCACGGACGGCTCGGAAGAGGGCAAGGGCATAACCCAAGAGCCCTGGGAGGTGTAGGGGAGGTCGCAGCGAGGGAGGTAGAAAGGCATGCGATTCTCCGAAGCAGTCACCGTAAGCCAGGTGTAAACTCATAAACGGTAGACGCGGAGTAAGGGCGACACAGATGGCAGGGAGGAGTACGAGGGACACTAGAAAGGAAAACGGTCAGGGCTTCACCAGGGATTGGGTGCATTCCTTTCTCCCTCTAACAGAGGTTATCAGTAACCGGGCTGGTCGCTGGGAATCAAGAGCAAGCAAAACAGGCGTGATCTCTTCTTCCTCACGGACCACGGGGTAAACTTACCTACCTGAAACTGGATGTGAAAGGCGACGACGGCCATAAGCGAGAGGTGCGTGGTGTCACGTGAGCTACGGTAGGGGGACGTGATGAGTTGAGTCGGTAAGGGGACGCTTTCTTGACCAAGTGACACCTGAGAAGAGATGAGAAGGGTGAGGCGGCATCAGTCAGCTGCAAACTAAACAGAGGGACACTTCCTGCAGAGGGGCAGCACGGGCGATGCGCCGTTGTAAGTATGCAGGCCTGAGAGGAGGCCACCGTGGGCAGGATGATTGAGAATGAAAGGAAGGAGCTGCAAGACGAGGCCGCAGAGATCACGCTCCACCCTGCCCAGGGGATGCCCTGCCCTGCGGACTAGCACACCCAGAGAGAGAGTACCAGTGCACAGCCAGATGAGAAGCCCGCTCGAGAACGCAAGCCAACGCTGCTTCTTTCGCCAAGAAAGTCTTGCCTGGTAAACTAAACAGCGTATCCATAGAGCGGACACGTGATTTACATTCTGAAGCAGGCGCCCCGCCTTACGGAACGGCGACGGTTCTCAGGGGGGCCGGGCAGGAGCCGCTCCGCGCGTCTGTGCCAGGGACCCACCCGCCTGCGGGACCTCCGGCCGCCTCGCAGGAAGCTACGACGCCCAGTCCCACGGCTACCTGTGCAGCGAGGTGGACTCCGCGGACGCGTGCCACACACACTTCAAGCGGGAGCGCGGCCTGAGTGGCAAGGCGAGAGGCCGGCCTGCCGCGCAGACCAAGAAGGCGCTCTTCGGCCTGGGCCTAGGTGCTTGCGCCGCCCCCCTGGGCCTGCCGGGCTCTGAGGGCCCTGCCCTGGACACCCTGCCCCCCTGCCCTTGGTTCAGTCACAGCAGAGGTGGCCACACCCACACCCTCTGTGATCTCGGCGTTCCACCCTCCTGCAGCCCCGCCCGCCCCCCTCCGCCGGTTGCCCTGGGCTACGGAAGCTGCATCCTGGGGCCAGGGGGTTCCCCGGAGGCCAAGGGAAGACACGATGGCCTTCAATGAGTCGCAGAGGCCTTACGTGGCCTTGTGTGGTTGGGCTCACCTCTGACGTTTCAGTGAACTCTGCGAGAAGACAGGGACCTACCTGCAGCCTCACAGTTGGGCTCCACGGTAAGGTGTGCGGGACAGACCTCAAACTGACCCACGGCATGGAGCAACACCCGCCATCGAGAGGTCTACAAGAGAGCCGCTGCAGCTAGCCCACAGGTCCGAGAAAACTAGGTTCTTCTTTACGTGAGTTTTGGGGAGATTTGTTGCAAAGCATTACCACAGCAAGAGCCGACTAATACAACGTTCTCCAAATCACTGCCATGTCCACGGCTGCCACCGAGCCTACGTGTAAGGCACCTGTGTCCTCGAACTTTGAGAACTCCTGAATTCTCGGTGCCTCTCCAACACAATGTACGTGGCTAAGGTGTCCCCAGATAACTTCACTAACGTACCACCGAGACCACCCTAAGCTTTTATTGAACGCAATGCAACGCTCTTTCTATTCGTTTTCCGTTTCGACGTCGGTAAAATGCTTTCCGTCAATCTAAAAGGATGGAAAATTGGCACAAAACACTCTGCGGATAGTTGTTTTTCACAAAGGAAAATCACAAACGAAACAGGCATTTCACCGGGTGTAGAGCACTAACGCCCCCTGGTGCCTCTAAATGCCAAGTGAACAGAGGCGCTTAATTAAATATCGAATCCCAGCTCTCTCCGCTTGAGAGGGAGAGCAAGCCATTCTCAAGTGGAGGAGGGATGTTTTCAGCAGCTATCTGCAACATTCTGTGGACCTGGCCACTGTGTAGCTACAAAGAAACCTTTTGTCTGAGGAAACTAACTAAAGAAACTTGAAAGTGGAGAAAGAGAGAAAGAATGAGACAATACCCTCTTCTTGGTGACTCATTCACTTATTCGTTCACTTACCAAAGCAAATATCCACTACGTGTAGAGAGTACTGTGCTGAAAACCGCACAGAACACGGAGACGTACCCCCATTCGCAGGGAGGTTAGATACCAGAGAGGGAGACAAGATGTAGATTACCTTACGGCCGTTCCGCACATGTCTTGTTAAACAGTTTACAGCTTCAGGGGAGAGAAGGGATCCAGAAATCACCTGGATTCTCAGTGAAGTCTTCCCAGAGAAGCAGGTGCAAAATAGGTGGACTGGAAGAAACAAAACAATTAACCTCGTGGGTAGATATGAAACGGAGCAGAGGTGCACAGATATTTAGACCCCGTTCTTCCTTGAAACGTCTAGAAAGTGAAACTGAAGCCAAATTACGGAGGGCCTTGAGTGTCAGTCTTAGGAGCTTGGCCGTATGGGGATGACAGCGGGTGCCACGGACGGCTCGGAAGAGGGCAAGGGCATAACCCAAGAGCCCTGGGAGGTGTAGGGGAGGTCGCAGCGAGGGAGGTAGAAAGGCATGCGATTCTCCGAAGCAGTCACCGTAAGCCAGGTGTAAACTCATAACCGGTAGACGCGGAGTAAGGGCGACACAGATGGCAGGGAGGAGTACGAGGGACACTAGAAAGGAAAACGGTCAGGGCTTCACCAGGGATTGGGTGCATTCCTTTCTCCCTCTAACAGAGGTTATCAGTAACCGGGCTGGTCGCTGGGAATCAAGAGCAAGCAAAACAGGCGTGATCTCTTCTTCCTCACGGACCACGGGGTAAACTTACCTACCTGAAACTGGATGTGAAAGGCGACGACGGCCATAAGCGAGAGGTGCGTGGTGTCACGTGAGCTACGGTAGGGGGACGTGATGAGTTGAGTCGGTAAGGGGACGCTTTCTTGACCAAGTGACACCTGAGAAGAGATGAGAAGGGTGAGGCGGCATCAGTCAGCTGCAAACTAAACAGAGGGACACTTCCTGCAGAGGGGCAGCACGGGCGATGCGCCGTTGTAAGTATGCAGGCCTGAGAGGAGGCCACCGTGGGCAGGATGATTGAGAATGAAAGGAAGGAGCTGCAAGACGAGGCCGCAGAGATCACGCTCCACCCTGCCCAGGGGATGCCCTGCCCTGCGGACTAGCACACCCAGAGAGAGAGTACCAGTGCACAGCCAGATGAGAAGCCCGCTCGAGAACGCAAGCCAACGCTGCTTCTTTCGCCAAGAAAGTCTTGCCTGGTAAACTAAACAGCGTATCCATAGAGCGGACACGTGATTTACATTCTGAAGCAGGCGCCCCGCCTTACGGAACGGCGACGGTTCTCAGGGGGGCCGGGCAGGAGCCGCTCCGCGCGTCTGTGCCAGGGACCCACCCGCCTGCGGGACCTCCGGCCGCCTCGCAGGAAGCTACGACGCCCAGTCCCACGGCTACCTGTGCAGCGAGGTGGACTCCGCGGACGCGTGCCACACACACTTCAAGCGGGAGCGCGGCCTGAGTGGCAAGGCGAGAGGCCGGCCTGCCGCGCAGACCAAGAAGGCGCTCTTCGGCCTGGGCCTAGGTGCTTGCGCCGCCCCCCTGGGCCTGCCGGGCTCTGAGGGCCCTGCCCTGGACACCCTGCCCCCCTGCCCTTGGTTCAGTCACAGCAGAGGTGGCCACACCCACACCCTCTGTGACCTCGGCGTTCCACCCTCCTGCAGCCCCGCCCGCCCCCCTCCGCCGGTTGCCCTGGGCTACGGAAGCTGCATCCTGGGGCCAGGGGGTTCCCAGGAGGCCAAGGGAAGACACGATGGCCTTCAATGAGTCGCAGAGGCCTTACGTGGCCTTGTGTGGTTGGGCTCACCTCTGACGTTTCAGTGAACTCTGCGACAAGACAGGGACCTACCTGCAGCCTCACAGTTGGGCTCCACGGTAAGGTGTGCGGGACAGACCTCAAACTGACCCACGGCATGGAGCAACACCCGCCATCGAGAGGTCTACAAGAGAGCCGCTGCAGCTAGCCCACAGGTCCGAGAAAACTAGGTTCTTCTTTACGTAAGTGAGTTTTGGGGAGATTTGTTGCAAAGCATTACCACAGCAAGAGCCGACTAATACAACGTTCTCCAAATCACTGCCATGTCCACGGCTGCCACCGAGCCTACGTGTAAGGCACCTGTGTCCTCGAACTTTGAGAACTCCTGAATTCTCGGTGCCTCTCCAACACAATGTACGTGGCTAAGGTGTCCCCAGATAACTTCACTAACGTACCACCGAGACCGCCCTAAGCTTTTATTGAACGCAATGCAACGCTCTTTCTATTCGTTTTCCGTTTCGACGTCGGTAAAATGCTTTCCGTCAATCTAAAAGGATGGAAAATTGGCACAAAACACTCTGCGCATAGTTGTTTTTCACAAAGGAAAATCACAAACGAAACAGGCATTTCACCGGGTGTAGAGCACTAACGCCCCCTGGTGCCTCTAAATGCCAAGTGAACAGAGGCGCTTAATTAAATATCGAATCCCAGCTCTCTCCGCTTGAGAGGGAGAGCAAGCCATTCTCAAGTGGAGGAGGGATGTTTTCAGCAGCTATCTGCAACATTCTGTGGACCTGGCCACTGTGTAGCTACAAAGAAACCTTTTGTCTGAGGAAACTAACTAAAGAAACTTGAAAGTGGAGAAAGAGAGAAAGAATGAGACAATACCCTCTTCTTGGTGACTCATTCACTTATTCGTTCACTTACCAAAGCAAATATCCACTACGTGTAGAGAGTACTGTGCTGAAAACCGCACAGAACACGGAGACGTACCCCCATTCGCAGGGAGGTTAGATACCAGAGAGGGAGACAAGATGTAGATTACCTTACGGCCGTTCCGCACATGTCTTGTTAAACAGTTTACAGCTTCAGGGGAGAGAAGGGATCCAGAAATCGCCTGGATTCTCAGTGAAGTCTTCCCAGAGAAGCAGGTGCAAAATAGGTGGACTGGAAGAAACAAAACAATTAACCTCGTGGGTAGATATGAAACGGAGCAGAGGTGCACAGATATTTAGACCCCGTTCTTCCTTGAAACGTCTAGAAAGTGAAACTGAAGCCAAATTACGGAGGGCCTTGAGTGTCAGTCTTAGGAGCTTGGCCGTATGGGGATGACAGCGGGTGCCACGGACGGCTCGGAAGAGGGCAAGGGCATAACCCAAGAGCCCTGGGAGGTGTAGGGGAGGTCGCAGCGAGGGAGGTAGAAAGGCATGCGATTCTCCGAAGCAGTCACCGTAAGCCAGGTGTAAACTCATAACCGGTAGACGCGGAGTAAGGGCGACACAGATGGCAGGGAGGAGTACGAGGGACACTAGAAAGGAAAACGGTCAGGGCTTCACCAGGGATTGGGTGCATTCCTTTCTCCCTCTAACAGAGGTTATCAGTAACCGGGCTGGTCGCTGGGAATCAAGAGCAAGCAAAACAGGCGTGATCTCTTCTTCCTCACGGACCACGGGGTAAACTTACCTACCTGAAACTGGATGTGAAAGGCGACGACGGCCATAAGCGAGAGGTGCGTGGTGTCACGTGAGCTACGGTAGGGGGACGTGATGAGTTGAGTCGGTAAGGGGACGCTTTCTTGACCAAGTGACACCTGAGAAGAGATGAGAAGGGTGAGGCGGCATCAGTCAGCTGCAAACTAAACAGAGGGACACTTCCTGCAGAGGGGCAGCACGGGCGATGCGCCGTTGTAAGTATGCAGGCCTGAGAGGAGGCCACCGTGGGCAGGATGATTGAGAATGAAAGGAAGGAGCTGCAAGACGAGGCCGCAGAGATCACGCTCCACCCTGCCCAGGGGATGCCCTGCCCTGCGGACTAGCACACCCAGAGAGAGAGTACCAGTGCACAGCCAGATGAGAAGCCCGCTCGAGAACGCAAGCCAACGCTGCTTCTTTCGCCAAGAAAGTCTTGCCTGGTAAACTAAACAGCGTATCCATAGAGCGGACACGTGATTTACATTCTGAAGCAGGCGCCCCGCCTTACGGAACGGCGACGGTTCTCGGGGGGGCCGGGCAGGAGCCGCTCCGCGCGTCTGTGCCAGGGACCCACCCGCCTGCGGGACCTCCGGCCGCCTCGCAGGAAGCTACGACGCCCAGTCCCACGGCTACCTGTGCAGCGAGGTGTACTCCGCGGACGCGTGCCACACACACTTCAAGCGGGAGCGCGGCCTGAGTGGCAAGGCGAGAGGCCGGCCTGCCGCGCAGACCAAGAAGGCGCTCTTCGGCCTGGGCCTAGGTGCTTGCGCCGCCCCCCTGGGCCTGCCGGGCTCTGAGGGCCCTGCCCTGGACCCGCTGCCCCCCTGCCCTTGGTTCAGTCACAGCAGAGGTGGCCACACCCACACCCTCTGTGACCTCGGCGTTCCACCCTCCTGCAGCCCCGCCCGCCCCCCTCCGCCGGTTGCCCTGGGCTACGGAAGCGGCATCCTGGGGCCAGGGGGTTCCCAGGAGGCCAAGGGAAGACACGATGGCCTTCAATGAGTCGCAGAGGCCTTACGTGGCCTTGTGTGGTTGGGCTCACCTCTGACGTTTCAGTGAACTCTGCGAGAAGACAGGGACCTACCTGCAGCCTCACAGTTGGGCTCCACGGTAAGGTGTGCGGGACAGACCTCAAACTGACCCACGGCATGGAGCAACACCCGCCATCAAGAGGTCTACAAGAGAGCCGCTGCAGCTAGCCCACAGGTCCGAGAAAACTAGGTTCTTCTTTACGTAAGTGAGTTTTGGGGAGATTTGTTGCAAAGCATTACCACAGCAAGAGCCGACTAATACAACGTTCTCCAAATCACTGCCATGTCCACGGCTGCCACCGAGCCTACGTGTAAGGCACCTGTGTCCTCGAACTTTGAGAACTCCTGAATTCTCGGTGCCTCTCCAACACAATGTACGTGGCTAAGGTGTCCCCAGATAACTTCACTAACATACCACCGAGACCGCCCTAAGCTTTTATTGAACGCAATGCAACGCTCTTTCTATTCGTTTTCCGTTTCGACGTCGGTAAAATGCTTTCCGTCAATCTAAAAGGATGGAAAATCGGCACAAAACACTCTGCGGATAGTTGTTTTTCACAAAGGAAAATCACAAACGAAACAGGCATTTCACCGGGTGTAGAGCACTAACGCCCCCTAGTGCCTCTAAATGCCAAGTGCACAGAGGCGCTTAATTAAATATCGAATCCCAGCTCTCTCCGCTTGAGAGGGAGAGCAAGCCATTCTCAAGTGGAGGAGGGATGGTTTCAGCAGCTATCTGCAACATTCTGTGGACCTGGCCACTGTGTAGCTACAAAGAAACCTTTTGTCTGAGGAAACTAACTAAAGAAACTTGAAAGTGGAAAAACAGAGAAAGAATGAGACAATACCCTCTTCTTGGTGACTCATTCACTTATTCGTTCACTTACCAAAGCAAATATCCACTACGTGTAGAGAGTACTGTGCTGAAAACCGCACAGAACACGGAGACGTACCCCCATTCGCAGGGAGGTTAGATACCAGAGAGGGAGACAAGATGTAGATTACCTTACGGCCGTTCCGCACATGTCTTGTTAAACAGTTTACAGCTTCAGGGGAGAGAAGGGATCCAGAAATCGCCTGGATTCTCAGTGAAGTCTTCCCAGAGAAGCAGGTGCAAAATAGGTGGACTGGAAGAAACAAAACAATTAACCTCGTGGCTAGATATGAAACGGAGCAGAGGTGCACAGATATTTAGACCCCGTTCTTCCTTGAAACGTCTAGAAAGTGAAACTGAAGCCAAATTACGGAGGGCCTTGAGTGTCAGTCTTTAGGAGCTTGGCCGTATGGGGATGACAGCGGGTGCCACGGACGGCTCGGAAGAGGGCAAGGGCATAACCCAAGAGCCCTGGGAGGTGTAGGGGAGGTCGCAGCGAGGGAGGTAGAAAGGCATGCGATTCTCCGAAGCAGTCACCGTAAGCCAGGTGTAAACTCATAACCGGTAGACGCGGAGTAAGGGCGACACAGATGGCAGGGAGGAGTACGAGGGACACTAGAAAGGAAAACGGTCAGGGCTTCACCAGGGATTGGGTGCATTCCTTTCTCCCTCTAACAGAGGTTATCAGTAACCGGGCTGGTCGCTGGGAATCAAGAGCAGGCAAAACAGGCGTGATCTCTTCTTCCTCACGGACCACGGGGTAAACTTACCTACCTGAAACTGGATGTGAAAGGCGACGACGGCCATAAGCGAGAGGTGCGTGGTGTCACGTGAGCCACGGTAGGGGGACGTGATGAGTTGAGTCGGTAAGGGGACGCTTTCTTGACCAAGTGACACCTGAGAAGAGATGAGAAGGGTGAGGCGGCATCAGTCAGCTGCAAACTAAACAGAGGGACACTTCCTGCAGAGGGGCAGCACGGGCGATGCGCCGTTGTAAGTATGCAGGCCTGAGAGGAGGCCACCGTGGGCAGGATGATTGAGAATGAAAGGAAGGAGCTGCAAGACGAGGCCGCAGAGATCACGCTCCACCCTGCCCAGGGGATGCCCTGCCCTGCGGACTAGCACACCCAGAGAGAGAGTACCAGTGCACAGCCAGATGAGAAGCCCGCTCGAGAACGCAAGCCAACGCTGCTTCTTTCGCCAAGAAAGTCTTGCCTGGTAAACTAAACAGCGTATCCATAGAGCGGACACGTGATTTACATTCTGAAGCAGGCGCCCCGCCTTACGGAACGGCGACGGTTCTCGGGGGGGCCGGGCAGGAGCCGCTCCGCGCGTCTGTGCCAGGGACCCACCCGCCTGCGGGACCTCCGGCCGCCTCGCAGGAAGCTACGACGCCCAGTCCCACGGCTACCTGTGCAGCGAGGTGTACTCCGCGGACGCGTGCCACACACACTTCAAGCGGGAGCGCGGCCTGAGTGGCAAGGCGAGAGGCCGGCCTGCCGCGCAGACCAAGAAGGCGCTCTTCGGCCTGGGCCTAGGTGCTTGCGCCGCCCCCCTGGGCCTGCCGGGCTCTGAGGGCCCTGCCCTGGACCCGCTGCCCCCCTGCCCTTGGTTCAGTCACAGCAGAGGTGGCCACACCCACACCCTCTGTGACCTCGGCGTTCCACCCTCCTGCAGCCCCGCCCGCCCCCCTCCGCCGGTTGCCCTGGGCTACGGAAGCGGCATCCTGGGGCCAGGGGGTTCCCAGGAGGCCAAGGGAAGACACGATGGCCTTCAATGAGTCGCAGAGGCCTTACGTGGCCTTGTGTGGTTGGGCTCACCTCTGACGTTTCAGTGAACTCTGCGAGAAGACAGGGACCTACCTGCAGCCTCACAGTTGGGCTCCACGGTAAGGTGTGCGGGACAGACCTCAAACTGACCCACGGCATGGAGCAACACCCGCCATCAAGAGGTCTACAAGAGAGCCGCTGCAGCTAGCCCACAGGTCCGAGAAAACTAGGTTCTTCTTTACGTAAGTGAGTTTTGGGGAGATTTGTTGCAAAGCATTACCACAGCAAGAGCCGACTAATACAACGTTCTCCAAATCACTGCCATGTCCACGGCTGCCACCGAGCCTACGTGTAAGGCACCTGTGTCCTCGAACTTTGAGAACTCCTGAATTCTCGGTGCCTCTCCAACACAATGTACGTGGCTAAGGTGTCCCCAGATAACTTCACTAACATACCACCGAGACCGCCCTAAGCTTTTATTGAACGCAATGCAACGCTCTTTCTATTCGTTTTCCGTTTCGACGTCGGTAAAATGCTTTCCGTCAATCTAAAAGGATGGAAAATCGGCACAAAACACTCTGCGGATAGTTGTTTTTCACAAAGGAAAATCACAAACGAAACAGGCATTTCACCGGGTGTAGAGCACTAACGCCCCCTAGTGCCTCTAAATGCCAAGTGCACAGAGGCGCTTAATTAAATATCGAATCCCAGCTCTCTCCGCTTGAGAGGGAGAGCAAGCCATTCTCAAGTGGAGGAGGGATGGTTTCAGCAGCTATCTGCAACATTCTGTGGACCTGGCCACTGTGTAGCTACAAAGAAACCTTTTGTCTGAGGAAACTAACTAAAGAAACTTGAAAGTGGAAAAACAGAGAAAGAATGAGACAATACCCTCTTCTTGGTGACTCATTCACTTATTCGTTCACTTACCAAAGCAAATATCCACTACGTGTAGAGAGTACTGTGCTGAAAACCGCACAGAACACGGAGACGTACCCCCATTCGCAGGGAGGTTAGATACCAGAGAGGGAGACAAGATGTAGATTACCTTACGGCCGTTCCGCACATGTCTTGTTAAACAGTTTACAGCTTCAGGGGAGAGAAGGGATCCAGAAATCGCCTGGATTCTCAGTGAAGTCTTCCCAGAGAAGCAGGTGCAAAATAGGTGGACTGGAAGAAACAAAACAATTAACCTCGTGGCTAGATATGAAACGGAGCAGAGGTGCACAGATATTTAGACCCCGTTCTTCCTTGAAACGTCTAGAAAGTGAAACTGAAGCCAAATTACGGAGGGCCTTGAGTGTCAGTCTTTAGGAGCTTGGCCGTATGGGGATGACAGCGGGTGCCACGGACGGCTCGGAAGAGGGCAAGGGCATAACCCAAGAGCCCTGGGAGGTGTAGGGGAGGTCGCAGCGAGGGAGGTAGAAAGGCATGCGATTCTCCGAAGCAGTCACCGTAAGCCAGGTGTAAACTCATAACCGGTAGACGCGGAGTAAGGGCGACACAGATGGCAGGGAGGAGTACGAGGGACACTAGAAAGGAAAACGGTCAGGGCTTCACCAGGGATTGGGTGCATTCCTTTCTCCCTCTAACAGAGGTTATCAGTAACCGGGCTGGTCGCTGGGAATCAAGAGCAGGCAAAACAGGCGTGATCTCTTCTTCCTCACGGACCACGGGGTAAACTTACCTACCTGAAACTGGATGTGAAAGGCGACGACGGCCATAAGCGAGAGGTGCGTGGTGTCACGTGAGCCACGGTAGGGGGACGTGATGAGTTGAGTCGGTAAGGGGACGCTTTCTTGACCAAGTGACACCTGAGAAGAGATGAGAAGGGTGAGGCGGCATCAGTCAGCTGCAAACTAAACAGAGGGACACTTCCTGCAGAGGGGCAGCACGGGCGATGCGCCGTTGTAAGTATGCAGGCCTGAGAGGAGGCCACCGTGGGCAGGATGATTGAGAATGAAAGGAAGGAGCTGCAAGACGAGGCCGCAGAGATCACGCTCCACCCTGCCCAGGGGATGCCCTGCCCTGCGGACTAGCACACCCAGAGAGAGAGTACCAGTGCACAGCCAGATGAGAAGCCCGCTCGAGAACGCAAGCCAACGCTGCTTCTTTCGCCAAGAAAGTCTTGCCTGGTAAACTAAACAGCGTATCCATAGAGCGGACACGTGATTTACATTCTGAAGCAGGCGCCCCGCCTTACGGAACGGCGACGGTTCTCAGGGGGGCCGGGCAGGAGCCGCTCCGCGCGTCTGTGCCAGGGACCCACCCGCCTGCGGGACCTCCGGCCGCCTCGCAGGAAGCTACGACGCCCAGTCCCACGGCTACCTGTGCAGCGAGGTGTACTCCGCGGACGCGTGCCACACACACTTCAAGCGGGAGCGCGGCCTGAGTGGCAAGGCGAGAGGCCGGCCTGCCGCGCAGACCAAGAAGGCGCTCTTCGGCCTGGGCCTAGGTGCTTGCGCCGCCCCCCTGGGCCTGCCGGGCTCTGAGGGCCCTGCCCTGGACACCCTGCCCCCCTGCCCTTGGTTCAGTCACAGCAGAGGTGGCCACACCCACACCCTCTGTGACCTCGGCGTTCCACCCTCCTGCAGCCCCGCCCGCCCCCCTCCGCCGGTTGCCCTGGGCTACGGAAGCTGCATCCTGGGGCCAGGGGGTTCCCAGGAGGCCAAGGGAAGACACGATGGCCTTCAATGAGTCGCAGAGGCCTTACGTGGCCTTGTGTGGTTGGGCTCACCTCTGACGTTTCAGTGAACTCTGCGAGAAGACAGGGACCTACCTGCAGCCTCACAGTTGGGCTCCACGGTAAGGTGTGCGGGACAGACCTCAAACTGACCCACGGCATGGAGCAACACCCGCCATCAAGAGGTCTACAAGAGAGCCGCTGCAGCTAGCCCACAGGTCCGAGAAAACTAGGTTCTTCTTTACGTAAGTGAGTTTTGGGGAGATTTGTTGCAAAGCATTACCACAGCAAGAGCCGACTAATACAACGTTCTCCAAATCACTGCCATGTCCACGGCTGCCACCGAGCCTACGTGTAAGGCACCTGTGTCCTCGAACTTTGAGAACTCCTGAATTCTCGGTGCCTCTCCAACACAATGTACGTGGCTAAGGTGTCCCCAGATAACTTCACTAACATACCACCGAGACCGCCCTAAGCTTTTATTGAACGCAATGCAACGCTCTTTCTATTCGTTTTCCGTTTCGACGTCGGTAAAATGCTTTCCGTCAATCTAAAAGGATGGAAAATCGGCACAAAACACTCTGCGGATAGTTGTTTTTCACAAAGGAAAATCACAAACGAAACAGGCATTTCACCGGGTGTAGAGCACTAACGCCCCCTAGTGCCTCTAAATGCCAAGTGCACAGAGGCGCTTAATTAAATATCGAATCCCAGCTCTCTCCGCTTGAGAGGGAGAGCAAGCCATTCTCAAGTGGAGGAGGGATGGTTTCAGCAGCTATCTGCAACATTCTGTGGACCTGGCCACTGTGTAGCTACAAAGAAACCTTTTGTCTGAGGAAACTAACTAAAGAAACTTGAAAGTGGAAAAACAGAGAAAGAATGAGACAATACCCTCTTCTTGGTGACTCATTCACTTATTCGTTCACTTACCAAAGCAAATATCCACTACGTGTAGAGAGTACTGTGCTGAAAACCGCACAGAACACGGAGACGTACCCCCATTCGCAGGGAGGTTAGATACCAGAGAGGGAGACAAGATGTAGATTACCTTACGGCCGTTCCGCACATGTCTTGTTAAACAGTTTACAGCTTCAGGGGAGAGAAGGGATCCAGAAATCGCCTGGATTCTCAGTGAAGTCTTCCCAGAGAAGCAGGTGCAAAATAGGTGGACTGGAAGAAACAAAACAATTAACCTCGTGGCTAGATATGAAACGGAGCAGAGGTGCACAGATATTTAGACCCCGTTCTTCCTTGAAACGTCTAGAAAGTGAAACTGAAGCCAAATTACGGAGGGCCTTGAGTGTCAGTCTTTAGGAGCTTGGCCGTATGGGGATGACAGCGGGTGCCACGGACGGCTCGGAAGAGGGCAAGGGCATAACCCAAGAGCCCTGGGAGGTGTAGGGGAGGTCGCAGCGAGGGAGGTAGAAAGGCATGCGATTCTCCGAAGCAGTCACCGTAAGCCAGGTGTAAACTCATAAACGGTAGACGCGGAGTAAGGGCGACACAGATGGCAGGGAGGAGTACGAGGGACACTAGAAAGGAAAACGGTCAGGGCTTCACCAGGGATTGGGTGCATTCCTTTCTCCCTCTAACAGAGGTTATCAGTAACCGGGCTGGTCGCTGGGAATCAAGAGCAGGCAAAACAGGCGTGATCTCTTCTTCCTCACGGACCACGGGGTAAACTTACCTACCTGAAACTGGATGTGAAAGGCGACGACGGCCATAAGCGAGAGGTGCGTGGTGTCACGTGAGCCACGGTAGGGGGACGTGATGAGTTGAGTCGGTAAGGGGACGCTTTCTTGACCAAGTGACACCTGAGAAGAGATGAGAAGGGTGAGGCGGCATCAGTCAGCTGCAAACTAAACAGAGGGACACTTCCTGCAGAGGGGCAGCACGGGCGATGCGCCGTTGTAAGTATGCAGGCCTGAGAGGAGGCCACCGTGGGCAGGATGATTGAGAATGAAAGGAAGGAGCTGCAAGACGAGGCCGCAGAGATCACGCTCCACCCTGCCCAGGGGATGCCCTGCCCTGCGGACTAGCACACCCAGAGAGAGAGTACCAGTGCACAGCCAGATGAGAAGCCCGCTCGAGAACGCAAGCCAACGCTGCTTCTTTCGCCAAGAAAGTCTTGCCTGGTAAACTAAACAGCGTATCCATAGAGCGGACACGTGATTTACATTCTGAAGCAGGCGCCCCGCCTTACGGAACGGCGACGGTTCTCAGGGGGGCCGGGCAGGAGCCGCTCCGCGCGTCTGTGCCAGGGACCCACCCGCCTGCGGGACCTCCGGCCGCCTCGCAGGAAGCTACGACGCCCAGTCCCACGGCTACCTGTGCAGCGAGGTGTACTCCGCGGACGCGTGCCACACACACTTCAAGCGGGAGCGCGGCCTGAGTGGCAAGGCGAGAGGCCGGCCTGCCGCGCAGACCAAGAAGGCGCTCTTCGGCCTGGGCCTAGGTGCTTGCGCCGCCCCCCTGGGCCTGCCGGGCTCTGAGGGCCCTGCCCTGGACACCCTGCCCCCCTGCCCTTGGTTCAGTCACAGCAGAGGTGGCCACACCCACACCCTCTGTGACCTCGGCGTTCCACCCTCCTGCAGCCCCGCCCGCCCCCCTCCGCCGGTTGCCCTGGGCTACGGAAGCTGCATCCTGGGGCCAGGGGGTTCCCAGGAGGCCAAGGGAAGACACGATGGCCTTCAATGAGTCGCAGAGGCCTTACGTGGCCTTGTGTGGTTGGGCTCACCTCTGACGTTTCAGTGAACTCTGCGAGAAGACAGGGACCTACCTGCAGCCTCACAGTTGGGCTCCACGGTAAGGTGTGCGGGACAGACCTCAAACTGACCCACGGCATGGAGCAACACCCGCCATCGAGAGGTCTACAAGAGAGCCGCTGCAGCTAGCCCACAGGTCCGAGAAAACTAGGTTCTTCTTTACGTAAGTGAGTTTTGGGGAGATTTGTTGCAAAGCATTACCACAGCAAGAGCCGACTAATACAACGTTCTCCAAATCACTGCCATGTCCACGGCTGCCACCGAGCCTACGTGTAAGGCACCTGTGTCCTCGAACTTTGAGAACTCCTGAATTCTCGGTGCCTCTCCAACACAATGTACGTGGCTAAGGTGTCCCCAGATAACTTCACTAACGTACCACCGAGACCGCCCTAAGCTTTTATTGAACGCAATGCAACGCTCTTTCTATTCGTTTTCCGTTTCGACGTCGGTAAAATGCTTTCCGTCAATCTAAAAGGATGGAAAATTGGCACAAAACACTCTGCGGATAGTTGTTTTTCACAAAGGAAAATCACAAACGAAACAGGCATTTCACCGGGTGTAGAGCACTAACGCCCCCTGGTGCCTCTAAATGCCAAGTGCACAGAGGCGCTTAATTAAATATCGAATCCCAGCTCTCTCCGCTTGAGAGGGAGAGCAAGCCATTCTCAAGTGGAGGAGGGATGTTTTCAGCAGCTATCTGCAACATTCTGTGGACCTGGCCACTGTGTAGCTACAAAGAAACCTTTTGTCTGAGGAAACTAACTAAAGAAACTTGAAAGTGGAGAAAGAGAGAAAGAATGAGACAATACCCTCTTCTTGGTGACTCATTCACTTATTCGTTCACTTACCAAAGCAAATATCCACTACGTGTAGAGAGTACTGTGCTGAAAACCGCACAGAACACGGAGACGTACCCCCATTCGCAGGGAGGTTAGATACCAGAGAGGGAGACAAGATGTAGATTACCTTACGGCCGTTCCGCACATGTCTTGTTAAACAGTTTACAGCTTCAGGGGAGAGAAGGGATCCAGAAATCGCCTGGATTCTCAGTGAAGTCTTCCCAGAGAAGCAGGTGCAAAATAGGTGGACTGGAAGAAACAAAACAATTAACCTCGTGGCTAGATATGAAACGGAGCAGAGGTGCACAGATATTTAGACCCCGTTCTTCCTTGAAACGTCTAGAAAGTGAAACTGAAGCCAAATTACGGAGGGCCTTGAGTGTCAGTCTTTAGGAGCTTGGCCGTATGGGGATGACAGCGGGTGCCACGGACGGCTCGGAAGAGGGCAAGGGCATAACCCAAGAGCCCTGGGAGGTGTAGGGGAGGTCGCAGCGAGGGAGGTAGAAAGGCATGCGATTCTCCGAAGCAGTCACCGTAAGCCAGGTGTAAACTCATAAACGGTAGACGCGGAGTAAGGGCGACACAGATGGCAGGGAGGAGTACGAGGGACACTAGAAAGGAAAACGGTCAGGGCTTCACCAGGGATTGGGTGCATTCCTTTCTCCCTCTAACAGAGGTTATCAGTAACCGGGCTGGTCGCTGGGAATCAAGAGCAGGCAAAACAGGCGTGATCTCTTCTTCCTCACGGACCACGGGGTAAACTTACCTACCTGAAACTGGATGTGAAAGGCGACGACGGCCATAAGCGAGAGGTGCGTGGTGTCACGTGAGCCACGGTAGGGGGACGTGATGAGTTGAGTCGGTAAGGGGACGCTTTCTTGACCAAGTGACACCTGAGAAGAGATGAGAAGGGTGAGGCGGCATCAGTCAGCTGCAAACTAAACAGAGGGACACTTCCTGCAGAGGGGCAGCACGGGCGATGCGCCGTTGTAAGTATGCAGGCCTGAGAGGAGGCCACCGTGGGCAGGATGATTGAGAATGAAAGGAAGGAGCTGCAAGACGAGGCCGCAGAGATCACGCTCCACCCTGCCCAGGGGATGCCCTGCCCTGCGGACTAGCACACCCAGAGAGAGAGTACCAGTGCACAGCCAGATGAGAAGCCCGCTCGAGAACGCAAGCCAACGCTGCTTCTTTCGCCAAGAAAGTCTTGCCTGGTAAACTAAACAGCGTATCCATAGAGCGGACACGTGATTTACATTCTGAAGCAGGCGCCCCGCCTTACGGAACGGCGACGGTTCTCAGGGGGGCCGGGCAGGAGCCGCTCCGCGCGTCTGTGCCAGGGACCCACCCGCCTGCGGGACCTCCGGCCGCCTCGCAGGAAGCTACGACGCCCAGTCCCACGGCTACCTGTGCAGCGAGGTGTACTCCGCGGACGCGTGCCACACACACTTCAAGCGGGAGCGCGGCCTGAGTGGCAAGGCGAGAGGCCGGCCTGCCGCGCAGACCAAGAAGGCGCTCTTCGGCCTGGGCCTAGGTGCTTGCGCCGCCCCCCTGGGCCTGCCGGGCTCTGAGGGCCCTGCCCTGGACACCCTGCCCCCCTGCCCTTGGTTCAGTCACAGCAGAGGTGGCCACACCCACACCCTCTGTGACCTCGGCGTTCCACCCTCCTGCAGCCCCGCCCGCCCCCCTCCGCCGGTTGCCCTGGGCTACGGAAGCTGCATCCTGGGGCCAGGGGGTTCCCAGGAGGCCAAGGGAAGACACGATGGCCTTCAATGAGTCGCAGAGGCCTTACGTGGCCTTGTGTGGTTGGGCTCACCTCTGACGTTTCAGTGAACTCTGCGAGAAGACAGGGACCTACCTGCAGCCTCACAGTTGGGCTCCACGGTAAGGTGTGCGGGACAGACCTCAAACTGACCCACGGCATGGAGCAACACCCGCCATCGAGAGGTCTACAAGAGAGCCGCTGCAGCTAGCCCACAGGTCCGAGAAAACTAGGTTCTTCTTTACGTAAGTGAGTTTTGGGGAGATTTGTTGCAAAGCATTACCACAGCAAGAGCCGACTAATACAACGTTCTCCAAATCACTGCCATGTCCACGGCTGCCACCGAGCCTACGTGTAAGGCACCTGTGTCCTCGAACTTTGAGAACTCCTGAATTCTCGGTGCCTCTCCAACACAATGTACGTGGCTAAGGTGTCCCCAGATAACTTCACTAACGTACCACCGAGACCGCCCTAAGCTTTTATTGAACGCAATGCAACGCTCTTTCTATTCGTTTTCCGTTTCGACGTCGGTAAAATGCTTTCCGTCAATCTAAAAGGATGGAAAATTGGCACAAAACACTCTGCGGATAGTTGTTTTTCACAAAGGAAAATCACAAACGAAACAGGCATTTCACCGGGTGTAGAGCACTAACGCCCCCTGGTGCCTCTAAATGCCAAGTGCACAGAGGCGCTTAATTAAATATCGAATCCCAGCTCTCTCCGCTTGAGAGGGAGAGCAAGCCATTCTCAAGTGGAGGAGGGATGTTTTCAGCAGCTATCTGCAACATTCTGTGGACCTGGCCACTGTGTAGCTACAAAGAAACCTTTTGTCTGAGGAAACTAACTAAAGAAACTTGAAAGTGGAGAAAGAGAGAAAGAATGAGACAATACCCTCTTCTTGGTGACTCATTCACTTATTCGTTCACTTACCAAAGCAAATATCCACTACGTGTAGAGAGTACTGTGCTGAAAACCGCACAGAACACGGAGACGTACCCCCATTCGCAGGGAGGTTAGATACCAGAGAGGGAGACAAGATGTAGATTACCTTACGGCCGTTCCGCACATGTCTTGTTAAACAGTTTACAGCTTCAGGGGAGAGAAGGGATCCAGAAATCGCCTGGATTCTCAGTGAAGTCTTCCCAGAGAAGCAGGTGCAAAATAGGTGGACTGGAAGAAACAAAACAATTAACCTCGTGGGTAGATATGAAACGGAGCAGAGGTGCACAGATATTTAGACCCCGTTCTTCCTTGAAACGTCTAGAAAGTGAAACTGAAGCCAAATTACGGAGGGCCTTGAGTGTCAGTCTTTAGGAGCTTGGCCGTATGGGGATGACAGCGGGTGCCACGGACGGCTCGGAAGAGGGCAAGGGCATAACCCAAGAGCCCTGGGAGGTGTAGGGGAGGTCGCAGCGAGGGAGGTAGAAAGGCATGCGATTCTCCGAAGCAGTCACCGTAAGCCAGGTGTAAACTCATAAACGGTAGACGCGGAGTAAGGGCGACACAGATGGCAGGGAGGAGTACGAGGGACACTAGAAAGGAAAACGGTCAGGGCTTCACCAGGGATTGGGTGCATTCCTTTCTCCCTCTAACAGAGGTTATCAGTAACCGGGCTGGTCGCTGGGAATCAAGAGCAGGCAAAACAGGCGTGATCTCTTCTTCCTCACGGACCACGGGGTAAACTTACCTACCTGAAACTGGATGTGAAAGGCGACGACGGCCATAAGCGAGAGGTGCGTGGTGTCACGTGAGCCACGGTAGGGGGACGTGATGAGTTGAGTCGGTAAGGGGACGCTTTCTTGACCAAGTGACACCTGAGAAGAGATGAGAAGGGTGAGGCGGCATCAGTCAGCTGCAAACTAAACAGAGGGACACTTCCTGCAGAGGGGCAGCACGGGCGATGCGCCGTTGTAAGTATGCAGGCCTGAGAGGAGGCCACTGTGGGCAGGATGATTGAGAATGAAAGGAAGGAGCTGCAAGACGAGGCCGCAGAGATCACGCTCCACCCTGCCCAGGGGATGCCCTGCCCTGCGGACTAGCACACCCAGAGAGAGAGTACCAGTGCACAGCCAGATGAGAAGCCCGCTCGAGAACGCAAGCCAACGCTGCTTCTTTCGCCAAGAAAGTCTTGCCTGGTAAACTAAACAGCGTATCCATAGAGCGGACACGTGATTTACATTCTGAAGCAGGCGCCCCGCCTTACGGAACGGCGACGGTTCTCGGGGGGCCGGGCAGGAGCCGCTCCGCGCGTCTGTGCCAGGGACCCACCCGCCTGCGGGACCTCCGGCCGCCTCGCAGGAAGCTACGACGCCCAGTCCCACGGCTACCTGTGCAGCGAGGTGTACTCCGCGGACGCGTGCCACACACACTTCAAGCGGGAGCGCGGCCTGAGTGGCAAGGCGAGAGGCCGGCCTGCCGCGCAGACCAAGAAGGCGCTCTTCGGCCTGGGCCTAGGTGCTTGCGCCGCCCCCCTGGGCCTGCCGGGCTCTGAGGGCCCTGCCCTGGACACCCTGCCCCCCTGCCCTTGGTTCAGTCACAGCAGAGGTGGCCACACCCACACCCTCTGTGACCTCGGCGTTCCACCCTCCTGCAGCCCCGCCCGCCCCCCTCCGCCGGTTGCCCTGGGCTACGGAAGCTGCATCCTGGGGCCAGGGGGTTCCCAGGAGGCCAAGGGAAGACACGATGGCCTTCAATGAGTCGCAGAGGCCTTACGTGGCCTTGTGTGGTTGGGCTCACCTCTGACGTTTCAGTGAACTCTGCGAGAAGACAGGGACCTACCTGCAGCCTCACAGTTGGGCTCCACGGTAAGGTGTGCGGGACAGACCTCAAACTGACCCACGGCATGGAGCAACACCCGCCATCGAGAGGTCTACAAGAGAGCCGCTGCAGCTAGCCCACAGGTCCGAGAAAACTAGGTTCTTCTTTACGTAAGTGAGTTTTGGGGAGATTTGTTGCAAAGCATTACCACAGCAAGAGCCGACTAATACAACGTTCTCCAAATCACTGCCATGTCCACGGCTGCCACCGAGCCTACGTGTAAGGCACCTGTGTCCTCGAACTTTGAGAACTCCTGAATTCTCGGTGCCTCTCCAACACAATGTACGTGGCTAAGGTGTCCCCAGATAACTTCACTAACGTACCACCGAGACCGCCCTAAGCTTTTATTGAACGCAATGCAACGCTCTTTCTATTCGTTTTCCGTTTCGACGTCGGTAAAATGCTTTCCGTCAATCTAAAAGGATGGAAAATCGGCACAAAACACTCTGCGCATAGTTGTTTTTCACAAAGGAAAATCACAAACGAAACAGGCATTTCACCGGGTGTAGAGCACTAACGCCCCCTGGTGCCTCTAAATGCCAAGTGCACAGAGGCGCTTAATTAAATATCGAATCCCAGCTCTCTCCGCTTGAGAGGGAGAGCAAGCCATTCTCAAGTGGAGGAGGGATGTTTTCAGCAGCTATCTGCAACATTCTGTGGACCTGGCCACTGTGTAGCTACAAAGAAACCTTTTGTCTGAGGAAACTAACTAAAGAAACTTGAAAGTGGAGAAAGAGAGAAAGAATGAGACAATACCCTCTTCTTGGTGACTCATTCACTTATTCGTTCACTTACCAAAGCAAATATCCACTACGTGTAGAGAGTACTGTGCTGAAAACCGCACAGAACACGGAGACGTACCCCCCATTCGCAGGGAGGTTAGATACCAGAGAGGGAGACAAGATGTAGATTACCTTACGGCCGTTCCGCACATGTCTTGTTAAACAGTTTACAGCTTCAGGGGAGAGAAGGGATCCAGAAATCGCCTGGATTCTCAGTGAAGTCTTCCCAGAGAAGCAGGTGCAAAATAGGTGGACTGGAAGAAACAAAACAATTAACCTCGTGGGTAGATATGAAACGGAGCAGAGGTGCACAGATATTTAGACCCCGTTCTTCCTTGAAACGTCTAGAAAGTGAAACTGAAGCCAAATTACGGAGGGCCTTGAGTGTCAGTCTTAGGAGCTTGGCCGTATGGGGATGACAGCGGGTGCCACGGACGGCTCGGAAGAGGGCAAGGGCATAACCCAAGAGCCCTGGGAGGTGTAGGGGAGGTCGCAGCGAGGGAGGTAGAAAGGCATGCGATTCTCCGAAGCAGTCACCGTAAGCCAGGTGTAAACTCATAACCGGTAGACGCGGAGTAAGGGCGACACAGATGGCAGGGAGGAGTACGAGGGACACTAGAAAGGAAAACGGTCAGGGCTTCACCAGGGATTGGGTGCATTCCTTTCTCCCTCTAACAGAGGTTATCAGTAACCGGGCTGGTCGCTGGGAATCAAGAGCAAGCAAAACAGGCGTGATCTCTTCTTCCTCACGGACCACGGGGTAAACTTACCTACCTGAAACTGGATGTGAAAGGCGACGACGGCCATAAGCGAGAGGTGCGTGGTGTCACGTGAGCTACGGTAGGGGGACGTGATGAGTTGAGTCGGTAAGGGAACGCTTTCTTGACCAAGTGACACCTGAGAAGAGATGAGAAGGGTGAGGCGGCATCAGTCAGCTGCAAACTAAACAGAGGGACACTTCCTGCAGAGGGGCAGCACGGGCGATGCGCCGTTGTAAGTATGCAGGCCTGAGAGGAGGCCACCGTGGGCAGGATGATTGAGAATGAAAGGAAGGAGCTGCAAGACGAGGCCGCAGAGATCACGCTCCACCCTGCCCAGGGGATGCCCTGCCCTGCGGACTAGCACACCCAGAGAGAGAGTACCAGTGCACAGCCAGATGAGAAGCCCGCTCGAGAACGCAAGCCAACGCTGCTTCTTTCGCCAAGAAAGTCTTGCCTGGTAAACTAAACAGCGTATCCATAGAGCGGACACGTGATTTACATTCTGAAGCAGGCGCCCCGCCTTACGGAACGGCGACGGTTCTCAGGGGGGCCGGGCAGGAGCCGCTCCGCGCGTCTGTGCCAGGGACCCACCCGCCTGCGGGACCTCCGGCCGCCTCACAGGAAGCTACGACGCCCAGTCCCACGGCTACCTGTGCAGCGAGGTGTACTCCGCGGACGCGTGCCACACACACTTCAAGCGGGAGCGCGGCCTGAGTGGCAAGGCGAGAGGCCGGCCTGCCGCGCAGACCAAGAAGGCGCTCTTCGGCCTGGGCCTAGGTGCTTGCGCCGCCCCCCTGGGCCTGCCGGGCTCTGAGGGCCCTGCCCTGGACACCCTGCCCCCCTGCCCTTGGTTCAGTCACAGCAGAGGTGGCCACACCCACACCCTCTGTGACCTCGGCGTTCCACCCTCCTGCAGCCCCGCCCGCCCCCCTCCGCCGGTTGCCCTGGGCTACGGAAGCTGCATCCTGGGGCCAGGGGGTTCCCAGGAGGCCAAGGGAAGACACGATGGCCTTCAATGAGTCGCAGAGGCCTTACGTGGCCTTGTGTGGTTGGGCTCACCTCTGACGTTTCAGTGAACTCTGCGACAAGACAGGGACCTACCTGCAGCCTCACAGTTGGGCTCCACGGTAAGGTGTGCGGGACAGACCTCAAACTGACCCACGGCATGGAGCAACACCCGCCATCGAGAGGTCTACAAGAGAGCCGCTGCAGCTAGCCCACAGGTCCGAGAAAACTAGGTTCTTCTTTACGTGAGTGAGTTTTGGGGAGATTTGTTGCAAAGCATTACCACAGCAAGAGCCGACTAATACAACGTTCTCCAAATCACTGCCATGTCCACGGCTGCCACCGAGCCTACGTGTAAGGCACCTGTGTCCTCGAACTTTGAGAACTCCTGAATTCTCGGTGCCTCTCCAACACAATGTACGTGGCTAAGGTGTCCCCAGATAACTTCACTAACGTACCACCGAGACCGCCCTAAGCTTTTATTGAACGCAATGCAACGCTCTTTCTATTCGTTTTCCGTTTCGACGTCGGTAAAATGCTTTCCGTCAATCTAAAAGGATGGAAAATTGGCACAAAACACTCTGCGGATAGTTGTTTTTCACAAAGGAAAATCACAAACGAAACAGGCATTTCACCGGGTGTAGAGCACTAACGCCCCCTGGTGCCTCTAAATGCCAAGTGAACAGAGGCGCTTAATTAAATATCGAATCCCAGCTCTCTCCGCTTGAGAGGGAGAGCAAGCCATTCTCAAGTGGAGGAGGGATGTTTTCAGCAGCTATCTGCAACATTCTGTGGACCTGGCCACTGTGTAGCTACAAAGAAACCTTTTGTCTGAGGAAACTAACTAAAGAAACTTGAAAGTGGAGAAAGAGAGAAAGAATGAGACAATACCCTCTTCTTGGTGACTCATTCACTTATTCGTTCACTTACCAAAGCAAATATCCACTACGTGTAGAGAGTACTGTGCTGAAAACCGCACAGAACACGGAGACGTACCCCCCATTCGCAGGGAGGTTAGATACCAGAGAGGGAGACAAGATGTAGATTACCTCACGGCCGTTCCGCACATGTCTTGTTAAACAGTTTACAGCTTCAGGGGAGAGAAGGGATCCAGAAATCGCCTGGATTCTCAGTGAAGTCTTCCCAGAGAAGCAGGTGCAAAATAGGTGGACTGGAAGAAACAAAACAATTAACCTCGTGGGTAGATATGAAACGGAGCAGAGGTGCACAGATATTTAGACCCCGTTCTTCCTTGAAACGTCTAGAAAGTGAAACTGAAGCCAAATTACGGAGGGCCTTGAGTGTCAGTCTTAGGAGCTTGGCCGTATGGGGATGACAGCGGGTGCCACGGACGGCTCGGAAGAGGGCAAGGGCATAACCCAAGAGCCCTGGGAGGTGTAGGGGAGGTCGCAGCGAGGGAGGTAGAAAGGCATGCGATTCTCCGAAGCAGTCACCGTAAGCCAGGTGTAAACTCATAACCGGTAGACGCGGAGTAAGGGCGACACAGATGGCAGGGAGGAGTACGAGGGACACTAGAAAGGAAAACGGTCAGGGCTTCACCAGGGATTGGGTGCATTCCTTTCTCCCTCTAACAGAGGTTATCAGTAACCGGGCTGGTCGCTGGGAATCAAGAGCAAGCAAAACAGGCGTGATCTCTTCTTCCTCACGGACCACGGGGTAAACTTACCTACCTGAAACTGGATGTGAAAGGCGACGACGGCCATAAGCGAGAGGTGCGTGGTGTCACGTGAGCTACGGTAGGGGGACGTGATGAGTTGAGTCGGTAAGGGGACGCTTTCTTGACCAAGTGACACCTGAGAAGAGATGAGAAGGGTGAGGCGGCATCAGTCAGCTGCAAACTAAACAGAGGGACACTTCCTGCAGAGGGGCAGCACGGGCGATGCGCCGTTGTAAGTATGCAGGCCTGAGAGGAGGCCACCGTGGGCAGGATGATTGAGAATGAAAGGAAGGAGCTGCAAGACGAGGCCGCAGAGATCACGCTCCACCCTGCCCAGGGGATGCCCTGCCCTGCGGACTAGCACACCCAGAGAGAGAGTACCAGTGCACAGCCAGATGAGAAGCCCGCTCGAGAACGCAAGCCAACGCTGCTTCTTTCGCCAAGAAAGTCTTGCCTGGTAAACTAAACAGCGTATCCATAGAGCGGACACGTGATTTACATTCTGAAGCAGGCGCCCCGCCTTACGGAACGGCGACGGTTCTCAGGGGGGCCGGGCAGGAGCCGCTCCGCGCGTCTGTGCCAGGGACCCACCCGCCTGCGGGACCTCCGGCCGCCTCGCAGGAAGCTACGACGCCCAGTCCCACGGCTACCTGTGCAGCGAGGTGTACTCCGCGGACGCGTGCCACACACACTTCAAGCGGGAGCGCGGCCTGAGTGGCAAGGCGAGAGGCCGGCCTGCCGCGCAGACCAAGAAGGCGCTCTTCGGCCTGGGCCTAGGTGCTTGCGCCGCCCCCCTGGGCCTGCCGGGCTCTGAGGGCCCTGCCCTGGACACCCTGCCCCCCTGCCCTTGGTTCAGTCACAGCAGAGGTGGCCACACCCACACCCTCTGTGACCTCGGCGTTCCACCCTCCTGCAGCCCCGCCCGCCCCCCTCCGCCGGTTGCCCTGGGCTACGGAAGCTGCATCCTGGGGCCAGGGGGTTCCCAGGAGGCCAAGGGAAGACACGATGGCCTTCAATGAGTCGCAGAGGCCTTACGTGGCCTTGTGTGGTTGGGCTCACCTCTGACGTTTCAGTGAACTCTGCGACAAGACAGGGACCTACCTGCAGCCTCACAGTTGGGCTCCACGGTAAGGTGTGCGGGACAGACCTCAAACTGACCCACGGCATGGAGCAACACCCGCCATCGAGAGGTCTACAAGAGAGCCGCTGCAGCTAGCCCACAGGTCCGAGAAAACTAGGTTCTTCTTTACGTAAGTGAGTTTTGGGGAGATTTGTTGCAAAGCATTACCACAGCAAGAGCCGACTAATACAACGTTCTCCAAATCACTGCCATGTCCACGGCTGCCACCGAGCCTACGTGTAAGGCACCTGTGTCCTCGAACTTTGAGAACTCCTGAATTCTCGGTGCCTCTCCAACACAATGTACGTGGCTAAGGTGTCCCCAGATAACTTCACTAACGTACCACCGAGACCGCCCTAAGCTTTTATTGAACGCAATGCAACGCTCTTTCTATTCGTTTTCCGTTTCGACGTCGGTAAAATGCTTTCCGTCAATCTAAAAGGATGGAAAATCGGCACAAAACACTCTGCGCATAGTTGTTTTTCACAAAGGAAAATCACAAACGA
The DNA here is from genome assembly GCF_937001465.1 of Orcinus orca. Taxonomy (NCBI): domain Eukaryota; kingdom Metazoa; phylum Chordata; class Mammalia; order Artiodactyla; family Delphinidae; genus Orcinus; species Orcinus orca. The sequence goes on along the minus strand of NC_064559.1, from coordinate 1,709,114 downwards.
AACAGGCATTTCACCGGGTGTAGAGCACTAACGCCCCCTGGTGCCTCTAAATGCCAAGTGAACAGAGGCGCTTAATTAAATATCGAATCCCAGCTCTCTCCGCTTGAGAGGGAGAGCAAGCCATTCTCAAGTGGAGGAGGGATGTTTTCAGCAGCTATCTGCAACATTCTGTGGACCTGGCCACTGTGTAGCTACAAAGAAACCTTTTGTCTGAGGAAACTCACTAAAGAAACTTGAAAGTGGAGAAAGAGAGAAAGAATGAGACAATACCCTCTTCTTGGTGACTCATTCACTTATTCGTTCACTTACCAAAGCAAATATCCACTACGTGTAGAGAGTACTGTGCTGAAAACCGCACAGAACACGGAGACGTACCCCCATTCGCAGGGAGGTTAGATACCAGAGAGGGAGACAAGATGTAGATTACCTTACGGCCGTTCCGCACATGTCTTGTTAAACAGTTTACAGCTTCAGGGGAGAGAAGGGATCCAGAAATCGCCTGGATTCTCAGTGAAGTCTTCCCAGAGAAGCAGGTGCAAAATAGGTGGACTGGAAGAAACAAAACAATTAACCTCGTGGGTAGATATGAAACGGAGCAGAGGTGCACAGATATTTAGACCCCGTTCTTCCTTGAAACGTCTAGAAAGTGAAACTGAAGCCAAATTACGGAGGGCCTTGAGTGTCAGTCTTAGGAGCTTGGCCGTATGGGGATGACAGCGGGTGCCACGGACGGCTCGGAAGAGGGCAAGGGCATAACCCAAGAGCCCTGGGAGGTGTAGGGGAGGTCGCAGCGAGGGAGGTAGAAAGGCATGCGATTCTCCGAAGCAGTCACCGTAAGCCAGGTGTAAACTCATAACCGGTAGACGCGGAGTAAGGGCGACACAGATGGCAGGGAGGAGTACGAGGGACACTAGAAAGGAAAACGGTCAGGGCTTCACCAGGGATTGGGTGCATTCCTTTCTCCCTCTAACAGAGGTTATCAGTAACCGGGCTGGTCGCTGGGAATCAAGAGCAAGCAAAACAGGCGTGATCTCTTCTTCCTCACGGACCACGGGGTAAACTTACCTACCTGAAACTGGATGTGAAAGGCGACGACGGCCATAAGCGAGAGGTGCGTGGTGTCACGTGAGCTACGGTAGGGGGACGTGATGAGTTGAGTCGGTAAGGGGACGCTTTCTTGACCAAGTGACACCTGAGAAGAGATGAGAAGGGTGAGGCGGCATCAGTCAGCTGCAAACTAAACAGAGGGACACTTCCTGCAGAGGGGCAGCACGGGCGATGCGCCGTTGTAAGTATGCAGGCCTGAGAGGAGGCCACCGTGGGCAGGATGATTGAGAATGAAAGGAAGGAGCTGCAAGACGAGGCCGCAGAGATCACGCTCCACCCTGCCCAGGGGATGCCCTGCCCTGCGGACTAGCACACCCAGAGAGAGAGTACCAGTGCACAGCCAGATGAGAAGCCCGCTCGAGAACGCAAGCCAACGCTGCTTCTTTCGCCAAGAAAGTCTTGCCTGGTAAACTAAACAGCGTATCCATAGAGCGGACACGTGATTTACATTCTGAAGCAGGCGCCCCGCCTTACGGAACGGCGACGGTTCTCAGGGGGGCCGGGCAGGAGCCGCTCCGCGCGTCTGTGCCAGGGACCCACCCGCCTGCGGGACCTCCGGCCGCCTCGCAGGAAGCTACGACGCCCAGTCCCACGGCTACCTGTGCAGCGAGGTGTACTCCGCGGACGCGTGCCACACACACTTCAAGCGGGAGCGCGGCCTGAGTGGCAAGGCGAGAGGCCGGCCTGCCGCGCAGACCAAGAAGGCGCTCTTCGGCCTGGGCCTAGGTGCTTGCGCCGCCCCCCTGGGCCTGCCGGGCTCTGAGGGCCCTGCCCTGGACACCCTGCCCCCCTGCCCTTGGTTCAGTCACAGCAGAGGTGGCCACACCCACACCCTCTGTGACCTCGGCGTTCCACCCTCCTGCAGCCCCGCCCGCCCCCCTCCGCCGGTTGCCCTGGGCTACGGAAGCTGCATCCTGGGGCCAGGGGGTTCCCAGGAGGCCAAGGGAAGACACGATGGCCTTCAATGAGTCGCAGAGGCCTTACGTGGCCTTGTGTGGTTGGGCTCACCTCTGACGTTTCAGTGAACTCTGCGACAAGACAGGGACCTACCTGCAGCCTCACAGTTGGGCTCCACGGTAAGGTGTGCGGGACAGACCTCAAACTGACCCACGGCATGGAGCAACACCCGCCATCGAGAGGTCTACAAGAGAGCCGCTGCAGCTAGCCCACAGGTCCGAGAAAACTAGGTTCTTCTTTACGTGAGTGAGTTTTGGGGAGATTTGTTGCAAAGCATTACCACAGCAAGAGCCGACTAATACAACGTTCTCCAAATCACTGCCATGTCCACGGCTGCCACCGAGCCTACGTGTAAGGCACCTGTGTCCTCGAACTTTGAGAACTCCTGAATTCTCGGTGCCTCTCCAACACAATGTACGTGGCTAAGGTGTCCCCAGATAACTTCACTAACGTACCACCGAGACCGCCCTAAGCTTTTATTGAACGCAATGCAACGCTCTTTCTATTCGTTTTCCGTTTCGACGTCGGTAAAATGCTTTCCGTCAATCTAAAAGGATGGAAAATTGGCACAAAACACTCTGCGCATAGTTGTTTTTCACAAAGGAAAATCACAAACGAAACAGGCATTTCACCGGGTGTAGAGCACTAACGCCCCCTGGTGCCTCTAAATGCCAAGTGCACAGAGGCGCTTAATTAAATATCGAATCCCAGCTCTCTCCGCTTGAGAGGGAGAGCAAGCCATTCTCAAGTGGAGGAGGGATGTTTTCAGCAGCTATCTGCAACATTCTGTGGACCTGGCCACTGTGTAGCTACAAAGAAACCTTTTGTCTGAGGAAACTAACTAAAGAAACTTGAAAGTGGAGAAAGAGAGAAAGAATGAGACAATACCCTCTTCTTGGTGACTCATTCACTTATTCGTTCACTTACCAAAGCAAATATCCACTACGTGTAGAGAGTACTGTGCTGAAAACCGCACAGAACACGGAGACGTACCCCCATTCGCAGGGAGGTTAGATACCAGAGAGGGAGACAAGATGTAGATTACCTCACGGCCGTTCCGCACATGTCTTGTTAAACAGTTTACAGCTTCAGGGGAGAGAAGGGATCCAGAAATCGCCTGGATTCTCAGTGAAGTCTTCCCAGAGAAGCAGGTGCAAAATAGGTGGACTGGAAGAAACAAAACAATTAACCTCGTGGGTAGATATGAAACGGAGCAGAGGTGCACAGATATTTAGACCCCGTTCTTCCTTGAAACGTCTAGAAAGTGAAACTGAAGCCAAATTACGGAGGGCCTTGAGTGTCAGTCTTAGGAGCTTGGCCGTATGGGGATGACAGCGGGTGCCACGGACGGCTCGGAAGAGGGCAAGGGCATAACCCAAGAGCCCTGGGAGGTGTAGGGGAGGTCGCAGCGAGGGAGGTAGAAAGGCATGCGATTCTCCGAAGCAGTCACCGTAAGCCAGGTGTAAACTCATAAACGGTAGACGCGGAGTAAGGGCGACACAGATGGCAGGGAGGAGTACGAGGGACACTAGAAAGGAAAACGGTCAGGGCTTCACCAGGGATTGGGTGCATTCCTTTCTCCCTCTAACAGAGGTTATCAGTAACCGGGCTGGTCGCTGGGAATCAAGAGCAAGCAAAACAGGCGTGATCTCTTCTTCCTCACGGACCACGGGGTAAACTTACCTACCTGAAACTGGATGTGAAAGGCGACGACGGCCATAAGCGAGAGGTGCGTGGTGTCACGTGAGCTACGGTAGGGGGACGTGATGAGTTGAGTCGGTAAGGGGACGCTTTCTTGACCAAGTGACACCTGAGAAGAGATGAGAAGGGTGAGGCGGCATCAGTCAGCTGCAAACTAAACAGAGGGACACTTCCTGCAGAGGGGCAGCACGGGCGATGCGCCGTTGTAAGTATGCAGGCCTGAGAGGAGGCCACCGTGGGCAGGATGATTGAGAATGAAAGGAAGGAGCTGCAAGACGAGGCCGCAGAGATCACGCTCCACCCTGCCCAGGGGATGCCCTGCCCTGCGGACTAGCACACCCAGAGAGAGAGTACCAGTGCACAGCCAGATGAGAAGCCCGCTCGAGAACGCAAGCCAACGCTGCTTCTTTCGCCAAGAAAGTCTTGCCTGGTAAACTAAACAGCGTATCCATAGAGCGGACACGTGATTTACATTCTGAAGCAGGCGCCCCGCCTTACGGAACGGCGACGGTTCTCAGGGGGGCCGGGCAGGAGCCGCTCCGCGCGTCTGTGCCAGGGACCCACCCGCCTGCGGGACCTCCGGCCGCCTCGCAGGAAGCTACGACGCCCAGTCCCACGGCTACCTGTGCAGCGAGGTGGACTCCGCGGACGCGTGCCACACACACTTCAAGCGGGAGCGCGGCCTGAGTGGCAAGGCGAGAGGCCGGCCTGCCGCGCAGACCAAGAAGGCGCTCTTCGGCCTGGGCCTAGGTGCTTGCGCCGCCCCCCTGGGCCTGCCGGGCTCTGAGGGCCCTGCCCTGGACACCCTGCCCCCCTGCCCTTGGTTCAGTCACAGCAGAGGTGGCCACACCCACACCCTCTGTGATCTCGGCGTTCCACCCTCCTGCAGCCCCGCCCGCCCCCCTCCGCCGGTTGCCCTGGGCTACGGAAGCTGCATCCTGGGGCCAGGGGGTTCCCCGGAGGCCAAGGGAAGACACGATGGCCTTCAATGAGTCGCAGAGGCCTTACGTGGCCTTGTGTGGTTGGGCTCACCTCTGACGTTTCAGTGAACTCTGCGAGAAGACAGGGACCTACCTGCAGCCTCACAGTTGGGCTCCACGGTAAGGTGTGCGGGACAGACCTCAAACTGACCCACGGCATGGAGCAACACCCGCCATCGAGAGGTCTACAAGAGAGCCGCTGCAGCTAGCCCACAGGTCCGAGAAAACTAGGTTCTTCTTTACGTGAGTTTTGGGGAGATTTGTTGCAAAGCATTACCACAGCAAGAGCCGACTAATACAACGTTCTCCAAATCACTGCCATGTCCACGGCTGCCACCGAGCCTACGTGTAAGGCACCTGTGTCCTCGAACTTTGAGAACTCCTGAATTCTCGGTGCCTCTCCAACACAATGTACGTGGCTAAGGTGTCCCCAGATAACTTCACTAACGTACCACCGAGACCACCCTAAGCTTTTATTGAACGCAATGCAACGCTCTTTCTATTCGTTTTCCGTTTCGACGTCGGTAAAATGCTTTCCGTCAATCTAAAAGGATGGAAAATTGGCACAAAACACTCTGCGGATAGTTGTTTTTCACAAAGGAAAATCACAAACGAAACAGGCATTTCACCGGGTGTAGAGCACTAACGCCCCCTGGTGCCTCTAAATGCCAAGTGAACAGAGGCGCTTAATTAAATATCGAATCCCAGCTCTCTCCGCTTGAGAGGGAGAGCAAGCCATTCTCAAGTGGAGGAGGGATGTTTTCAGCAGCTATCTGCAACATTCTGTGGACCTGGCCACTGTGTAGCTACAAAGAAACCTTTTGTCTGAGGAAACTAACTAAAGAAACTTGAAAGTGGAGAAAGAGAGAAAGAATGAGACAATACCCTCTTCTTGGTGACTCATTCACTTATTCGTTCACTTACCAAAGCAAATATCCACTACGTGTAGAGAGTACTGTGCTGAAAACCGCACAGAACACGGAGACGTACCCCCATTCGCAGGGAGGTTAGATACCAGAGAGGGAGACAAGATGTAGATTACCTTACGGCCGTTCCGCACATGTCTTGTTAAACAGTTTACAGCTTCAGGGGAGAGAAGGGATCCAGAAATCACCTGGATTCTCAGTGAAGTCTTCCCAGAGAAGCAGGTGCAAAATAGGTGGACTGGAAGAAACAAAACAATTAACCTCGTGGGTAGATATGAAACGGAGCAGAGGTGCACAGATATTTAGACCCCGTTCTTCCTTGAAACGTCTAGAAAGTGAAACTGAAGCCAAATTACGGAGGGCCTTGAGTGTCAGTCTTAGGAGCTTGGCCGTATGGGGATGACAGCGGGTGCCACGGACGGCTCGGAAGAGGGCAAGGGCATAACCCAAGAGCCCTGGGAGGTGTAGGGGAGGTCGCAGCGAGGGAGGTAGAAAGGCATGCGATTCTCCGAAGCAGTCACCGTAAGCCAGGTGTAAACTCATAACCGGTAGACGCGGAGTAAGGGCGACACAGATGGCAGGGAGGAGTACGAGGGACACTAGAAAGGAAAACGGTCAGGGCTTCACCAGGGATTGGGTGCATTCCTTTCTCCCTCTAACAGAGGTTATCAGTAACCGGGCTGGTCGCTGGGAATCAAGAGCAAGCAAAACAGGCGTGATCTCTTCTTCCTCACGGACCACGGGGTAAACTTACCTACCTGAAACTGGATGTGAAAGGCGACGACGGCCATAAGCGAGAGGTGCGTGGTGTCACGTGAGCTACGGTAGGGGGACGTGATGAGTTGAGTCGGTAAGGGGACGCTTTCTTGACCAAGTGACACCTGAGAAGAGATGAGAAGGGTGAGGCGGCATCAGTCAGCTGCAAACTAAACAGAGGGACACTTCCTGCAGAGGGGCAGCACGGGCGATGCGCCGTTGTAAGTATGCAGGCCTGAGAGGAGGCCACCGTGGGCAGGATGATTGAGAATGAAAGGAAGGAGCTGCAAGACGAGGCCGCAGAGATCACGCTCCACCCTGCCCAGGGGATGCCCTGCCCTGCGGACTAGCACACCCAGAGAGAGAGTACCAGTGCACAGCCAGATGAGAAGCCCGCTCGAGAACGCAAGCCAACGCTGCTTCTTTCGCCAAGAAAGTCTTGCCTGGTAAACTAAACAGCGTATCCATAGAGCGGACACGTGATTTACATTCTGAAGCAGGCGCCCCGCCTTACGGAACGGCGACGGTTCTCAGGGGGGCCGGGCAGGAGCCGCTCCGCGCGTCTGTGCCAGGGACCCACCCGCCTGCGGGACCTCCGGCCGCCTCGCAGGAAGCTACGACGCCCAGTCCCACGGCTACCTGTGCAGCGAGGTGGACTCCGCGGACGCGTGCCACACACACTTCAAGCGGGAGCGCGGCCTGAGTGGCAAGGCGAGAGGCCGGCCTGCCGCGCAGACCAAGAAGGCGCTCTTCGGCCTGGGCCTAGGTGCTTGCGCCGCCCCCCTGGGCCTGCCGGGCTCTGAGGGCCCTGCCCTGGACACCATGCCCCCCTGCCCTTGGTTCAGTCACAGCAGAGGTGGCCACACCCACACCCTCTGTGACCTCGGCGTTCCACCCTCCTGCAGCCCCGCCCGCCCCCCTCCGCCGGTTGCCCTGGGCTACGGAAGCTGCATCCTGGGGCCAGGGGGTTCCCAGGAGGCCAAGGGAAGACACGATGGCCTTCAATGAGTCGCAGAGGCCTTACGTGGCCTTGTGTGGTTGGGCTCACCTCTGACGTTTCAGTGAACTCTGCGACAAGACAGGGACCTACCTGCAGCCTCACAGTTGGGCTCCACGGTAAGGTGTGCGGGACAGACCTCAAACTGACCCACGGCATGGAGCAACACCCGCCATCGAGAGGTCTACAAGAGAGCCGCTGCAGCTAGCCCACAGGTCCGAGAAAACTAGGTTCTTCTTTACGTAAGTGAGTTTTGGGGAGATTTGTTGCAAAGCATTACCACAGCAAGAGCCGACTAATACAACGTTCTCCAAATCACTGCCATGTCCACGGCTGCCACCGAGCCTACGTGTAAGGCACCAGTGTCCTCGAACTTTGAGAACTCCTGAATTCTCGGTGCCTCTCCAACACAATGTACGTGGCTAAGGTGTCCCCAGATAACTTCACTAACGTACCACCGAGACCGCCCTAAGCTTTTATTGAACGCAATGCAACGCTCTTTCTATTCGTTTTCCGTTTCGACGTCGGTAAAATGCTTTCCGTCAATCTAAAAGGATGGAAAATTGGCACAAAACACTCTGCGCATAGTTGTTTTTCACAAAGGAAAATCACAAACGAAACAGGCATTTCACCGGGTGTAGAGCACTAACGCCCCCTGGTGCCTCTAAATGCCAAGTGAACAGAGGCGCTTAATTAAATATCGAATCCCAGCTCTCTCCGCTTGAGAGGGAGAGCAAGCCATTCTCAAGTGGAGGAGGGATGTTTTCAGCAGCTATCTGCAACATTCTGTGGACCTGGCCACTGTGTAGCTACAAAGAAACCTTTTGTCTGAGGAAACTAACTAAAGAAACTTGAAAGTGGAGAAAGAGAGAAAGAATGAGACAATACCCTCTTCTTGGTGACTCATTCACTTATTCGTTCACTTACCAAAGCAAATATCCACTACGTGTAGAGAGTACTGTGCTGAAAACCGCACAGAACACGGAGACGTACCCCCATTCGCAGGGAGGTTAGATACCAGAGAGGGAGACAAGATGTAGATTACCTTACGGCCGTTCCGCACATGTCTTGTTAAACAGTTTACAGCTTCAGGGGAGAGAAGGGATCCAGAAATCGCCTGGATTCTCAGTGAAGTCTTCCCAGAGAAGCAGGTGCAAAATAGGTGGACTGGAAGAAACAAAACAATTAACCTCGTGGGTAGATATGAAACGGAGCAGAGGTGCACAGATATTTAGACCCCGTTCTTCCTTGAAACGTCTAGAAAGTGAAACTGAAGCCAAATTACGGAGGGCCTTGAGTGTCAGTCTTAGGAGCTTGGCCGTATGGGGATGACAGCGGGTGCCACGGACGGCTCGGAAGAGGGCAAGGGCATAACCCAAGAGCCCTGGGAGGTGTAGGGGAGGTCGCAGCGAGGGAGGTAGAAAGGCATGCGATTCTCCGAAGCAGTCACCGTAAGCCAGGTGTAAACTCATAACCGGTAGACGCGGAGTAAGGGCGACACAGATGGCAGGGAGGAGTACGAGGGACACTAGAAAGGAAAACGGTCAGGGCTTCACCAGGGATTGGGTGCATTCCTTTCTCCCTCTAACAGAGGTTATCAGTAACCGGGCTGGTCGCTGGGAATCAAGAGCAAGCAAAACAGGCGTGATCTCTTCTTCCTCACGGACCACGGGGTAAACTTACCTACCTGAAACTGGATGTGAAAGGCGACGACGGCCATAAGCGAGAGGTGCGTGGTGTCACGTGAGCTACGGTAGGGGGACGTGATGAGTTGAGTCGGTAAGGGGACGCTTTCTTGACCAAGTGACACCTGAGAAGAGATGAGAAGGGTGAGGCGGCATCAGTCAGCTGCAAACTAAACAGAGGGACACTTCCTGCAGAGGGGCAGCACGGGCGATGCGCCGTTGTAAGTATGCAGGCCTGAGAGGAGGCCACCGTGGGCAGGATGATTGAGAATGAAAGGAAGGAGCTGCAAGACGAGGCCGCAGAGATCACGCTCCACCCTGCCCAGGGGATGCCCTGCCCTGCGGACTAGCACACCCAGAGAGAGAGTACCAGTGCACAGCCAGATGAGAAGCCCGCTCGAGAACGCAAGCCAACGCTGCTTCTTTCGCCAAGAAAGTCTTGCCTGGTAAACTAAACAGCGTATCCATAGAGCGGACACGTGATTTACATTCTGAAGCAGGCGCCCCGCCTTACGGAACGGCGACGGTTCTCGGGGGGGCCGGGCAGGAGCCGCTCCGCGCGTCTGTGCCAGGGACCCACCCGCCTGCGGGACCTCCGGCCGCCTCGCAGGAAGCTACGACGCCCAGTCCCACGGCTACCTGTGCAGCGAGGTGTACTCCGCGGACGCGTGCCACACACACTTCAAGCGGGAGCGCGGCCTGAGTGGCAAGGCGAGAGGCCGGCCTGCCGCGCAGACCAAGAAGGCGCTCTTCGGCCTGGGCCTAGGTGCTTGCGCCGCCCCCCTGGGCCTGCCGGGCTCTGAGGGCCCTGCCCTGGACACCCTGCCCCCCTGCCCTTGGTTCAGTCACAGCAGAGGTGGCCACACCCACACCCTCTGTGACCTCGGCGTTCCACCCTCCTGCAGCCCCGCCCGCCCCCCTCCGCCGGTTGCCCTGGGCTACGGAAGCTGCATCCTGGGGCCAGGGGGTTCCCAGGAGGCCAAGGGAAGACACGATGGCCTTCAATGAGTCGCAGAGGCCTTACGTGGCCTTGTGTGGTTGGGCTCACCTCTGACGTTTCAGTGAACTCTGCGACAAGACAGGGACCTACCTGCAGCCTCACAGTTGGGCTCCACGGTAAGGTGTGCGGGACAGACCTCAAACTGACCCACGGCATGGAGCAACACCCGCCATCGAGAGGTCTACAAGAGAGCCGCTGCAGCTAGCCCACAGGTCCGAGAAAACTAGGTTCTTCTTTACGTAAGTGAGTTTTGGGGAGATTTGTTGCAAAGCATTACCACAGCAAGAGCCGACTAATACAACGTTCTCCAAATCACTGCCATGTCCACGGCTGCCACCGAGCCTACGTGTAAGGCACCTGTGTCCTCGAACTTTGAGAACTCCTGAATTCTCGGTGCCTCTCCAACACAATGTACGTGGCTAAGGTGTCCCCAGATAACTTCACTAACGTACCACCGAGACCGCCCTAAGCTTTTATTGAACGCAATGCAACGCTCTTTCTATTCGTTTTCCGTTTCGACGTCGGTAAAATGCTTTCCGTCAATCTAAAAGGATGGAAAATTGGCACAAAACACTCTGCGCATAGTTGTTTTTCACAAAGGAAAATCACAAACGAAACAGGCATTTCACCGGGTGTAGAGCACTAACGCCCCCTGGTGCCTCTAAATGCCAAGTGAACAGAGGCGCTTAATTAAATATCGAATCCCAGCTCTCTCCGCTTGAGAGGGAGAGCAAGCCATTCTCAAGTGGAGGAGGGATGTTTTCAGCAGCTATCTGCAACATTCTGTGGACCTGGCCACTGTGTAGCTACAAAGAAACCTTTTGTCTGAGGAAACTAACTAAAGAAACTTGAAAGTGGAGAAAGAGAGAAAGAATGAGACAATACCCTCTTCTTGGTGACTCATTCACTTATTCGTTCACTTACCAAAGCAAATATCCACTACGTGTAGAGAGTACTGTGCTGAAAACCGCACAGAACACGGAGACGTACCCCCATTCGCAGGGAGGTTAGATACCAGAGAGGGAGACAAGATGTAGATTACCTTACGGCCGTTCCGCACATGTCTTGTTAAACAGTTTACAGCTTCAGGGGAGAGAAGGGATCCAGAAATCGCCTGGATTCTCAGTGAAGTCTTCCCAGAGAAGCAGGTGCAAAATAGGTGGACTGGAAGAAACAAAACAATTAACCTCGTGGGTAGATATGAAACGGAGCAGAGGTGCACAGATATTTAGACCCCGTTCTTCCTTGAAACGTCTAGAAAGTGAAACTGAAGCCAAATTACGGAGGGCCTTGAGTGTCAGTCTTAGGAGCTTGGCCGTATGGGGATGACAGCGGGTGCCACGGACGGCTCGGAAGAGGGCAAGGGCATAACCCAAGAGCCCTGGGAGGTGTAGGGGAGGTCGCAGCGAGGGAGGTAGAAAGGCATGCGATTCTCCGAAGCAGTCACCGTAAGCCAGGTGTAAACTCATAACCGGTAGACGCGGAGTAAGGGCGACACAGATGGCAGGGAGGAGTACGAGGGACACTAGAAAGGAAAACGGTCAGGGCTTCACCAGGGATTGGGTGCATTCCTTTCTCCCTCTAACAGAGGTTATCAGTAACCGGGCTGGTCGCTGGGAATCAAGAGCAAGCAAAACAGGCGTGATCTCTTCTTCCTCACGGACCACGGGGTAAACTTACCTACCTGAAACTGGATGTGAAAGGCGACGACGGCCATAAGCGAGAGGTGCGTGGTGTCACGTGAGCTACGGTAGGGGGACGTGATGAGTTGAGTCGGTAAGGGGACGCTTTCTTGACCAAGTGACACCTGAGAAGAGATGAGAAGGGTGAGGCGGCATCAGTCAGCTGCAAACTAAACAGAGGGACACTTCCTGCAGAGGGGCAGCACGGGCGATGCGCCGTTGTAAGTATGCAGGCCTGAGAGGAGGCCACCGTGGGCAGGATGATTGAGAATGAAAGGAAGGAGCTGCAAGACGAGGCCGCAGAGATCACGCTCCACCCTGCCCAGGGGATGCCCTGCCCTGCGGACTAGCACACCCAGAGAGAGAGTACCAGTGCACAGCCAGATGAGAAGCCCGCTCGAGAACGCAAGCCAACGCTGCTTCTTTCGCCAAGAAAGTCTTGCCTGGTAAACTAAACAGCGTATCCATAGAGCGGACACGTGATTTACATTCTGAAGCAGGCGCCCCGCCTTACGGAACGGCGACGGTTCTCAGGGGGGCCGGGCAGGAGCCGCTCCGCGCGTCTGTGCCAGGGACCCACCCGCCTGCGGGACCTCCGGCCGCCTCGCAGGAAGCTACGACGCCCAGTCCCACGGCTACCTGTGCAGCGAGGTGTACTCCGCGGACGCGTGCCACACACACTTCAAGCGGGAGCGCGGCCTGAGTGGCAAGGCGAGAGGCCGGCCTGCCGCGCAGACCAAGAAGGCGCTCTTCGGCCTGGGCCTAGGTGCTTGCGCCGCCCCCCTGGGCCTGCCGGGCTCTGAGGGCCCTGCCCTGGACCCCCTGCCCCCCTGCCCTTGGTTCAGTCACAGCAGAGGTGGCCACACCCACACCCTCTGTGACCTCGGCGTTCCACCCTCCTGCAGCCCCGCCCGCCCCCCTCCGCCGGTTGCCCTGGGCTACGGAAGCTGCATCCTGGGGCCAGGGGGTTCCCAGGAGGCCAAGGGAAGACACGATGGCCTTCAATGAGTCGCAGAGGCCTTACGTGGCCTTGTGTGGTTGGGCTCACCTCTGACGTTTCAGTGAACTCTGCGACAAGACAGGGACCTACCTGCAGCCTCACAGTTGGGCTCCACGGTAAGGTGTGCGGGACAGACCTCAAACTGACCCACGGCATGGAGCAACACCCGCCATCGAGAGGTCTACAAGAGAGCCGCTGCAGCTAGCCCACAGGTCCGAGAAAACTAGGTTCTTCTTTACGTAAGTGAGTTTTGGGGAGATTTGTTGCAAAGCATTACCACAGCAAGAGCCGACTAATACAACGTTCTCCAAATCACTGCCATGTCCACGGCTGCCACCGAGCCTACGTGTAAGGCACCTGTGTCCTCGAACTTTGAGAACTCCTGAATTCTCGGTGCCTCTCCAACACAATGTACGTGGCTAAGGTGTCCCCAGATAACTTCACTAACGTACCACCGAGACCGCCCTAAGCTTTTATTGAACGCAATGCAACGCTCTTTCTATTCGTTTTCCGTTTCGACGTCGGTAAAATGCTTTCCGTCAATCTAAAAGGATGGAAAATTGGCACAAAACACTCTGCGCATAGTTGTTTTTCACAAAGGAAAATCACAAACGAAACAGGCATTTCACCGGGTGTAGAGCACTAACGCCCCCTGGTGCCTCTAAATGCCAAGTGAACAGAGGCGCTTAATTAAATATCGAATCCCAGCTCTCTCCGCTTGAGAGGGAGAGCAAGCCATTCTCAAGTGGAGGAGGGATGTTTTCAGCAGCTATCTGCAACATTCTGTGGACCTGGCCACTGTGTAGCTACAAAGAAACCTTTTGTCTGAGGAAACTAACTAAAGAAACTTGAAAGTGGAGAAAGAGAGAAAGAATGAGACAATACCCTCTTCTTGGTGACTCATTCACTTATTCGTTCACTTACCAAAGCAAATATCCACTACGTGTAGAGAGTACTGTGCTGAAAACCGCACAGAACACGGAGACGTACCCCCATTCGCAGGGAGGTTAGATACCAGAGAGGGAGACAAGATGTAGATTACCTTACGGCCGTTCCGCACATGTCTTGTTAAACAGTTTACAGCTTCAGGGGAGAGAAGGGATCCAGAAATCGCCTGGATTCTCAGTGAAGTCTTCCCAGAGAAGCAGGTGCAAAATAGGTGGACTGGAAGAAACAAAACAATTAACCTCGTGGGTAGATATGAAACGGAGCAGAGGTGCACAGATATTTAGACCCCGTTCTTCCTTGAAACGTCTAGAAAGTGAAACTGAAGCCAAATTACGGAGGGCCTTGAGTGTCAGTCTTAGGAGCTTGGCCGTATGGGGATGACAGCGGGTGCCACGGACGGCTCGGAAGAGGGCAAGGGCATAACCCAAGAGCCCTGGGAGGTGTAGGGGAGGTCGCAGCGAGGGAGGTAGAAAGGCATGCGATTCTCCGAAGCAGTCACCGTAAGCCAGGTGTAAACTCATAACCGGTAGACGCGGAGTAAGGGCGACACAGATGGCAGGGAGGAGTACGAGGGACACTAGAAAGGAAAACGGTCAGGGCTTCACCAGGGATTGGGTGCATTCCTTTCTCCCTCTAACAGAGGTTATCAGTAACCGGGCTGGTCGCTGGGAATCAAGAGCAAGCAAAACAGGCGTGATCTCTTCTTCCTCACGGACCACGGGGTAAACTTACCTACCTGAAACTGGATGTGAAAGGCGACGACGGCCATAAGCGAGAGGTGCGTGGTGTCACGTGAGCTACGGTAGGGGGACGTGATGAGTTGAGTCGGTAAGGGGACGCTTTCTTGACCAAGTGACACCTGAGAAGAGATGAGAAGGGTGAGGCGGCATCAGTCAGCTGCAAACTAAACAGAGGGACACTTCCTGCAGAGGGGCAGCACGGGCGATGCGCCGTTGTAAGTATGCAGGCCTGAGAGGAGGCCACCGTGGGCAGGATGATTGAGAATGAAAGGAAGGAGCTGCAAGACGAGGCCGCAGAGATCACGCTCCACCCTGCCCAGGGGATGCCCTGCCCTGCGGACTAGCACACCCAGAGAGAGAGTACCAGTGCACAGCCAGATGAGAAGCCCGCTCGAGAACGCAAGCCAACGCTGCTTCTTTCGCCAAGAAAGTCTTGCCTGGTAAACTAAACAGCGTATCCATAGAGCGGACACGTGATTTACATTCTGAAGCAGGCGCCCCGCCTTACGGAACGGCGACGGTTCTCAGGGGGGCCGGGCAGGAGCCGCTCCGCGCGTCTGTGCCAGGGACCCACCCGCCTGCGGGACCTCCGGCCGCCTCGCAGGAAGCTACGACGCCCAGTCCCACGGCTACCTGTGCAGCGAGGTGTACTCCGCGGACGCGTGCCACACACACTTCAAGCGGGAGCGCGGCCTGAGTGGCAAGGCGAGAGGCCGGCCTGCCGCGCAGACCAAGAAGGCGCTCTTCGGCCTGGGCCTAGGTGCTTGCGCCGCCCCCCTGGGCCTGCCGGGCTCTGAGGGCCCTGCCCTGGACACCCTGCCCCCCTGCCCTTGGTTCAGTCACAGCAGAGGTGGCCACACCCACACCCTCTGTGACCTCGGCGTTCCACCCTCCTGCAGCCCCGCCCGCCCCCCTCCGCCGGTTGCCCTGGGCTACGGAAGCTGCATCCTGGGGCCAGGGGGTTCCCAGGAGGCCAAGGGAAGACACGATGGCCTTCAATGAGTCGCAGAGGCCTTACGTGGCCTTGTGTGGTTGGGCTCACCTCTGACGTTTCAGTGAACTCTGCGACAAGACAGGGACCTACCTGCAGCCTCACAGTTGGGCTCCACGGTAAGGTGTGCGGGACAGACCTCAAACTGACCCACGGCATGGAGCAACACCCGCCATCGAGAGGTCTACAAGAGAGCCGCTGCAGCTAGCCCACAGGTCCGAGAAAACTAGGTTCTTCTTTACGTAAGTGAGTTTTGGGGAGATTTGTTGCAAAGCATTACCACAGCAAGAGCCGACTAATACAACGTTCTCCAAATCACTGCCATGTCCACGGCTGCCACCGAGCCTACGTGTAAGGCACCTGTGTCCTCGAACTTTGAGAACTCCTGAATTCTCGGTGCCTCTCCAACACAATGTACGTGGCTAAGGTGTCCCCAGATAACTTCACTAACGTACCACCGAGACCGCCCTAAGCTTTTATTGAACGCAATGCAACGCTCTTTCTATTCGTTTTCCGTTTCGACGTCGGTAAAATGCTTTCCGTCAATCTAAAAGGATGGAAAATTGGCACAAAACACTCTGCGCATAGTTGTTTTTCACAAAGGAAAATCACAAACGAAACAGGCATTTCACCGGGTGTAGAGCACTAACGCCCCCTGGTGCCTCTAAATGCCAAGTGAACAGAGGCGCTTAATTAAATATCGAATCCCAGCTCTCTCCGCTTGAGAGGGAGAGCAAGCCATTCTCAAGTGGAGGAGGGATGTTTTCAGCAGCTATCTGCAACATTCTGTGGACCTGGCCACTGTGTAGCTACAAAGAAACCTTTTGTCTGAGGAAACTAACTAAAGAAACTTGAAAGTGGAGAAAGAGAGAAAGAATGAGACAATACCCTCTTCTTGGTGACTCATTCACTTATTCGTTCACTTACCAAAGCAAATATCCACTACGTGTAGAGAGTACTGTGCTGAAAACCGCACAGAACACGGAGACGTACCCCCATTCGCAGGGAGGTTAGATACCAGAGAGGGAGACAAGATGTAGATTACCTTACGGCCGTTCCGCACATGTCTTGTTAAACAGTTTACAGCTTCAGGGGAGAGAAGGGATCCAGAAATCGCCTGGATTCTCAGTGAAGTCTTCCCAGAGAAGCAGGTGCAAAATAGGTGGACTGGAAGAAACAAAACAATTAACCTCGTGGGTAGATATGAAACGGAGCAGAGGTGCACAGATATTTAGACCCCGTTCTTCCTTGAAACGTCTAGAAAGTGAAACTGAAGCCAAATTACGGAGGGCCTTGAGTGTCAGTCTTAGGAGCTTGGCCGTATGGGGATGACAGCGGGTGCCACGGACGGCTCGGAAGAGGGCAAGGGCATAACCCAAGAGCCCTGGGAGGTGTAGGGGAGGTCGCAGCGAGGGAGGTAGAAAGGCATGCGATTCTCCGAAGCAGTCACCGTAAGCCAGGTGTAAACTCATAACCGGTAGACGCGGAGTAAGGGCGACACAGATGGCAGGGAGGAGTACGAGGGACACTAGAAAGGAAAACGGTCAGGGCTTCACCAGGGATTGGGTGCATTCCTTTCTCCCTCTAACAGAGGTTATCAGTAACCGGGCTGGTCGCTGGGAATCAAGAGCAAGCAAAACAGGCGTGATCTCTTCTTCCTCACGGACCACGGGGTAAACTTACCTACCTGAAACTGGATGTGAAAGGCGACGACGGCCATAAGCGAGAGGTGCGTGGTGTCACGTGAGCTACGGTAGGGGGACGTGATGAGTTGAGTCGGTAAGGGGACGCTTTCTTGACCAAGTGACACCTGAGAAGAGATGAGAAGGGTGAGGCGGCATCAGTCAGCTGCAAACTAAACAGAGGGACACTTCCTGCAGAGGGGCAGCACGGGCGATGCGCCGTTGTAAGTATGCAGGCCTGAGAGGAGGCCACCGTGGGCAGGATGATTGAGAATGAAAGGAAGGAGCTGCAAGACGAGGCCGCAGAGATCACGCTCCACCCTGCCCAGGGGATGCCCTGCCCTGCGGACTAGCACACCCAGAGAGAGAGTACCAGTGCACAGCCAGATGAGAAGCCCGCTCGAGAACGCAAGCCAACGCTGCTTCTTTCGCCAAGAAAGTCTTGCCTGGTAAACTAAACAGCGTATCCATAGAGCGGACACGTGATTTACATTCTGAAGCAGGCGCCCCGCCTTACGGAACGGCGACGGTTCTCGGGGGGGCCGGGCAGGAGCCGCTCCGCGCGTCTGTGCCAGGGACCCACCCGCCTGCGGGACCTCCGGCCGCCTCGCAGGAAGCTACGACGCCCAGTCCCACGGCTACCTGTGCAGCGAGGTGTACTCCGCGGACGCGTGCCACACACACTTCAAGCGGGAGCGCGGCCTGAGTGGCAAGGCGAGAGGCCGGCCTGCCGCGCAGACCAAGAAGGCGCTCTTCGGCCTGGGCCTAGGTGCTTGCGCCGCCCCCCTGGGCCTGCCGGGCTCTGAGGGCCCTGCCCTGGACACCCTGCCCCCCTGCCCTTGGTTCAGTCACAGCAGAGGTGGCCACACCCACACCCTCTGTGACCTCGGCGTTCCACCCTCCTGCAGCCCCGCCCGCCCCCCTCCGCCGGTTGCCCTGGGCTACGGAAGCTGCATCCTGGGGCCAGGGGGTTCCCAGGAGGCCAAGGGAAGACACGATGGCCTTCAATGAGTCGCAGAGGCCTTACGTGGCCTTGTGTGGTTGGGCTCACCTCTGACGTTTCAGTGAACTCTGCGACAAGACAGGGACCTACCTGCAGCCTCACAGTTGGGCTCCACGGTAAGGTGTGCGGGACAGACCTCAAACTGACCCACGGCATGGAGCAACACCCGCCATCGAGAGGTCTACAAGAGAGCCGCTGCAGCTAGCCCACAGGTCCGAGAAAACTAGGTTCTTCTTTACGTAAGTGAGTTTTGGGGAGATTTGTTGCAAAGCATTACCACAGCAAGAGCCGACTAATACAACGTTCTCCAAATCACTGCCATGTCCACGGCTGCCACCGAGCCTACGTGTAAGGCACCTGTGTCCTCGAACTTTGAGAACTCCTGAATTCTCGGTGCCTCTCCAACACAATGTACGTGGCTAAGGTGTCCCCAGATAACTTCACTAACGTACCACCGAGACCGCCCTAAGCTTTTATTGAACGCAATGCAACGCTCTTTCTATTCGTTTTCCGTTTCGACGTCGGTAAAATGCTTTCCGTCAATCTAAAAGGATGGAAAATTGGCACAAAACACTCTGCGGATAGTTGTTTTTCACAAAGGAAAATCACAAACGAAACAGGCATTTCACCGGGTGTAGAGCACTAACGCCCCCTGGTGCCTCTAAATGCCAAGTGAACAGAGGCGCTTAATTAAATATCGAATCCCAGCTCTCTCCGCTTGAGAGGGAGAGCAAGCCATTCTCAAGTGGAGGAGGGATGTTTTCAGCAGCTATCTGCAACATTCTGTGGACCTGGCCACTGTGTAGCTACAAAGAAACCTTTTGTCTGAGGAAACTAACTAAAGAAACTTGAAAGTGGAGAAAGAGAGAAAGAATGAGACAATACCCTCTTCTTGGTGACTCATTCACTTATTCGTTCACTTACCAAAGCAAATATCCACTACGTGTAGAGAGTACTGTGCTGAAAACCGCACAGAACACGGAGACGTACCCCCATTCGCAGGGAGGTTAGATACCAGAGAGGGAGACAAGATGTAGATTACCTTACGGCCGTTCCGCACATGTCTTGTTAAACAGTTTACAGCTTCAGGGGAGAGAAGGGATCCAGAAATCGCCTGGATTCTCAGTGAAGTCTTCCCAGAGAAGCAGGTGCAAAATAGGTGGACTGGAAGAAACAAAACAATTAACCTCGTGGGTAGATATGAAACGGAGCAGAGGTGCACAGATATTTAGACCCCGTTCTTCCTTGAAACGTCTAGAAAGTGAAACTGAAGCCAAATTACGGAGGGCCTTGAGTGTCAGTCTTAGGAGCTTGGCCGTATGGGGATGACAGCGGGTGCCACGGACGGCTCGGAAGAGGGCAAGGGCATAACCCAAGAGCCCTGGGAGGTGTAGGGGAGGTCGCAGCGAGGGAGGTAGAAAGGCATGCGATTCTCCGAAGCAGTCACCGTAAGCCAGGTGTAAACTCATAACCGGTAGACGCGGAGTAAGGGCGACACAGATGGCAGGGAGGAGTACGAGGGACACTAGAAAGGAAAACGGTCAGGGCTTCACCAGGGATTGGGTGCATTCCTTTCTCCCTCTAACAGAGGTTATCAGTAACCGGGCTGGTCGCTGGGAATCAAGAGCAAGCAAAACAGGCGTGATCTCTTCTTCCTCACGGACCACGGGGTAAACTTACCTACCTGAAACTGGATGTGAAAGGCGACGACGGCCATAAGCGAGAGGTGCGTGGTGTCACGTGAGCTACGGTAGGGGGACGTGATGAGTTGAGTCGGTAAGGGGACGCTTTCTTGACCAAGTGACACCTGAGAAGAGATGAGAAGGGTGAGGCGGCATCAGTCAGCTGCAAACTAAACAGAGGGACACTTCCTGCAGAGGGGCAGCACGGGCGATGCGCCGTTGTAAGTATGCAGGCCTGAGAGGAGGCCACCGTGGGCAGGATGATTGAGAATGAAAGGAAGGAGCTGCAAGACGAGGCCGCAGAGATCACGCTCCACCCTGCCCAGGGGATGCCCTGCCCTGCGGACTAGCACACCCAGAGAGAGAGTACCAGTGCACAGCCAGATGAGAAGCCCGCTCGAGAACGCAAGCCAATGCTGCTTCTTTCGCCAAGAAAGTCTTGCCTGGTAAACTAAACAGCGTATCCATAGAGCGGACACGTGATTTACATTCTGAAGCAGGCGCCCCGCCTTACGGAACGGCGACGGTTCTCGGGGGGGCCGGGCAGGAGCCGCTCCGCGCGTCTGTGCCAGGGACCCACCCGCCTGCGGGACCTCCGGCCGCCTCGCAGGAAGCTACGACGCCCAGTCCCACGGCTACCTGTGCAGCGAGGTGTACTCCGCGGACGCGTGCCACACACACTTCAAGCGGGAGCGCGGCCTGAGTGGCAAGGCGAGAGGCCGGCCTGCCGCGCAGACCAAGAAGGCGCTCTTCGGCCTGGGCCTAGGTGCTTGCGCCGCCCCCCTGGGCCTGCCGGGCTCTGAGGGCCCTGCCCTGGACACCCTGCCCCCCTGCCCTTGGTTCAGTCACAGCAGAGGTGGCCACACCCACACCCTCTGTGACCTCGGCGTTCCACCCTCCTGCAGCCCCGCCCGCCCCCCTCCGCCGGTTGCCCTGGGCTACGGAAGCTGCATCCTGGGGCCAGGGGGTTCCCAGGAGGCCAAGGGAAGACACGATGGCCTTCAATGAGTCGCAGAGGCCTTACGTGGCCTTGTGTGGTTGGGCTCACCTCTGACGTTTCAGTGAACTCTGCGACAAGACAGGGACCTACCTGCAGCCTCACAGTTGGGCTCCACGGTAAGGTGTGCGGGACAGACCTCAAACTGACCCACGGCATGGAGCAACACCCGCCATCGAGAGGTCTACAAGAGAGCCGCTGCAGCTAGCCCACAGGTCCGAGAAAACTAGGTTCTTCTTTACGTAAGTGAGTTTTGGGGAGATTTGTTGCAAAGCATTACCACAGCAAGAGCCGACTAATACAACGTTCTCCAAATCACTGCCATGTCCACGGCTGCCACCGAGCCTACGTGTAAGGCACCTGTGTCCTCGAACTTTGAGAACTCCTGAATTCTCGGTGCCTCTCCAACACAATGTACGTGGCTAAGGTGTCCCCAGATAACTTCACTAACGTACCACCGAGACCGCCCTAAGCTTTTATTGAACGCAATGCAACGCTCTTTCTATTCGTTTTCCGTTTCGACGTCGGTAAAATGCTTTCCGTCAATCTAAAAGGATGGAAAATTGGCACAAAACACTCTGCGGATAGTTGTTTTTCACAAAGGAAAATCACAAACGAAACAGGCATTTCACCGGGTGTAGAGCACTAACGCCCCCTGGTGCCTCTAAATGCCAAGTGAACAGAGGCGCTTAATTAAATATCGAATCCCAGCTCTCTCCGCTTGAGAGGGAGAGCAAGCCATTCTCAAGTGGAGGAGGGATGTTTTCAGCAGCTATCTGCAACATTCTGTGGACCTGGCCACTGTGTAGCTACAAAGAAACCTTTTGTCTGAGGAAACTAACTAAAGAAACTTGAAAGTGGAGAAAGAGAGAAAGAATGAGACAATACCCTCTTCTTGGTGACTCATTCACTTATTCGTTCACTTACCAAAGCAAATATCCACTACGTGTAGAGAGTACTGTGCTGAAAACCGCACAGAACACGGAGACGTACCCCCATTCGCAGGGAGGTTAGATACCAGAGAGGGAGACAAGATGTAGATTACCTTACGGCCGTTCCGCACATGTCTTGTTAAACAGTTTACAGCTTCAGGGGAGAGAAGGGATCCAGAAATCGCCTGGATTCTCAGTGAAGTCTTCCCAGAGAAGCAGGTGCAAAATAGGTGGACTGGAAGAAACAAAACAATTAACCTCGTGGGTAGATATGAAACGGAGCAGAGGTGCACAGATATTTAGACCCCGTTCTTCCTTGAAACGTCTAGAAAGTGAAACTGAAGCCAAATTACGGAGGGCCTTGAGTGTCACTCTTAGGAGCTTGGCCGTATGGGGATGACAGCGGGTGCCACGGACGGCTCGGAAGAGGGCAAGGGCATAACCCAAGAGCCCTGGGAGGTGTAGGGGAGGTCGCAGCGAGGGAGGTAGAAAGGCATGCGATTCTCCGAAGCAGTCACCGTAAGCCAGGTGTAAACTCATAACCGGTAGACGCGGAGTAAGGGTGACACAGATGGCAGGGAGGAGTACGAGGGACACTAGAAAGGAAAACGGTCAGGGCTTCACCAGGGATTGGGTGCATTCCTTTCTCCCTCTAACAGAGGTTATCAGTAACCGGGCTGGTCGCTGGGAATCAAGAGCAAGCAAAACAGGCGTGATCTCTTCTTCCTCACGGACCACGGGGTAAACTTACCTACCTGAAACTGGATGTGAAAGGCGACGACGGCCATAAGCGAGAGGTGCGTGGTGTCACGTGAGCTACGGTAGGGGGACGTGATGAGTTGAGTCGGTAAGGGGACGCTTTCTTGACCAAGTGACACCTGAGAAGAGATGAGAAGGGTGAGGCGGCATCAGTCAGCTGCAAACTAAACAGAGGGACACTTCCTGCAGAGGGGCAGCACGGGCGATGCGCCGTTGTAAGTATGCAGGCCTGAGAGGAGGCCACCGTGGGCAGGATGATTGAGAATGAAAGGAAGGAGCTGCAAGACGAGGCCGCAGAGATCACGCTCCACCCTGCCCAGGGGATGCCCTGCCCTGCGGACTAGCACACCCAGAGAGAGAGTACCAGTGCACAGCCAGATGAGAAGCCCGCTCGAGAACGCAAGCCAACGCTGCTTCTTTCGCCAAGAAAGTCTTGCCTGGTAAACTAAACAGCGTATCCATAGAGCGGACACGTGATTTACATTCTGAAGCAGGCGCCCCGCCTTACGGAACGGCGACGGTTCTCGGGGGGGCCGGGCAGGAGCCGCTCCGCGCGTCTGTGCCAGGGACCCACCCGCCTGCGGGACCTCCGGCCGCCTCGCAGGAAGCTACGACGCCCAGTCCCACGGCTACCTGTGCAGCGAGGTGTACTCCGCGGACGCGTGCCACACACACTTCAAGCGGGAGCGCGGCCTGAGTGGCAAGGCGAGAGGCCGGCCTGCCGCGCAGACCAAGAAGGCGCTCTTCGGCCTGGGCCTAGGTGCTTGCGCCGCCCCCCTGGGCCTGCCGGGCTCTGAGGGCCCTGCCCTGGACACCCTGCCCCCCTGCCCTTGGTTCAGTCACAGCAGAGGTGGCCACACCCACACCCTCTGTGACCTCGGCGTTCCACCCTCCTGCAGCCCCGCCCGCCCCCCTCCGCCGGTTGCCCTGGGCTACGGAAGCTGCATCCTGGGGCCAGGGGGTTCCCAGGAGGCCAAGGGAAGACACGATGGCCTTCAATGAGTCGCAGAGGCCTTACGTGGCCTTGTGTGGTTGGGCTCACCTCTGACGTTTCAGTGAACTCTGCGACAAGACAGGGACCTACCTGCAGCCTCACAGTTGGGCTCCACGGTAAGGTGTGCGGGACAGACCTCAAACTGACCCACGGCATGGAGCAACACCCGCCATCGAGAGGTCTACAAGAGAGCCGCTGCAGCTAGCCCACAGGTCCGAGAAAACTAGGTTCTTCTTTACGTAAGTGAGTTTTGGGGAGATTTGTTGCAAAGCATTACCACAGCAAGAGCCGACTAATACAACGTTCTCCAAATCACTGCCATGTCCACGGCTGCCACCGAGCCTACGTGTAAGGCACCTGTGTCCTCGAACTTTGAGAACTCCTGAATTCTCGGTGCCTCTCCAACACAATGTACGTGGCTAAGGTGTCCCCAGATAACTTCACTAACGTACCACCAAGACCGCCCTAAGCTTTTATTGAACGCAATGCAACGCTCTTTCTATTCGTTTTCCGTTTCGACGTCGGTAAAATGCTTTCCGTCAATCTAAAAGGATGGAAAATTGGCACAAAACACTCTGCGCATAGTTGTTTTTCACAAAGGAAAATCACAAACGAAACAGGCATTTCACCGGGTGTAGAGCACTAACGCCCCCTGGTGCCTCTAAATGCCAAGTGAACAGAGGCGCTTAATTAAATATCGAATCCCAGCTCTCTCCGCTTGAGAGGGAGAGCAAGCCATTCTCAAGTGGAGGAGGGATGTTTTCAGCAGCTATCTGCAACATTCTGTGGACCTGGCCACTGTGTAGCTACAAAGAAACCTTTTGTCTGAGGAAACTAACTAAAGAAACTTGAAAGTGGAAAAAGAGAGAAAGAATGAGACAATACCCTCTTCTTGGTGACTCATTCACTTATTCGTTCACTTACCAAAGCAAATATCCACTACGTGTAGAGAGTACTGTGCTGAAAACCGCACAGAACACGGAGACGTACCCCCATTCGCAGGTAGGTTAGATACCAGAGAGGGAGACAAGATGTAGATTACCTTACGGCCGTTCCGCACATGTCTTGTTAAACAGTTTACAGCTTCAGGGGAGAGAAGGGATCCAGAAATCGCCTGGATTCTCAGTGAAGTCTTCCCAGAGAAGCAGGTGCAAAATAGGTGGACTGGAAGAAACAAAACAATTAACCTCGTGGGTAGATATGAAACGGAGCAGAGGTGCACAGATATTTAGACCCCGTTCTTCCTTGAAACGTCTAGAAAGTGAAACTGAAGCCAAATTACGGAGGGCCTTGAGTGTCAGTCTTAGGAGCTTGGCCGTATGGGGATGACAGCGGGTGCCACGGACGGCTCGGAAGAGGGCAAGGGCATAACCCAAGAGCCCTGGGAGGTGTAGGAGAGGTCGCAGCGAGGGAGGTAGAAAGGCATGCGATTCTCCGAAGCAGTCACCGTAAGCCAGGTGTAAACTCATAAACGGTAGACGCGGAGTAAGGGCGACACAGATGGCAGGGAGGAGTACGAGGGACACTAGAAAGGAAAACGGTCAGGGCTTCACCAGGGATTGGGTGCATTCCTTTCTCCCTCTAACAGAGGTTATCAGTAACCGGGCTGGTCGCTGGGAATCAAGAGCAAGCAAAACAGGCGTGATCTCTTCTTCCTCACGGACCACGGGGTAAACTTACCTACCTGAAACTGGATGTGAAAGGCGACGACGGCCATAAGCGAGAGGTGCGTGGTGTCACGTGAGCTACGGTAGGGGGACGTGATGAGTTGAGTCGGTAAGGGGACGCTTTCTTGACCAAGTGACACCTGAGAAGAGATGAGAAGGGTGAGGCGGCATCAGTCAGCTGCAAACTAAACAGAGGGGCACTTCCTGCAGAGGGGCAGCACGGGCGATGCGCCGTTGTAAGTATGCATGCCTGAGAGGAGGCCACTGTGGGCAGGATGATTGAGAATGAAAGGAAGGAGCTGCAAGACGAGGCCGCAGAGATCACGCTCCACCCTGCCCAGGGGATGCCCTGCCCTGCGGACTAGCACACCCAGAGAGAGAGTACCAGTGCACAGCCAGATGAGAAGCCCGCTCGAGAACGCAAGCCAACGCTGCTTCTTTCACCAAGAAAGTCTTGCCTGGTAAACTAAACAGCGTATCCATAGAGCGGACACGTGATTTACATTCTGAAGCAGGCGCCCCGCCTTACGGAACGGCGACGGTTCTCAGGGGGGCCGGGCAGGAGCCGCTCCGCGCGTCTGTGCCAGGGACCCACCCGCCTGCGGGACCTCCGGCCACCTCGCAGGAAGCTACGACGCCCAGTCCCACGGCTACCTGTGCAGCGAGGTGGACTCCGCGGATGCGTGCCACACACACTTCAAGCGGGAGCGCGGCCTGAGTGGCAAGGCGAGAGGCCGGCCTGCCGCGCAGACCAAGAAGGCGCTCTTCGGCCTGGGCCTAGGTGCTTGCGCCGCCCCCCTGGGCCTGCTGGGCTCTGAGGGCCCTGCCCTGGACACCCTGCCCCCCTGCCCTTGGTTCAGTCACAGCAGAGGTGGCCACACCCACACCCTCTGTGACCTCGGCGTTCCACCCTCCTGCAGCCCCGCCCGCCCCCCTCCGCCGGTTGCCCTGGGCTACGGAAGCTGCATCCTGGGGCCAGGGGGTTCCCAGGAGGCCAAGGGAAGACACGATGGCCTTCAATGAGTCGCAGAGGCCTTACGTGGCCTTGTGTGGTTGGGCTCACCTCTGACGTTTCAGTGAACTCTGCGATAAGACAGGGACCTACCTGCAGCCTCACAGTTGGGCTCCACGGTAAGGTGTGCGGGACAGACCTCAAACTGACCCATGGCATGGAGCAACACCCGCCATCGAGAGGTCTACAAGAGAGCCGCTGCAGCTAGCCCACAGGTCCGAGAAAACTAGGTTCTTCTTTACGTAAGTGAGTTTTGGGGAGATTTGTTGCAAAGCATTACCACAGCAAGAGCCGACTAATACAACGTTCTCCAAATCACTGCCATGTCCACGGCTGCCACCGAGCCTACGTGTAAGGCACCTGTGTCCTCGAACTTTGAGAACTCCTGAATTCTCGGTGCCTCTCCAACACAATGTACGTGGCTAAGGTGTCCCCAGATAACTTCACTAACGTACCACCGAGACCGCCCTAAGCTTTTATTGAACGCAATGCAACGCTCTTTCTATTCGTTTTCCGTTTCGACGTCGGTAAAATGCTTTCCGTCAATCTAAAAGGATGGAAAATTGGCACAAAACACTCTGCGCATAGTTGTTTTTCACAAAGGAAAATCACAAACGAAACAGGCATTTCACCGGGTGTAGAGCACTAACGCCCCCTGGTGCCTCTAAATGCCAAGTGAACAGAGGCGCTTAATTAAATATCGAATCCCAGCTCTCTCCGCTTGAGAGGGAGAGCAAGCCATTCTCAAGTGGAGGAGGGATGTTTTCAGCAGCTATCTGCAACATTCTGTGGACCTGGCCACTGTGTAGCTACAAAGAAACCTTTTGTCTGAGGAAACTAACTAAAGAAACTTGAAAGTGGAGAAAGAGAGAAAGAATGAGACAATACCCTCTTCTTGGTGACTCATTCACTTATTCGTTCACTTACCAAAGCAAATATCCACTACGTGTAGAGAGTACTGTGCTGAAAACCGCACAGAACACGGAGACGTACCCCCATTCGCAGGGAGGTTAGATACCAGAGAGGGAGACAAGATGTAGATTACCTTACGGCCGTTCCGCACATGTCTTGTTAAACAGTTTACAGCTTCAGGGGAGAGAAGGGATCCAGAAATCGCCTGGATTCTCAGTGAAGTCTTCCCAGAGAAGCAGGTGCAAAATAGGTGGACTGGAAGAAACAAAACAATTAACCTCGTGGGTAGATATGAAACGGAGCAGAGGTGCACAGATATTTAGACCCCGTTCTTCCTTGAAACGTCTAGAAAGTGAAACTGAAGCCAAATTACGGAGGGCCTTGAGTGTCAGTCTTAGGAGCTTGGCCGTATGGGGATGACAGCGGGTGCCACGGACGGCTCGGAAGAGGGCAAGGGCATAACCCAAGAGCCCTGGGAGGTGTAGGGGAGGTCGCAGCGAGGGAGGTAGAAAGGCATGCGATTCTCCGAAGCAGTCACCGTAAGCCAGGTGTAAACTCATAACCGGTAGACGCGGAGTAAGGGCGACACAGATGGCAGGGAGGAGTACGAGGGACACTAGAAAGGAAAACGGTCAGGGCTTCACCAGGGATTGGGTGCATTCCTTTCTCCCTCTAACAGAGGTTATCAGTAACCGGGCTGGTCGCTGGGAATCAAGAGCAAGCAAAACAGGCGTGATCTCTTCTTCCTCACGGACCACGGGGTAAACTTACCTACCTGAAACTGGATGTGAAAGGCGACGACGGCCATAAGCGAGAGGTGCGTGGTGTCACGTGAGCTACGGTAGGGGGACGTGATGAGTTGAGTCGGTAAGGGGACGCTTTCTTGACCAAGTGACACCTGAGAAGAGATGAGAAGGGTGAGGCGGCATCAGTCAGCTGCAAACTAAACAGAGGGACACTTCCTGCAGAGGGGCAGCACGGGCGATGCGCCGTTGTAAGTATGCAGGCCTGAGAGGAGGCCACCGTGGGCAGGATGATTGAGAATGAAAGGAAGGAGCTGCAAGACGAGGCCGCAGAGATCACGCTCCACCCTGCCCAGGGGATGCCCTGCCCTGCGGACTAGCACACCCAGAGAGAGAGTACCAGTGCACAGCCAGATGAGAAGCCCGCTCGAGAACGCAAGCCAACGCTGCTTCTTTCGCCAAGAAAGTCTTGCCTGGTAAACTAAACAGCGTATCCATAGAGCGGACACGTGATTTACATTCTGAAGCAGGCGCCCCGCCTTACGGAACGGCGACGGTTCTCGGGGGGGCCGGGCAGGAGCCGCTCCGCGCGTCTGTGCCAGGGACCCACCCGCCTGCGGGACCTCCGGCCGCCTCGCAGGAAGCTACGACGCCCAGTCCCACGGCTACCTGTGCAGCGAGGTGTACTCCGCGGACGCGTGCCACACACACTTCAAGCGGGAGCGCGGCCTGAGTGGCAAGGCGAGAGGCCGGCCTGCCGCGCAGACCAAGAAGGCGCTCTTCGGCCTGGGCCTAGGTGCTTGCGCCGCCCCCCTGGGCCTGCCGGGCTCTGAGGGCCCTGCCCTGGACACCCTGCCCCCCTGCCCTTGGTTCAGTCACAGCAGAGGTGGCCACACCCACACCCTCTGTGACCTCGGCGTTCCACCCTCCTGCAGCCCCGCCCGCCCCCCTCCGCCGGTTGCCCTGGGCTACGGAAGCTGCATCCTGGGGCCAGGGGGTTCCCAGGAGGCCAAGGGAAGACACGATGGCCTTCAATGAGTCGCAGAGGCCTTACGTGGCCTTGTGTGGTTGGGCTCACCTCTGACGTTTCAGTGAACTCTGCGACAAGACAGGGACCTACCTGCAGCCTCACAGTTGGGCTCCACGGTAAGGTGTGCGGGACAGACCTCAAACTGACCCACGGCATGGAGCAACACCCGCCATCGAGAGGTCTACAAGAGAGCCGCTGCAGCTAGCCCACAGGTCCGAGAAAACTAGGTTCTTCTTTACGTAAGTGAGTTTTGGGGAGATTTGTTGCAAAGCATTACCACAGCAAGAGCCGACTAATACAACGTTCTCCAAATCACTGCCATGTCCACGGCTGCCACCGAGCCTACGTGTAAGGCACCTGTGTCCTCGAACTTTGAGAACTCCTGAATTCTCGGTGCCTCTCCAACACAATGTACGTGGCTAAGGTGTCCCCAGATAACTTCACTAACGTACCACCGAGACCGCCCTAAGCTTTTATTGAACGCAATGCAACGCTCTTTCTATTCGTTTTCCGTTTCGACGTCGGTAAAATGCTTTCCGTCAATCTAAAAGGATGGAAAATTGGCACAAAACACTCTGCGGATAGTTGTTTTTCACAAAGGAAAATCACAAACGAAACAGGCATTTCACCGGGTGTAGAGCACTAACGCCCCCTGGTGCCTCTAAATGCCAAGTGAACAGAGGCGCTTAATTAAATATCGAATCCCAGCTCTCTCCGCTTGAGAGGGAGAGCAAGCCATTCTCAAGTGGAGGAGGGATGTTTTCAGCAGCTATCTGCAACATTCTGTGGACCTGGCCACTGTGTAGCTACAAAGAAACCTTTTGTCTGAGGAAACTAACTAAAGAAACTTGAAAGTGGAGAAAGAGAGAAAGAATGAGACAATACCCTCTTCTTGGTGACTCATTCACTTATTCGTTCACTTACCAAAGCAAATATCCACTACGTGTAGAGAGTACTGTGCTGAAAACCGCACAGAACACGGAGACGTACCCCCATTCGCAGGGAGGTTAGATACCAGAGAGGGAGACAAGATGTAGATTACCTTACGGCCGTTCCGCACATGTCTTGTTAAACAGTTTACAGCTTCAGGGGAGAGAAGGGATCCAGAAATCGCCTGGATTCTCAGTGAAGTCTTCCCAGAGAAGCAGGTGCAAAATAGGTGGACTGGAAGAAACAAAACAATTAACCTCGTGGGTAGATATGAAACGGAGCAGAGGTGCACAGATATTTAGACCCCGTTCTTCCTTGAAACGTCTAGAAAGTGAAACTGAAGCCAAATTACGGAGGGCCTTGAGTGTCAGTCTTAGGAGCTTGGCCGTATGGGGATGACAGCGGGTGCCACGGACGGCTCGGAAGAGGGCAAGGGCATAACCCAAGAGCCCTGGGAGGTGTAGGGGAGGTCGCAGCGAGGGAGGTAGAAAGGCATGCGATTCTCCGAAGCAGTCACCGTAAGCCAGGTGTAAACTCATAACCGGTAGACGCGGAGTAAGGGCGACACAGATGGCAGGGAGGAGTACGAGGGACACTAGAAAGGAAAACGGTCAGGGCTTCACCAGGGATTGGGTGCATTCCTTTCTCCCTCTAACAGAGGTTATCAGTAACCGGGCTGGTCGCTGGGAATCAAGAGCAAGCAAAACAGGCGTGATCTCTTCTTCCTCACGGACCACGGGGTAAACTTACCTACCTGAAACTGGATGTGAAAGGCGACGACGGCCATAAGCGAGAGGTGCGTGGTGTCACGTGAGCTACGGTAGGGGGACGTGATGAGTTGAGTCGGTAAGGGGACGCTTTCTTGACCAAGTGACACCTGAGAAGAGATGAGAAGGGTGAGGCGGCATCAGTCAGCTGCAAACTAAACAGAGGGACACTTCCTGCAGAGGGGCAGCACGGGCGATGCGCCGTTGTAAGTATGCAGGCCTGAGAGGAGGCCACCGTGGGCAGGATGATTGAGAATGAAAGGAAGGAGCTGCAAGACGAGGCCGCAGAGATCACGCTCCACCCTGCCCAGGGGATGCCCTGCCCTGCGGACTAGCACACCCAGAGAGAGAGTACCAGTGCACAGCCAGATGAGAAGCCCGCTCGAGAACGCAAGCCAATGCTGCTTCTTTCGCCAAGAAAGTCTTGCCTGGTAAACTAAACAGCGTATCCATAGAGCGGACACGTGATTTACATTCTGAAGCAGGCGCCCCGCCTTACGGAACGGCGACGGTTCTCGGGGGGGCCGGGCAGGAGCCGCTCCGCGCGTCTGTGCCAGGGACCCACCCGCCTGCGGGACCTCCGGCCGCCTCGCAGGAAGCTACGACGCCCAGTCCCACGGCTACCTGTGCAGCGAGGTGTACTCCGCGGACGCGTGCCACACACACTTCAAGCGGGAGCGCGGCCTGAGTGGCAAGGCGAGAGGCCGGCCTGCCGCGCAGACCAAGAAGGCGCTCTTCGGCCTGGGCCTAGGTGCTTGCGCCGCCCCCCTGGGCCTGCCGGGCTCTGAGGGCCCTGCCCTGGACACCCTGCCCCCCTGCCCTTGGTTCAGTCACAGCAGAGGTGGCCACACCCACACCCTCTGTGACCTCGGCGTTCCACCCTCCTGCAGCCCCGCCCGCCCCCCTCCGCCGGTTGCCCTGGGCTACGGAAGCTGCATCCTGGGGCCAGGGGGTTCCCAGGAGGCCAAGGGAAGACACGATGGCCTTCAATGAGTCGCAGAGGCCTTACGTGGCCTTGTGTGGTTGGGCTCACCTCTGACGTTTCAGTGAACTCTGCGACAAGACAGGGACCTACCTGCAGCCTCACAGTTGGGCTCCACGGTAAGGTGTGCGGGACAGACCTCAAACTGACCCACGGCATGGAGCAACACCCGCCATCGAGAGGTCTACAAGAGAGCCGCTGCAGCTAGCCCACAGGTCCGAGAAAACTAGGTTCTTCTTTACGTAAGTGAGTTTTGGGGAGATTTGTTGCAAAGCATTACCACAGCAAGAGCCGACTAATACAACGTTCTCCAAATCACTGCCATGTCCACGGCTGCCACCGAGCCTACGTGTAAGGCACCTGTGTCCTCGAACTTTGAGAACTCCTGAATTCTCGGTGCCTCTCCAACACAATGTACGTGGCTAAGGTGTCCCCAGATAACTTCACTAACGTACCACCAAGACCGCCCTAAGCTTTTATTGAACGCAATGCAACGCTCTTTCTATTCGTTTTCCGTTTCGACGTCGGTAAAATGCTTTCCGTCAATCTAAAAGGATGGAAAATTGGCACAAAACACTCTGCGCATAGTTGTTTTTCACAAAGGAAAATCACAAACGAAACAGGCATTTCACCGGGTGTAGAGCACTAACGCCCCCTGGTGCCTCTAAATGCCAAGTGAACAGAGGCGCTTAATTAAATATCGAATCCCAGCTCTCTCCGCTTGAGAGGGAGAGCAAGCCATTCTCAAGTGGAGGAGGGATGTTTTCAGCAGCTATCTGCAACATTCTGTGGACCTGGCCACTGTGTAGCTACAAAGAAACCTTTTGTCTGAGGAAACTAACTAAAGAAACTTGAAAGTGGAAAAAGAGAGAAAGAATGAGACAATACCCTCTTCTTGGTGACTCATTCACTTATTCGTTCACTTACCAAAGCAAATATCCACTACGTGTAGAGAGTACTGTGCTGAAAACCGCACAGAACACGGAGACGTACCCCCATTCGCAGGTAGGTTAGATACCAGAGAGGGAGACAAGATGTAGATTACCTTACGGCCGTTCCGCACATGTCTTGTTAAACAGTTTACAGCTTCAGGGGAGAGAAGGGATCCAGAAATCGCCTGGATTCTCAGTGAAGTCTTCCCAGAGAAGCAGGTGCAAAATAGGTGGACTGGAAGAAACAAAACAATTAACCTCGTGGGTAGATATGAAACGGAGCAGAGGTGCACAGATATTTAGACCCCGTTCTTCCTTGAAACGTCTAGAAAGTGAAACTGAAGCCAAATTACGGAGGGCCTTGAGTGTCAGTCTTAGGAGCTTGGCCGTATGGGGATGACAGCGGGTGCCACGGACGGCTCGGAAGAGGGCAAGGGCATAACCCAAGAGCCCTGGGAGGTGTAGGAGAGGTCGCAGCGAGGGAGGTAGAAAGGCATGCGATTCTCCGAAGCAGTCACCGTAAGCCAGGTGTAAACTCATAAACGGTAGACGCGGAGTAAGGGCGACACAGATGGCAGGGAGGAGTACGAGGGACACTAGAAAGGAAAACGGTCAGGGCTTCACCAGGGATTGGGTGCATTCCTTTCTCCCTCTAACAGAGGTTATCAGTAACCGGGCTGGTCGCTGGGAATCAAGAGCAAGCAAAACAGGCGTGATCTCTTCTTCCTCACGGACCACGGGGTAAACTTACCTACCTGAAACTGGATGTGAAAGGCGACGACGGCCATAAGCGAGAGGTGCGTGGTGTCACGTGAGCTACGGTAGGGGGACGTGATGAGTTGAGTCGGTAAGGGGACGCTTTCTTGACCAAGTGACACCTGAGAAGAGATGAGAAGGGTGAGGCGGCATCAGTCAGCTGCAAACTAAACAGAGGGGCACTTCCTGCAGAGGGGCAGCACGGGCGATGCGCCGTTGTAAGTATGCATGCCTGAGAGGAGGCCACTGTGGGCAGGATGATTGAGAATGAAAGGAAGGAGCTGCAAGACGAGGCCGCAGAGATCACGCTCCACCCTGCCCAGGGGATGCCCTGCCCTGCGGACTAGCACACCCAGAGAGAGAGTACCAGTGCACAGCCAGATGAGAAGCCCGCTCGAGAACGCAAGCCAACGCTGCTTCTTTCACCAAGAAAGTCTTGCCTGGTAAACTAAACAGCGTATCCATAGAGCGGACACGTGATTTACATTCTGAAGCAGGCGCCCCGCCTTACGGAACGGCGACGGTTCTCAGGGGGGCCGGGCAGGAGCCGCTCCGCGCGTCTGTGCCAGGGACCCACCCGCCTGCGGGACCTCCGGCCACCTCGCAGGAAGCTACGACGCCCAGTCCCACGGCTACCTGTGCAGCGAGGTGGACTCCGCGGATGCGTGCCACACACACTTCAAGCGGGAGCGCGGCCTGAGTGGCAAGGCGAGAGGCCGGCCTGCCGCGCAGACCAAGAAGGCGCTCTTCGGCCTGGGCCTAGGTGCTTGCGCCGCCCCCCTGGGCCTGCTGGGCTCTGAGGGCCCTGCCCTGGACACCCTGCCCCCCTGCCCTTGGTTCAGTCACAGCAGAGGTGGCCACACCCACACCCTCTGTGACCTCGGCGTTCCACCCTCCTGCAGCCCCGCCCGCCCCCCTCCGCCGGTTGCCCTGGGCTACGGAAGCTGCATCCTGGGGCCAGGGGGTTCCCAGGAGGCCAAGGGAAGACACGATGGCCTTCAATGAGTCGCAGAGGCCTTACGTGGCCTTGTGTGGTTGGGCTCACCTCTGACGTTTCAGTGAACTCTGCGATAAGACAGGGACCTACCTGCAGCCTCACAGTTGGGCTCCACGGTAAGGTGTGCGGGACAGACCTCAAACTGACCCATGGCATGGAGCAACACCCGCCATCGAGAGGTCTACAAGAGAGCCGCTGCAGCTAGCCCACAGGTCCGAGAAAACTAGGTTCTTCTTTACGTAAGTGAGTTTTGGGGAGATTTGTTGCAAAGCATTACCACAGCAAGAGCCGACTAATACAACGTTCTCCAAATCACTGCCATGTCCACGGCTGCCACCGAGCCTACGTGTAAGGCACCTGTGTCCTCGAACTTTGAGAACTCCTGAATTCTCGGTGCCTCTCCAACACAATGTACGTGGCTAAGGTGTCCCCAGATAACTTCACTAACGTACCACCGAGACCGCCCTAAGCTTTTATTGAACGCAATGCAACGCTCTTTCTATTCGTTTTCCGTTTCGACGTCGGTAAAATGCTTTCCGTCAATCTAAAAGGATGGAAAATTGGCACAAAACACTCTGCGCATAGTTGTTTTTCACAAAGGAAAATCACAAACGAAACAGGCATTTCACCGGGTGTAGAGCACTAACGCCCCCTGGTGCCTCTAAATGCCAAGTGAACAGAGGCGCTTAATTAAATATCGAATCCCAGCTCTCTCCGCTTGAGAGGGAGAGCAAGCCATTCTCAAGTGGAGGAGGGATGTTTTCAGCAGCTATCTGCAACATTCTGTGGACCTGGCCACTGTGTAGCTACAAAGAAACCTTTTGTCTGAGGAAACTAACTAAAGAAACTTGAAAGTGGAGAAAGAGAGAAAGAATGAGACAATACCCTCTTCTTGGTGACTCATTCACTTATTCGTTCACTTACCAAAGCAAATATCCACTACGTGTAGAGAGTACTGTGCTGAAAACCGCACAGAACACGGAGACGTACCCCCATTCGCAGGGAGGTTAGATACCAGAGAGGGAGACAAGATGTAGATTACCTTACGGCCGTTCCGCACATGTCTTGTTAAACAGTTTACAGCTTCAGGGGAGAGAAGGGATCCAGAAATCGCCTGGATTCTCAGTGAAGTCTTCCCAGAGAAGCAGGTGCAAAATAGGTGGACTGGAAGAAACAAAACAATTAACCTCGTGGGTAGATATGAAACGGAGCAGAGGTGCACAGATATTTAGACCCCGTTCTTCCTTGAAACGTCTAGAAAGTGAAACTGAAGCCAAATTACGGAGGGCCTTGAGTGTCAGTCTTAGGAGCTTGGCCGTATGGGGATGACAGCGGGTGCCACGGACGGCTCGGAAGAGGGCAAGGGCATAACCCAAGAGCCCTGGGAGGTGTAGGGGAGGTCGCAGCGAGGGAGGTAGAAAGGCATGCGATTCTCCGAAGCAGTCACCGTAAGCCAGGTGTAAACTCATAACCGGTAGACGCGGAGTAAGGGCGACACAGATGGCAGGGAGGAGTACGAGGGACACTAGAAAGGAAAACGGTCAGGGCTTCACCAGGGATTGGGTGCATTCCTTTCTCCCTCTAACAGAGGTTATCAGTAACCGGGCTGGTCGCTGGGAATCAAGAGCAAGCAAAACAGGCGTGATCTCTTCTTCCTCACGGACCACGGGGTAAACTTACCTACCTGAAACTGGATGTGAAAGGCGACGACGGCCATAAGCGAGAGGTGCGTGGTGTCACGTGAGCTACGGTAGGGGGACGTGATGAGTTGAGTCGGTAAGGGGACGCTTTCTTGACCAAGTGACACCTGAGAAGAGATGAGAAGGGTGAGGCGGCATCAGTCAGCTGCAAACTAAACAGAGGGACACTTCCTGCAGAGGGGCAGCACGGGCGATGCGCCGTTGTAAGTATGCAGGCCTGAGAGGAGGCCACCGTGGGCAGGATGATTGAGAATGAAAGGAAGGAGCTGCAAGACGAGGCCGCAGAGATCACGCTCCACCCTGCCCAGGGGATGCCCTGCCCTGCGGACTAGCACACCCAGAGAGAGAGTACCAGTGCACAGCCAGATGAGAAGCCCGCTCGAGAACGCAAGCCAACGCTGCTTCTTTCGCCAAGAAAGTCTTGCCTGGTAAACTAAACAGCGTATCCATAGAGCGGACACGTGATTTACATTCTGAAGCAGGCGCCCCGCCTTACGGAACGGCGACGGTTCTCGGGGGGGCCGGGCAGGAGCCGCTCCGCGCGTCTGTGCCAGGGACCCACCCGCCTGCGGGACCTCCGGCCGCCTCGCAGGAAGCTACGACGCCCAGTCCCACGGCTACCTGTGCAGCGAGGTGTACTCCGCGGACGCGTGCCACACACACTTCAAGCGGGAGCGCGGCCTGAGTGGCAAGGCGAGAGGCCGGCCTGCCGCGCAGACCAAGAAGGCGCTCTTCGGCCTGGGCCTAGGTGCTTGCGCCGCCCCCCTGGGCCTGCCGGGCTCTGAGGGCCCTGCCCTGGACACCCTGCCCCCCTGCCCTTGGTTCAGTCACAGCAGAGGTGGCCACACCCACACCCTCTGTGACCTCGGCGTTCCACCCTCCTGCAGCCCCGCCCGCCCCCCTCCGCCGGTTGCCCTGGGCTACGGAAGCTGCATCCTGGGGCCAGGGGGTTCCCAGGAGGCCAAGGGAAGACACGATGGCCTTCAATGAGTCGCAGAGGCCTTACGTGGCCTTGTGTGGTTGGGCTCACCTCTGACGTTTCAGTGAACTCTGCGACAAGACAGGGACCTACCTGCAGCCTCACAGTTGGGCTCCACGGTAAGGTGTGCGGGACAGACCTCAAACTGACCCACGGCATGGAGCAACACCCGCCATCGAGAGGTCTACAAGAGAGCCGCTGCAGCTAGCCCACAGGTCCGAGAAAACTAGGTTCTTCTTTACGTAAGTGAGTTTTGGGGAGATTTGTTGCAAAGCATTACCACAGCAAGAGCCGACTAATACAACGTTCTCCAAATCACTGCCATGTCCACGGCTGCCACCGAGCCTACGTGTAAGGCACCTGTGTCCTCGAACTTTGAGAACTCCTGAATTCTCGGTGCCTCTCCAACACAATGTACGTGGCTAAGGTGTCCCCAGATAACTTCACTAACGTACCACCGAGACCGCCCTAAGCTTTTATTGAACGCAATGCAACGCTCTTTCTATTCGTTTTCCGTTTCGACGTCGGTAAAATGCTTTCCGTCAATCTAAAAGGATGGAAAATTGGCACAAAACACTCTGCGGATAGTTGTTTTTCACAAAGGAAAATCACAAACGAAACAGGCATTTCACCGGGTGTAGAGCACTAACGCCCCCTGGTGCCTCTAAATGCCAAGTGAACAGAGGCGCTTAATTAAATATCGAATCCCAGCTCTCTCCGCTTGAGAGGGAGAGCAAGCCATTCTCAAGTGGAGGAGGGATGTTTTCAGCAGCTATCTGCAACATTCTGTGGACCTGGCCACTGTGTAGCTACAAAGAAACCTTTTGTCTGAGGAAACTAACTAAAGAAACTTGAAAGTGGAGAAAGAGAGAAAGAATGAGACAATACCCTCTTCTTGGTGACTCATTCACTTATTCGTTCACTTACCAAAGCAAATATCCACTACGTGTAGAGAGTACTGTGCTGAAAACCGCACAGAACACGGAGACGTACCCCCATTCGCAGGGAGGTTAGATACCAGAGAGGGAGACAAGATGTAGATTACCTTACGGCCGTTCCGCACATGTCTTGTTAAACAGTTTACAGCTTCAGGGGAGAGAAGGGATCCAGAAATCGCCTGGATTCTCAGTGAAGTCTTCCCAGAGAAGCAGGTGCAAAATAGGTGGACTGGAAGAAACAAAACAATTAACCTCGTGGGTAGATATGAAACGGAGCAGAGGTGCACAGATATTTAGACCCCGTTCTTCCTTGAAACGTCTAGAAAGTGAAACTGAAGCCAAATTACGGAGGGCCTTGAGTGTCAGTCTTAGGAGCTTGGCCGTATGGGGATGACAGCGGGTGCCACGGACGGCTCGGAAGAGGGCAAGGGCATAACCCAAGAGCCCTGGGAGGTGTAGGGGAGGTCGCAGCGAGGGAGGTAGAAAGGCATGCGATTCTCCGAAGCAGTCACCGTAAGCCAGGTGTAAACTCATAACCGGTAGACGCGGAGTAAGGGCGACACAGATGGCAGGGAGGAGTACGAGGGACACTAGAAAGGAAAACGGTCAGGGCTTCACCAGGGATTGGGTGCATTCCTTTCTCCCTCTAACAGAGGTTATCAGTAACCGGGCTGGTCGCTGGGAATCAAGAGCAAGCAAAACAGGCGTGATCTCTTCTTCCTCACGGACCACGGGGTAAACTTACCTACCTGAAACTGGATGTGAAAGGCGACGACGGCCATAAGCGAGAGGTGCGTGGTGTCACGTGAGCTACGGTAGGGGGACGTGATGAGTTGAGTCGGTAAGGGGACGCTTTCTTGACCAAGTGACACCTGAGAAGAGATGAGAAGGGTGAGGCGGCATCAGTCAGCTGCAAACTAAACAGAGGGACACTTCCTGCAGAGGGGCAGCACGGGCGATGCGCCGTTGTAAGTATGCAGGCCTGAGAGGAGGCCACCGTGGGCAGGATGATTGAGAATGAAAGGAAGGAGCTGCAAGACGAGGCCGCAGAGATCACGCTCCACCCTGCCCAGGGGATGCCCTGCCCTGCGGACTAGCACACCCAGAGAGAGAGTACCAGTGCACAGCCAGATGAGAAGCCCGCTCGAGAACGCAAGCCAATGCTGCTTCTTTCGCCAAGAAAGTCTTGCCTGGTAAACTAAACAGCGTATCCATAGAGCGGACACGTGATTTACATTCTGAAGCAGGCGCCCCGCCTTACGGAACGGCGACGGTTCTCGGGGGGGCCGGGCAGGAGCCGCTCCGCGCGTCTGTGCCAGGGACCCACCCGCCTGCGGGACCTCCGGCCGCCTCGCAGGAAGCTACGACGCCCAGTCCCACGGCTACCTGTGCAGCGAGGTGTACTCCGCGGACGCGTGCCACACACACTTCAAGCGGGAGCGCGGCCTGAGTGGCAAGGCGAGAGGCCGGCCTGCCGCGCAGACCAAGAAGGCGCTCTTCGGCCTGGGCCTAGGTGCTTGCGCCGCCCCCCTGGGCCTGCCGGGCTCTGAGGGCCCTGCCCTGGACACCCTGCCCCCCTGCCCTTGGTTCAGTCACAGCAGAGGTGGCCACACCCACACCCTCTGTGACCTCGGCGTTCCACCCTCCTGCAGCCCCGCCCGCCCCCCTCCGCCGGTTGCCCTGGGCTACGGAAGCTGCATCCTGGGGCCAGGGGGTTCCCAGGAGGCCAAGGGAAGACACGATGGCCTTCAATGAGTCGCAGAGGCCTTACGTGGCCTTGTGTGGTTGGGCTCACCTCTGACGTTTCAGTGAACTCTGCGACAAGACAGGGACCTACCTGCAGCCTCACAGTTGGG
Organism: Orcinus orca; assembly: GCF_937001465.1. Taxonomy (NCBI): domain Eukaryota; kingdom Metazoa; phylum Chordata; class Mammalia; order Artiodactyla; family Delphinidae; genus Orcinus; species Orcinus orca. Next base: position 1,669,394 of record NC_064559.1, on the reverse strand, counting down.
CTCCACGGTAAGGTGTGCGGGACAGACCTCAAACTGACCCACGGCATGGAGCAACACCCGCCATCGAGAGGTCTACAAGAGAGCCGCTGCAGCTAGCCCACAGGTCCGAGAAAACTAGGTTCTTCTTTACGTAAGTGAGTTTTGGGGAGATTTGTTGCAAAGCATTACCACAGCAAGAGCCGACTAATACAACGTTCTCCAAATCACTGCCATGTCCACGGCTGCCACCGAGCCTACGTGTAAGGCACCTGTGTCCTCGAACTTTGAGAACTCCTGAATTCTCGGTGCCTCTCCAACACAATGTACGTGGCTAAGGTGTCCCCAGATAACTTCACTAACGTACCACCGAGACCGCCCTAAGCTTTTATTGAACGCAATGCAACGCTCTTTCTATTCGTTTTCCGTTTCGACGTCGGTAAAATGCTTTCCGTCAATCTAAAAGGATGGAAAATTGGCACAAAACACTCTGCGGATAGTTGTTTTTCACAAAGGAAAATCACAAACGAAACAGGCATTTCACCGGGTGTAGAGCACTAACGCCCCCTGGTGCCTCTAAATGCCAAGTGAACAGAGGCGCTTAATTAAATATCGAATCCCAGCTCTCTCCGCTTGAGAGGGAGAGCAAGCCATTCTCAAGTGGAGGAGGGATGTTTTCAGCAGCTATCTGCAACATTCTGTGGACCTGGCCACTGTGTAGCTACAAAGAAACCTTTTGTCTGAGGAAACTAACTAAAGAAACTTGAAAGTGGAGAAAGAGAGAAAGAATGAGACAATACCCTCTTCTTGGTGACTCATTCACTTATTCGTTCACTTACCAAAGCAAATATCCACTACGTGTAGAGAGTACTGTGCTGAAAACCGCACAGAACACGGAGACGTACCCCCATTCGCAGGGAGGTTAGATACCAGAGAGGGAGACAAGATGTAGATTACCTTACGGCCGTTCCGCACATGTCTTGTTAAACAGTTTACAGCTTCAGGGGAGAGAAGGGATCCAGAAATCGCCTGGATTCTCAGTGAAGTCTTCCCAGAGAAGCAGGTGCAAAATAGGTGGACTGGAAGAAACAAAACAATTAACCTCGTGGGTAGATATGAAACGGAGCAGAGGTGCACAGATATTTAGACCCCGTTCTTCCTTGAAACGTCTAGAAAGTGAAACTGAAGCCAAATTACGGAGGGCCTTGAGTGTCACTCTTAGGAGCTTGGCCGTATGGGGATGACAGCGGGTGCCACGGACGGCTCGGAAGAGGGCAAGGGCATAACCCAAGAGCCCTGGGAGGTGTAGGGGAGGTCGCAGCGAGGGAGGTAGAAAGGCATGCGATTCTCCGAAGCAGTCACCGTAAGCCAGGTGTAAACTCATAACCGGTAGACGCGGAGTAAGGGTGACACAGATGGCAGGGAGGAGTACGAGGGACACTAGAAAGGAAAACGGTCAGGGCTTCACCAGGGATTGGGTGCATTCCTTTCTCCCTCTAACAGAGGTTATCAGTAACCGGGCTGGTCGCTGGGAATCAAGAGCAAGCAAAACAGGCGTGATCTCTTCTTCCTCACGGACCACGGGGTAAACTTACCTACCTGAAACTGGATGTGAAAGGCGACGACGGCCATAAGCGAGAGGTGCGTGGTGTCACGTGAGCTACGGTAGGGGGACGTGATGAGTTGAGTCGGTAAGGGGACGCTTTCTTGACCAAGTGACACCTGAGAAGAGATGAGAAGGGTGAGGCGGCATCAGTCAGCTGCAAACTAAACAGAGGGACACTTCCTGCAGAGGGGCAGCACGGGCGATGCGCCGTTGTAAGTATGCAGGCCTGAGAGGAGGCCACCGTGGGCAGGATGATTGAGAATGAAAGGAAGGAGCTGCAAGACGAGGCCGCAGAGATCACGCTCCACCCTGCCCAGGGGATGCCCTGCCCTGCGGACTAGCACACCCAGAGAGAGAGTACCAGTGCACAGCCAGATGAGAAGCCCGCTCGAGAACGCAAGCCAACGCTGCTTCTTTCGCCAAGAAAGTCTTGCCTGGTAAACTAAACAGCGTATCCATAGAGCGGACACGTGATTTACATTCTGAAGCAGGCGCCCCGCCTTACGGAACGGCGACGGTTCTCGGGGGGGCCGGGCAGGAGCCGCTCCGCGCGTCTGTGCCAGGGACCCACCCGCCTGCGGGACCTCCGGCCGCCTCGCAGGAAGCTACGACGCCCAGTCCCACGGCTACCTGTGCAGCGAGGTGTACTCCGCGGACGCGTGCCACACACACTTCAAGCGGGAGCGCGGCCTGAGTGGCAAGGCGAGAGGCCGGCCTGCCGCGCAGACCAAGAAGGCGCTCTTCGGCCTGGGCCTAGGTGCTTGCGCCGCCCCCCTGGGCCTGCCGGGCTCTGAGGGCCCTGCCCTGGACACCCTGCCCCCCTGCCCTTGGTTCAGTCACAGCAGAGGTGGCCACACCCACACCCTCTGTGACCTCGGCGTTCCACCCTCCTGCAGCCCCGCCCGCCCCCCTCCGCCGGTTGCCCTGGGCTACGGAAGCTGCATCCTGGGGCCAGGGGGTTCCCAGGAGGCCAAGGGAAGACACGATGGCCTTCAATGAGTCGCAGAGGCCTTACGTGGCCTTGTGTGGTTGGGCTCACCTCTGACGTTTCAGTGAACTCTGCGACAAGACAGGGACCTACCTGCAGCCTCACAGTTGGGCTCCACGGTAAGGTGTGCGGGACAGACCTCAAACTGACCCACGGCATGGAGCAACACCCGCCATCGAGAGGTCTACAAGAGAGCCGCTGCAGCTAGCCCACAGGTCCGAGAAAACTAGGTTCTTCTTTACGTAAGTGAGTTTTGGGGAGATTTGTTGCAAAGCATTACCACAGCAAGAGCCGACTAATACAACGTTCTCCAAATCACTGCCATGTCCACGGCTGCCACCGAGCCTACGTGTAAGGCACCTGTGTCCTCGAACTTTGAGAACTCCTGAATTCTCGGTGCCTCTCCAACACAATGTACGTGGCTAAGGTGTCCCCAGATAACTTCACTAACGTACCACCAAGACCGCCCTAAGCTTTTATTGAACGCAATGCAACGCTCTTTCTATTCGTTTTCCGTTTCGACGTCGGTAAAATGCTTTCCGTCAATCTAAAAGGATGGAAAATTGGCACAAAACACTCTGCGCATAGTTGTTTTTCACAAAGGAAAATCACAAACGAAACAGGCATTTCACCGGGTGTAGAGCACTAACGCCCCCTGGTGCCTCTAAATGCCAAGTGAACAGAGGCGCTTAATTAAATATCGAATCCCAGCTCTCTCCGCTTGAGAGGGAGAGCAAGCCATTCTCAAGTGGAGGAGGGATGTTTTCAGCAGCTATCTGCAACATTCTGTGGACCTGGCCACTGTGTAGCTACAAAGAAACCTTTTGTCTGAGGAAACTAACTAAAGAAACTTGAAAGTGGAAAAAGAGAGAAAGAATGAGACAATACCCTCTTCTTGGTGACTCATTCACTTATTCGTTCACTTACCAAAGCAAATATCCACTACGTGTAGAGAGTACTGTGCTGAAAACCGCACAGAACACGGAGACGTACCCCCATTCGCAGGTAGGTTAGATACCAGAGAGGGAGACAAGATGTAGATTACCTTACGGCCGTTCCGCACATGTCTTGTTAAACAGTTTACAGCTTCAGGGGAGAGAAGGGATCCAGAAATCGCCTGGATTCTCAGTGAAGTCTTCCCAGAGAAGCAGGTGCAAAATAGGTGGACTGGAAGAAACAAAACAATTAACCTCGTGGGTAGATATGAAACGGAGCAGAGGTGCACAGATATTTAGACCCCGTTCTTCCTTGAAACGTCTAGAAAGTGAAACTGAAGCCAAATTACGGAGGGCCTTGAGTGTCAGTCTTAGGAGCTTGGCCGTATGGGGATGACAGCGGGTGCCACGGACGGCTCGGAAGAGGGCAAGGGCATAACCCAAGAGCCCTGGGAGGTGTAGGAGAGGTCGCAGCGAGGGAGGTAGAAAGGCATGCGATTCTCCGAAGCAGTCACCGTAAGCCAGGTGTAAACTCATAAACGGTAGACGCGGAGTAAGGGCGACACAGATGGCAGGGAGGAGTACGAGGGACACTAGAAAGGAAAACGGTCAGGGCTTCACCAGGGATTGGGTGCATTCCTTTCTCCCTCTAACAGAGGTTATCAGTAACCGGGCTGGTCGCTGGGAATCAAGAGCAAGCAAAACAGGCGTGATCTCTTCTTCCTCACGGACCACGGGGTAAACTTACCTACCTGAAACTGGATGTGAAAGGCGACGACGGCCATAAGCGAGAGGTGCGTGGTGTCACGTGAGCTACGGTAGGGGGACGTGATGAGTTGAGTCGGTAAGGGGACGCTTTCTTGACCAAGTGACACCTGAGAAGAGATGAGAAGGGTGAGGCGGCATCAGTCAGCTGCAAACTAAACAGAGGGGCACTTCCTGCAGAGGGGCAGCACGGGCGATGCGCCGTTGTAAGTATGCATGCCTGAGAGGAGGCCACTGTGGGCAGGATGATTGAGAATGAAAGGAAGGAGCTGCAAGACGAGGCCGCAGAGATCACGCTCCACCCTGCCCAGGGGATGCCCTGCCCTGCGGACTAGCACACCCAGAGAGAGAGTACCAGTGCACAGCCAGATGAGAAGCCCGCTCGAGAACGCAAGCCAACGCTGCTTCTTTCACCAAGAAAGTCTTGCCTGGTAAACTAAACAGCGTATCCATAGAGCGGACACGTGATTTACATTCTGAAGCAGGCGCCCCGCCTTACGGAACGGCGACGGTTCTCAGGGGGGCCGGGCAGGAGCCGCTCCGCGCGTCTGTGCCAGGGACCCACCCGCCTGCGGGACCTCCGGCCACCTCGCAGGAAGCTACGACGCCCAGTCCCACGGCTACCTGTGCAGCGAGGTGGACTCCGCGGATGCGTGCCACACACACTTCAAGCGGGAGCGCGGCCTGAGTGGCAAGGCGAGAGGCCGGCCTGCCGCGCAGACCAAGAAGGCGCTCTTCGGCCTGGGCCTAGGTGCTTGCGCCGCCCCCCTGGGCCTGCTGGGCTCTGAGGGCCCTGCCCTGGACACCCTGCCCCCCTGCCCTTGGTTCAGTCACAGCAGAGGTGGCCACACCCACACCCTCTGTGACCTCGGCGTTCCACCCTCCTGCAGCCCCGCCCGCCCCCCTCCGCCGGTTGCCCTGGGCTACGGAAGCTGCATCCTGGGGCCAGGGGGTTCCCAGGAGGCCAAGGGAAGACACGATGGCCTTCAATGAGTCGCAGAGGCCTTACGTGGCCTTGTGTGGTTGGGCTCACCTCTGACGTTTCAGTGAACTCTGCGATAAGACAGGGACCTACCTGCAGCCTCACAGTTGGGCTCCACGGTAAGGTGTGCGGGACAGACCTCAAACTGACCCATGGCATGGAGCAACACCCGCCATCGAGAGGTCTACAAGAGAGCCGCTGCAGCTAGCCCACAGGTCCGAGAAAACTAGGTTCTTCTTTACGTAAGTGAGTTTTGGGGAGATTTGTTGCAAAGCATTACCACAGCAAGAGCCGACTAATACAACGTTCTCCAAATCACTGCCATGTCCACGGCTGCCACCGAGCCTACGTGTAAGGCACCTGTGTCCTCGAACTTTGAGAACTCCTGAATTCTCGGTGCCTCTCCAACACAATGTACGTGGCTAAGGTGTCCCCAGATAACTTCACTAACGTACCACCGAGACCGCCCTAAGCTTTTATTGAACGCAATGCAACGCTCTTTCTATTCGTTTTCCGTTTCGACGTCGGTAAAATGCTTTCCGTCAATCTAAAAGGATGGAAAATTGGCACAAAACACTCTGCGGATAGTTGTTTTTCACAAAGGAAAATCACAAACGAAACAGGCATTTCACCGGGTGTAGAGCACTAACGCCCCCTGGTGCCTCTAAATGCCAAGTGAACAGAGGCGCTTAATTAAATATCGAATCCCAGCTCTCTCCGCTTGAGAGGGAGAGCAAGCCATTCTCAAGTGGAGGAGGGATGTTTTCAGCAGCTATCTGCAACATTCTGTGGACCTGGCCACTGTGTAGCTACAAAGAAACCTTTTGTCTGAGGAAACTAACTAAAGAAACTTGAAAGTGGAGAAAGAGAGAAAGAATGAGACAATACCCTCTTCTTGGTGACTCATTCACTTATTCGTTCACTTACCAAAGCAAATATCCACTACGTGTAGAGTACTGTGCTGAAAACCGCACAGAACACGGAGACGTACCCCCATTCGCAGGGAGGTTAGATACCAGAGAGGGAGACAAGATGTAGATTACCTTACGGCCGTTCCGCACATGTCTTGTTAAACAGTTTACAGCTTCAGGGGAGAGAAGGGATCCAGAAATCGCCTGGATTCTCAGTGAAGTCTTCCCAGAGAAGCAGGTGCAAAATAGGTGGACTGGAAGAAACAAAACAATTAACCTCGTGGGTAGATATGAAACGGAGCAGAGGTGCACAGATATTTAGACCCCGTTCTTCCTTGAAACGTCTAGAAAGTGAAACTGAAGCCAAATTACGGAGGGCCTTGAGTGTCAGTCTTAGGAGCTTGGCCGTATGGGGATGACAGCGGGTGCCACGGACGGCTCGGAAGAGGGCAAGGGCATAACCCAAGAGCCCTGGGAGGTGTAGGAGAGGTCGCAGCGAGGGAGGTAGAAAGGCATGCGATTCTCCGAAGCAGTCACCGTAAGCCAGGTGTAAACTCATAACCGGTAGACGCGGAGTAAGGGCGACACAGATGGCAGGGAGGAGTACGAGGGACACTAGAAAGGAAAACGGTCAGGGCTTCACCAGGGATTGGGTGCATTCCTTTCTCCCTCTAACAGAGGTTATCAGTAACCGGGCTGGTCGCTGGGAATCAAGAGCAAGCAAAACAGGCGTGATCTCTTCTTCCTCACGGACCACGGGGTAAACTTACCTACCTGAAACTGGATGTGAAAGGCGACGACGGCCATAAGCGAGAGGTGCGTGGTGTCACGTGAGCTACGGTAGGGGGACGTGATGAGTTGAGTCGGTAAGGGGACGCTTTCTTGACCAAGTGACACCTGAGAAGAGATGAGAAGGGTGAGGCGGCATCAGTCAGCTGCAAACTAAACAGAGGGACACTTCCTGCAGAGGGGCAGCACGGGCGATGCGCCGTTGTAAGTATGCAGGCCTGAGAGGAGGCCACTGTGGGCAGGATGATTGAGAATGAAAGAAGGAGCTGCAAGACGAGGCCGCAGAGATCACACTCCACCCTGCCCAGGGGATGCCCTGCCCTGCGGACTAGCACACCCAGAGAGAGAGTACCAGTGCACAGCCAGATGAGAAGCCCGCTCGAGAACGCAAGCCAACGCTGCTTCTTTCGCCAAGAAAGTCTTGCCTGGTAAACTAAACAGCGTATCCATAGAGCGGACACGTGATTTACATTCTGAAGCAGGCGCCCCGCCTTACGGAACGGCGACGGTTCTCAGGGGGGCCGGGCAGGAGCCGCTCCGCGCGTCTGTGCCAGGGACCCACCCGCCTGCGGGACCTCCGGCCGCCTCGCAGGAAGCTACGACGCCCAGTCCCACGGCTACCTGTGCAGCGAGGTGTACTCCGCGGACGCGTGCCACACACACTTCAAGCGGGAGCGCGGCCTGTGTGGCAAGGCGAGAGGCCGGCCTGCCGCGCAGACCAAGAAGGCGCTCTTCGGCCTGGGCCTAGGTGCTTGCGCCGCCCCCCTGGGCCTGCCGGGCTCTGAGGGCCCTGCCCTGGACACCCTGCCCCCCTGCCCTTGGTTCAGTCACAGCAGAGGTGGCCACACCCACACCCTCTGTGACCTCGGCGTTCCACCCTCCTGCAGCCCCGCCCGCCCCCCTCCGCCGGTTGCCCTGGGCTACGGAAGCTGCATCCTGGGGCCAGGGGGTTCCCAGGAGGCCAAGGGAAGACACGATGGCCTTCAATGAGTCGCAGAGGCCTTACGTGGCCTTGTGTGGTTGGGCTCACCTCTGACGTTTCAGTGAACTCTGCGACAAGACAGGGACCTACCTGCAGCCTCACAGTTGGGCTCCACGGTAAGGTGTGCGGGACAGACCTCAAACTGACCCACGGCATGGAGCAACACCCGCCATCGAGAGGTCTACAAGAGAGCCGCTGCAGCTAGCCCACAGGTCCGAGAAAACTAGGTTCTTCTTTACGTAAGTGAGTTTTGGGGAGATTTGTTGCAAAGCATTACCACAGCAAGAGCCGACTAATACAACGTTCTCCAAATCACTGCCATGTCCACGGCTGCCACCGAGCCTACGTGTAAGGCACCTGTGTCCTCGAACTTTGAGAACTCCTGAATTCTCGGTGCCTCTCCAACACAATGTACGTGGCTAAGGTGTCCCCAGATAACTTCACTAACGTACCACCGAGACCGCCCTAAGCTTTTATTGAACGCAATGCAACGCTCTTTCTATTCGTTTTCCGTTTCGACGTCGGTAAAATGCTTTCCGTCAATCTAAAAGGATGGAAAATTGGCACAAAACACTCTGCGCATAGTTGTTTTTCACAAAGGAAAATCACAAACGAAACAGGCATTTCACCGGGTGTAGAGCACTAACGCCCCCTGGTGCCTCTAAATGCCAAGTGAACAGAGGCGCTTAATTAAATATCGAATCCCAGCTCTCTCCGCTTGAGAGGGAGAGCAAGCCATTCTCAAGTGGAGGAGGGATGTTTTCAGCAGCTATCTGCAACATTCTGTGGACCTGGCCACTGTGTAGCTACAAAGAAACCTTTTGTCTGAGGAAACTAACTAAAGAAACTTGAAAGTGGAGAAAGAGAGAAAGAATGAGACAATACCCTCTTCTTGGTGACTCATTCACTTATTCGTTCACTTACCAAAGCAAATATCCACTACGTGTAGAGAGTACTGTGCTGAAAACCGCACAGAACACGGAGACGTACCCCCATTCGCAGGGAGGTTAGATACCAGAGAGGGAGACAAGATGTAGATTACCTTACGGCCGTTCCGCACATGTCTTGTTAAACAGTTTACAGCTTCAGGGGAGAGAAGGGATCCAGAAATCGCCTGGATTCTCAGTGAAGTCTTCCCAGAGAAGCAGGTGCAAAATAGGTGGACTGGAAGAAACAAAACAATTAACCTCGTGGGTAGATATGAAATGGAGCAGAGGTGCACAGATATTTAGACCCCGTTCTTCCTTGAAACGTCTAGAAAGTGAAACTGAAGCCAAATTACGGAGGGCCTTGAGTGTCAGTCTTAGGAGCTTGGCCGTATGGGGATGACAGCGGGTGCCACGGACGGCTCGGAAGAGGGCAAGGGCATAACCCAAGAGCCCTGGGAGGTGTAGGGGAGGTCGCAGCGAGGGAGGTAGAAAGGCATGCGATTCTCCGAAGCAGTCACCGTAAGCCAGGTGTAAACTCATAACCGGTAGACGCGGAGTAAGGGCGACACAGATGGCAGGGAGGAGTACGAGGGACACTAGAAAGGAAAACGGTCAGGGCTTCACCAGGGATTGGGTGCATTCCTTTCTCCCTCTAACAGAGGTTATCAGTAACCGGGCTGGTCGCTGGGAATCAAGAGCAAGCAAAACAGGCGTGATCTCTTCTTCCTCACGGACCACGGGGTAAACTTACCTACCTGAAACTGGATGTGAAAGGCGACGACGGCCATAAGCGAGAGGTGCGTGGTGTCACGTGAGCTACGGTAGGGGGACGTGATGAGTTGAGTCGGTAAGGGGACGCTTTCTTGACCAAGTGACACCTGAGAAGAGATGAGAAGGGTGAGGCGGCATCAGTCAGCTGCAAACTAAACAGAGGGACACTTCCTGCAGAGGGGCAGCACGGGCGATGCGCCGTTGTAAGTATGCAGGCCTGAGAGGAGGCCACCGTGGGCAGGATGATTGAGAATGAAAGGAAGGAGCTGCAAGACGAGGCCGCAGAGATCACGCTCCACCCTGCCCAGGGGATGCCCTGCCCTGCGGACTAGCACACCCAGAGAGAGAGTACCAGTGCACAGCCAGATGAGAAGCCCGCTCGAGAACGCAAGCCAACGCTGCTTCTTTCGCCAAGAAAGTCTTGCCTGGTAAACTAAACAGCGTATCCATAGAGCGGACACGTGATTTACATTCTGAAGCAGGCGCCCCGCCTTACGGAACGGCGACGGTTCTCGGGGGGGCCGGGCAGGAGCCGCTCCGCGCGTCTGTGCCAGGGACCCACCCGCCTGCGGGACCTCCGGCCGCCTCGCAGGAAGCTACGACGCCCAGTCCCACGGCTACCTGTGCAGCGAGGTGTACTCCGCGGACGCGTGCCACACACACTTCAAGCGGGAGCGCGGCCTGAGTGGCAAGGCGAGAGGCCGGCCTGCCGCGCAGACCAAGAAGGCGCTCTTCGGCCTGGGCCTAGGTGCTTGCGCCGCCCCCCTGGGCCTGCCGGGCTCTGAGGGCCCTGCCCTGGACACCCTGCCCCCCTGCCCTTGGTTCAGTCACAGCAGAGGTGGCCACACCCACACCCTCTGTGACCTCGGCGTTCCACCCTCCTGCAGCCCCGCCCGCCCCCCTCCGCCGGTTGCCCTGGGCTACGGAAGCTGCATCCTGGGGCCAGGGGGTTCCCAGGAGGCCAAGGGAAGACACGATGGCCTTCAATGAGTCGCAGAGGCCTTACGTGGCCTTGTGTGGTTGGGCTCACCTCTGACGTTTCAGTGAACTCTGCGACAAGACAGGGACCTACCTGCAGCCTCACAGTTGGGCTCCACGGTAAGGTGTGCGGGACAGACCTCAAACTGACCCACGGCATGGAGCAACACCCGCCATCGAGAGGTCTACAAGAGAGCCGCTGCAGCTAGCCCACAGGTCCGAGAAAACTAGGTTCTTCTTTACGTAAGTGAGTTTTGGGGAGATTTGTTGCAAAGCATTACCACAGCAAGAGCCGACTAATACAACGTTCTCCAAATCACTGCCATGTCCACGGCTGCCACCGAGCCTACGTGTAAGGCACCTGTGTCCTCGAACTTTGAGAACTCCTGAATTCTCGGTGCCTCTCCAACACAATGTACGTGGCTAAGGTGTCCCCAGATAACTTCACTAACGTACCACCGAGACCGCCCTAAGCTTTTATTGAACGCAATGCAACGCTCTTTCTATTCGTTTTCCGTTTCGACGTCGGTAAAATGCTTTCCGTCAATCTAAAAGGATGGAAAATTGGCACAAAACACTCTGCGGATAGTTGTTTTTCACAAAGGAAAATCACAAACGAAACAGGCATTTCACCGGGTGTAGAGCACTAACGCCCCCTGGTGCCTCTAAATGCCAAGTGAACAGAGGCGCTTAATTAAATATCGAATCCCAGCTCTCTCCGCTTGAGAGGGAGAGCAAGCCATTCTCAAGTGGAGGAGGGATGTTTTCAGCAGCTATCTGCAACATTCTGTGGACCTGGCCACTGTGTAGCTACAAAGAAACCTTTTGTCTGAGGAAACTAACTAAAGAAACTTGAAAGTGGAGAAAGAGAGAAAGAATGAGACAATACCCTCTTCTTGGTGACTCATTCACTTATTCGTTCACTTACCAAAGCAAATATCCACTACGTGTAGAGAGTACTGTGCTGAAAACCGCACAGAACACGGAGACGTACCCCCATTCGCAGGGAGGTTAGATACCAGAGAGGGAGACAAGATGTAGATTACCTTACGGCCGTTCCGCACATGTCTTGTTAAACAGTTTACAGCTTCAGGGGAGAGAAGGGATCCAGAAATCGCCTGGATTCTCAGTGAAGTCTTCCCAGAGAAGCAGGTGCAAAATAGGTGGACTGGAAGAAACAAAACAATTAACCTCGTGGGTAGATATGAAACGGAGCAGAGGTGCACAGATATTTAGACCCCGTTCTTCCTTGAAACGTCTAGAAAGTGAAACTGAAGCCAAATTACGGAGGGCCTTGAGTGTCAGTCTTAGGAGCTTGGCCGTATGGGGATGACAGCGGGTGCCACGGACGGCTCGGAAGAGGGCAAGGGCATAACCCAAGAGCCCTGGGAGGTGTAGGAGAGGTCGCAGCGAGGGAGGTAGAAAGGCATGCGATTCTCCGAAGCAGTCACCGTAAGCCAGGTGTAAACTCATAAACGGTAGACGCGGAGTAAGGGCCACACAGATGGCAGGGAGGAGTACGAGGGACACTAGAAAGGAAAACGGTCAGGGCTTCACCAGGGATTGGGTGCATTCCTTTCTCCCTCTAACAGAGGTTATCAGTAACCGGGCTGGTCGCTGGGAATCAAGAGCAAGCAAAACAGGCGTGATCTCTTCTTCCTCACGGACCACGGGGTAAACTTACCTACCTGAAACTGGATGTGAAAGGCGACGACGGCCATAAGCGAGAGGTGCGTGGTGTCACGTGAGCTACGGTAGGGGGACGTGATGAGTTGAGTCGGTAAGGGGACGCTTTCTTGACCAAGTGACACCTGAGAAGAGATGAGAAGGGTGAGGCGGCATCAGTCAGCTGCAAACTAAACAGAGGGGCACTTCCTGCAGAGGGGCAGCACGGGCGATGCGCCGTTGTAAGTATGCATGCCTGAGAGGAGGCCACTGTGGGCAGGATGATTGAGAATGAAAGGAAGGAGCTGCAAGACGAGGCCGCAGAGATCACGCTCCACCCTGCCCAGGGGATGCCCTGCCCTGCGGACTAGCACACCCAGAGAGAGAGTACCAGTGCACAGCCAGATGAGAAGCCCGCTCGAGAACGCAAGCCAACGCTGCTTCTTTCGCCAAGAAAGTCTTGCCTGGTAAACTAAACAGCGTATCCATAGAGCGGACACGTGATTTACATTCTGAAGCAGGCGCCCCGCCTTACGGAACGGCGACGGTTCTCAGGGGGGCCGGGCAGGAGCCGCTCCGCGCGTCTGTGCCAGGGACCCACCCGCCTGCGGGACCTCCGGCCGCCTCGCAGGAAGCTACGACGCCCAGTCCCACGGCTACCTGTGCAGCGAGGTGTACTCCGCGGACGCGTGCCACACACACTTCAAGTGGGAGCGCGGCCTGAGTGGCAAGGCGAGAGGCCGGCCTGCCGCGCAGACCAAGAAGGCGCTCTTCGGCCTGGGCCTAGGTGCTTGCGCCGCCCCCCTGGGCCTGCCGGGCTCTGAGGGCCCTGCCCTGGACACCCTGCCCCCCTGCCCTTGGTTCAGTCACAGCAGAGGTGGCCACACCCACACCCTCTGTGACCTCGGCGTTCCACCCTCCTGCAGCCCCGCCCGCCCCCCTCCGCCGGTTGCCCTGGGCTACGGAAGCTGCATCCTGGGGCCAGGGGGTTCCCAGGAGGCCAAGGGAAGACACGATGGCCTTCAATGAGTCGCAGAGGCCTTACGTGGCCTTGTGTGGTTGGGCTCACCTCTGACGTTTCAGTGAACTCTGCGACAAGACAGGGACCTACCTGCAGCCTCACAGTTGGGCTCCACGGTAAGGTGTGCGGGACAGACCTCAAACTGACCCACGGCATGGAGCAACACCCGCCATCGAGAGGTCTACAAGAGAGCCGCTGCAGCTAGCCCACAGGTCCGAGAAAACTAGGTTCTTCTTTACGTAAGTGAGTTTTGGGGAGATTTGTTGCAAAGCATTACCACAGCAAGAGCCGACTAATACAACGTTCTCCAAATCACTGCCATGTCCACGGCTGCCACCGAGCCTACGTGTAAGGCACCTGTGTCCTCGAACTTTGAGAACTCCTGAATTCTCGGTGCCTCTCCAACACAATGTACGTGGCTAAGGTGTCCCCAGATAACTTCACTAACGTACCACCGAGACCGCCCTAAGCTTTTATTGAACGCAATGCAACGCTCTTTCTATTCGTTTTCCGTTTCGACGTCGGTAAAATGCTTTCCGTCAATCTAAAAGGATGGAAAATTGGCACAAAACACTCTGCGGATAGTTGTTTTTCACAAAGGAAAATCACAAACGAAACAGGCATTTCACCGGGTGTAGAGCACTAACGCCCCCTGGTGCCTCTAAATGCCAAGTGAACAGAGGCGCTTAATTAAATATCGAATCCCAGCTCTCTCCGCTTGAGAGGGAGAGCAAGCCATTCTCAAGTGGAGGAGGGATGTTTTCAGCAGCTATCTGCAACATTCTGTGGACCTGGCCACTGTGTAGCTACAAAGAAACCTTTTGTCTGAGGAAACTAACTAAAGAAACTTGAAAGTGGAGAAAGAGAGAAAGAATGAGTCAATACCCTCTTCTTGGTGACTCATTCACTTATTCGTTCACTTACCAAAGCAAATATCCACTACGTGTAGAGAGTACTGTGCTGAAAACCGCACAGAACACGGAGACGTACCCCCATTCGCAGGGAGGTTAGATACCAGAGAGGGAGACAAGATGTAGATTACCTTACGGCCGTTCCGCACATGTCTTGTTAAACAGTTTACAGCTTCAGGGGAGAGAAGGGATCCAGAAATCGCCTGGATTCTCAGTGAAGTCTTCCCAGAGAAGCAGGTGCAAAATAGGTGGACTGGAAGAAACAAAACAATTAACCTCGTGGGTAGATATGAAACGGAGCAGAGGTGCACAGATATTTAGACCCCGTTCTTCCTTGAAACGTCTAGAAAGTGAAACTGAAGCCAAATTACGGAGGGCCTTGAGTGTCAGTCTTAGGAGCTTGGCCGTATGGGGATGACAGCGGGTGCCACGGACGGCTCGGAAGAGGGCAAGGGCATAACCCAAGAGCCCTGGGAGGTGTAGGGGAGGTCGCAGCGAGGGAGGTAGAAAGGCATGCGATTCTCCGAAGCAGTCACCGTAAGCCAGGTGTAAACTCATAACCGGTAGACGCGGAGTAAGGGCGACACAGATGGCAGGGAGGAGTACGAGGGACACTAGAAAGGAAAACGGTCAGGGCTTCACCAGGGATTGGGTGCATTCCTTTCTCCCTCTAACAGAGGTTATCAGTAACCGGGCTGGTCGCTGGGAATCAAGAGCAAGCAAAACAGGCGTGATCTCTTCTTCCTCACGGACCACGGGGTAAACTTACCTACCTGAAACTGGATGTGAAAGGCGACGACGGCCATAAGCGAGAGGTGCGTGGTGTCACGTGAGCTACGGTAGGGGGACGTGATGAGTTGAGTCGGTAAGGGGACGCTTTCTTGACCAAGTGACACCTGAGAAGAGATGAGAAGGGTGAGGCGGCATCAGTCAGCTGCAAACTAAACAGAGGGACACTTCCTGCAGAGGGGCAGCACGGGCGATGCGCCGTTGTAAGTATGCAGGCCTGAGAGGAGGCCACCGTGGGCAGGATGATTGAGAATGAAAGGAAGGAGCTGCAAGACGAGGCCGCAGAGATCACGCTCCACCCTGCCCAGGGGATGCCCTGCCCTGCGGACTAGCACACCCAGAGAGAGAGTACCAGTGCACAGCCAGATGAGAAGCCCGCTCGAGAACGCAAGCCAACGCTGCTTCTTTCGCCAAGAAAGTCTTGCCTGGTAAACTAAACAGCGTATCCATAGAGCGGACACGTGATTTACATTCTGAAGCAGGCGCCCCGCCTTACGGAACGGCGACGGTTCTCGGGGGGGCCGGGCAGGAGCCGCTCCGCGCGTCTGTGCCAGGGACCCACCCGCCTGCGGGACCTCCGGCCGCCTCGCAGGAAGCTACGACGCCCAGTCCCACGGCTACCTGTGCAGCGAGGTGTACTCCGCGGACGCGTGCCACACACACTTCAAGCGGGAGCGCGGCCTGAGTGGCAAGGCGAGAGGCCGGCCTGCCGCGCAGACCAAGAAGGCGCTCTTCGGCCTGGGCCTAGGTGCTTGCGCCGCCCCCCTGGGCCTGCCGGGCTCTGAGGGCCCTGCCCTGGACACCCTGCCCCCCTGCCCTTGGTTCAGTCACAGCAGAGGTGGCCACACCCACACCCTCTGTGACCTCGGCGTTCCACCCTCCTGCAGCCCCGCCCGCCCCCCTCCGCCGGTTGCCCTGGGCTACGGAAGCTGCATCCTGGGGCCAGGGGGTTCCCAGGAGGCCAAGGGAAGACACGATGGCCTTCAATGAGTCGCAGAGGCCTTACGTGGCCTTGTGTGGTTGGGCTCACCTCTGACGTTTCAGTGAACTCTGCGACAAGACAGGGACCTACCTGCAGCCTCACAGTTGGGCTCCACGGTAAGGTGTGCGGGACAGACCTCAAACTGACCCACGGCATGGAGCAACACCCGCCATCGAGAGGTCTACAAGAGAGCCGCTGCAGCTAGCCCACAGGTCCGAGAAAACTAGGTTCTTCTTTACGTAAGTGAGTTTTGGGGAGATTTGTTGCAAAGCATTACCACAGCAAGAGCCGACTAATACAACGTTCTCCAAATCACTGCCATGTCCACGGCTGCCACCGAGCCTACGTGTAAGGCACCTGTGTCCTCGAACTTTGAGAACTCCTGAATTCTCGGTGCCTCTCCAACACAATGTACGTGGCTAAGGTGTCCCCAGATAACTTCACTAACGTACCACCGAGACCGCCCTAAGCTTTTATTGAACGCAATGCAACGCTCTTTCTATTCGTTTTCCGTTTCGACGTCGGTAAAATGCTTTCCGTCAATCTAAAAGGATGGAAAATCGGCACAAAACACTCTGCGGATAGTTGTTTTTCACAAAGGAAAATCACAAACGAAACAGGCATTTCACCGGGTGTAGAGCACTAACGCCCCCTGGTGCCTCTAAATGCCAAGTGAACAGAGGCGCTTAATTAAATATCGAATCCCAGCTCTCTCCGCTTGAGAGGGAGAGCAAGCCATTCTCAAGTGGAGGAGGGATGTTTTCAGCAGCTATCTGCAACATTCTGTGGACCTGGCCACTGTGTAGCTACAAAGAAACCTTTTGTCTGAGGAAACTAACTAAAGAAACTTGAAAGTGGAGAAAGAGAGAAAGAATGAGACAATACCCTCTTCTTGGTGACTCATTCACTTATTCGTTCACTTACCAAAGCAAATATCCACTACGTGTAGAGAGTACTGTGCTGAAAACCGCACAGAACACGGAGACGTACCCCCATTCGCAGGGAGGTTAGATACCAGAGAGGGAGACAAGATGTAGATTACCTTACGGCCGTTCCGCACATGTCTTGTTAAACAGTTTACAGCTTCAGGGGAGAGAAGGGATCCAGAAATCGCCTGGATTCTCAGTGAAGTCTTCCCAGAGAAGCAGGTGCAAAATAGGTGGACTGGAAGAAACAAAACAATTAACCTCGTGGGTAGATATGAAACGGAGCAGAGGTGCACAGATATTTAGACCCCGTTCTTCCTTGAAACGTCTAGAAAGTGAAACTGAAGCCAAATTACGGAGGGCCTTGAGTGTCAGTCTTAGGAGCTTGGCCGTATGGGGATGACAGCGGGTGCCACGGACGGCTCGGAAGAGGGCAAGGGCATAACCCAAGAGCCCTGGGAGGTGTAGGGGAGGTCGCAGCGAGGGAGGTAGAAAGGCATGCGATTCTCCGAAGCAGTCACCGTAAGCCAGGTGTAAACTCATAACCGGTAGACGCGGAGTAAGGGCGACACAGATGGCAGGGAGGAGTACGAGGGACACTAGAAAGGAAAACGGTCAGGGCTTCACCAGGGATTGGGTGCATTCCTTTCTCCCTCTAACAGAGGTTATCAGTAACCGGGCTGGTCGCTGGGAATCAAGAGCAAGCAAAACAGGCGTGATCTCTTCTTCCTCACGGACCACGGGGTAAACTTACCTACCTGAAACTGGATGTGAAAGGCGACGACGGCCATAAGCGAGAGGTGCGTGGTGTCACGTGAGCTACGGTAGGGGGACGTGATGAGTTGAGTCGGTAAGGGGACGCTTTCTTGACCAAGTGACACCTGAGAAGAGATGAGAAGGGTGAGGCGGCATCAGTCAGCTGCAAACTAAACAGAGGGACACTTCCTGCAGAGGGGCAGCACGGGCGATGCGCCGTTGTAAGTATGCAGGCCTGAGAGGAGGCCACCGTGGGCAGGATGATTGAGAATGAAAGGAAGGAGCTGCAAGACAAGGCCGCAGAGATCACGCTCCACCCTGCCCAGGGGATGCCCTGCCCTGCGGACTAGCACACCCAGAGAGAGAGTACCAGTGCACAGCCAGATGAGAAGCCCGCTCGAGAACGCAAGCCAACGCTGCTTCTTTCGCCAAGAAAGTCTTGCCTGGTAAACTAAACAGCGTATCCATAGAGCGGACACGTGATTTACATTCTGAAGCAGGCGCCCCGCCTTACGGAACGGCGACGGTTCTCGGGGGGGCCGGGCAGGAGCCGCTCCGCGCGTCTGTGCCAGGGACCCACCCGCCTGCGGGACCTCCGGCCGCCTCGCAGGAAGCTACGACGCCCAGTCCCACGGCTACCTGTGCAGCGAGGTGTACTCCGCGGACGCGTGCCACACACACTTCAAGCGGGAGCGCGGCCTGAGTGGCAAGGCGAGAGGCCGGCCTGCCGCGCAGACCAAGAAGGCGCTCTTCGGCCTGGGCCTAGGTGCTTGCGCCGCCCCCCTGGGCCTGCCGGGCTCTGAGGGCCCTGCCCTGGACACCCTGCCCCCCTGCCCTTGGTTCAGTCACAGCAGAGGTGGCCACACCCACACCCTCTGTGACCTCGGCGTTCCACCCTCCTGCAGCCCCGCCCGCCCCCCTCCGCCGGTTGCCCTGGGCTACGGAAGCTGCATCCTGGGGCCAGGGGGTTCCCAGGAGGCCAAGGGAAGACACGATGGCCTTCAATGAGTCGCAGAGGCCTTACGTGGCCTTGTGTGGTTGGGCTCACCTCTGACGTTTCAGTGAACTCTGCGAGAAGACAGGGACCTACCTGCAGCCTCACAGTTGGGCTCCACGGTAAGGTGTGCGGGACAGACCTCAAACTGACCCACGGCATGGAGCAACACCCGCCATCGAGAGGTCTACAAGAGAGCCGCTGCAGCTAGCCCACAGGTCCGAGAAAACTAGGTTCTTCTTTACGTAAGTGAGTTTTGGGGAGATTTGTTGCAAAGCATTACCACAGCAAGAGCCGACTAATACAACGTTCTCCAAATCACTGCCATGTCCACGGCTGCCACCGAGCCTACGTGTAAGGCACCTGTGTCCTCGAACTTTGAGAACTCCTGAATTCTCGGTGCCTCTCCAACACAATGTACGTGGCTAAGGTGTCCCCAGATAACTTCACTAACGTACCACCGAGACCGCCCTAAGCTTTTATTGAACGCAATGCAACGCTCTTTCTATTCGTTTTCCGTTTCGACGTCGGTAAAATGCTTTCCGTCAATCTAAAAGGATGGAAAATCGGCACAAAACACTCTGCGGATAGTTGTTTTTCACAAAGGAAAATCACAAACGAAACAGGCATTTCACCGGGTGTAGAGCACTAACGCCCCCTGGTGCCTCTAAATGCCAAGTGAACAGAGGCGCTTAATTAAATATCGAATCCCAGCTCTCTCCGCTTGAGAGGGAGAGCAAGCCATTCTCAAGTGGAGGAGGGATGTTTTCAGCAGCTATCTGCAACATTCTGTGGACCTGGCCACTGTGTAGCTACAAAGAAACCTTTTGTCTGAGGAAACTAACTAAAGAAACTTGAAAGTGGAGAAAGAGAGAAAGAATGAGACAATACCCTCTTCTTGGTGACTCATTCACTTATTCGTTCACTTACCAAAGCAAATATCCACTACGTGTAGAGAGTACTGTGCTGAAAACCGCACAGAACACGGAGACGTACCCCCATTCGCAGGGAGGTTAGATACCAGAGAGGGAGACAAGATGTAGATTACCTTACGGCCGTTCCGCACATGTCTTGTTAAACAGTTTACAGCTTCAGGGGAGAGAAGGGATCCAGAAATCGCCTGGATTCTCAGTGAAGTCTTCCCAGAGAAGCAGGTGCAAAATAGGTGGACTGGAAGAAACAAAACAATTAACCTCGTGGGTAGATATGAAACGGAGCAGAGGTGCACAGATATTTAGACCCCGTTCTTCCTTGAAACGTCTAGAAAGTGAAACTGAAGCCAAATTACGGAGGGCCTTGAGTGTCAGTCTTAGGAGCTTGGCCGTATGGGGATGACAGCGGGTGCCACGGACGGCTCGGAAGAGGGCAAGGGCATAACCCAAGAGCCCTGGGAGGTGTAGGGGAGGTCGCAGCGAGGGAGGTAGAAAGGCATGCGATTCTCCGAAGCAGTCACCGTAAGCCAGGTGTAAACTCATAACCGGTAGACGCGGAGTAAGGGCGACACAGATGGCAGGGAGGAGTACGAGGGACACTAGAAAGGAAAACGGTCAGGGCTTCACCAGGGATTGGGTGCATTCCTTTCTCCCTCTAACAGAGGTTATCAGTAACCGGGCTGGTCGCTGGGAATCAAGAGCAAGCAAAACAGGCGTGATCTCTTCTTCCTCACGGACCACGGGGTAAACTTACCTACCTGAAACTGGATGTGAAAGGCGACGACGGCCATAAGCGAGAGGTGCGTGGTGTCACGTGAGCTACGGTAGGGGGACGTGATGAGTTGAGTCGGTAAGGGGACGCTTTCTTGACCAAGTGACACCTGAGAAGAGATGAGAAGGGTGAGGCGGCATCAGTCAGCTGCAAACTAAACAGAGGGACACTTCCTGCAGAGGGGCAGCACGGGCGATGCGCCGTTGTAAGTATGCAGGCCTGAGAGGAGGCCACCGTGGGCAGGATGATTGAGAATGAAAGGAAGGAGCTGCAAGACAAGGCCGCAGAGATCACGCTCCACCCTGCCCAGGGGATGCCCTGCCCTGCGGACTAGCACACCCAGAGAGAGAGTACCAGTGCACAGCCAGATGAGAAGCCCGCTCGAGAACGCAAGCCAACGCTGCTTCTTTCGCCAAGAAAGTCTTGCCTGGTAAACTAAACAGCGTATCCATAGAGCGGACACGTGATTTACATTCTGAAGCAGGCGCCCCGCCTTACGGAACGGCGACGGTTCTCGGGGGGGCCGGGCAGGAGCCGCTCCGCGCGTCTGTGCCAGGGACCCACCCGCCTGCGGGACCTCCGGCCGCCTCGCAGGAAGCTACGACGCCCAGTCCCACGGCTACCTGTGCAGCGAGGTGTACTCCGCGGACGCGTGCCACACACACTTCAAGCGGGAGCGCGGCCTGAGTGGCAAGGCGAGAGGCCGGCCTGCCGCGCAGACCAAGAAGGCGCTCTTCGGCCTGGGCCTAGGTGCTTGCGCCGCCCCCCTGGGCCTGCCGGGCTCTGAGGGCCCTGCCCTGGACACCCTGCCCCCCTGCCCTTGGTTCAGTCACAGCAGAGGTGGCCACACCCACACCCTCTGTGACCTCGGCGTTCCACCCTCCTGCAGCCCCGCCCGCCCCCCTCCGCCGGTTGCCCTGGGCTACGGAAGCTGCATCCTGGGGCCAGGGGGTTCCCAGGAGGCCAAGGGAAGACACGATGGCCTTCAATGAGTCGCAGAGGCCTTACGTGGCCTTGTGTGGTTGGGCTCACCTCTGACGTTTCAGTGAACTCTGCGAGAAGACAGGGACCTACCTGCAGCCTCACAGTTGGGCTCCACGGTAAGGTGTGCGGGACAGACCTCAAACTGACCCACGGCATGGAGCAACACCCGCCATCGAGAGGTCTACAAGAGAGCCGCTGCAGCTAGCCCACAGGTCCGAGAAAACTAGGTTCTTCTTTACGTAAGTGAGTTTTGGGGAGATTTGTTGCAAAGCATTACCACAGCAAGAGCCGACTAATACAACGTTCTCCAAATCACTGCCATGTCCACGGCTGCCACCGAGCCTACGTGTAAGGCACCTGTGTCCTCGAACTTTGAGAACTCCTGAATTCTCGGTGCCTCTCCAACACAATGTACGTGGCTAAGGTGTCCCCAGATAACTTCACTAACGTACCACCGAGACCGCCCTAAGCTTTTATTGAACGCAATGCAACGCTCTTTCTATTCGTTTTCTGTTTCGACGTCGGTAAAATGCTTTCCGTCAATCTAAAAGGATGGAAAATTGGCACAAAACACTCTGCGGATAGTTGTTTTTCACAAAGGAAAATCACAAACGAAACAGGCATTTCACCGGGTGTAGAGCACTAACGCCCCCTGGTGCCTCTAAATGCCAAGTGAACAGAGGCGCTTAATTAAATATCGAATCCCAGCTCTCTCCGCTTGAGAGGGAGAGCAAGCCATTCTCAAGTGGAGGAGGGATGTTTTCAGCAGCTATCTGCAACATTCTGTGGACCTGGCCACTGTGTAGCTACAAAGAAACCTTTTGTCTGAGGAAACTAACTAAAGAAACTTGAAAGTGGAGAAAGAGAGAAAGAATGAGACAATACCCTCTTCTTGGTGACTCATTCACTTATTCGTTCACTTACCAAAGCAAATATCCACTACGTGTAGAGAGTACTGTGCTGAAAACCGCACAGAACACGGAGACGTACCCCCATTCGCAGGGAGGTTAGATACCAGAGAGGGAGACAAGATGTAGATTACCTTACGGCCGTTCCGCACATGTCTTGTTAAACAGTTTACAGCTTCAGGGGAGAGAAGGGATCCAGAAATCGCCTGGATTCTCAGTGAAGTCTTCCCAGAGAAGCAGGTGCAAAATAGGTGGACTGGAAGAAACAAAACAATTAACCTCGTGGGTAGATATGAAACGGAGCAGAGGTGCACAGATATTTAGACCCCGTTCTTCCTTGAAACGTCTAGAAAGTGAAACTGAAGCCAAATTACGGAGGGCCTTGAGTGTCAGTCTTAGGAGCTTGGCCGTATGGGGATGACAGCGGGTGCCACGGACGGCTCGGAAGAGGGCAAGGGCATAACCCAAGAGCCCTGGGAGGTGTAGGAGAGGTCGCAGCGAGGGAGGTAGAAAGGCATGCGATTCTCCGAAGCAGTCACCGTAAGCCAGGTGTAAACTCATAAACGGTAGACGCGGAGTAAGGGCGACACAGATGGCAGGGAGGAGTACGAGGGACACTAGAAAGGAAAACGGTCAGGGCTTCACCAGGGATTGGGTGCATTCCTTTCTCCCTCTAACAGAGGTTATCAGTAACCGGGCTGGTCGCTGGGAATCAAGAGCAAGCAAAACAGGCGTGATCTCTTCTTCCTCACGGACCACGGGGTAAACTTACCTACCTGAAACTGGATGTGAAAGGCGACGACGGCCATAAGCGAGAGGTGCGTGGTGTCACGTGAGCTACGGTAGGGGGACGTGATGAGTTGAGTCGGTAAGGGGACGCTTTCTTGACCAAGTGACACCTGAGAAGAGATGAGAAGGGTGAGGCGGCATCAGTCAGCTGCAAACTAAACAGAGGGGCACTTCCTGCAGAGGGGCAGCACGGGCGATGCGCCGTTGTAAGTATGCATGCCTGAGAGGAGGCCACTGTGGGCAGGATGATTGAGAATGAAAGGAAGGAGCTGCAAGACGAGGCCGCAGAGATCACGCTCCACCCTGCCCAGGGGATGCCCTGCCCTGCGGACTAGCACACCCAGAGAGAGAGTACCAGTGCACAGCCAGATGAGAAGCCCGCTCGGGAACGCAAGCCAACGCTGCTTCTTTCGCCAAGAAAGTCTTGCCTGGTAAACTAAACAGCGTATCCATAGAGCGGACACGTGATTTACATTCTGAAGCAGGCGCCCCGCCTTACGGAACGGCGACGGTTCTCAGGGGGGCCGGGCAGGAGCCGCTCCGCGCGTCTGTGCCAGGGACCCACCCGCCTGCGGGACCTCCGGCCACCTCGCAGGAAGCTACGACGCCCAGTCCCACGGCTACCTGTGCAGCGAGGTGGACTCCGCGGACGCGTGCCACACACACTTCAAGCGGGAGCGCGGCCTGAGTGGCAAGGCGAGAGGCCGGCCTGCCGCGCAGACCAAGAAGGCGCTCTTCGGCCTGGGCCTAGGTGCTTGCGCCGCCCCCCTGGGCCTGCTGGGCTCTGAGGGCCCTGCCCTGGACACCCTGCCCCCCTGCCCTTGGTTCAGTCACAGCAGAGGTGGCCACACCCACACCCTCTGTGACCTCGGCGTTCCACCCTCCTGCAGCCCCGCCCGCCCCCCTCCGCCGGTTGCCCTGGGCTACGGAAGCTGCATCCTGGGGCCAGGGGGTTCCCAGGAGGCCAAGGGAAGACACGATGGCCTTCAATGAGTCGCAGAGGCCTTACGTGGCCTTGTGTGGTTGGGCTCACCTCTGACGTTTCAGTGAACTCTGCGAGAAGACAGGGACCTACCTGCAGCCTCACAGTTGGGCTCCACGGTAAGGTGTGCGGGACAGACCTCAAACTGACCCACGGCATGGAGCAACACCCGCCATCGAGAGGTCTACAAGAGAGCCGCTGCAGCTAGCCCACAGGTCCGAGAAAACTAGGTTCTTCTTTACGTAAGTGAGTTTTGGGGAGATTTGTTGCAAAGCATTACCACAGCAAGAGCCGACTAATACAACGTTCTCCAAATCACTGCCATGTCCACGGCTGCCACCGAGCCTACGTGTAAGGCACCTGTGTCCTCGAACTTTGAGAACTCCTGAATTCTCGGTGCCTCTCCAACACAATGTACGTGGCTAAGGTGTCCCCAGATAACTTCACTAACGTACCACCGAGACCGCCCTAAGCTTTTATTGAACGCAATGCAACGCTCTTTCTATTCGTTTTCCGTTTCGACGTCGGTAAAATGCTTTCCGTCAATCTAAAAGGATGGAAAATTGGCACAAAACACTCTGCGGATAGTTGTTTTTCACAAAGGAAAATCACAAACGAAACAGGCATTTCACCGGGTGTAGAGCACTAACGCCCCCTGGTGCCTCTAAATGCCAAGTGAACAGAGGCGCTTAATTAAATATCGAATCCCAGCTCTCTCCGCTTGAGAGGGAGAGCAAGCCATTCTCAAGTGGAGGAGGGATGTTTTCAGCAGCTATCTGCAACATTCTGTGGACCTGGCCACTGTGTAGCTACAAAGAAACCTTTTGTCTGAGGAAACTAACTAAAGAAACTTGAAAGTGGAAAAAGAGAGAAAGAATGAGACAATACCCTCTTCTTGGTGACTCATTCACTTATTCGTTCACTTACCAAAGCAAATATCCACTACGTGTAGAGAGTACTGTGCTGAAAACCGCACAGAACACGGAGACGTACCCCCATTCGCAGGGAGGTTAGATACCAGAGAGGGAGACAAGATGTAGATTACCTTACGGCCGTTCCGCACATGTCTTGTTAAACAGTTTACAGCTTCAGGGGAGAGAAGGGATCCAGAAATCGCCTGGATTCTCAGTGAAGTCTTCCCAGAGAAGCAGGTGCAAAATAGGTGGACTGGAAGAAACAAAACAATTAACCTCGTGGGTAGATATGAAACGGAGCAGAGGTGCACAGATATTTAGACCCCGTTCTTCCTTGAAACGTCTAGAAAGTGAAACTGAAGCCAAATTACGGAGGGCCTTGAGTGTCAGTCTTAGGAGCTTGGCCGTATGGGGATGACAGCGGGTGCCACGGACGGCTCGGAAGAGGGCAAGGGCATAACCCAAGAGCCCTGGGAGGTGTAGGAGAGGTCGCAGCGAGGGAGGTAGAAAGGCATGCGATTCTCCGAAGCAGTCACCGTAAGCCAGGTGTAAACTCATAACCGGTAGACGCGGAGTAAGGGCGACACAGATGGCAGGGAGGAGTACGAGGGACACTAGAAAGGAAAACGGTCAGGGCTTCACCAGGGATTGGGTGCATTCCTTTCTCCCTCTAACAGAGGTTATCAGTAACCGGGCTGGTCGCTGGGAATCAAGAGCAAGCAAAACAGGCGTGATCTCTTCTTCCTCACGGACCACGGGGTAAACTTACCTACCTGAAACTGGATGTGAAAGGCGACGACGGCCATAAGCGAGAGGTGCGTGGTGTCACGTGAGCTACGGTAGGGGGACGTGATGAGTTGAGTCGGTAAGCGGACGCTTTCTTGACCAAGTGACACCTGAGAAGAGATGAGAAGGGTGAGGCGGCATCAGTCAGCTGCAAACTAAACAGAGGGACACTTCCTGCAGAGGGGCAGCACGGGCGATGCGCCGTTGTAAGTATGCAGGCCTGAGAGGAGGCCACTGTGGGCAGGATGATTGAGAATGAAAGGAAGGAGCTGCAAGACGAGGCCGCAGAGATCACGCTCCACCCTGCCCAGGGGATGCCCTGCCCTGCGGACTAGCACACCCAGAGAGAGAGTACCAGTGCACAGCCAGATGAGAAGCCCGCTCGAGAACGCAAGCCAACGCTGCTTCTTTCGCCAAGAAAGTCTTGCCTGGTAAACTAAACAGCGTATCCATAGAGCGGACACGTGATTTACATTCTGAAGCAGGCGCCCCGCCTTACGGAACGGCGACGGTTCTCAGGGGGGCCGGGCAGGAGCCGCTCCGCGCGTCTGTGCCAGGGACCCACCCGCCTGCGGGACCTCCGGCCGCCTCGCAGGAAGCTACGACGCCCAGTCCCACGGCTACCTGTGCAGTGAGGTGGACTCCGCGGACGCATGCCACACACACTTCAAGCGGGAGCGCGGCCTGAGTGGCAAGGCGAGAGGCCGGCCTGCCGCGCAGACCAAGAAGGCGCTCTTCGGCCTGGGCCTAGGTGCTTGCGCCGCCCCCCTGGGCCTGCCGGGCTCTGAGGGCCCTGCCCTGGACACCCTGCCCCCCTGCCCTTGGTTCAGTCACAGCAGAGGTGGCCACACCCACACCCTCTGTGACCTCGGCGTTCCACCCTCCTGCAGCCCCGCCCGCCCCCCTCCGCCGGTTGCCCTGGGCTACGGAAGCTGCATCCTGGGGCCAGGGGGTTCCCAGGAGGCCAAGGGAAGACACGATGGCCTTCAATGAGTCGCAGAGGCCTTACGTGGCCTTGTGTGGTTGGGCTCACCTCTGACGTTTCAGTGAACTCTGCGACAAGACAGGGACCTACCTGCAGCCTCACAGTTGGGCTCCACGGTAAGGTGTGCGGGACAGACCTCAAACTGACCCACGGCATGGAGCAACACCCGCCATCGAGAGGTCTACAAGAGAGCCGCTGCAGCTAGCCCACAGGTCCGAGAAAACTAGGTTCTTCTTTACGTGAGTGAGTTTTGGGGAGATGTGTTGCAAAGCATTACCACAGCAAGAGCCGACTAATACAACGTTCTCCAAATCACTGCCATGTCCACGGCTGCCACCGAGCCTACGTGTAAGGCACCTGTGTCCTCGAACTTTGAGAACTCCTGAATTCTCGGTGCCTCTCCAACACAATGTACGTGGCTAAGGTGTCCCCAGATAACTTCACTAACGTACCACCGAGACCGCCCTAAGCTTTTATTGAACGCAATGCAACGCTCTTTCTATTCGTTTTCCGTTTCGACGTCGGTAAAATGCTTTCCGTCAATCTAAAAGGATGGAAAATCGGCACAAAACACTCTGCGGATAGTTGTTTTTCACAAAGGAAAATCACAAACGAAACAGGCATTTCACCGGGTGTAGAGCACTAACGCCCCCTGGTGCCTCTAAATGCCAAGTGAACAGAGGCGCTTAATTAAATATCGAATCCCAGCTCTCTCCGCTTGAGAGGGAGAGCAAGCCATTCTCAAGTGGAGGAGGGATGTTTTCAGCAGCTATCTGCAACATTCTGTGGACCTGGCCACTGTGTAGCTACAAAGAAACCTTTTGTCTGAGGAAACTAACTAAAGAAACTTGAAAGTGGAGAAAGAGAGAAAGAATGAGTCAATACCCTCTTCTTGGTGACTCATTCACTTATTCGTTCACTTACCAAAGCAAATATCCACTACGTGTAGAGAGTACTGTGCTGAAAACCGCACAGAACACGGAGACGTACCCCCATTCGCAGGGAGGTTAGATACCAGAGAGGGAGACAAGATGTAGATTACCTTACGGCCGTTCCGCACATGTCTTGTTAAACAGTTTACAGCTTCAGGGGAGAGAAGGGATCCAGAAATCGCCTGGATTCTCAGTGAAGTCTTCCCAGAGAAGCAGGTGCAAAATAGGTGGACTGGAAGAAACAAAACAATTAACCTCGTGGGTAGATATGAAACGGAGCAGAGGTGCACAGATATTTAGACCCCGTTCTTCCTTGAAACGTCTAGAAAGTGAAACTGAAGCCAAATTACGGAGGGCCTTGAGTGTCAGTCTTAGGAGCTTGGCCGTATGGGGATGACAGCGGGTGCCACGGACGGCTCGGAAGAGGGCAAGGGCATAACCCAAGAGCCCTGGGAGGTGTAGGGGAGGTCGCAGCGAGGGAGGTAGAAAGGCATGCGATTCTCCGAAGCAGTCACCGTAAGCCAGGTGTAAACTCATAACCGGTAGACGCGGAGTAAGGGCGACACAGATGGCAGGGAGGAGTACGAGGGACACTAGAAAGGAAAACGGTCAGGGCTTCACCAGGGATTGGGTGCATTCCTTTCTCCCTCTAACAGAGGTTATCAGTAACCGGGCTGGTCGCTGGGAATCAAGAGCAAGCAAAACAGGCGTGATCTCTTCTTCCTCACGGACCACGGGGTAAACTTACCTACCTGAAACTGGATGTGAAAGGCGACGACGGCCATAAGCGAGAGGTGCGTGGTGTCACGTGAGCTACGGTAGGGGGACGTGATGAGTCGGTAAGGGGACGCTTTCTTGACCAAGTGACACCTGAGAAGAGATGAGAAGGGTGAGGCGGCATCAGTCAGCTGCAAACTAAACAGAGGGACACTTCCTGCAGAGGGGCAGCACGGGCGATGCGCCGTTGTAAGTATGCAGGCCTGAGAGGAGGCCACCGTGGGCAGGATGATTGAGAATGAAAGGAAGGAGCTGCAAGACGAGGCCGCAGAGATCACGCTCCACCCTGCCCAGGGGATGCCCTGCCCTGCGGACTAGCACACCCAGAGAGAGAGTACCAGTGCACAGCCAGATGAGAAGCCCGCTCGAGAACGCAAGCCAACGCTGCTTCTTTCGCCAAGAAAGTCTTGCCTGGTAAACTAAACAGCGTATCCATAGAGCGGACACGTGATTTACATTCTGAAGCAGGCGCCCCGCCTTACGGAACGGCGACGGTTCTCAGGGGGGCCGGGCAGGAGCCGCTCCGCGCGTCTGTGCCAGGGACCCACCCGCCTGCGGGACCTCCGGCCGCCTCGCAGGAAGCTACGACGCCCAGTCCCACGGCTACCTGTGCAGCGAGGTGGACTCCGCGGACGCGTGCCACACACACTTCAAGCGGGAGCGCGGCCTGAGTGGCAAGGCGAGAGGCCGGCCTGCCGCGCAGACCAAGAAGGCGCTCTTCGGCCTGGGCCTAGGTGCTTGCGCCGCCCCCCTGGGCCTGCCGGGCTCTGAGGGCCCTGCCCTGGACACCCTGCCCCCCTGCCCTTGGTTCAGTCACAGCAGAGGTGGCCACACCCACACCCTCTGTGACCTCGGCGTTCCACCCTCCTGCAGCCCCGCCCGCCCCCCTCCGCCGGTTGCCCTGGGCTACGGAAGCTGCATCCTGGGGCCAGGGGGTTCCCAGGAGGCCAAGGGAAGACACGATGGCCTTCAATGAGTCGCAGAGGCCTTACGTGGCCTTGTGTGGTTGGGCTCACCTCTGACGTTTCAGTGAACTCTGCGAGAAGACAGGGACCTACCTGCAGCCTCACAGTTGGGCTCCACGGTAAGGTGTGCGGGACAGACCTCAAACTGACCCACGGCATGGAGCAACACCCGCCATCGAGAGGTCTACAAGAGAGCCGCTGCAGCTAGCCCACAGGTCCGAGAAAACTAGGTTCTTCTTTACGTAAGTGAGTTTTGGGGAGATGTGTTGCAAAGCATTACCACAGCAAGAGCCGACTAATACAACGTTCTCCAAATCACTGCCATGTCCACGGCTGCCACCGAGCCTACGTGTAAGGCACCTGTGTCCTCGAACTTTGAGAACTCCTGAATTCTCGGTGCCTCTCCAACACAATGTACGTGGCTAAGGTGTCCCCAGATAACTTCACTAACGTACCACCGAGACCGCCCTAAGCTTTTATTGAACGCAATGCAACGCTCTTTCTATTCGTTTTCCGTTTCGACGTCGGTAAAATGCTTTCCGTCAATCTAAAAGGATGGAAAATTGGCACAAAACACTCTGCGCATAGTTGTTTTTCACAAAGGAAAATCACAAACGAAACAGGCATTTCACCGGGTGTAGAGCACTAACGCCCCCTGGTGCCTCTAAATGCCAAGTGAACAGAGGCGCTTAATTAAATATCGAATCCCAGCTCTCTCCGCTTGAGAGGGAGAGCAAGCCATTCTCAAGTGGAGGAGGGATGTTTTCAGCAGCTATCTGCAACATTCTGTGGACCTGGCCACTGTGTAGCTACAAAGAAACCTTTTGTCTGAGGAAACTAACTAAAGAAACTTGAAAGTGGAGAAAGAGAGAAAGAATGAGACAATACCCTCTTCTTGGTGACTCATTCACTTATTCGTTCACTTACCAAAGCAAATATCCACTACGTGTAGAGAGTACTGTGCTGAAAACCGCACAGAACACGGAGACGTACCCCCATTCGCAGGGAGGTTAGATACCAGAGAGGGAGACAAGATGTAGATTACCTTACGGCCGTTCCGCACATGTCTTGTTAAACAGTTTACAGCTTCAGGGGAGAGAAGGGATCCAGAAATCGCCTGGATTCTCAGTGAAGTCTTCCCAGAGAAGCAGGTGCAAAATAGGTGGACTGGAAGAAACAAAACAATTAACCTCGTGGGTAGATATGAAACGGAGCAGAGGTGCACAGATATTTAGACCCCGTTCTTCCTTGAAACGTCTAGAAAGTGAAACTGAAGCCAAATTACGGAGGGCCTTGAGTGTCAGTCTTAGGAGCTTGGCCGTATGGGGATGACAGCGGGTGCCACGGACGGCTCGGAAGAGGGCAAGGGCATAACCCAAGAGCCCTGGGAGGTGTAGGGGAGGTCGCAGCGAGGGAGGTAGAAAGGCATGCGATTCTCCGAAGCAGTCACCGTAAGCCAGGTGTAAACTCATAACCGGTAGACGCGGAGTAAGGGCGACACAGATGGCAGGGAGGAGTACGAGGGACACTAGAAAGGAAAACGGTCAGGGCTTCACCAGGGATTGGGTGCATTCCTTTCTCCCTCTAACAGAGGTTATCAGTAACCGGGCTGGTCGCTGGGAATCAAGAGCAAGCAAAACAGGCGTGATCTCTTCTTCCTCACGGACCACGGGGTAAACTTACCTACCTGAAACTGGATGTGAAAGGCGACGACGGCCATAAGCGAGAGGTGCGTGGTGTCACGTGAGCTACGGTAGGGGGACGTGATGAGTTGAGTCGGTAAGGGGACGCTTTCTTGACCAAGTGACACCTGAGAAGAGATGAGAAGGGTGAGGCGGCATCAGTCAGCTGCAAACTAAACAGAGGGACACTTCCTGCAGAGGGGCAGCACGGGCGATGCGCCGTTGTAAGTATGCAGGCCTGAGAGGAGGCCACCGTGGGCAGGATGATTGAGAATGAAAGGAAGGAGCTGCAAGACGAGGCCGCAGAGATCACGCTCCACCCTGCCCAGGGGATGCCCTGCCCTGCGGACTAGCACACCCAGAGAGAGAGTACCAGTGCACAGCCAGATGAGAAGCCCGCTCGAGAACGCAAGCCAACGCTGCTTCTTTCGCCAAGAAAGTCTTGCCTGGTAAACTAAACAGCGTATCCATAGAGCGGACACGTGATTTACATTCTGAAGCAGGCGCCCCGCCTTACGGAACGGCGACGGTTCTCAGGGGGGCCGGGCAGGAGCCGCTCCGCGCGTCTGTGCCAGGGACCCACCCGCCTGCGGGACCTCCGGCCGCCTCGCAGGAAGCTACGACGCCCAGTCCCACGGCTACCTGTGCAGCGAGGTGTACTCCGCGGACGCGTGCCACACACACTTCAAGCGGGAGCGCGGCCTGAGTGGCAAGGCGAGAGGCCGGCCTGCCGCGCAGACCAAGAAGGCGCTCTTCGGCCTGGGCCTAGGTGCTTGCGCCGCCCCCCTGGGCCTGCCGGGCTCTGAGGGCCCTGCCCTGGACACCCTGCCCCCCTGCCCTTGGTTCAGTCACAGCAGAGGTGGCCACACCCACACCCTCTGTGACCTCGGCGTTCCACCCTCCTGCAGCCCCGCCCGCCCCCCTCCGCCGGTTGCCCTGGGCTACGGAAGCTGCATCCTGGGGCCAGGGGGTTCCCAGGAGGCCAAGGGAAGACACGATGGCCTTCAATGAGTCGCAGAGGCCTTACGTGGCCTTGTGTGGTTGGGCTCACCTCTGACGTTTCAGTGAACTCTGCGACAAGACAGGGACCTACCTGCAGCCTCACAGTTGGGCTCCACGGTAAGGTGTGCGGGACAGACCTCAAACTGACCCACGGCATGGAGCAACACCCGCCATCGAGAGGTCTACAAGAGAGCCGCTGCAGCTAGCCCACAGGTCCGAGAAAACTAGGTTCTTCTTTACGTAAGTGAGTTTTGGGGAGATTTGTTGCAAAGCATTACCACAGCAAGAGCCGACTAATACAACGTTCTCCAAATCACTGCCATGTCCACGGCTGCCACCGAGCCTACGTGTAAGGCACCTGTGTCCTCGAACTTTGAGAACTCCTGAATTCTCGGTGCCTCTCCAACACAATGTACGTGGCTAAGGTGTCCCCAGATAACTTCACTAACGTACCACCGAGACCGCCCTAAGCTTTTATTGAACGCAATGCAACGCTCTTTCTATTCGTTTTCCGTTTCGACGTCGGTAAAATGCTTTCCGTCAATCTAAAAGGATGGAAAATTGGCAGAAAACACTCTGCGGATAGTTGTTTTTCACAAAGGAAAATCACAAACGAAACAGGCATTTCACCGGGTGTAGAGCACTAACGCCCCCTAGTGCCTCTAAATGCCAAGTGAACAGAGGCGCTTAATTAAATATCGAATCCCAGCTCTCTCCGCTTGAGAGGGAGAGCAAGCCATTCTCAAGTGGAGGAGGGATGTTTTCAGCAGCTATCTGCAACATTCTGTGGACCTGGCCACTGTGTAGCTACAAAGAAACCTTTTGTCTGAGGAAACTAAAGAAACTTGAAAGTGGAAAAGGAGAGAAAGAATGAGACAATACCCTCTTCTTGGTGACTCATTCACTTATTCGTTCACTTACCAAAGCAAATAGCCACTACGTGTAGAGAGTACTGTGCTGAAAACCGCACAGAACACGGAGACGTACCCCCATTCGCAGGGAGGTTAGATACCAGAGAGGGAGACAAGATGTAGATTACCTTACGGCCGTTCCGCACATGTCTTGTTAAACAGTTTACAGCTTCAGGGGAGAGAAGGGATCCAGAAATCGCCTGGATTCTCAGTGAAGTCTTCCCAGAGAAGCAGGTGCAAAATAGGTGGACTGGAAGAAACAAAACAATTAACCTCGTGGGTAGATATGAAACGGAGCAGAGGTGCACAGATATTTAGACCCCGTTCTTCCTTGAAACGTCTAGAAAGTGAAACTGAAGCCAAATTACGGAGGGCCTTGAGTGTCAGTCTTAGGAGCTTGGCCGTATGGGGATGACAGCGGGTGCCACGGACGGCTCGGAAGAGGGCAAGGGCATAACCCAAGAGCCCTGGGAGGTGTAGGAGAGGTCGCAGCGAGGGAGGTAGAAAGGCATGCGATTCTCCGAAGCAGTCACCGTAAGCCAGGTGTAAACTCATAACCGGTAGACGCGGAGTAAGGGCGACAGAGATGGCAGGGAGGAGTACGAGGGACACTAGAAAGGAAAACGGTCAGGGCTTCACCAGGGATTGGGTGCATTCCTTTCTCCCTCTAACAGAGGTTATCAGTAACCGGGCTGGTCGCTGGGAATCAAGAGCAAGCAAAACAGGCGTGATCTCTTCTTCCTCACGGACCACGGGGTAAACTTACCTACCTGAAACTGGATGTGAAAGGCGACGACGGCCATAAGCGAGAGGTGCGTGGTGTCACGTGAGCTACGGTAGGGGGACGTGATGAGTTGAGTCGGTAAGGGGACGCTTTCTTGACCAAGTGACACCTGAGAAGAGATGAGAAGGGTGAGGCGGCATCAGTCAGCTGCAAACTAAACAGAGGGACACTTCCTGCAGAGGGGCAGCACGGGCGATGCGCCGTTGTAAGTATGCAGGCCTGAGAGGAGGCCACTGTGGGCAGGATGATTGAGAATGAAAGGAAGGAGCTGCAAGACGAGGCCGCAGAGATCACGCTCCACCCTGCCCAGGGGATTCCCTGCCCTGCGGACTAGCACACCCAGAGAGAGAGTACCAGTGCACAGCCAGATGAGAAGCCCGCTCGAGAACGCAAGCCAACGCTGCTTCTTTCGCCAAGAAAGTCTTGCCTGGTAAACTAAACAGCGTATCCATAGAGCGGACACGTGATTTACATTCTGAAGCAGGCGCCCCGCCTTACGGAACGGCGACGGTTCTCGGGGGGGCCGGGCAGGAGCCGCTCCGCGCGTCTGTGCCAGGGACCCACCCGCCTGCGGGACCTCCGGCCGCCTCGCAGGAAGCTACGACGCCCAGTCCCACGGCTACCTGTGCAGCGAGGTGTACTCCGCGGACGCGTGCCACACACACTTCAAGTGGGAGCGCGGCCTGAGTGGCAAGGCGAGAGGCCGGCCTGCCGCGCAGACCAAGAAGGCGCTCTTCGGCCTGGGCCTAGGTGCTTGCGCCGCCCCCCTGGGCCTGCCGGGCTCTGAGGGCCCTGCCCTGGACACCCTGCCCCCCTGCCCTTGGTTCAGTCACAGCAGAGGTGGCCACACCCACACCCTCTGTGACCTCGGCGTTCCACCCTCCTGCAGCCCCGCCCGCCCCCCTCCGCCGGTTGCCCTGGGCTACGGAAGCTGCATCCTGGGGCCAGGGGGTTCCCAGGAGGCCAAGGGAAGACACGATGGCCTTCAATGAGTCGCAGAGGCCTTACGTGGCCTTGTGTGGTTGGGCTCACCTCTGACGTTTCAGTGAACTCTGCGACAAGACAGGGACCTACCTGCAGCCTCACAGTTGGGCTCCACGGTAAGGTGTGCGGGACAGACCTCAAACTGACCCACGGCATGGAGCAACACCCGCCATCGAGAGGTCTACAAGAGAGCCGCTGCAGCTAGCCCACAGGTCCGAGAAAACTAGGTTCTTCTTTACGTGAGTGAGTTTTGGGGAGATTTGTTGCAAAGCATTACCACAGCAAGAGCCGACTAATACAACGTTCTCCAAATCACTGCCATGTCCACGGCTGCCACCGAGCCTACGTGTAAGGCACCTGTGTCCTCGAACTTTGAGAACTCCTGAATTCTCGGTGCCTCTCCAACACAATGTACGTGGCTAAGGTGTCCCCAGATAACTTCACTAACGTACCACCGAGACCGCCCTAAGCTTTTATTGAACGCAATGCAACGCTCTTTCTATTCGTTTTCCGTTTCGACGTCGGTAAAATGCTTTCCGTCAATCTAAAAGGATGGAAAATTGGCACAAAACACTCTGCGGATAGTTGTTTTTCACAAAGGAAAATCACAAACGAAACAGGCATTTCACCGGTTGTAGAGCACTAACGCCCCCTGGTGCCTCTAAATGCCAAGTGAACAGAGGCGCTTAATTAAATATCGAATCCCAGCTCTCTCCGCTTGAGAGGGAGAGCAAGCCATTCTCAAGTGGAGGAGGGATGTTTTCAGCAGCTATCTGCAACATTCTGTGGACCTGGCCACTGTGTAGCTACAAAGAAACCTTTTGTCTGAGGAAACTAACTAAAGAAACTTGAAAGTGGAAAAAGAGAGAAAGAATGAGACAATACCCTCTTCTTGGTGACTCATTCACTTATTCGTTCACTTACCAAAGCACATATCCACTACGTGTAGAGAGTACTGTGCTGAAAACCGCACAGAACACGGAGACGTACCCCCATTCGCAGGGAGGTTAGATACCAGAGAGGGAGACAAGATGTAGATTACCTTACGGCCGTTCCGCACATGTCTTGTTAAACAGTTTACAGCTTCAGGGGAGAGAAGGGATCCAGAAATCGCCTGGATTCTCAGTGAAGTCTTCCCAGAGAAGCAGGTGCAAAATAGGTGGACTGGAAGAAACAAAACAATTAACCTCGTGGGTAGATATGAAACGGAGCAGAGGTGCACAGATATTTAGACCCCGTTCTTCCTTGAAACGTCTAGAAAGTGAAACTGAAGCCAAATTACGGAGGGCCTTGAGTGTCAGTCTTAGGAGCTTGGCCGTATGGGGATGACAGCGGGTGCCACGGACGGCTCGGAAGAGGGCAAGGGCATAACCCAAGAGCCCTGGGAGGTGTAGGAGAGGTCGCAGCGAGGGAGGTAGAAAGGCATGCGATTCTCCGAAGCAGTCACCGTAAGCCAGGTGTAAACTCATAAACGGTAGACGCGGAGTAAGGGCGACACAGATGGCAGGGAGGAGTACGAGGGACACTAGAAAGGAAAACGGTCAGGGCTTCACCAGGGATTGGGTGCATTCCTTTCTCCCTCTAACAGAGGTTATCAGTAACCGGGCTGGTCACTGGGAATCAAGAGCAAGCAAAACAGGCGTGATCTCTTCTTCCTCACGGACCACGGGGTAAACTTACCTACCTGAAACTGGATGTGAAAGGCGACGACGGCCATAAGCGAGAGGTGCGTGGTGTCACGTGAGCTACGGTAGGGGGACGTGATGAGTTGAGTCGGTAAGCGGACGCTTTCTTGACCAAGTGACACCTGAGAAGAGATGAGAAGGGTGAGGCGGCATCAGTCAGCTGCAAACTAAACAGAGGGACACTTCCTGCAGAGGGGCAGCACGGGCGATGCGCCGTTGTAAGTATGCAGGCCTGAGAGGAGGCCACTGTGGGCAGGATGATTGAGAATGAAAGGAAGGAGCTGCAAGACGAGGCCGCAGAGATCACGCTCCACCCTGCCCAGGGGATGCCCTGCCCTGCGGACTAGCACACCCAGAGAGAGAGTACCAGTGCACAGCCAGATGAGAAGCCCGCTCGAGAACGCAAGCCAACGCTGCTTCTTTCGCCAAGAAAGTCTTGCCTGGTAAACTAAACAGCGTATCCATAGAGCGGACACGTGATTTACATTCTGAAGCAGGCGCCCCGCCTTACGGAACGGCGACGGTTCTCAGGGGGGCCGGGCAGGAGCCGCTCCGCGCGTCTGTGCCAGGGACCCACCCGCCTGCGGGACCTCCGGCCGCCTCGCAGGAAGCTACGACGCCCAGTCCCACGGCTACCTGTGCAGTGAGGTGGACTCCGCGGACGCGTGCCACACACACTTCAAGCGGGAGCGCGGCCTGAGTGGCAAGGCGAGAGGCCGGCCTGCCGCGCAGACCAAGAAGGCGCTCTTCGGCCTGGGCCTAGGTGCTTGCGCCGCCCCCCTGGGCCTGCCGGGCTCTGAGGGCCCTGCCCTGGACACCCTGCCCCCCTGCCCTTGGTTCAGTCACAGCAGAGGTGGCCACACCCACACCCTCTGTGACCTCGGCGTTCCACCCTCCTGCAGCCCCGCCCGCCCCCCTCCGCCGGTTGCCCTGGGCTACGGAAGCTGCATCCTGGGGCCAGGGGGTTCCCAGGAGGCCAAGGGAAGACACGATGGCCTTCAATGAGTCGCAGAGGCCTTACGTGGCCTTGTGTGGTTGGGCTCACCTCTGACGTTTCAGTGAACTCTGCGACAAGACAGGGACCTACCTGCAGCCTCACAGTTGGGCTCCACGGTAAGGTGTGCGGGACAGACCTCAAACTGACCCACGGCATGGAGCAACACCCGCCATCGAGAGGTCTACAAGAGAGCCGCTGCAGCTAGCCCACAGGTCCGAGAAAACTAGGTTCTTCTTTACGTGAGTGAGTTTTGGGGAGATTTGTTGCAAAGCATTACCACAGCAAGAGCCGACTAATACAACGTTCTCCAAATCACTGCCATGTCCACGGCTGCCACCGAGCCTACGTGTAAGGCACCTGTGTCCTCGAACTTTGAGAACTCCTGAATTCTCGGTGCCTCTCCAACACAATGTACGTGGCTAAGGTGTCCCCAGATAACTTCACTAACGTACCACCGAGACCGCCCTAAGCTTTTATTGAACGCAATGCAACGCTCTTTCTATTCGTTTTCCGTTTCGACGTCGGTAAAATGCTTTCCGTCAATCTAAAAGGATGGAAAATCGGCACAAAACACTCTGCGGATAGTTGTTTTTCACAAAGGAAAATCACAAACGAAACAGGCATTTCACCGGGTGTAGAGCACTAACGCCCCCTGGTGCCTCTAAATGCCAAGTGAACAGAGGCGCTTAATTAAATATCGAATCCCAGCTCTCTCCGCTTGAGAGGGAGAGCAAGCCATTCTCAAGTGGAGGAGGGATGTTTTCAGCAGCTATCTGCAACATTCTGTGGACCTGGCCACCGTGTAGCTACAAAGAAACCTTTTGTCTGAGGAAACTAACTAAAGAAACTTGAAAGTGGAGAAAGAGAAAAAGAATGAGACAATACTCTCTTCTTGGTGACTCATTCACTTATTCGTTCACTTACCAAAGCACATATCCACTACGTGTAGAGAGTACTGTGCTGAAAACCGCACAGAACACGGAGACGTACCCCCCATTCGCAGGGAGGTTAGATACCAGAGAGGGAGACAAGATGTAGATTACCTTACGGCCGTTCCGCACATGTCTTGTTAAACAGTTTACAGCTTCAGGGGAGAGAAGGGATCCAGAAATCGCCTGGATTCTCAGTGAAGTCTTCCCAGAGAAGCAGGTGCAAAATAGGTGGACTGGAAGAAACAAAACAATTAACCTCGTGGGTAGATATGAAACGGAGCAGAGGTGCACAGATATTTAGACCCCGTTCTTCCTTGAAACGTCTAGAAAGTGAAACTGAAGCCAAATTACGGAGGGCCTTGAGTGTCAGTCTTAGGAGCTTGGCCGTATGGGGATGACAGCGGGTGCCACGGACGGCTCGGAAGAGGGCAAGGGCATAACCCAAGAGCCCTGGGAGGTGTAGGAGAGGTCGCAGCGAGGGAGGTAGAAAGGTATGCGATTCTCCGAAGCAGTCACCGTAAGCCAGGTGTAAACTCATAACCGGTAGACGCGGAGTAAGGGCGACACAGATGGCAGGGAGGAGTACGAGGGACACTAGAAAGGAAAACGGTCAGGGCTTCACCAGGGATTGGGTGCATTCCTTTCTCCCTCTAACAGAGGTTATCAGTAACCGGGCTGGTCGCTGGGAATCAAGAGCAAGCAAAACAGGCGTGATCTCTTCTTCCTCACGGACCACGGGGTAAACTTACCTACCTGAAACTGGATGTGAAAGGCGACGACGGCCATAAGCGACAGGTGCGTGGTGTCACGTGAGCTACGGTAGGGGGACGTGATGAGTTGAGTCGGTAAGGGGACGCTTTCTTGACCAAGTGACACCTGAGAAGAGATGAGAAGGGTGAGGCGGCATCAGTCAGCTGCAAACTAAACAGAGGGGCACTTCCTGCAGAGGGGCAGCACGGGCGATGCGCCGTTGTAAGTATGCAGGCCTGAGAGGAGGCCACTGTGGGCAGGATGATTGAGAATGAAAGGAAGGAGCTGCAAGACGAGGCCGCAGAGATCACGCTCCACCCTGCCCAGGGGATGCCCTGCCCTGCGGACTAGCACACCCAGAGAGAGAGTACCAGTGCACAGCCAGATGAGAAGCCCGCTTGGGAACGCAAGCCAACGCTGCTTCTTTCGCCAAGAAAGTCTTGCCTGGTAAACTAAACAGCGTATC
This sequence comes from Orcinus orca, assembly GCF_937001465.1. Lineage (NCBI taxonomy): Eukaryota > Metazoa > Chordata > Mammalia > Artiodactyla > Delphinidae > Orcinus > Orcinus orca. The sequence continues at coordinate 1,629,819 of NC_064559.1, read as the reverse complement.
CATAGAGCGGACACGTGATTTACATTCTGAAGCAGGCGCCCCGCCTTACGGAACGGCGACGGTTCTCAGGGGGGCCGGGCAGGAGCCGCTCCGCGCGTCTGTGCCAGGGACCCACCCGCCTGCGGGACCTCCGGCCGCCTCGCAGGAAGCTACGACGCCCAGTCCCACGGCTACCTGTGCAGCGAGGTGGACTCCGCGGACGCGTGCCACACACACTTCAAGCGGGAGCGCGGCCTGAGTGGCAAGGCGAGAGGCCGGCCTGCCGCGCAGACCAAGAAGGCGCTCTTCGGCCTGGGCCTAGGTGCTTGCGCCGCCCCCCTGGGCCTGCCGGGCTCTGAGGGCCCTGCCCTGGACACCCTGCCCCCCTGCCCTTGGTTCAGTCACAGCAGAAGTGGCCACACCCACACCCTCTGTGACCTCGGCGTTCCACCCTCCTGCAGCCCCGCCCGCCCCCCTCCGCCGGTTGCCCTGGGCTACGGAAGCTGCATCCTGGGGCCAGGGGGTTCCCAGGAGGCCAAGGGAAGACACGATGGCCTTCAATGAGTCGCAGAGGCCTTACGTGGCCTTGTGTGGTTGGGCTCACCTCTGACGTTTCAGTGAACTCTGCGACAAGACAGGGACCTACCTGCAGCCTCACAGTTGGGCTCCACGGTAAGGTGTGCGGGACAGACCTCAAACTGACCCACGGCATGGAGCAACACCCGCCATCGAGAGGTCTACAAGAGAGCCGCTGCAGCTGGCCCACAGGTCCGAGAAAACTAGGTTCTTCTTTACGTGAGTGAGTTTTGGGGAGATTTGTTGCAAAGCATTACCACAGCAAGAGCCGACTAATACAACGTTCTCCAAATCACTGCCATGTCCACGGCTGCCACCGAGCCTACGTGTAAGGCACCTGTGTCCTCGAACTTTGAGAACTCCTGAATTCTCGGTGCCTCTCCAACACAATGTACGTGGCTAAGGTGTCCCCAGATAACTTCACTAACGTACCACCGAGACCGCCCTAAGCTTTTATTGAACGCAATGCAACGCTCTTTCTATTCGTTTTCCGTTTCGACGTCGGTAAAATGCTTTCCGTCAATCTAAAAGGATGGAAAATCGGCACAAAACACTCTGCGGATAGTTGTTTTTCACAAAGGAAAATCACAAACGAAACAGGCATTTCACCGGGTGTAGAGCACTAACGCCCCCTGGTGCCTCTAAATGCCAAGTGAACAGAGGCGCTTAATTAAATATCGAATCCCAGCTCTCTCCGCTTGAGAGGGAGAGCAAGCCATTCTCAAGTGGAGGAGGGATGTTTTCAGCAGCTATCTGCAACATTCTGTGGACCTGGCCACTGTGTAGCTACAAAGAAACCTTTTGTCTGAGGAAACTAACTAAAGAAACTTGAAAGTGGAAAAAGAGAGAAAGAAGGAGACAATACCCTCTTCTTGGTGACTCATTCACTTATTCGTTCACTTACCAAAGCAAATATCCACTACGTGTAGAGAGTACTGTGCTGAAAACCGCACAGAACACGGAGACGTACCCCCCATTCGCAGGGAGGTTAGATACCAGAGAGGGAGACAAGATGTAGATTACCTTACGGCCGTTCCGCACATGTCTTGTTAAACAGTTTACAGCTTCAGGGGAGAGAAGGGATCCAGAAATCGCCTGGATTCTCAGTGAAGTCTTCCCAGAGAAGCAGGTGCAAAATAGGTGGACTGGAAGAAACAAAACAATTAACCTCGTGGGTAGATATGAAACGGAGCAGAGGTGCACAGATATTTAGACCCCGTTCTTCCTTGAAACGTCTAGAAAGTGAAACTGAAGCCAAATTACGGAGGGCCTTGAGTGTCAGTCTTAGGAGCTTGGCCGTATGGGGATGACAGCGGGTGCCACGGACGGCTCGGAAGAGGGCAAGGGCATAACCCAAGAGCCCTGGGAGGTGTAGGAGAGGTCGCAGCGAGGGAGGTAGAAAGGCATGCGATTCTCCGAAGCAGTCACCGTAAGCCAGGTGTAAACTCATAACCGGTAGACGCGGAGTAAGGGCGACACAGATGGCAGGGAGGAGTACGAGGGACACTAGAAAGGAAAACGGTCAGGGCTTCACCAGGGATTGGGTGCATTCCTTTCTCCCTCTAACAGAGGTTATCAGTAACCGGGCTGGTCGCTGGGAATCAAGAGCAAGCAAAACAGGCGTGATCTCTTCTTCCTCACGGACCACGGGGTAAACTTACCTACCTGAAACTGGATGTGAAAGGCGACGACGGCCATAAGCGAGAGGTGCGTGGTGTCACGTGAGCTACGGTAGGGGGACGTGATGAGTTGAGTCGGTAAGGGGACGCTTTCTTGACCAAGTGACACCTGAGAAGAGATGAGAAGGGTGAGGCGGCATCAGTCAGCTGCAAACTAAACAGAGGGACACTTCCTGCAGAGGGGCAGCACGGGCAATGCGCCGTTGTAAGTATGCAGGCCTGAGAGGAGGCCACTGTGGGCAGGATGATTGAGAATGAAAGGAAGGAGCTGCAAGACGAGGCCGCAGAGATCACGCTCCACCCTGCCCAGGGGATGCCCTGCCCTGCGGACTAGCACACCCAGAGAGAGAGTACCAGTGCACAGCCAGATGAGAAGCCCACTCGAGAATGCAAGCCAACGCTGCTTCTTTCGCCAAGAAAGTCTTGCCTGGTAAACTAAACAGCGTATCCATAGAGCGGACACGTGATTTACATTCTGAAGCAGGCGCCCCGCCTTACGGAACGGCGACGGTTCTCAGGGGGGCCGGGCAGGAGCCGCTCCGCGCGTCTGTGCCAGGGACCCACCCGCCTGCGGGACCTCCGGCCGCCTCGCAGGAAGCTACGACGCCCAGTCCCACGGCTACCTGTGCAGCGAGGTGTACTCCGCGGACGCATGCCACACACACTTCAAGCGGGAGCGCGGCCTGAGTGGCAAGGCGAGAGGCCGGCCTGCCGCGCAGACCAAGAAGGCGCTCTTCGGCCTGGGCCTAGGTGCTTGCGCCGCCCCCCTGGGCCTGCCGGGCTCTGAGGGCCCTGCCCTGGACACCCTGCCCCCCTGCCCTTGGTTCAGTCACAGCAGAGGTGGCCACACCCACACCCTCTGTGACCTCGGCGTTCCACCCTCCTGCAGCCCCGCCCGCCCCCCTCCGCCGGTTGCCCTGGGCTACGGAAGCTGCATCCTGGGGCCAGGGGGTTCCCAGGAGGCCAAGGGAAGACACGATGGCCTTCAATGAGTCGCAGAGGCCTTACGTGGCCTTGTGTGGTTGGGCTCACCTCTGACGTTTCAGTGAACTCTGCGACAAGACAGGGACCTACCTGCAGCCTCACAGTTGGGCTCCACGGTTAGGTGTGCGGGACAGACCTCAAACTGACCCACGGCATGGAGCAACACCCGCCATCGAGAGGTCTACAAGAGAGCCGCTGCAGCTAGCCCACAGGTCCGAGAAAACTAGGTTCTTCTTTACGTGAGTGAGTTTTGGGGAGATTTGTTGCAAAGCATTACCACAGCAAGAGCCGACTAATACAACGTTCTCCAAATCACTGCCATGTCCACGGCTGCCACCGAGCCTACGTGTAAGGCACCTGTGTCCTCGAACTTTGAGAACTCCTGAATTCTCGGTGCCTCTCCAACACAATGTACGTGGCTAAGGTGTCCCCAGATAACTTCACTAACGTACCACCGAGACCGCCCTAAGCTTTTATTGAACGCAATGCAACGCTCTTTCTATTCGTTTTCCGTTTCGACGTCGGTAAAATGCTTTCCGTCAATCTAAAAGGACGGAAAATTGGCACAAAACACTCTGCGGATAGTTGTTTTTCACAAAGGAAAATCACAAACGAAACAGGCATTTCACCGGGTGTAGAGCACTAACGCCCCCTAGTGCCTCTAAATGCCAAGTGAACAGAGGCGCTTAATTAAATATCGAATCCCAGCTCTCTCCGCTTGAGAGGGAGAGCAAGCCATTCTCAAGTGGAGGAGGGATGTTTTCAGCAGCTATCTGCAACATTCTGTGGACCTGGCCACTGTGTAGCTACAAAGAAACCTTTTGTCTGAGGAAACTAACTAAAGAAACTTGAAAGTGGAAAAAGAGAGAAAGAATGAGACAATACCCTCTTCTTGGTGACTCATTCACTTATTCGTTCACTTACCAAAGCAAATATCCACTACGTGTAGAGAGTACTGTGCTGAAAACCGCACAGAACACGGAGACGTACCCCCATTCGCAGGGAGGTTAGATACCAGAGAGGGAGACAAGATGTAGATTACCTTACGGCCGTTCCGCACATGTCTTGTTAAACAGTTTACAGCTTCAGGGGAGAGAAGGGATCCAGAAATCGCCTGGATTCTCAGTGAAGTCTTCCCAGAGAAGCAGGTGCAAAATAGGTGGACTGGAAGAAACAAAACAATTAACCTCGTGGGTAGATATGAAACGGAGCAGAGGTGCACAGATATTTAGACCCCGTTCTTCCTTGAAACGTCTAGAAAGTGAAACTGAAGCCAAATTACGGAGGGCCTTGAGTGTCAGTCTTAGGAGCTTGGCCGTATGGGGATGACAGCGGGTGCCACGGACGGCTCGGAAGAGGGCAAGGGCATAACCCAAGAGCCCTGGGAGGTGTAGGAGAGGTCGCAGCGAGGGAGGTAGAAAGGCATGCGATTCTCCGAAGCAGTCACCGTAAGCCAGGTGTAAACTCATAACCGGTAGACGCGGAGTAAGGGCGACACAGATGGCAGGGAGGAGTACGAGGGACACTAGAAAGGAAAACGGTCAGGGCTTCACCAGGGATTGGGTGCATTCCTTTCTCCCTCTAACAGAGGTTATCAGTAACCGGGCTGGTCGCTGGGAATCAAGAGCAAGCAAAACAGGCGTGATCTCTTCTTCCTCACGGACCACGGGGTAAACTTACCTACCTGAAACTGGATGTCAAAGGCGACGACGGCCATAAGCGAGAGGTGCGTGGTGTCACGTGAGCTACGGTAGGGGGACGTGATAAGTTGAGTCGGTAAGGGGACGCTTTCTTGACCAAGTGACACCTGAGAAGAGATGAGAAGGGTGAGGTGGCATCAGTCAGCTGCAAACTAAACAGAGGTACACTTCCTGCAGAGAGGCAGCACGGGCGATGCGCCGTTGTAAGTATGCAGGCCTGAGAGGAGGCCACTGTGGGCAGGATGATTGAGAATGAAAGGAAGGAGCTGCAAGACGAGGCCGCAGAGATCACGCTCCACCCTGCCCAGGGGATGCCCTGCCCTGCGGACTAGCACACCCAGAGAGAGAGTACCAGTGCACAGCCAGATGAGAAGCCCGCTTGGGAACGCAAGCCAACGCTGCTTCTTTCGCCAAGAAAGTCTTGCCTGGTAAACTAAACAGCGTATCCATAGAGCGGACACGTGATTTACATTCTGAAGCAGGCGCCCCGCCTTACGGAACGGCGACGGTTCTCAGGGGGGCCGGGCAGGAGCCGCTCCGCGCGTCTGTGCCAGGGACCCACCCGCCTGCGGGACCTCCGGCCGCCTCGCAGGAAGCTACGACGCCCAGTCCCACGGCTACCTGTGCAGCGAGGTGTACTCCGCGGACGCGTGCCACACACACTTCAAGCGGGAGCGCGGCCTGAGTGGCAAGGCGAGAGGCCGGCCTGCCGCGCAGACCAAGAAGGCGCTCTTCGGCCTGGGCCTAGGTGCTTGCGCCGCCCCCCTGGGCCTGCCGGGCTCTGAGGGCCCTGCCCTGGACACCCTGCCCCCCTGCCCTTGGTTCAGTCACAGCAGAAGTGGCCACACCCACACCCTCTGTGACCTCGGCGTTCCACCCTCCTGCAGCCCCGCCCGCCCCCCTCCGCCGGTTGCCCTGGGCTACGGAAGCTGCATCCTGGGGCCAGGGGGTTCCCAGGAGGCCAAGGGAAGACACGATGGCCTTCAATGAGTCGCAGAGGCCTTACGTGGCCTTGTGTGGTTGGGCTCACCTCTGACGTTTCAGTGAACTCTGCGACAAGACAGGGACCTACCTGCAGCCTCACAGTTGGGCTCCACGGTAAGGTGTGCGGGACAGACCTCAAACTGACCCACGGCATGGAGCAACACCCGCCATCGAGAGGTCTACAAGAGAGCCGCTGCAGCTAGCCCACAGGTCCGAGAAAACTAGGTTCTTCTTTACGTAAGTGAGTTTTGGGGAGATTTGTTGCAAAGCATTACCACAGCAAGAGCCGACTAATACAACGTTCTCCAAATCACTGCCATGTCCACGGCTGCCACCGAGCCTACGTGTAAGGCACCTGTGTCCTCGAACTTTGAGAACTCCTGAATTCTCGGTGCCTCTCCAACACAATGTACGTGGCTAAGGTGTCCCCAGATAACTTCACTAACGTACCACCGAGACCGCCCTAAGCTTTTGTTGAACGCAATGCAACGCTCTTTCTATTCGTTTTCCGTTTCGACGTCGGTAAAATGCTTTCCGTCAATCTAAAAGGATGGAAAATTGGCACAAAACACTCTGCGGATAGTTGTTTCTCACAAAGGAAAATCACAAACGAAACAGGCATTTCACCGGGTGTAGAGCACTAACGCCCCCTAGTGCCTCTAAATGCCAAATGAACAGAGACGCTTAATTAAATATCGAATCCCAGCTCTCTCTGCTTGAGAGGGAGAGCAAGCCATTCTCAAGTGGAGGAGGGATGGTTTCAGCAGCTATCTGCAACATTCTGTGGACCTGGCCACTGTGTAGCTACAAAGAAACCTTTTGTCTGAGGAAACTAACTAAAGAAACTTGAAAGTGGGAAAAGCGAGAAAGAATGAGACAATACCCTCTTCTTGGTGACTCATTCACTTATTCGTTCACTTACCAAAGCAAATATCCACTACGTGTAGCGAGTACTGTGCTGAAAACCGCACAGAACACGGAGACGTACCCCCCATTCGCAGGGAGGTTAGATACCAGAGAGGGAGACAAGATGTAGATTACCTTACGGCCGTTCCGCACATGTCTTGTTAAACAGTTTACAGCTTCAGGGGAGAGAAGGGATCCAGAAATCGCCTGGATTCTCAGTGAAGTCTTCCCAGAGAAGCAGGTGCAAAATAGGTGGACTGGAAGAAACAAAACAATTAACCTCGTGGGTAGATATGAAACGGAGCAGAGGTGCACAGATATTTAGACCCCGTTCTTCCTTGAAACGTCTAGAAAGTGAAACTGAAGCCAAATTACGGAGGGCCTTGAGTGTCAGTCTTAGGAGCTTGGCCGTATGGGGATGACAGCGGGTGCCACGGACGGCTCGGAAGAGGGCAAGGGCATAACCCAAGAGCCCTGGGAGGTGTAGGGGAGGTCGCAGCGAGGGAGGTAGAAAGGCATGCGATTCTCCGAAGCAGTCACCGTAAGCCAGGTGTAAACTCATAACCGGTAGACGCGGAGTAAGGGCGACACAGATGGCAGGGAGGAGTACGAGGGACACTAGAAAGGAAAACGGTCAGGGCTTCACCAGGGATTGGGTGCATTCCTTTCTCCCTCTAACAGAGGTTATCAGTAACCGGGCTGGTCGCTGGGAATCAAGAGCAAGCAAAACAGGCGTGATCTCTTCTTCCTCACGGACCACGGGGTAAACTTACCTACCTGAAACTGGATGTGAAAGGCGACGACGGCCATAAGCGAGAGGTGCGTGGTGTCACGTGAGCTACGGTAGGGGGACGTGATGAGTTGAGTCGGTAAGGGGACGCTTTCTTGACCAAGTGACACCTGAGAAGAGATGAGAAGGGTGAGGCGGCATCAGTCAGCTGCAAACTAAACAGAGGGACACTTCCTGCAGAGGGGCAGCACGGGCGATGCGCCGTTGTAAGTATGCAGGCCTGAGAGGAGGCCACTGTGGGCAGGATGATTGAGAATGAAAGGAAGGAGCTGCAAGACGAGGCCGCAGAGATCACGCTCCACCCTGCCCAGGGGATGCCCTGCCCTGCGGACTAGCACACCCAGAGAGAGAGTACCAGTGCACAGCCAGATGAGAAGCCCGCTCGAGAACGCAAGCCAACGCTGCTTCTTTCGCCAAGAAAGTCTTGCCTGGTAAACTAAACAGCGTATCCATAGAGCGGACACGTGATTTACATTCTGAAGCAGGCGCCCCGCCTTACGGAACGGCGACGGTTCTCAGGGGGACCGCGCAGGAGCCGCTCCGCGCGTCTGTGCCAGGGACCCACCCGCCTGCGGGACCTCCGGCCGCCTCGCAGGAAGCTACGACGCCCAGTCCCACGGCTACCTGTGCAGCGAGGTGTACTCCGCGGACGCGTGCCACACACACTTCAAGCGGGAGCGCGGCCTGAGTGGCAAGGCGAGAGGCCGGCCTGCTGCGCAGACCAAGAAGGCGCTCTTCGGCCTGGGCCTAGGTGCTTGCGCCGCCCCCCTGGGCCTGCCGGGCTCTGAGGGCCCTGCCCTGGACACCCTGCCCCCCTGCCCTTGGTTCAGTCACAGCAGAGGTGGCCACACCCACACCCTCTGTGACCTCGGCGTTCCACCCTCCTGCAGCCCCGCCCGCCCCCCTCCGCCGGTTGCCCTGGGCTACGGAAGCTGCATCCTGGGGCCAGGGGGTTCCCAGGAGGCCAAGGGAAGACACGATGGCCTTCAATGAGTCGCAGAGGCCTTACGTGGCCTTGTGTGGTTGGGCTCACCTCTGACGTTTCAGTGAACTCTGCGACAAGACAGGGACCTACCTGCAGCCTCACAGTTGGGCTCCACGGTAAGGTGTGCGGGACAGACCTCAAACTGACCCACGGCATGGAGCAACACCCGCCATCGAGAGGTCTACAAGAGAGCCGCTGCAGCTAGCCCACAGGTCCGAGAAAACTAGGTTCTTCTTTACGTGAGTGAGTTTTGGGGAGATTTGTTGCAAAGCATTACCACAGCAAGAGCCGACTAATACAACGTTCTCCAAATCACTGCCATGTCCACGGCTGCCACCGAGCCTACGTGTAAGGCACCTGTGTCCTCGAACTTTGAGAACTCCTGAATTCTCGGTGCCTCTCCAACACAATGTACGTGGCTAAGGTGTCCCCAGATAACTTCACTAACGTACCTCCGAGACCGCCCTAAGCTTTTATTGAACGCAATGCAACGCTCTTTCTATTCGTTTTCCGTTTCGACGTCGGTAAAATGCTTTCCGTCAATCTAAAAGGATGGAAAATCGGCACAAAACACTCTGCGGATAGTTGTTTTTCACAAAGGAAAATCACAAACGAAACAGGCATTTCACCGGGTGTAGAGCACTAACGCCCCCTGGTGCCTCTAAATGCCAAGTGAACAGAGGCGCTTAATTAAATATCGAATCCCAGCTCTCTCCGCTTGAGAGGGAGAGCAAGCCATTCTCAAGTGGAGGAGGGATGTTTTCAGCAGCTATCTGCAACATTCTGTGGACCTGGCCACTGTGTAGCTACAAAGAAACCTTTTGTCTGAGGAAACTAACTAAAGAAACTTGAAAGTGGAGAAAGAGAGAAAGAATGAGACAATACCCTCTTCTTGGTGACTCATTCACTTATTCGTTCACTTACCAAAGCAAATATCCACTACGTGTAGAGAGTACTGTGCTGAAAACCGCACAGAACACGGAGACGTACCCCCATTCGCAGGGAGGTTAAATACCAGAGAGGGAGACAAGATGTAGATTACCTTACGGCCGTTCCGCACATGTCTTGTTAAACAGTTTACAGCTTCAGGGGAGAGAAGGGATCCAGAAATCGCCTGGATTCTCAGTGAAGTCTTCCCAGAGAAGCAGGTGCAAAATAGGTGGACTGGAAGAAACAAAACAATTAACCTCGTGGGTAGATATGAAACGGAGCAGAGGTGCACAGATATTTAGACCCCGTTCTTCCTTGAAACGTCTAGAAAGTGAAACTGAAGCCAAATTACGGAGGGCCTTGAGTGTCAGTCTTAGGAGCTTGGCCGTATGGGGATGACAGCGGGTGCCACGGACGGCTCGGAAGAGGGCAAGGGCATAACCCAAGAGCCCTGGGAGGTGTAGGGGAGGTCGCAGCGAGGGAGGTAGAAAGGCATGCGATTCTCCGAAGCAGTCACCGTAAGCCAGGTGTAAACTCATAACCGGTAGACGCGGAGTAAGGGCGACACAGATGGCAGGGAGGAGTACGAGGGACACTAGAAAGGAAAACGGTCAGGGCTTCACCAGGGATTGGGTGCATTCCTTTCTCCCTCTAACAGAGGTTATCAGTAACCGGGCTGGTCGCTGGGAATCAAGAGCAAGCAAAACAGGCGTGATCTCTTCTTCCTCACGGACCACGGGGTAAACTTACCTACCTGAAACTGGATGTGAAAGGCGACGACGGCCATAAGCGAGAGGTGCGTGGTGTCACGTGAGCTACGGTAGGGGGACGTGATGAGTTGAGTCGGTAAGGGGACGCTTTCTTGACCAAGTGACACCTGAGAAGAGATGAGAAGGGTGAGGCGGCATCAGTCAGCTGCAAACTAAACAGAGGGACACTTCCTGCAGAGGGGCAGCACGGGCGATGCGCCGTTGTAAGTATGCAGGCCTGAGAGGAGGCCACTGTGGGCAGGATGATTGAGAATGAAAGGAAGGAGCTGCAAGACGAGGCCGCAGAGATCACGCTCCACCCTGCCCAGGGGATGCCCTGCCCTGCGGACTAGCACACCCAGAGAGAGAGTACCAGTGCATAGCCAGATGAGAAGCCCGCTCGGGAACGCAAGCCAACGCTGCTTCTTTCGCCAAGAAAGTCTTGCCTGGTAAACTAAACAGCGTATCCATAGAGCGGACACGTGATTTACATTCTGAAGCAGGCGCCCCGCCTTACGGAACGGCGACGGTTCTCAGGGGGGCCGGGCAGGAGCCGCTCCGCGCGTCTGTGCCAGGGACCCACCCGCCTGCGGGACCTCCGGCCGCCTCGCAGGAAGCTACGACGCCCAGTCCCACGGCTACCTGTGCAGCGAGGTGTACTCCGCGGACGCGTGCCACACACACTTCAAGCGGGAGCGCGGCCTGAGTGGCAAGGCGAGAGGCCGGCCTGCCGCGCAGACCAAGAAGGCGCTCTTCGGCCTGGGCCTAGGTGCTTGCGCCGCCCCCCTGGGCCTGCCGGGCTCTGAGGGCCCTGCCCTGGACACCCTGCCCCCCTGCCCTTGGTTCAGTCACAGCAGAGGTGGCCACACCCACACCCTCTGTGACCTCGGCGTTCCACCCTCCTGCAGCCCCGCCCGCCCCCCTCCGCCGGTTGCCCTGGGCTACGGAAGCTGCATCCTGGGGCCAGGGGGTTCCCAGGAGGCCAAGGGAAGACACGATGGCCTTCAATGAGTCGCAGAGGCCTTACGTGGCCTTGTGTGGTTGGGCTCACCTCTGACGTTTCAGTGAACTCTGCGAGAAGACAGGGACCTACCTGCAGCCTCACAGTTGGGCTCCACGGTAAGGTGTGCGGGACAGACCTCAAACTGACCCACGGAATGGAGCAACACCCGCCATCGAGAGGTCTACAACAGAGCCGCTGCAGCTAGCCCACAGGTCCGAGAAAACTAGGTTCTTCTTTACGTAAGTGAGTTTTGGGGAGATTTGTTGCAAAGCATTAACACAGGAGGCCAAGGGAAGACACGATGGCCTTCAATGAGTCGCAGAGGCCTTACGTGGCCTTGTGTGGTTGGGCTCACCTCTGACGTTTCAGTGAACTCTGCGAGAAGACAGGGACCTACCTGCAGCCTCACAGTTGGGCTCCACGGTAAGGTGTGCGGGACAGACCTCAAACTGACCCACGGCATGGAGCAACACCCGCCATCGAGAGGTCTACAAGAGAGCCGCTGCAGCTAGCCCACAGGTCCGAGAAAACTAGGTTCTTCTTTACGTAAGTGAGTTTTGGGGAGATTTGTTGCAAAGCATTACCACAGCAAGAGCCGACTAATACAACGTTCTCCAAATCACTGCCATGTCCACGGCTGCCACCGAGCCTACGTGTAAGGCACCTGTGTCCTCGAACTTTGAGAACTCCTGAATTCTCGGTGCCTCTCCAACACAATGTACGTGGCTAAGGTGTCCCCAGATAACTTCACTAACGTACCACCGAGACCGCCCTAAGCTTTTATTGAACGCAATGCAACGCTCTTTCTATTCGTTTTCCGTTTCGACGTCGGTAAAATGCTTTCCGTCAATCTAAAAGGATGGAAAATTGGCACAAAACACTCTGCGGATAGTTGTTTTTCACAAAGGAAAATCACAAACGAAACAGGCATTTCACCGGGTGTAGAGCACTAACGCCCCCTGGTGCCTCTAAATGCCAAGTGAACAGAGGCGCTTAATTAAATATCGAATCCCAGCTCTCTCCGCTTGAGAGGGAGAGCAAGCCATTCTCAAGTGGAGGAGGGATGTTTTCAGCAGCTATCTGCAACATTCTGTGGACCTGGCCACTGTGTAGCTACAAAGAAACCTTTTGTCTGAGGAAACTAACTAAAGAAACTTGAAAGTGGAGAAAGAGAGAAAGAATGAGACAATACCCTCTTCTTGGTGACTCATTCACTTATTCGTTCACTTACCAAAGCAAATATCCACTACGTGTAGAGAGTACTGTGCTGAAAACCGCACAGAACACGGAGACGTACCCCCATTCGCAGGGAGGTTAGATACCAGAGAGGGAGACAAGATGTAGATTACCTTACGGCCGTTCCGCACATGTCTTGTTAAACAGTTTACAGCTTCAGGGGAGAGAAGGGATCCAGAAATCGCCTGGATTCTCAGTGAAGTCTTCCCAGAGAAGCAGGTGCAAAATAGGTGGACTGGAAGAAACAAAACAATTAACCTCGTGGGTAGATATGAAACGGAGCAGAGGTGCACAGATATTTAGACCCCGTTCTTCCTTGAAACGTCTAGAAAGTGAAACTGAAGCCAAATTACGGAGGGCCTTGAGTGTCAGTCTTAGGAGCTTGGCCGTATGGGGATGACAGCGGGTGCCACGGACGGCTCGGAAGAGGGCAAGGGCATAACCCAAGAGCCCTGGGAGGTGTAGGAGAGGTCGCAGCGAGGGAGGTAGAAAGGCATGCGATTCTCCGAAGCAGTCACCGTAAGCCAGGTGTAAACTCATAACCGGTAGACGCGGAGTAAGGGCGACACAGATGGCAGGGAGGAGTACGAGGGACACTAGAAAGGAAAACGGTCAGGGCTTCACCAGGGATTGGGTGCATTCCTTTCTCCCTCTAACAGAGGTTATCAGTAACCGGGCTGGTCGCTGGGAATCAAGAGCAAGCAAAACAGGCGTGATCTCTTCTTCCTCACGGACCACGGGGTAAACTTACCTACCTGAAACTGGATGTGAAAGGCGACGACGGCCATAAGCGAGAGGTGCGTGGTGTCACGTGAGCTACGGTAGGGGGACGTGATGAGTTGAGTCGGTAAGGGGACGCTTTCTTGACCAAGTGACACCTGAGAAGAGATGAGAAGGGTGAGGCGGCATCAGTCAGCTGCAAACTAAACAGAGGGACACTTCCTGCAGAGGGGCAGCACGGGCGATGCGCCGTTGTAAGTATGCAGGCCTGAGAGGAGGCCACCGTGGGCAGGATGATTGAGAATGAAAGGAAGGAGCTGCAAGACGAGGCCGCAGAGATCACGCTCCACCCTGCCCAGGGGATGCCCTGCCCTGCGGACTAGCACACCCAGAGAGAGAGTACCAGTGCACAGCCAGATGAGAAGCCCGCTCGAGAACGCAAGCCAACGCTGCTTCTTTCGCCAAGAAAGTCTTGCCTGGTAAACTAAACAGCGTATCCATAGAGCGGACACGTGATTTACATTCTGAAGCAGGCGCCCCGCCTTACGGAACGGCGACGGTTCTCAGGGGGGCCGGGCAGGAGCCGCTCCGCGCGTCTGTGCCAGGGACCCACCCGCCTGCGGGACCTCCGGCCGCCTCGCAGGAAGCTACGACGCCCAGTCCCACGGCTACCTGTGCAGCGAGGTGTACTCCGCGGACGCGTGCCACACACACTTCAAGCGGGAGCGCGGCCTGAGTGGCAAGGCGAGAGGCCGGCCTGCCGCGCAGACCAAGAAGGCGCTCTTCGGCCTGGGCCTAGGTGCTTGCGCCGCCCCCCTGGGCCTGCCGGGGTCTGAGGGCCCTGCCCTGGACACCCTGCCCCCCTGCCCTTGGTTCAGTCACAGCAGAGGTGGCCACACCCACACCCTCTGTGACCTCGGCGTTCCACCCTCCTGCAGCCCCGCCCGCCCCCCTCCGCCGGTTGCCCTGGGCTACGGAAGCTGCATCCTGGGGCCAGGGGGTTCCCAGGAGGCCAAGGGAAGACACGATGGCCTTCAATGAGTCGCAGAGGCCTTACGTGGCCTTGTGTGGTTGGGCTCACCTCTGACGTTTCAGTGAACTCTGCGAGAAGACAGGGACCTACCTGCAGCCTCACAGTTGGGCTCCACGGTAAGGTGTGCGGGACAGACCTCAAACTGACCCACGGCATGGAGCAACACCCGCCATCGAGAGGTCTACAAGAGAGCCGCTGCAGCTAGCCCACAGGTCCGAGAAAACTAGGTTCTTCTTTACGTGAGTGAGTTTTGGGGAGATTTGTTGCAAAGCATTACCACAGCAAGAGCCGACTAATACAACGTTCTCCAAATCACTGCCATGTCCACGGCTGCCACCGAGCCTACGTGTAAGGCACCTGTGTCCTCGAACTTTGAGAACTCCTGAATTCTCGGTGCCTCTCCAACACAATGTACGTGGCTAAGGTGTCCCCAGATAACTTCACTAACGTACCACCGAGACCGCCCTAAGCTTTTATTGAACGCAATGCAACGCTCTTTCTATTCGTTTTCCGTTTCGACGTCGGTAAAATGCTTTCCGTCAATCTAAAAGGACGGAAAATTGGCACAAAACACTCTGCGGATAGTTGTTTTTCACAAAGGAAAATCACAAACGAAACAGGCATTTCACCGGGTGTAGAGCACTAACGCCCCCTAGTGCCTCTAAATGCCAAGTGAACAGAGGCGCTTAATTAAATATCGAATCCCAGCTCTCTCCGCTTGAGAGGGAGAGCAAGCCATTCTCAAGTGGAGGAGGGATGTTTTCAGCAGCTATCTGCAACATTCTGTGGACCTGGCCACTGTGTAGCTACAAAGAAACCTTTTGTCTGAGGAAACTAACTAAAGAAACTTGAAAGTGGAGAAAGAGAGAAAGAATGAGACAATACCCTCTTCTTGGTGACTCATTCACTTATTCGTTCACTTACCAAAGCAAATATCCACTACGTGTAGAGAGTACTGTGCTGAAAACCGCACAGAACACGGAGACGTACCCCCATTCGCAGGGAGGTTAGATACCAGAGAGGGAGACAAGATGTAGATTACCTTACGGCCGTTCCGCACATGTCTTGTTAAACAGTTTACAGCTTCAGGGGAGAGAAGGGATCCAGAAATCGCCTGGATTCTCAGTGAAGTCTTCCCAGAGAAGCAGGTGCAAAATAGGTGGACTGGAAGAAACAAAACAATTAACCTCGTGGGTAGATATGAAACGGAGCAGAGGTGCACAGATATTTAGACCCCGTTCTTCCTTGAAACGTCTAGAAAGTGAAACTGAAGCCAAATTACGGAGGGCCTTGAGTGTCAGTCTTAGGAGCTTGGCCGTATGGGGATGACAGCGGGTGCCACGGACGGCTCGGAAGAGGGCAAGGGCATAACCCAAGAGCCCTGGGAGGTGTAGGAGAGGTCGCAGCGAGGGAGGTAGAAAGGCATGCGATTCTCCGAAGCAGTCACCGTAAGCCAGGTGTAAACTCATAACCGGTAGACGCGGAGTAAGGGCGACACAGATGGCAGGGAGGAGTACGAGGGACACTAGAAAGGAAAACGGTCAGGGCTTCACCAGGGATTGGGTGCATTCCTTTCTCCCTCTAACAGAGGTTATCAGTAACCGGGCTGGTCGCTGGGAATCAAGAGCAAGCAAAACAGGCGTGATCTCTTCTTCCTCACGGACCACGGGGTAAACTTACCTACCTGAAACTGGATGTGAAAGGCGACGACGGCCATAAGCGAGAGGTGCGTGGTGTCACGTGAGCTACGGTAGGGGGACGTGATGAGTTGAGTCGGTAAGGGGACGCTTTCTTGACCAAGTGACACCTGAGAAGAGATGAGAAGGGTGAGGCGGCATCAGTCAGCTGCAAACTAAACAGAGGGACACTTCCTGCAGAGGGGCAGCACGGGCGATGCGCCGTTGTAAGTATGCAGGCCTGAGAGGAGGCCACCGTGGGCAGGATGATTGAGAATGAAAGGAAGGAGCTGCAAGACGAGGCCGCAGAGATCACGCTCCACCCTGCCCAGGGGATGCCCTGCCCTGCGGACTAGCACACCCAGAGAGAGAGTACCAGTGCACAGCCAGATGAGAAGCCCGCTCGAGAACGCAAGCCAACGCTGCTTCTTTCGCCAAGAAAGTCTTGCCTGGTAAACTAAACAGCGTATCCATAGAGCGGACACGTGATTTACATTCTGAAGCAGGCGCCCCGCCTTACGGAACGGCGACGGTTCTCAGGGGGGCCGGGCAGGAGCCGCTCCGCGCGTCTGTGCCAGGGACCCACCCGCCTGCGGGACCTCCGGCCGCCTCGCAGGAAGCTACGACGCCCAGTCCCACGGCTACCTGTGCAGCGAGGTGTACTCCGCGGACGCGTGCCACACACACTTCAAGCGGGAGCGCGGCCTGAGTGGCAAGGCGAGAGGCCGGCCTGCCGCGCAGACCAAGAAGGCGCTCTTCGGCCTGGGCCTAGGTGCTTGCGCCGCCCCCCTGGGCCTGCCGGGCTCTGAGGGCCCTGCCCTGGACACCCTGCCCCCCTGCCCTTGGTTCAGTCACAGCAGAGGTGGCCACACCCACACCCTCTGTGACCTCGGCGTTCCACCCTCCTGCAGCCCCGCCCGCCCCCCTCCGCCGGTTGCCCTGGGCTACGGAAGCTGCATCCTGGGGCCAGGGGGTTCCCAGGAGGCCAAGGGAAGACACGATGGCCTTCAATGAGTCGCAGAGGCCTTACGTGGCCTTGTGTGGTTGGGCTCACCTCTGACGTTTCAGTGAACTCTGCGAGAAGACAGGGACCTACCTGCAGCCTCACAGTTGGGCTCCACGGTAAGGTGTGCGGGACAGACCTCAAACTGACCCACGGCATGGAGCAACACCCGCCATCGAGAGGTCTACAAGAGAGCCGCTGCAGCTAGCCCACAGGTCCGAGAAAACTAGGTTCTTCTTTACGTGAGTGAGTTTTGGGGAGATTTGTTGCAAAGCATTACCACAGCAAGAGCCGACTAATACAACGTTCTCCAAATCACTGCCATGTCCACGGCTGCCACCGAGCCTACGTGTAAGGCACCTGTGTCCTCGAACTTTGAGAACTCCTGAATTCTCGGTGCCTCTCCAACACAATGTACGTGGCTAAGGTGTCCCCAGATAACTTCACTAACGTACCACCGAGACCGCCCTAAGCTTTTATTGAACGCAATGCAACGCTCTTTCTATTCGTTTTCCGTTTCGACGTCGGTAAAATGCTTTCCGTCAATCTAAAAGGACGGAAAATTGGCACAAAACACTCTGCGGATAGTTGTTTTTCACAAAGGAAAATCACAAACGAAACAGGCATTTCACCGGGTGTAGAGCACTAACGCCCCCTGGTGCCTCTAAATGCCAAGTGAACAGAGGCGCTTAATTAAATATCGAATCCCAGCTCTCTCCGCTTGAGAGGGAGAGCAAGCCATTCTCAAGTGGAGGAGGGATGTTTTCAGCAGCTATCTGCAACATTCTGTGGACCTGGCCACTGTGTAGCTACAAAGAAACCTTTTGTCTGAGGAAACTAACTAAAGAAACTTGAAAGTGGAGAAAGAGAGAAAGAATGAGACAATACCCTCTTCTTGGTGACTCATTCACTTATTCGTTCACTTACCAAAGCAAATATCCACTACGTGTAGAGAGTACTGTGCTGAAAACCGCACAGAACACGGAGACGTACCCCCATTCGCAGGGAGGTTAGATACCAGAGAGGGAGACAAGATGTAGATTACCTTACGGCCGTTCCGCACATGTCTTGTTAAACAGTTTACAGCTTCAGGGGAGAGAAGGGATCCAGAAATCGCCTGGATTCTCAGTGAAGTCTTCCCAGAGAAGCAGGTGCAAAATAGGTGGACTGGAAGAAACAGAACAATTAACCTCGTGGGTAGATATGAAACGGAGCAGAGGTGCACAGATATTTAGACCCCGTTCTTCCTTGAAACGTCTAGAAAGTGAAACTGAAGCCAAATTACGGAGGGCCTTGAGTGTCAGTCTTAGGAGCTTGGCCGTATGGGGATGACAGCGGGTGCCACGGACGGCTCGGAAGAGGGCAAGGGCATAACCCAAGAGCCCTGGGAGGTGTAGGGGAGGTCGCAGCGAGGGAGGTAGAAAGGCATGCGATTCTCCGAAGCAGTCACCGTAAGCCAGGTGTAAACTCATAAACGGTAGACGCGGAGTAAGGGCGACACAGATGGCAGGGAGGAGTACGAGGGACACTAGAAAGGAAAACGGTCAGGGCTTCACCAGGGATTGGGTGCATTCCTTTCTCCCTCTAACAGAGGTTATCAGTAACCGGGCTGGTCGCTGGGAATCAAGAGCAAGCAAAACAGGCGTGATCTCTTCTTCCTCACGGACCACGGGGTAAACTTACCTACCTGAAACTGGATGTGAAAGGCGACGACGGCCATAAGCGAGAGGTGCGTGGTGTCACGTGAGCTACGGTAGGAGGACGTGATGAGTTGAGTCGGTAAGGGGACGCTTTCTTGACCAAGTGACACCTGAGAAGAGATGAGAAGGGTGAGGCGGCATCAGTCAGCTGCAAACTAAACAGAGGGACACTTCCTGCAGAGGGGCAGCACGGGCAATGCGCTGTTGTAAGTATGCAGGCCTGAGAGGAGGCCACTGTGGGCAGGATGACTGAGAATGAAAGGAAGGAGCTGCAAGACGAGGCCGCAGAGATCACGCTCCACCCTGCCCAGGGGATGCCCTGCCCTGCGGACTAGCACACCCAGAGAGAGAGTACCAGTGCACAGCCAGATGAGAAGCCCGCTCGAGAACGCAAGCCAACGCTGCTTCTTTCGCCAAGAAAGTCTTGCCTGGTAAACTAAACAGCGTATCCATAGAGCGGACACGTGATTTACATTCTGAAGCAGGCGCCCCGCCTTACGGAACGGCGACGGTTCTCAGGGGGGCCGGGCAGGAGCCGCTCCGCGCGTCTGTGCCAGGGACCCACCCGCCTGCGGGACCTCCGGCCGCCTCGCAGGAAGCTACGACGCCCAGTCCCACGGCTACCTGTGCAGCGAGGTGTACTCCGCGGACGCGTGCCACACACACTTCAAGCGGGAGCGCGGCCTGAGTGGCAAGGCGAGAGGCCGGCCTGCCGCGCAGACCAAGAAGGCGCTCTTCGGCCTGGGCCTAGGTGCTTGCGCCGCCCCCCTGGGCCTGCCGGGCTCTGAGGGCCCTGCCCTGGACACCCTGCCCCCCTGCCCTTGGTTCAGTCACAGCAGAGGTGGCCACACCCACACCCTCTGTGACCTCGGCGTTCCACCCTCCTGCAGCCCCGCCCGCCCCCCTCCGCTGGTTGCCCTGGGCTACGGAAGCTGCATCCTGGGGCCAGGGGGTTCCCAGGAGGCCAAGGGAAGACACGATGGCCTTCAATGAGTCGCAGAGGCCTTACGTGGCCTTGTGTGGTTGGGCTCACCTCTGACGTTTCAGTGAACTCTGCGACAAGACAGGGACCTACCTGCAGCCTCACAGTTGGGCTCCACAGTAAGGTGTGCGGGACAGACCTCAAACTGACCCACGGCATGGAGCAACACCCGCCATCGAGAGGTCTACAAGAGAGCCGCTGCAGCTAGCCCACAGGTCCGAGAAAACTAGATTCTTCTTTACGTGAGTTTTGGGGAGATTTGTTGCAAAGCATTACCACAGCAAGAGCCGACTAATACAACGTTCTCCAAATCACTGCCATGTCCACGGCTGCCACCGAGCCTACGTGTAAGGCACCTGTGTCCTCGAACTTTGAGAACTCCTGAATTCTCGGTGCCTCTCCAACACAATGTACGTGGCTAAGGTGTCCCCAGATAACTTCACTAACGTACCACCGAGACCGCCCTAAGCTTTTATTGAACGCAATGCAACGCTCTTTCTATTCGTTTTCCGTTTCGACGTCGGTAAAATGCTTTCCGTCAATCTAAAAGGACGGAAAATCGGCACAAAACACTCTGCGGATAGTTGTTTTTCACAAAGGAAAATCACAAACGAAACAGGCATTTCACCGGGTGTAGAGCACTAACGCCCCCTGGTGCCTCTAAATGCCAAGTGAACAGAGGCGCTTAATTAAATATCGAATCCCAGCTCTCTCCGCTTGAGAGGGAGAGCAAGCCATTCTCAAGTGGAGGAGGGATGTTTTCAGCAGCTATCTGCAACATTCTGTGGACCTGGCCACTGTGTAGCTACAAAGAAACCTTTTGTCTGAGGAAACTAACTAAAGAAACTTGAAAGTGGAGAAAGAGAGAAAGAATGAGACAATACCCTCTTCTTGGTGACTCATTCACTTATTCGTTCACTTACCAAAGCAAATATCCACTACGTGTAGAGAGTACTGTGCTGAAAACCGCACAGAACACAGAGACGTACCCCCATTCGCAGGGAGGTTAGATACCAGAGAGGGAGACAAGATGTAGATTACCTTACGGCCGTTCCGCACATGTCTTGTTAAACAGTTTACAGCTTCAGGGGAGAGAAGGGATCCAGAAATCGCCTGGATTCTCAGTGAAGTCTTCCCAGAGAAGCAGGTGCAAAATAGGTGGACTGGAAGAAACAAAACAATTAACCTCGTGGGTAGATATGAAACGGAGCAGAGGTGCACAGATATTTAGACCCCGTTCTTCCTTGAAACGTCTAGAAAGTGAAACTGAAGCCAAATTACGGAGGGCCTTGAGTGTCAGTCTTAGGAGCTTGGCCGTATGGGGATGACAGCGGGTGCCACGGACGGCTCGGAAGAGGGCAAGGGCATAACCCAAGAGCCCTGGGAGGTGTAGGAGAGGTCGCAGCGAGGGAGGTAGAAAGGCATGCGATTCTCCGAAGCAGTCACCGTAAGCCAGGTGTAAACTCATAAACGGTAGACGCGGAGTAAGGGCGACACAGATGGCAGGGAGGAGTACGAGGGACACTAGAAAGGAAAACGGTCAGGGCTTCACCAGGGATTGGGTGCATTCCTTTCTCCCTCTAACAGAGGTTATCAGTAACCGGGCTGGTCGCTGGGAATCAAGAGCAAGCAAAACAGGCGTGATCTCTTCTTCCTCACGGACCACGGGGTAAACTTACCTACCTGAAACTGGATGTGAAAGGCGACGACGGCCATAAGCGAGAGGTGCGTGGTGTCACGTGAGCTACGGTAGGGGGACGTGATGAGTTGAGTCGGTAAGGGGACGCTTTCTTGACCAAGTGACACCTGAGAAGAGATGAGAAGGGTGAGGCGGCATCAGTCAGCTGCAAACTAAACAGAGGGACACTTCCTGCAGAGGGGCAGCACGGGCGATGCGCCGTTGTAAGTATGCAGGCCTGAGAGGAGGCCACCGTGGGCAGGATGATTGAGAATGAAAGGAAGGAGCTGCAAGACGAGGCCGCAGAGATCACGCTCCACCCTGCCCAGGGGATGCCCTGCCCTGCGGACTAGCACACCCAGAGAGAGAGTACCAGTGCACAGCCAGATGAGAAGCCCGCTCGAGAACGCAAGCCAACGCTGCTTCTTTCGCCAAGAAAGTCTTGCCTGGTAAACTAAACAGCGTATCCATAGAGCGGACACGTGATTTACATTCTGAAGCAGGCGCCCCGCCTTACGGAACGGCGACGGTTCTCAGGGGGGCCGGGCAGGAGCCGCTCCGCGCGTCTGTGCCAGGGACCCACCCGCCTGCGGGACCTCCGGCCGCCTCGCAGGAAGCTACGACGCCCAGTCCCACGGCTACCTGTGCAGCGAGGTGTACTCCGCGGACGCGTGCCACACACACTTCAAGCGGGAGCGCGGCCTGAGTGGCAAGGCGAGAGGCCGGCCTGCCGCGCAGACCAAGAAGGCGCTCTTCGGCCTGGGCCTAGGTGCTTGCGCCGCCCCCCTGGGCCTGCCGGGCTCTGAGGGCCCTGCCCTGGACACCCTGCCCCCCTGCCCTTGGTTCAGTCACAGCAGAGGTGGCCACACCCACACCCTCTATGACCTCGGCGTTCCACCCTCCTGCAGCCCCGCCCGCCCCCCCTCCGCCGGTTGCCCTGGGCTACGGAAGCTGCATCCTGGGGCCAGGGGGTTCCCAGGAGGCCAAGGGAAGACACGATGGCCTTCAATGAGTCGCAGAGGCCTTACGTGGCCTTGTGTGGTTGGGCTCACCTCTGACGTTTCAGTGAACTCTGCGAGAAGACAGGGACCTACCTGCAGCCTCACAGTTGGGCTCCACGGTAAGGTGTGCGGGACAGACCTCAAACTGACCCACGGCATGGAGCAACACCCGCCATCGAGAGGTCTACAAGAGAGCCGCTGCAGCTAGCCCACAGGTCCGAGAAAACTAGGTTCTTCTTTACGTGAGTGAGTTTTGGGGAGATTTGTTGCAAAGCATTACCACAGCAAGAGCCGACTAATACAACGTTCTCCAAATCACTGCCATGTCCACGGCTGCCACCGAGCCTACGTGTAAGGCACCTGTGTCCTCGAACTTTGAGAACTCCTGAATTCTCGGTGCCTCTCCAACACAATGTACGTGGCTAAGGTGTCCCCAGATAACTTCACTAACGTACCACCGAGACCGCCCTAAGCTTTTATTGAACGCAATGCAACGCTCTTTCTATTCGTTTTCCGTTTCGACGTCGGTAAAATGCTTTCCGTCAATCTAAAAGGACGGAAAATTGGCACAAAACACTCTGCGGATAGTTGTTTTTCACAAAGGAAAATCACAAACGAAACAGGCATTTCACCGGGTGTAGAGCACTAACGCCCCCTAGTGCCTCTAAATGCCAAGTGAACAGAGGCGCTTAATTAAATATCGAATCCCAGCTCTCTCCGCTTGAGAGGGAGAGCAAGCCATTCTCAAGTGGAGGAGGGATGTTTTCAGCAGCTATCTGCAACATTCTGTGGACCTGGCCACTGTGTAGCTACAAAGAAACCTTTTGTCTGAGGAAACTAACTAAAGAAACTTGAAAGTGGAGAAAGAGAGAAAGAATGAGACAATACCCTCTTCTTGGTGACTCATTCACTTATTCGTTCACTTACCAAAGCAAATATCCACTACGTGTAGAGAGTACTGTGCTGAAAACCGCACAGAACACGGAGACGTACCCCCATTCGCAGGGAGGTTAGATACCAGAGAGGGAGACAAGATGTAGATTACCTTACGGCCGTTCCGCACATGTCTTGTTAAACAGTTTACAGCTTCAGGGGAGAGAAGGGATCCAGAAATCGCCTGGATTCTCAGTGAAGTCTTCCCAGAGAAGCAGGTGCAAAATAGGTGGACTGGAAGAAACAGAACAATTAACCTCGTGGGTAGATATGAAACGGAGCAGAGGTGCACAGATATTTAGACCCCGTTCTTCCTTGAAACGTCTAGAAAGTGAAACTGAAGCCAAATTACGGAGGGCCTTGAGTGTCAGTCTTAGGAGCTTGGCCGTATGGGGATGACAGCGGGTGCCACGGACGGCTCGGAAGAGGGCAAGGGCATAACCCAAGAGCCCTGGGAGGTGTAGGGGAGGTCGCAGCGAGGGAGGTAGAAAGGCATGCGATTCTCCGAAGCAGTCACCGTAAGCCAGGTGTAAACTCATAAACGGTAGACGCGGAGTAAGGGCGACACAGATGGCAGGGAGGAGTACGAGGGACACTAGAAAGGAAAACGGTCAGGGCTTCACCAGGGATTGGGTGCATTCCTTTCTCCCTCTAACAGAGGTTATCAGTAACCGGGCTGGTCGCTGGGAATCAAGAGCAAGCAAAACAGGCGTGATCTCTTCTTCCTCACGGACCACGGGGTAAACTTACCTACCTGAAACTGGATGTGAAAGGCGACGACGGCCATAAGCGAGAGGTGCGTGGTGTCACGTGAGCTACGGTAGGAGGACGTGATGAGTTGAGTCGGTAAGGGGACGCTTTCTTGACCAAGTGACACCTGAGAAGAGATGAGAAGGGTGAGGCGGCATCAGTCAGCTGCAAACTAAACAGAGGGACACTTCCTGCAGAGGGGCAGCACGGGCAATGCGCTGTTGTAAGTATGCAGGCCTGAGAGGAGGCCACTGTGGGCAGGATGACTGAGAATGAAAGGAAGGAGCTGCAAGACGAGGCCGCAGAGATCACGCTCCACCCTGCCCAGGGGATGCCCTGCCCTGCGGACTAGCACACCCAGAGAGAGAGTACCAGTGCACAGCCAGATGAGAAGCCCGCTCGAGAACGCAAGCCAACGCTGCTTCTTTCGCCAAGAAAGTCTTGCCTGGTAAACTAAACAGCGTATCCATAGAGCGGACACGTGATTTACATTCTGAAGCAGGCGCCCCGCCTTACGGAACGGCGACGGTTCTCAGGGGGGCCGGGCAGGAGCCGCTCCGCGCGTCTGTGCCAGGGACCCACCCGCCTGCGGGACCTCCGGCCGCCTCGCAGGAAGCTACGACGCCCAGTCCCACGGCTACCTGTGCAGCGAGGTGTACTCCGCGGACGCGTGCCACACACACTTCAAGCGGGAGCGCGGCCTGAGTGGCAAGGCGAGAGGCCGGCCTGCCGCGCAGACCAAGAAGGCGCTCTTCGGCCTGGGCCTAGGTGCTTGCGCCGCCCCCCTGGGCCTGCCGGGCTCTGAGGGCCCTGCCCTGGACACCCTGCCCCCCTGCCCTTGGTTCAGTCACAGCAGAGGTGGCCACACCCACACCCTCTGTGACCTCGGCGTTCCACCCTCCTGCAGCCCCGCCCGCCCCCCTCCGCCGGTTGCCCTGGGCTACGGAAGCTGCATCCTGGGGCCAGGGGGTTCCCAGGAGGCCAAGGGAAGACACGATGGCCTTCAATGAGTCGCAGAGGCCTTACGTGGCCTTGTGTGGTTGGGCTCACCTCTGACGTTTCAGTGAACTCTGCGACAAGACAGGGACCTACCTGCAGCCTCACAGTTGGGCTCCACAGTAAGGTGTGCGGGACAGACCTCAAACTGACCCACGGCATGGAGCAACACCCGCCATCGAGAGGTCTACAAGAGAGCCGCTGCAGCTAGCCCACAGGTCCGAGAAAACTAGATTCTTCTTTACGTGAGTTTTGGGGAGATTTGTTGCAAAGCATTACCACAGCAAGAGCCGACTAATACAACGTTCTCCAAATCACTGCCATGTCCACGGCTGCCACCGAGCCTACGTGTAAGGCACCTGTGTCCTCGAACTTTGAGAACTCCTGAATTCTCGGTGCCTCTCCAACACAATGTACGTGGCTAAGGTGTCCCCAGATAACTTCACTAACGTACCACCGAGACCGCCCTAAGCTTTTATTGAACGCAATGCAACGCTCTTTCTATTCGTTTTCCGTTTCGACGTCGGTAAAATGCTTGTCAATCTAAAAGGACGGAAAATTGGCACAAAACACTCTGCGGATAGTTGTTTTTCACAAAGGAAAATCACAAACGAAACAGGCATTTCACCGGGTGTAGAGCACTAACGCCCCCTAGTGCCTCTAAATGCCAAGTGCACAGAGGCGCTTAATTAAATATCGAATCCCAGCTCTCTCCGCTTGAGAGGGAGAGCAAGCCATTCTCAAGTGGAGGAGGGATGTTTTCAGCAGCTATCTGCAACATTCTGTGGACCTGGCCACTGTGTAGCTACAAAGAAACCTTTTGTCTGAGGAAACTAACTAAAGAAACTTGAAAGTGGAGAAAGAGAGAAAGAATGAGACAATACCCTCTTCTTGGTGACTCATTCACTTATTCGTTCACTTACCAAAGCAAATATCCACTACGTGTAGAGAGTACTGTGCTGAAAACCGCACAGAACACGGAGACGTACCCCCATTCGCAGGGAGGTTAGATACCAGAGAGGGAGACAAGATGTAGATTACCTTACGGCCGTTCCGCACATGTCTTGTTAAACAGTTTACAGCTTCAGGGGAGAGAAGGGATCCAGAAATCGCCTGGATTCTCAGTGAAGTCTTCCCAGAGAAGCAGGTGCAAAATAGGTGGACTGGAAGAAACAAAACAATTAACCTCGTGGGTAGATATGAAACGGAGCAGAGGTGCACAGATATTTAGACCCCGTTCTTCCTTGAAACGTCTAGAAAGTGAAACTGAAGCCAAATTACGGAGGGCCTTGAGTGTCAGTCTTAGGAGCTTGGCCGTATGGGGATGACAGCGGGTGCCACGGACGGCTCGGAAGAGGGCAAGGGCATAACCCAAGAGCCCTGGGAGGTGTAGGGGAGGTCGCAGCGAGGGAGGTAGAAAGGCATGCGATTCTCCGAAGCAGTCACCGTAAGCCAGGTGTAAACTCATAAACGGTAGACGCGGAGTAAGGGCGACACAGATGGCAGGGAGGAGTACGAGGGACACTAGAAAGGAAAACGGTCAGGGCTTCACCAGGGATTGGGTGCATTCCTTTCTCCCTCTAACAGAGGTTATCAGTAACCGGGCTGGTCGCTGGGAATCAAGAGCAAGCAAAACAGGCGTGATCTCTTCTTCCTCACGGACCACGGGGTAAACTTACCTACCTGAAACTGGATGTGAAAGGCGACGACGGCCATAAGCGAGAGGTGCGTGGTGTCACGTGAGCTACGGTAGGGGGACGTGATGAGTTGAGTCGGTAAGGGGACGCTTTCTTGACCAAGTGACACCTGAGAAGAGATGAGAAGGGTGAGGCGGCATCAGTCAGCTGCAAACTAAACAGAGGGACACTTCCTGCAGAGGGGCAGCACGGGCGATGCGCCGTTGTAAGTATGCAGGCCTGAGAGGAGGCCACCGTGGGCAGGATGATTGAGAATGAAAGGAAGGAGCTGCAAGACGAGGCCGCAGAGATCACGCTCCACCCTGCCCAGGGGATGCCCTGCCCTGCGGACTAGCACACCCAGAGAGAGAGTACCAGTGCACAGCCAGATGAGAAGCCCGCTCGAGAATGCAAGCCAACGCTGCTTCTTTCGCCAAGAAAGTCTTGCCTGGTAAACTAAACAGCGTATCCATAGAGCGGACACGTGATTTACATTCTGAAGCAGGCGCCCCGCCTTACGGAACGGCGACGGTTCTCAGGGGGGCCGGGCAGGAGCCGCTCCGCGCGTCTGTGCCAGGGACCCACCCGCCTGCGGGACCTCCGGCCGCCTCGCAGGAAGCTACGACGCCCAGTCCCACGGCTACCTGTGCAGCGAGGTGTACTCGGCGGACGCGTGCCACACACACTTCAAGCGGGAGCGCGGCCTGAGTGGCAAGGCGAGAGGCCGGCCTGCCGCGCAGACCAAGAAGGCGCTCTTCGGCCTGGGCCTAGGTGCTTGCGCCGCCCCCCTGGGCCTGCCGGGCTCTGAGGGCCCTGCCCTGGACACCCTGCCCCCCTGCCCTTGGTTCAGTCACAGCAGAGGTGGCCACACCCACACCCTCTGTGACCTCGGCGTTCCACCCTCCTGCAGCCCCGCCCGCCCCCCTCCGCCGGTTGCCCTGGGCTACGGAAGCTGCATCCTGGGGCCAGGGGGTTCCCAGGAGGCCAAGGGAAGACACGATGGCCTTCAATGAGTCGCAGAGGCCTTACGTGGCCTTGTGTGGTTGGGCTCACCTCTGACGTTTCAGTGAACTCTGCGAGAAGACAGGGACCTACCTGCAGCCTCACAGTTGGGCTCCATGGTAAGGTGTGCGGGACAGACCTCAAACTGACCCACGGCATGGAGCAACACACGCCATCGAGAGGTCTACAAGAGAGCCGCTGCAGCTAGCCCACAGGTCCGAGAAAACTAGGTTCTTCTTTACGTAAGTGAGTTTTGGGGAGATTTGTTGCAAAGCATTACCACAGCAAGAGCCGACTAATACAACGTTCTCCAAATCACTGCCATGTCCACGGCTGCCACCGAGCCTACGTGTAAGGCACCTGTGTCCTCGAACTTTGAGAACTCCTGAATTCTCGGTGCCTCTCCAACACAATGTACGTGGCTAAGGTGTCCCCAGATAACTTCACTAACGTACCACCGAGACCGCCCTAAGCTTTTATTGAACGCAATGCAACGCTCTTTCTATTCGTTTTCCGTTTCGACGTCGGTAAAATGCTTTCCGTCAATCTAAAAGGACGGAAAATTGGCACAAAACACTCTGCGGATAGTTGTTTTTCACAAAGGAAAATCACAAACGAAACAGGCATTTCACTGGGTGTAGAGCACTAACGCCCCCTAGTGCCTCTAAATGCCAAGTGAACAGAGGCGCTTAATTAAATATCGAATCCCAGCTCTCTCCGCTTGAGAGGGAGAGCAAGCCATTCTCAAGTGGAGGAGGGATGTTTTCAGCAGCTATCTGCAACATTCTGTGGACCTGGCCACTGTGTAGCTACAAAGAAACCTTTTGTCTGAGGAAACTAACTAAAGAAACTTGAAAGTGGAAAAAGAGAGAAAGAATGAGACAATACCCTCTTCTTGGTGACTCATTCACTTACTCGTTCACTTACCAAAGCAAATATCCACTACGTGTAGAGAGTACTGTGCTGAAAACCGCACAGAACACGGAGACGTACCCCCATTCGCAGGGAGGTTAGATACCAGAGAGGGAGACAAGACGTAGATTACCTTACGGCCGTTCCGCACATGTCTTGTTAAACAGTTTACAGCTTCAGGGGAGAGAAGGGATCCAGAAATCGCCTGGATTCTCAGTGAAGTCTTCCCAGAGAAGCAGGTGCAAAATAGGTGGACTGGAAGAAACAAAACAATTAACCTCGTGGGTAGATATGAAACGGAGCAGAGGTGCACAGATATTTAGACCCCGTTCTTCCTTGAAACGTCTAGAAAGTGAAACTGAAGCCAAATTACGGAGGGCCTTGAGTGTCAGTCTTAGGAGCTTGGCCGTATGGGGATGACAGCGGGTGCCACGGACGGCTCGGAAGAGGGCAAGGGCATAACCCAAGAGCCCTGGGAGGTGTAGGAGAGGTCGCAGCGAGGGAGGTAGAAAGGCATGCGATTCTCCGAAGCAGTCACCGTAAGCCAGGTGTAAACTCATAAACGGTAGACGCGGAGTAAGGGCGACACAGATGGCAGGGAGGAGTACGAGGGACACTAGAAAGGAAAACGGTCAGGGCTTCACCAGGGATTGGGTGCATTCCTTTCTCCCTCTAACAGAGGTTATCAGTAACCGGGCTGGTCGCTGGGAATCAAGAGCAAGCAAAACAGGCGTGATCTCTTCTTCCTCACGGACCACGGGGTAAACTTACCTACCTGAAACTGGATGTGAAAGGCGACGACGGCCATAAGCGAGAGGTGCGTGGTGTCACGTGAGCTACGGTAGGGGGACGTGATGAGTTGAGTCGGTAAGGGGACGCTTTCTTGACCAAGTGACACCTGAGAAGAGATGAGAAGGGTGAGGCGGCATCAGTCAGCTGCAAACTAAACAGAGGGACACTTCCTGCAGAGGGGCAGCACGGGCAATGCGCCGTTGTAAGTATGCAGGCCTGAGAGGAGGCCACTGTGCGCAGGATGATTGAGAATGAAAGGAAGGAGCTGCAAGACGAGGCCACAGAGATCACGCTCCACCCTGCCCAGGGGATGCCCTGCCCTGCGGACTAGCACACCCAGAGAGAGAGTACCAGTGCACAGCCAGATGAGAAGCCCGCTCGAGAATGCAAGCCAACGCTGCTTCTTTCGCCAAGAAAGTCTTGCCTGGTAAACTAAACAGCGTATCCATAGAGCGGACACGTGATTTACATTCTGAAGCAGGCGCCCCGCCTTACGGAACGGCGACGGTTCTCAGGGGGGCCGGGCAGGAGCCGCTCCGCGCGTCTGTGCCAGGGACCCACCCGCCTGCGGGACCTCCGGCCGCCTCGCAGGAAGCTACGACGCCCAGTCCCACGGCTACCTGTGCAGCGAGGTGTACTCCGCGGACGCGTGCCACACACACTTCAAGCGGGAGCGCGGCCTGAGTGGCAAGGCGAGAGGCCGGCCTGCCGCGCAGACCAAGAAGGCGCTCTTCGGCCTGGGCCTAGGTGCTTGCGCCGCCCCCCTGGGCCTGCCGGGCTCTGAGGGCCCTGCCCTGGACACCCTGCCCCCCTGCCCTTGGTTCAGTCACAGCAGAGGTGGCCACACCCACACCCTCTGTGACCTCGGCGTTCCACCCTCCTGCAGCCCCGCCCGCCCCCCTCCGCCGGTTGCCCTGGGCTACGGAAGCTGCATCCTGGGGCCAGGGGGTTCCCAGGAGGCCAAGGGAAGACACGATGGCCTTCAATGAGTCGCAGAGGCCTTACGTGGCCTTGTGTGGTTGGGCTCACCTCTGACGTTTCAGTGAACTCTGCGACAAGACAGGGACCTACCTGCAGCCTCACAGTTGGGCTCCACGGTAAGGTGTGCGGGACAGACCTCAAACTGACCCACGGCATGGAGCAACACCCGCCATCGAGAGGTCTACAAGAGAGCCGCTGCAGCTAGCCCACAGGTCCGAGAAAACTAGGTTCTTCTTTACGTGAGTGAGTTTTGGGGAGATTTGTTGCAAAGCATTACCACAGCAAGAGCCGACTAATACAACGTTCTCCAAATCACTGCCATGTCCACGGCTGCCACCGAGCCTACGTGTAAGGCACCTGTGTCCTCGAACTTTGAGAACTCCTGAATTCTCGGTGCCTCTCCAACACAATGTACGTGGCTAAGGTGTCCCCAGATAACTTCACTAACGTACCACCGAGACCGCCCTAAGCTTTTATTGAACGCAATGCAACGCTCTTTCTATTCGTTTTCCGTTTCGACGTCGGTAAAATGCTTTCCGTCAATCTAAAAGGACGGAAAATTGGCACAAAACACTCTGCGGATAGTTGTTTTTCACAAAGGAAAATCACAAACGAAACAGGCATTTCACCGGGTGTAGAGCACTAACGCCCCCTAGTGCCTCTAAATGCCAAGTGAACAGAGGCGCTTAATTAAATATCGAATCCCAGCTCTCTCCGCTTGAGAGGGAGAGCAAGCCATTCTCAAGTGGAGGAGGGATGTTTTCAGCAGCTATCTGCAACATTCTGTGGACCTGGCCACTGTGTAGCTACAAAGAAACCTTTTGTCTGAGGAAACTAACTAAAGAAACTTGAAAGTGGAAAAAGAGAGAAAGAATGAGACAATACCCTCTTCTTGGTGACTCATTCACTTACTCGTTCACTTACCAAAGCAAATATCCACTACGTGTAGAGAGTACTGTGCTGAAAACCGCACAGAACACGGAGACGTACCCCCATTCGCAGGGAGGTTAGATACCAGAGAGGGAGACAAGACGTAGATTACCTTACGGCCGTTCCGCACATGTCTTGTTAAACAGTTTACAGCTTCAGGGGAGAGAAGGGATCCAGAAATCGCCTGGATTCTCAGTGAAGTCTTCCCAGAGAAGCAGGTGCAAAATAGGTGGACTGGAAGAAACAAAACAATTAACCTCGTGGGTAGATATGAAACGGAGCAGAGGTGCACAGATATTTAGACCCCGTTCTTCCTTGAAACGTCTAGAAAGTGAAACTGAAGCCAAATTACGGAGGGCCTTGAGTGTCAGTCTTAGGAGCTTGGCCGTATGGGGATGACAGCGGGTGCCACGGACGGCTCGGAAGAGGGCAAGGGCATAACCCAAGAGCCCTGGGAGGTGTAGGAGAGGTCGCAGCGAGGGAGGTAGAAAGGCATGCGATTCTCCGAAGCAGTCACCGTAAGCCAGGTGTAAACTCATAAACGGTAGACGCGGAGTAAGGGCGACACAGATGGCAGGGAGGAGTACGAGGGACACTAGAAAGGAAAATGGTCAGGGCTTCACCAGGGATTGGGTGCATTCCTTTCTCCCTCTAACAGAGGTTATCAGTAACCGGGCTGGTCGCTGGGAATCAAGAGCAAGCAAAACAGGCGTGATCTCTTCTTCCTCACGGACCACGGGGTAAACTTACCTACCTGAAACTGGATGTGAAAGGCGACGACGGCCATAAGCGAGAGGTGCGTGGTGTCACGTGAGCTACGGTAGGGGGACGTGATGAGTTGAGTCGGTAAGGGGACGCTTTCTTGACCAAGTGACACCTGAGAAGAGATGAGAAGGGTGAGGCGGCATCAGTCAGCTGCAAACTAAACAGAGGGACACTTCCTGCAGAGGGGCAGCACGGGCAATGCGCCGTTGTAAGTATGCAGGCCTGAGAGGAGGCCACTGTGCGCAGGATGATTGAGAATGAAAGGAAGGAGCTGCAAGACGAGGCCACAGAGATCACGCTCCACCCTGCCCAGGGGATGCCCTGCCCTGCGGACTAGCACACCCAGAGAGAGAGTACCAGTGCACAGCCAGATGAGAAGCCCGCTCGAGAACGCAAGCCAACGCTGCTTCTTTCGCCAAGAAAGTCTTGCCTGGTAAACTAAACAGCGTATCCATAGAGCGGACACGTGATTTACATTCTGAAGCAGGCGCCCCGCCTTACGGAACGGCGACGGTTCTCAGGGGGGCCGGGCAGGAGCCGCTCCGCGCGTCTGTGCCAGGGACCCACCCGCCTGCGGGACCTCCGGCCGCCTCGCAGGAAGCTACGACGCCCAGTCCCACGGCTACCTGTGCAGCGAGGTGTACTCCGCGGACGCGTGCCACACACACTTCAAGCGGGAGCGCGGCCTGAGTGGCAAGGCGAGAGGCCGGCCTGCCGCGCAGACCAAGAAGGCGCTCTTCGGCCTGGGCCTAGGTGCTTGCGCCGCCCCCCTGGGCCTGCCGGGCTCTGAGGGCCCTGCCCTGGACACCCTGCCCCCCTGCCCTTGGTTCAGTCACAGCAGAGGTGGCCACACCCACACCCTCTGTGACCTCGGCGTTCCACCCTCCTGCAGCCCCGCCCGCCCCCCTCCGCCGGTTGCCCTGGGCTACGGAAGCTGCATCCTGGGGCCAGGGGGTTCCCAGGAGGCCAAGGGAAGACACGATGGCCTTCAATGAGTCGCAGAGGCCTTACGTGGCCTTGTGTGGTTGGGCTCACCTCTGACGTTTCAGTGAACTCTGCGAGAAGACAGGGACCTACCTGCAGCCTCACAGTTGGGCTCCATGGTAAGGTGTGCGGGACAGACCTCAAACTGACCCACGGCATGGAGCAACACACGCCATCGAGAGGTCTACAAGAGAGCCGCTGCAGCTAGCCCACAGGTCCGAGAAAACTAGGTTCTTCTTTACGTGAGTGAGTTTTGGGGAGATTTGTTGCAAAGCATTACCACAGCAAGAGCCGACTAATACAACGTTCTCCAAATCACTGCCATGTCCACGGCTGCCACCGAGCCTACGTGTAAGGCACCTGTGTCCTCGAACTTTGAGAACTCCTGAATTCTCGGTGCCTCTCCAACACAATGTACGTGTCTAAGGTGTCCCCAGATAACTTCACTAACGTACCACCGAGACCGCCCTAAGCTTTTATTGAACGCAATGCAACGCTCTTTCTATTCGTTTTCCGTTTCGACGTCGGTAAAATGCTTTCCGTCAATCTAAAAGGACGGAAAATTGGCACAAAACACTCTGCGGATAGTTGTTTTTCACAAAGGAAAATCACAAACGAAACAGGCATTTCACCGGGTGTAGAGCACTAACGCCCCCTAGTGCCTCTAAATGCCAAGTGAACAGAGGCGCTTAATTAAATATCGAATCCCAGCTCTCTCCGCTTGAGAGGGAGAGCAAGCCATTCTCAAGTGGAGGAGGGATGTTTTCAGCAGCTATCTGCAACATTCTGTGGACCTGGCCACTGTGTAGCTACAAAGAAACCTTTTGTCTGAGGAAACTAACTAAAGAAACTTGAAAGTGGAGAAAGAGAGAAAGAATGAGACAATACCCTCTTCTTGGTGACTCATTCACTTATTCGTTCACTTACCAAAGCAAATATC
Source organism: Orcinus orca (assembly GCF_937001465.1). Classification (NCBI taxonomy): domain Eukaryota; kingdom Metazoa; phylum Chordata; class Mammalia; order Artiodactyla; family Delphinidae; genus Orcinus; species Orcinus orca. Next base: position 1,595,864 of record NC_064559.1, on the reverse strand, counting down.
CACTACGTGTAGAGAGTACTGTGCTGAAAACCGCACAGAACACGGAGACGTACCCCCATTCGCAGGGAGGTTAGATACCAGAGAGGGAGACAAGATGTAGATTACCTTACGGCCGTTCCGCACATGTCTTGTTAAACAGTTTACAGCTTCAGGGGAGAGAAGGGATCCAGAAATCGCCTGGATTCTCAGTGAAGTCTTCCCAGAGAAGCAGGTGCAAAATAGGTGGACTGGAAGAAACAAAACAATTAACCTCGTGGGTAGATATGAAACGGAGCAGAGGTGCACAGATATTTAGACCCCGTTCTTCCTTGAAACGTCTAGAAAGTGAAACTGAAGCCAAATTACGGAGGGCCTTGAGTGTCAGTCTTAGGAGCTTGGCCGTATGGGGATGACAGCGGGTGCCACGGACGGCTCGGAAGAGGGCAAGGGCATAACCCAAGAGCCCTGGGAGGTGTAGGGGAGGTCGCAGCGAGGGAGGTAGAAAGGCATGCGATTCTCCGAAGCAGTCACCGTAAGCCAGGTGTAAACTCATAAACGGTAGACGCGGAGTAAGGGCGACACAGATGGCAGGGAGGAGTACGAGGGACACTAGAAAGGAAAACGGTCAGGGCTTCACCAGGGATTGGGTGCATTCCTTTCTCCCTCTAACAGAGGTTATCAGTAACCGGGCTGGTCGCTGGGAATCAAGAGCAAGCAAAACAGGCGTGATCTCTTCTTCCTCACGGACCACGGGGTAAACTTACCTACCTGAAACTGGATGTGAAAGGCGACGACGGCCATGAGCGAGAGGTGCGTGGTGTCACGTGAGCTACGGTAGGGGGACGTGATGAGTTGAGTCGGTAAGGGGACGCTTTCTTGACCAAGTGACACCTGAGAAGAGATGAGAAGGGTGAGGCGGCATCAGTCAGCTGCAAACTAAACAGAGGGACACTTCCTGCAGAGGGGCAGCACGGGCGATGCGCCGTTGTAAGTATGCAGGCCTGAGAGGAGGCCACTGTGGGCAGGATGATTGAGAATGAAAGGAAGGAGCTGCAAGACGAGGCCGCAGAGATCACGCTCCACCCTGCCCAGGGGATGCCCTGCCCTGCGGACTAGCACACCCAGAGAGAGAGTACCAGTGCACAGCCAGATGAGAAGCCCGCTCGAGAACGCAAGCCAACGCTGCTTCTTTCGCCAAGAAAGTCTTGCCTGGTAAACTAAACAGCGTATCCATAGAGCGGACACGTGATTTACATTCTGAAGCAGGCGCCCCGCCTTACGGAACGGCGACGGTTCTCAGGGGGGCCGGGCAGGAGCCGCTCCGCGCGTCTGTGCCAGGGACCCACCCGCCTGCGGGACCTCCGGCCGCCTCGCAGGAAGCTACGACGCCCAGTCCCACGGCTACCTGTGCAGCGAGGTGTACTCCGCGGACGCGTGCCACACACACTTCAAGCGGGAGCGCGGCCTGAGTGGCAAGGCGAGAGGCCGGCCTGCCGCGCAGACCAAGAAGGCGCTCTTCGGCCTGGGCCTAGGTGCTTGCGCCGCCCCCCTGGGCCTGCCGGGCTCTGAGGGCCCTGCCCTGGACACCCTGCCCCCCTGCCCTTGGTTCAGTCACAGCAGAGGTGGCCACACCCACACCCTCTGTGACCTCGGCGTTCCACCCTCCTGCAGCCCCGCCCGCCCCCCTCCGCCGGTTGCCCTGGGCTACGGAAGCTGCATCCTGGGGCCAGGGGGTTCCCAGGAGGCCAAGGGAAGACACGATGGCCTTCAATGAGTCGCAGAGGCCTTACGTGGCCTTGTGTGGTTGGGCTCACCTCTGACGTTTCAGTGAACTCTGCGAGAAGACAGGGACCTACCTGCAGCCTCTCAGTTGGGCTCCACGGTAAGGTGTGCGGGACAGACCTCAAACTGACCCACGGCATGGAGCAACACCCGCCATCGAGAGGTCTACAAGAGAGCCGCTGCAGCTAGCCCACAGGTCCGAGAAAACTAGGTTCTTCTTTACGTAAGTGAGTTTTGGGGAGATTTGTTGCAAAGCATTACCACAGCAAGAGCCGACTAATACAACGTTCTCCAAATCACTGCCATGTCCACGGCTGCCACCGAGCCTACATGTAAGGCACCTGTGTCCTCGAACTTTGAGAACTCCTGAATTCTCGGTGCCTCTCCAACACAATGTACGTGGCTAAGGTGTCCCCAGATAACTTCACTAACGTACCACCGAGACCGCCCTAAGCTTTTATTGAACGCAATGCAACGCTCTTTCTATTCGTTTTCCGTTTCGACGTCGGTAAAATGCTTTCCGTCAATCTAAAAGGATGGAAAATTGGCACAAAACACTCTGCGGATAGTTGTTTTTCACAAAGGAAAATCACAAACGAAACAGGCATTTCACCGGGTGTAGAGCACTAACGCCCCCTAGTGCCTCTAAATGCCAAGTGAACAGAGGCGCTTAATTAAATATCGAATCCCAGCTCTCTCCGCTTGAGAGGGAGAGCAAGCCATTCTCAAGTGGAGGAGGGATGTTTTCAGCAGCTATCTGCAACATTCTGTGGACCTGGCCACTGTGTAGCTACAAAGAAACCTTTTGTCTGAGGAAACTAACTAAAGAAACTTGAAAGTGGAGAAAGAGAGAAAGAAGGAGACAATACCCTCTTCTTGGTGACTCATTCACTTATTCGTTCACTTACCAAAGCAAATATCCACTACGTGTAGCGAGTACTGTGCTGAAAACCGCACAGAACACGGAGACGTACCCCCATTCGCAGGGAGGTTAGATACCAGAGAGGGAGACAAGATGTAGATTACCTTACGGCCGTTCCGCACATGTCTTGTTAAACAGTTTACAGCTTCAGGGGAGAGAAGGGATCCAGAAATCGCCTGGATTCTCAGTGAAGTCTTCCCAGAGAAGCAGGTGCAAAATAGGTGGACTGGAAGAAACAAAACAATTAACCTCGTGGGTAGATATGAAACGGAGCAGAGGTGCACAGATATTTAGACCCCGTTCTTCCTTGAAACGTCTAGAAAGTGAAACTGAAGCCAAATTACGGAGGGCCTTGAGTGTCAGTCTTAGGAGCTTGGCCGTATGGGGATGACAGCGGGTGCCACGGACGGCTCGGAAGAGGGCAAGGGCATAACCCAAGAGCCCTGGGAGGTGTAGGAGAGGTCGCAGCGAGGGAGGTAGAAAGGCATGCGATTCTCCGAAGCAGTCACCGTAAGCCAGGTGTAAACTCATAAACGGTAGACGCGGAGTAAGGGCGACACAGATGGCAGGGAGGAGTACGAGGGACACTAGAAAGGAAAACGGTCAGGGCTTCACCAGGGATTGGGTGCATTCCTTTCTCCCTCTAACAGAGGTTATCAGTAACCGGGCTGGTCGCTGGGAATCAAGAGCAAGCAAAACAGGCGTGATCTCTTCTTCCTCACGGACCACGGGGTAAACTTACCTACCTGAAACTGGATGTGAAAGGCGACGACGGCCATAAGCGAGAGGTGCGTGGTGTCACGTGAGCTACGGTAGGGGGACGTGATGAGTTGAGTCGGTAAGGGGACGCTTTCTTGACCAAGTGACACCTGAGAAGAGATGAGAAGGGTGAGGCGGCATCAGTCAGCTGCAAACTAAACAGAGGGACACTTCCTGCAGAGGGGCAGCACGGGCGATGCGCCGTTGTAAGTATGCAGGCCTGAGAGGAGGCCACTGTGGGCAGGATGATTGAGAATGAAAGGAAGGAGCTGCAAGACGAGGCCGCAGAGATCACGCTCCACCCTGCCCAGGGGATGCCCTGCCCTGCGGACTAGCACACCCAGAGAGAGAGTACCAGTGCACAGCCAGATGAGAAGCCCGCTCGAGAACGCAAGCCAACGCTGCTTCTTTCGCCAAGAAAGTCTTGCCTGGTAAACTAAACAGCGTATCCATAGAGCGGACACGTGATTTACATTCTGGAGCAGGCGCCCCGCCTTACGGAACGGCGACGGTTCTCAGGGGGACCGGGCAGGAGCCGCTCCGCGCGTCTGTGCCAGGGACCCACCCGCCTGCGGGACCTCCGGCCGCCTCGCAGGAAGCTACGACGCCCAGTCCCACGGCTACCTGTGCAGCGAGGTGGACTCCGCGGACGCGTGCCACACACACTTCAAGCGGGAGCGCGGCCTGAGTGGCAAGGCGAGAGGCCGGCCTGCCGCGCAGACCAAGAAGGCGCTCTTCGGCCTGGGCCTAGGTGCTTGCGCCGCCCCCCTGGGCCTGCCGGGCTCTGAGGGCCCTGCCCTGGACACCCTGCCCCCCTGCCCTTGGTTCAGTCACAGCAGAGGTGGCCACACCCACACCCTCTGTGACCTCGGCGTTCCACCCTCCTGCAGCCCCGCCCGCCCCCCTCCGCCGGTTGCCCTGGGCTACGGAAGCTGCATCCTGGGGCCAGGGGGTTCCCAGGAGGCCAAGGGAAGACACGATGGCCTTCAATGAGTCGCAGAGGCCTTACGTGGCCTTGTGTGGTTGGGCTCACCTCTGACGTTTCAGTGAACTCTGCGACAAGACAGGGACCTACCTGCAGCCTCACAGTTGGGCTCCACGGTAAGGTGTGCGGGACAGACCTCAAACTGACCCACGGCATGGAGCAACACCCGCCATCGAGAGGTCTACAAGAGAGCCGCTGCAGCTAGCCCACAGGTCCGAGAAAACTAGGTTCTTCTTTACGTAAGTGAGTTTTGGGGAGATTTGTTGCAAAGCATTACCACAGCAAGAGCCGACTAATACAACGTTCTCCAAATCACTGCCATGTCCACGGCTGCCACCGAGCCTACGTGTAAGGCACCTGTGTCCTCGAACTTTGAGAACTCCTGAATTCTCGGTGCCTCTCCAACACAATGTACGTGGCTAAGGTGTCCCCAGATAACTTCACTAACGTACCACCGAGACCGCCCTAAGCTTTTATTGAACGCAATGCAACGCTCTTTCTATTCGTTTTCCGTTTCGACGTCGGTAAAATGCTTTCCGTCAATCTAAAAGGATGGAAAATTGGCACAAAACACTCTGCGGATAGTTGTTTTTCACAAAGGAAAATCACAAACGAAACAGGCATTTCACCGGGTGTAGAGCACTAACGCCCCCTGGTGCCTCTAAATGCCAAGTGAACAGAGGCGCTTAATTAAATATCGAATCCCAGCTCTCTCCGCTTGAGAGGGAGAGCAAGCCATTCTCAAGTGGAGGAGGGATGTTTTCAGCAGCTATCTGCAACATTCTGTGGACCTGGCCACTGTGTAGCTACAAAGAAACCTTTTGTCTGAGGAAACTAACTAAAGAAACTTGAAAGTGGAAAAAGAGAGAAAGAATGAGACAATACCCTCTTCTTGGTGACTCATTCACTTATTCGTTCACTTACCAAAGCAAATATCCACTACGTGTAGCGAGTACTGTGCTGAAAACCGCACAGAACACGGAGACATACCCCCATTCGCAGGGAGGTTAGATACCAGAGAGGGAGACAAGATGTAGATTACCTTACGGCCGTTCCGCACATGTCTTGTTAAACAGTTTACAGCTTCAGGGGAGAGAAGGGATCCAGAAATCGCCTGGATTCTCAGTGAAGTCTTCCCAGAGAAGCAGGTGCAAAATAGGTGGACTGGAAGAAACAAAACAATTAACCTCGTGGGTAGATATGAAATGGAGCAGAGGTGCACAGATATTTAGACCCCGTTCTTCCTTGAAACGTCTAGAAAGTGAAACTGAAACCAAATTACGGAGGGCCTTGAGTGTCAGTCTTAGGAGCTTGGCCGTATGGGGATGACAGCGGGTGCCACGGACGGCTCGGAAGAGGGCAAGGGCATAACCCAAGAGCCCTGGGAGGTGTAGGAGAGGTCGCAGCGAGGGAGGTAGAAAGGCATGCGATTCTCCGAAGCAGTCACCGTAAGCCAGGTGTAAACTCATAACCGGTAGACGCGGAGTAAGGGCGACAGATGGCAGGGAGGAGTACGAGGGACACTAGAAAGGAAAACGGTCAGGGCTTCACCAGGGATTGGGTGCATTCCTTTCTCCCTCTAACAGAGGTTATCAGTAACCGGGCTGGTCGCTGGGAATCAAGAGCAAGCAAAACAGGCGTGATCTCTTCTTCCTCACGGACCACGGGGTAAACTTACCTACCTGAAACTGGATGTGAAAGGCGACGACGGCCATAAGCGAGAGGTGCGTGGTGTCACGTGAGCTACGGTAGGGGGACGTGATGAGTTGAGTCGGTAAGGGGACGCTTTCTTGACCAAGTGACACCTGAGAAGAGATGAGAAGGGTGAGGTGGCATCAGTCAGCTGCAAACTAAACAGAGGGACACTTCCTGCAGAGGGGCAGCACGGGCGATGCGCCGTTGTAAGTATGCAGGCCTGAGAGGAGGCCACTGTGGGCAGGATGATTGAGAATGAAAGGAAGGAGCTGCAAGACGAGGCCGCAGAGATCACGCTCCACCCTGCCCAGGGGATGCCCTGCCCTGCGGACTAGCACACCCAGAGAGAGAGTACCAGTGCACAGCCAGATGAGAAGCCCGCTCGAGAACGCAAGCCAACGCTGCTTCTTTCGCCAAGAAAGTCTTGCCTGGTAAACTAAACAGCGTATCCATAGAGCGGACACGTGATTTACATTCTGAAGCAGGCGCCCCGCCTTACGGAACGGCGACGGTTCTCAGGGGGGCCGGGCAGGAGCCGCTCCGCGCGTCTGTGCCAGGGACCCACCCGCCTGCGGGACCTCCGGCCGCCTCGCAGGAAGCTACGACGCCCAGTCCCACGGCTACCTGTGCAGCGAGGTGGACTCCGCGGACGCGTGCCACACACACTTCAAGCGGGAGCGCGGCCTGAGTGGCAAGGCGAGAGGCCGGCCTGCCGCGCAGACCAAGAAGGCGCTCTTCGGCCTGGGCCTAGGTGCTTGCGCCGCCCCCCTGGGCCTGCCGGGCTCTGAGAGCCCTGCCCTGGACACCCTGCCCCCCTGCCCTTGGTTCAGTCACAGCAGAGGTGGCCACACCCACACCCTCTGTGACCTCGGCGTTCCACCCTCCTGCAGCCCCGCCCGCCCCCCTCCGCCGGTTGCCCTGGGCTACGGAAGCTGCATCCTGGGGCCAGGGGGTTCCCAGGAGGCCAAGGGAAGACACGATGGCCTTCAATGAGTCGCAGAGGCCTTACGTGGCCTTGTGTGGTTGGGCTCACCTCTGACGTTTCAGTGAACTCTGCGAGAAGACAGGGACCTACCTGCAGCCTCTCAGTTGGGCTCCACGGTAAGGTGTGCGGGACAGACCTCAAACTGACCCACGGCATGGAGCAACACCCGCCATCGAGAGGTCTACAAGAGAGCCGCTGCAGCTAGCCCACAGGTCCGAGAAAACTAGGTTCTTCTTTACGTAAGTGAGTTTTGGGGAGATTTGTTGCAAAGCATTACCACAGCAAGAGCCGACTAATACAACGTTCTCCAAATCACTGCCATGTCCACGGCTGCCACCGAGCCTACGTGTAAGGCACCTGTGTCCTCGAACTTTGAGAACTCCTGAATTCTCGGTGCCTCTCCAACACAATGTACGTGGCTAAGGTGTCCCCAGATAACTTCACTAACGTACCACCGAGACCGCCCTAAGCTTTTATTGAACGCAATGCAACGCTCTTTCTATTCGTTTTCCGTTTCGACATCGGTAAAATGCTTTCCGTCAATCTAAAAGGATGGAAAATTGGCACAAAACACTCTGCGGATAGTTGTTTTTCACAAAGGAAAATCACAAACGAAACAGGCATTTCACCGGGTGTAGAGCACTAACGCCCCCTAGTGCCTCTAAATGCCAAGTGAACAGAGGCGCTTAATTAAATATCGAATCCCAGCTCTCTCCGCTTGAGAGGGAGAGCAAGCCATTCTCAAGTGGAGGAGGGATGTTTTCAGCAGCTATCTGCAACATTCTGTGGACCTGGCCACTGTGTAGCTACAAAGAAACCTTTTGTCTGAGGAAACTAACTAAAGAAACTTGAAAGTGGAGAAAGAGAGAAAGAAGGAGACAATACCCTCTTCTTGGTGACTCATTCACTTATTCGTTCGCTTACCAAAGCAAATATCCACTACGTGTAGCGAGTACTGTGCTGAAAACCGCACAGAACACGGAGACGTACCCCCATTCGCAGGGAGGTTAGATACCAGAGAGGGAGACAAGATGTAGATTACCTTACGGCCGTTCCGCACATGTCTTGTTAAACAGTTTACAGCTTCAGGGGAGAGAAGGGATCCAGAAATCGCCTGGATTCTCAGTGAAGTCTTCCCAGAGAAACAGGTGCAAAATAGGTGGACTGGAAGAAACAAAACAATTAACCTCGTGGGTAGATATGAAACGGAGCAGAGGTGCACAGATATTTAGACCCCGTTCTTCCTTGAAACGTCTAGAAAGTGAAACTGAAGCCAAATTACGGAGGGCCTTGAGTGTCAGTCTTAGGAGCTTGGCCGTATGGGGATGACAGCGGGTGCCACGGACGGCTCGGAAGAGGGCAAGGGCATAACCCAAGAGCCCTGGGAGGTGTAGGAGAGGTCGCAGCGAGGGAGGTAGAAAGGCATGCGATTCTCCGAAGCAGTCACCGTAAGCCAGGTGTAAACTCATAAACGGTAGACGCGGAGTAAGGGCGACACAGATGGCAGGGAGGAGTACGAGGGACACTAGAAAGGAAAACGGTCAGGGCTTCACCAGGGATTGGGTGCATTCCTTTCTCCCTCTAACAGAGGTTATCAGTAACCGGGCTGGTCGCTGGGAATCAAGAGCAAGCAAAACAGGCGTGATCTCTTCTTCCTCACGGACCACGGGGTAAACTTACCTACCTGAAACTGGATGTGAAAGGCGACGACGGCCATAAGCGAGAGGTGCGTGGTGTCACGTGAGCTACGGTAGGGGGACGTGATGAGTTGAGTCGGTAAGGGGACGCTTTCTTGACCAAGTGACACCTGAGAAGAGATGAGAAGGGTGAGGCGGCATCAGTCAGCTGCAAACTAAACAGAGGGACACTTCCTGCAGAGGGGCAGCACGGGCGATGCGCCGTTGTAAGTATGCAGGCCTGAGAGGAGGCCACTGTGGGCAGGATGATTGAGAATGAAAGGAAGGAGCTGCAAGACGAGGCCGCAGAGATCACGCTCCACCCTGCCCAGGGGATGCCCTGCCCTGCGGACTAGCACACCCAGAGAGAGAGTACCAGTGCACAGCCAGATGAGAAGCCCGCTCGAGAACGCAAGCCAACGCTGCTTCTTTCGCCAAGAAAGTCTTGCCTGGTAAACTAAACAGCGTATCCATAGAGCGGACACGTGATTTACATTCTGGAGCAGGCGCCCCGCCTTACGGAACGGCGACGGTTCTCAGGGGGACCGGGCAGGAGCCGCTCCGCGCGTCTGTGCCAGGGACCCACCCGCCTGCGGGACCTCCGGCCGCCTCGCAGGAAGCTACGACGCCCAGTCCCACGGCTACCTGTGCAGCGAGGTGGACTCCGCGGACGCGTGCCACACACACTTCAAGCGGGAGCGCGGCCTGAGTGGCAAGGCGAGAGGCCGGCCTGCCGCGCAGACCAAGAAGGCGCTCTTCGGCCTGGGCCTAGGTGCTTGCGCCGCCCCCCTGGGCCTGCCGGGCTCTGAGGGCCCTGCCCTGGACACCCTGCCCCCCTGCCCTTGGTTCAGTCACAGCAGAGGTGGCCACACCCACACCCTCTGTGACCTCGGCGTTCCACCCTCCTGCAGCCCCGCCCGCCCCCCTCCGCCGGTTGCCCTGGGCTACGGAAGCTGCATCCTGGGGCCAGGGGGTTCCCAGGAGGCCAAGGGAAGACACGATGGCCTTCAATGAGTCGCAGAGGCCTTACGTGGCCTTGTGTGGTTGGGCTCACCTCTGACGTTTCAGTGAACTCTGCGAGAAGACAGGGACCTACCTGCAGCCTCACAGTTGGGCTCCACGGTAAGGTGTGCGGGACAGACCTCAAACTGACCCACGGCATGGAGCAACACCCGCCATCGAGAGGTCTACAAGAGAGCCGCTGCAGCTAGCCCACAGGTCCGAGAAAACTAGGTTCTTCTTTACGTAAGTGAGTTTTGGGGAGATTTGTTGCAAAGCATTACCACAGCAAGAGCCGACTAATACAACGTTCTCCAAATCACTGCCATGTCCACGGCTGCCACCGAGCCTACGTGTAAGGCACCTGTGTCCTCGAACTTTGAGAACTCCTGAATTCTCGGTGCCTCTCCAACACAATGTACGTGGCTAAGGTGTCCCCAGATAACTTCACTAACGTACCACCGAGACCGCCCTAAGCTTTTATTGAACGCAATGCAACGCTCTTTCTATTCGTTTTCCGTTTCGACGTCGGTAAAATGCTTTCCGTCAATCTAAAAGGATGGAAAATTGGCACAAAACACTCTGCGGATAGTTGTTTTTCACAAAGGAAAATCACAAACGAAACAGGCATTTCACCGGGTGTAGAGCACTAACGCCCCCTGGTGCCTCTAAATGCCAAGTGAACAGAGGCGCTTAATTAAATATCGAATCCCAGCTCTCTCCGCTTGAGAGGGAGAGCAAGCCATTCTCAAGTGGAGGAGGGATGTTTTCAGCAGCTATCTGCAACATTCTGTGGACCTGGCCACTGTGTAGCTACAAAGAAACCTTTTGTCTGAGGAAACTAACTAAAGAAACTTGAAAGTGGAAAAAGAGAGAAAGAATGAGACAATACCCTCTTCTTGGTGACTCATTCACTTATTCGTTCACTTACCAAAGCAAATATCCACTACGTGTAGCGAGTACTGTGCTGAAAACCGCACAGAACACGGAGACATACCCCCATTCGCAGGGAGGTTAGATACCAGAGAGGGAGACAAGATGTAGATTACCTTACGGCCGTTCCGCACATGTCTTGTTAAACAGTTTACAGCTTCAGGGGAGAGAAGGGATCCAGAAATCGCCTGGATTCTCAGTGAAGGCTTCCCAGAGAAGCAGGTGCAAAATAGGTGGACTGGAAGAAACAAAACAATTAACCTCGTGGGTAGATATGAAACGGAGCAGAGGTGCACAGATATTTAGACCCCGTTCTTCCTTGAAACGTCTAGAAAGTGAAACTGAAACCAAATTACGGAGGGCCTTGAGTGTCAGTCTTAGGAGCTTGGCCGTATGGGGATGACAGCGGGTGCCACGGACGGCTCGGAAGAGGGCAAGGGCATAACCCAAGAGCCCTGGGAGGTGTAGGAGAGGTCGCAGCGAGGGAGGTAGAAAGGCATGCGATTCTCCGAAGCAGTCACCGTAAGCCAGGTGTAAACTCATAACCGGTAGACGCGGAGTAAGGGCGACAGATGGCAGGGAGGACTACGAGGGACACTAGAAAGGAAAACGGTCAGGGCTTCACCAGGGATTGGGTGCATTCCTTTCTCCCTCTAACAGAGGTTATCAGTAACCGGGCTGGTCGCTGGGAATCAAGAGCAAGCAAAACAGGCGTGATCTCTTCTTCCTCACGGACCACGGGGTAAACTTACCTACCTGAAACTGGATGTGAAAGGCGACGACGGCCATAAGCGAGAGGTGCGTGGTGTCACGTGAGCTACGGTAGGGGGACGTGATGAGTTGAGTCGGTAAGGGGACGCTTTCTTGACCAAGTGACACCTGAGAAGAGATGAGAAGGGTGAGGCGGCATCAGTCAGCTGCAAACTAAACAGAGGGACACTTCCTGCAGAGGGGCAGCACGGGCGATGCGCCGTTGTAAGTATGCAGGCCTGAGAGGAGGCCACTGTGGGCAGGATGATTGAGAATGAAAGGAAGGAGCTGCAAGACGAGGCCGCAGAGATCACGCTCCACCCTGCCCAGGGGATGCCCTGCCCTGCGGACTAGCACACCCAGAGAGAGAGTACCAGTGCACAGCCAGATGAGAAGCCCGCTCGAGAACGCAAGCCAACGCTGCTTCTTTCGCCAAGAAAGTCTTGCCTGGTAAACTAAACAGCGTATCCATAGAGCGGACACGTGATTTACATTCTGAAGCAGGCGCCCCGCCTTACGGAACGGCGACGGTTCTCAGGGGGGCCGGGCAGGAGCCGCTCCGCGCGTCTGTGCCAGGGACCCACCCGCCTGCGGGACCTCCGGCCGCCTCGCAGGAAGCTACGACGCCCAGTCCCACGGCTACCTGTGCAGCGAGGTGGACTCCGCGGACGCGTGCCACACACACTTCAAGCGGGAGCGCGGCCTGAGTGGCAAGGCGAGAGGCCGGCCTGCCGCGCAGACCAAGAAGGCGCTCTTCGGCCTGGGCCTAGGTGCTTGCGCCGCCCCCCTGGGCCTGCCGGGCTCTGAGGGCCCTGCCCTGGACACCCTGCCCCCCTGCCCTTGGTTCAGTCACAGCAGAGGTGGCCACACCCACACCCTCTGTGACCTCGGCGTTCCACCCTCCTGCAGCCCCGCCCGCCCCCCTCCGCCGGTTGCCCTGGGCTACGGAAGCTGCATCCTGGGGCCAGGGGGTTCCCAGGAGGCCAAGGGAAGACACGATGGCCTTCAATGAGTCGCAGAGGCCTTACGTGGCCTTGTGTGGTTGGGCTCACCTCTGACGTTTCAGTGAACTCTGCGAGAAGACAGGGACCTACCTGCAGCCTCACAGTTGGGCTCCACGGTAAGGTGTGCGGGACAGACCTCAAACTGACCCACGGCATGGAGCAACACCTGCCATCGAGAGGTCTACAAGAGAGCCGCTGCAGCTAGCCCACAGGTCCGAGAAAACTAGGTTCTTCTTTACGTAAGTGAGTTTTGGGGAGATTTGTTGCAAAGCATTACCACAGCAAGAGCCGACTAATACAACGTTCTCCAAATCACTGCCATGTCCACGGCTGCCACCGAGCCTACGTGTAAGGCACCTGTGTCCTCGAACTTTGAGAACTCCTGAATTCTCGGTGCCTCTCCAACACAATGTACGTGGCTAAGGTGTCCCCAGATAACTTCACTAACGTACCACCGAGACCGCCCTAAGCTTTTATTGAACGCAATGCAACGCTCTTTCTATTCGTTTTCCGTTTCGACGTCGGTAAAATGCTTTCCGTCAATCTAAAAGGATGGAAAATTGGCACAAAACACTCTGCGGATAGTTGTTTTTCACAAAGGAAAATCACAAACGAAACAGGCATTTCACCGGGTGTAGAGCACTAACGCCCCCTGGTGCCTCTAAATGCCAAGTGAACAGAGGCGCTTAATTAAATATCCAATCCCAGCTCTCTCCGCTTGAGAGGGAGAGCAAGCCATTCTCAAGTGGAGGAGGGATGTTTTCAGCAGCTATCTGCAACATTCTGTGGACCTGGCCACTGTGTAGCTACAAAGAAACCTTTTGTCTGAGGAAACTAACTAAAGAAACTTGAAAGTGGAAAAAGAGAGAAAGAATGAGACAATACCCTCTTCTTGGTGACTCATTCACTTATTCGTTCACTTACCAAAGCAAATATCCACTACGTGTAGCGAGTACTGTGCTGAAAACCGCACAGAACACGGAGACATACCCCCATTCGCAGGGAGGTTAGATACCAGAGAGGGAGACAAGATGTAGATTACCTTACGGCCGTTCCGCACATGTCTTGTTAAACAGTTTACAGCTTCAGGGGAGAGAAGGGATCCAGAAATCGCCTGGATTCTCAGTGAAGTCTTCCCAGAGAAGCAGGTGCAAAATAGGTGGACTGGAAGAAACAAAAAAATTAACCTCGTGGGTAGATATGAAACGGAGCAGAGGTGCACAGATATTTAGAGCCCGTTCTTCCTTGAAACGTCTAGAAAGTGAAACTGAAACCAAATTACGGAGGGCCTTGAGTGTCAGTCTTAGGAGCTTGGCCGTATGGGGATGACAGCGGGTGCCACGGACGGCTCGGAAGAGGGCAAGGGCATAACCCAAGAGCCCTGGGAGGTGTAGGAGAGGTCGCAGCGAGGGAGGTAGAAAGGCATGCGATTCTCCGAAGCAGTCACCGTAAGCCAGGTGTAAACTCATAAACGGTAGACGCGGAGTAAGGGCGACACAGATGGCAGGGAGGAGTACGAGGGACACTAGAAAGGAAAACGGTCAGGGCTTCACCAGGGATTGGGTGCATTCCTTTCTCCCTCTAACAGAGGTTATCAGTAACCGGGCTGGTCGCTGGGAATCAAGAGCAAGCAAAACAGGCGTGATCTCTTCTTCCTCACGGACCACGGGGTAAACTTACCTACCTGAAACTGGATGTGAAAGGCGACGACGGCCATAAGCGAGAGGTGCGTGGTGTCACGTGAGCTACGGTAGGGGGAGGTGATGAGTTGAGTCGGTAAGGGGACGCTTTCTTGACCAAGTGACACCTGAGAAGAGATGAGAAGGGTGAGGCGGCATCAGTCAGCTGCAAACTAAACAGAGGGACACTTCCTGCAGAGGGGCAGCACGGGCGATGCGCCGTTGTAAGTATGCAGGCCTGAGAGGAGGCCACTGTGGGCAGGATGATTGAGAATGAAAGGAAGGAGCTGCAAGACGAGGCCGCAGAGATCACGCTCCACCCTGCCCAGGGGATGCCCTGCCCTGCGGACTAGCACACCCAGAGAGAGAGTACCAGTGCACAGCCAGATGAGAAGCCCGCTCGAGAACGCAAGCCAACGCTGCTTCTTTCGCCAAGAAAGTCTTGCCTGGTAAACTAAACAGCGTATCCATAGAGCGGACACGTGATTTACATTCTGGAGCAGGCGCCCCGCCTTACGGAACGGCGACGGTTCTCAGGGGGACCGGGCAGGAGCCGCTCCGCGCGTCTGTGCCAGGGACCCACCCGCCTGCGGGACCTCCGGCCGCCTCGCAGGAAGCTACGACGCCCAGTCCCACGGCTACCTGTGCAGCGAGGTGGACTCCGCGGACGCGTGCCACACACACTTCAAGCGGGAGCGCGGCCTGAGTGGCAAGGCGAGAGGCCGGCCTGCCGCGCAGACCAAGAAGGCGCTCTTCGGCCTGGGCCTAGGTGCTTGCGCCGCCCCCCTGGGCCTGCCGGGCTCTGAGGGCCCTGCCCTGGACACCCTGCCCCCCTGCCCTTGGTTCAGTCACAGCAGAGGTGGCCACACCCACACCCTCTGTGACCTCGGCGTTCCACCCTCCTGCAGCCCCGCCCGCCCCCCTCCGCCGGTTGCCCTGGGCTACGGAAGCTGCATCCTGGGGCCAGGGGGTTCCCAGGAGGCCAAGGGAAGACACGATGGCCTTCAATGAGTCGCAGAGGCCTTACGTGGCCTTGTGTGGTTGGGCTCACCTCTGACGTTTCAGTGAACTCTGCGAGAAGACAGGGACCTACCTGCAGCCTCACAGTTGGGCTCCACGGTAAGGTGTGCGGGACAGACCTCAAACTGACCCACGGCATGGAGCAACACCCGCCATCGAGAGGTCTACAAGAGAGCCGCTGCAGCTAGCCCACAGGTCCGAGAAAACTAGGTTCTTCTTTACGTAAGTGAGTTTTGGGGAGATTTGTTGCAAAGCATTACCACAGCAAGAGCCGACTAATACAACGTTCTCCAAATCACTGCCATGTCCACGGCTGCCACCGAGCCTACGTGTAAGGCACCTGTGTCCTCGAACTTTGAGAACTCCTGAATTCTCGGTGCCTCTCCAACACAATGTACGTGGCTAAGGTGTCCCCAGATAACTTCACTAACGTACCACCGAGACCGCCCTAAGCTTTTATTGAACGCAATGCAACGCTCTTTCTATTCGTTTTCCGTTTCGACGTCGGTAAAATGCTTTCCGTCAATCTAAAAGGATGGAAAATCGGCACAAAACACTCTGCGGATAGTTGTTTTTCACAAAGGAAAATCACAAACGAAACAGGCATTTCACCGGGTGTAGAGCACTAACGCCCCCTGGTGCCTCTAAATGCCAAGTGAACAGAGGCGCTTAATTAAATATCGAATCCCAGCTCTCTCCGCTTGAGAGGGAGAGCAAGCCATTCTCAAGTGGAGGAGGGATGTTTTCAGCAGCTATCTGCAACATTCTGTGGACCTGGCCACTGTGTAGCTACAAAGAAACCTTTTGTCTGAGGAAACTAACTAAAGAAACTTGAAAGTGGAAAAAGAGAGAAAGAATGAGACAATACCCTCTTCTTGGTGACTCATTCACTTATTCGTTCACTTACCAAAGCAAATATCCACTACGTGTAGCGAGTACTGTGCTGAAAACCGCACAGAACACGGAGACATACCCCCATTCGCAGGGAGGTTAGATACCAGAGAGGGAGACAAGATGTAGATTACCTTACGGCCGTTCCGCACATGTCTTGTTAAACAGTTTACAGCTTCAGGGGAGAGAAGGGATCCAGAAATCGCCTGGATTCTCAGTGAAGGCTTCCCAGAGAAGCAGGTGCAAAATAGGTGGACTGGAAGAAACAAAACAATTAACCTCGTGGGTAGATATGAAACGGAGCAGAGGTGCACAGATATTTAGACCCCGTTCTTCCTTGAAACGTAGAGAAAGTGAAACTGAAACCAAATTACGGAGGGCCTTGAGTGTCAGTCTTAGGAGCTTGGCCGTATGGGGATGACAGCGGGTGCCACGGACGGCTCGGAAGAGGGCAAGGGCATAACCCAAGAGCCCTGGGAGGTGTAGGAGAGGTCGCAGCGAGGGAGGTAGAAAGGCATGCGATTCTCCGAAGCAGTCACCGTAAGCCAGGTGTAAACTCATAACCGGTAGACGCGGAGTAAGGGCGACAGATGGCAGGGAGGACTACGAGGGACACTAGAAAGGAAAACGGTCAGGGCTTCACCAGGGATTGGGTGCATTCCTTTCTCCCTCTAACAGAGGTTATCAGTAACCGGGCTGGTCGCTGGGAATCAAGAGCAAGCAAAACAGGCGTGATCTCTTCTTCCTCACGGACCACGGGGTAAACTTACCTACCTGAAACTGGATGTGAAAGGCGACGACGGCCATAAGCGAGAGGTGCGTGGTGTCACGTGAGCTACGGTAGGGGGACGTGATGAGTTGAGTCGGTAAGGGGACGCTTTCTTGACCAAGTGACACCTGAGAAGAGATGAGAAGGGTGAGGCGGCATCAGTCAGCTGCAAACTAAACAGAGGGACACTTCCTGCAGAGGGGCAGCACGGGCGATGCGCCGTTGTAAGTATGCAGGCCTGAGAGGAGGCCACTGTGGGCAGGATGATTGAGAATGAAAGGAAGGAGCTGCAAGACGAGGCCGCAGAGATCACGCTCCACCCTGCCCAGGGGATGCCCTGCCCTGCGGACTAGCACACCCAGAGAGAGAGTACCAGTGCACAGCCAGATGAGAAGCCCGCTCGAGAACGCAAGCCAACGCTGCTTCTTTCGCCAAGAAAGTCTTGCCTGGTAAACTAAACAGCGTATCCATAGAGCGGACACGTGATTTACATTCTGAAGCAGGCGCCCCGCCTTACGGAACGGCGACGGTTCTCAGGGGGGCCGGGCAGGAGCCGCTCCGCGCGTCTGTGCCAGGGACCCACCCGCCTGCGGGACCTCCGGCCGCCTCGCAGGAAGCTACGACGCCCAGTCCCACGGCTACCTGTGCAGCGAGGTGGACTCCGCGGACGCGTGCCACACACACTTCAAGCGGGAGCGCGGCCTGAGTGGCAAGGCGAGAGGCCGGCCTGCCGCGCAGACCAAGAAGGCGCTCTTCGGCCTGGGCCTAGGTGCTTGCGCCGCCCCCCTGGGCCTGCCGGGCTCTGAGGGCCCTGCCCTGGACACCCTGCCCCCCTGCCCTTGGTTCAGTCACAGCAGAGGTGGCCACACCCACACCCTCTGTGACCTCGGCGTTCCACCCTCCTGCAGCCCCGCCCGCCCCCCTCCGCCGGTTGCCCTGGGCTACGGAAGCTGCATCCTGGGGCCAGGGGGTTCCCAGGAGGCCAAGGGAAGACACGATGGCCTTCAATGAGTCGCAGAGGCCTTACGTGGCCTTGTGTGGTTGGGCTCACCTCTGACGTTTCAGTGAACTCTGCGAGAAGACAGGGACCTACCTGCAGCCTCTCAGTTGGGCTCCACGGTAAGGTGTGCGGGACAGACCTCAAACTGACCCACGGCATGGAGCAACACCCGCCATCGAGAGGTCTACAAGAGAGCCGCTGCAGCTAGCCCACAGGTCCGAGAAAACTAGGTTCTTCTTTACGTAAGTGAGTTTTGGGGAGATTTGTTGCAAAGCATTACCACAGCAAGAGCCGACTAATACAACGTTCTCCAAATCACTGCCATGTCCACGGCTGCCACCGAGCCTACGTGTAAGGCACCTGTGTCCTCGAACTTTGAGAACTCCTGAATTCTCGGTGCCTCTCCAACACAATGTACGTGGCTAAGGTGTCCCCAGATAACTTCACTAACGTACCACCGAGACCGCCCTAAGCTTTTATTGAACGCAATGCAACGCTCTTTCTATTCGTTTTCCATTTCGACGTCGGTAAAATGCTTTCCGTCAATCTAAAAGGATGGAAAATCGGCACAAAACACTCTGCGGATAGTTGTTTTTCACAAAGGAAAATCACAAACGAAACAGGCATTTCACCGGGTGTAGAGCACTAACGCCCCCTGGTGCCTCTAAATGCCAAGTGAACAGAGGCGCTTAATTAAATATCGAATCCCAGCTCTCTCCGCTTGAGAGGGAGAGCAAGCCATTCTCAAGTGGAGGAGGGATGTTTTCAGCAGCTATCTGCAACATTCTGTGGACCTGGCCACTGTGTAGCTACAAAGAAACCTTTTGTCTGAGGAAACTAACTAAAGAAACTTGAAAGTGGAGAAAGAGAGAAAGAATGAGACAATACCCTCTTCTTGGTGACTCATTCACTTATTCGTTCACTTACCAAAGCAAATATCCACTACGTGTAGAGAGTACTGTGCTGAAAACCGCACAGAACACGGAGACGTACCCCCATTCGCAGGGAGGTTAGATACCAGAGAGGGAGACAAGATGTAGATTACCTTACGGCCGTTCCGCACATGTCTTGTTAAACAGTTTACAGCTTCAGGGGAGAGAAGGGATCCAGAAATCGCTTGGATTCTCAGTGAAGTCTTCCCAGAGAAGCAGGTGCAAAATAGGTGGACTGGAAGAAACAAAAAAATTAACCTCGTGGGTAGATATGAAACGGAGCAGAGGTGCACAGATATTTAGACCCCGTTCTTCCTTGAAACGTCTAGAAAGTGAAACTGAAGCCAAATTACGGAGGGCCTTGAGTGTCAGTCTTAGGAGCTTGGCCGTATGGGGATGACAGCGGGT
Source organism: Orcinus orca (assembly GCF_937001465.1). NCBI lineage: Eukaryota > Metazoa > Chordata > Mammalia > Artiodactyla > Delphinidae > Orcinus > Orcinus orca. The sequence goes on along the minus strand of NC_064559.1, from coordinate 1,576,696 downwards.
GCCACGGACGGCTCGGAAGAGGGCAAGGGCATAACCCAAGAGCCCTGGGAGGTGTAGGGGAGGTCGCAGCGAGGGAGGTAGAAAGGCATGCGATTCTCCGAAGCAGTCACCGTAAGCCAGGTGTAAACTCATAAACGGTAGACGCGGAGTAAGGGCGACACAGATGGCAGGGAGGAGTACGAGGGACACTAGAAAGGAAAACGGTCAGGGCTTCACCAGGGATTGGGTGCATTCCTTTCTCCCTCTAACAGAGGTTATCAGTAACCGGGCTGGTCGCTGGGAATCAAGAGCAAGCAAAACAGGCGTGATCTCTTCTTCCTCACGGACCACGGGGTAAACTTACCTACCTGAAACTGGATGTGAAAGGCGACGACGGCCATAAGCGAGAGGTGCGTGGTGTCACGTGAGCTACGGTAGGGGGACGTGATGAGTTGAGTCGGTAAGGGGACGCTTTCTTGACCAAGTGACACCTGAGAAGAGATGAGAAGGGTGAGGCGGCATCAGTCAGCTGCAAACTAAACAGAGGGACACTTCCTGCAGAGGGGCAGCACGGGCGATGCGCCGTTGTAAGTATGCAGGCCTGAGAGGAGGCCACTGTGGGCAGGATGATTGAGAATGAAAGGAAGGAGCTGCAAGACGAGGCTGCAGAGATCACGCTCCACCCTGCCCAGGGGATGCCCTGCCCTGCGGACTAGCACACCCAGAGAGAGAGTACCAGTGCACAGCCAGATGAGAAGCCCGCTCGAGAATGCAAGCCAACGCTGCTTCTTTCGCCAAGAAAGTCTTGCCTGGTAAACTAAACAGCGTATCCATAGAGCGGACACGTGATTTACATTCTGAAGCAGGCGCCCCGCCTTACGGAACGGCGACGGTTCTCAGGGGGGCCGGGCAGGAGCCGCTCCGCGCGTCTGTGCCAGGGACCCACCCGCCTGCGGGACCTCCGGCCGCCTCGCAGGAAGCTACGACGCCCAGTCCCACGGCTACCTGTGCAGCGAGGTGTACTCCGCGGACGCGTGCCACACACACTTCAAGCGGGAGCGCGGCCTGAGTGGCAAGGCGAGAGGCCGGCCTGCCGCGCAGACCAAGAAGGCGCTCTTCGGCCTGGGCCTAGGTGCTTGCGCCACCCCCCTGGGCCTGCCGGGCTCTGAGGGCCCTGCCCTGGACACCCTGCCCCCCTGCCCTTGGTTCAGTCACAGCAGAGGTGGCCACACCCACACCCTCTGTGACCTCGGCGTTCCACCCTCCTGCAGCCCCGCCCGCCCCCCTCCGCCGGTTGCCCTGGGCTACGGAAGCTGCATCCTGGGGCCAGGGGGTTCCCAGGAGGCCAAGGGAAGACACGATGGCCTTCAATGAGTCGCAGAGGCCTTACGTGGCCTTGTGTGGTTGGGCTCACCTCTGACGTTTCAGTGAACTCTGCGAGAAGACAGGGACCTACCTGCAGCCTCACAGTTGGGCTCCACGGTAAGGTGTGCGGGACAGACCTCAAACTGACCCACGGCATGGAGCAACACCCGCCATCGAGAGGTCTACAAGAGAGCCGCTGCAGCTAGCCCACAGGTCCGAGAAAACTAGGTTCTTCTTTACGTAAGTGAGTTTTGGGGAGATTTGTTGCAAAGCATTACCACAGCAAGAGCCGACGAATACAACGTTCTCCAAATCACTGCCATGTCCACGGCTGCCACCGAGCCTACGTGTAAGGCACCTGTGTCCTCGAACTTTGAGAACTCCTGAATTCTCGGTGCCTCTCCAACACAATGTACGTGGCTAAGGTGTCCCCAGATAACTTCACTAACGTACCACCGAGACCGCCCTAAGCTTTTATTGAACGCAATGCAACGCTCTTTCTATTCGTTTTCCGTTTCGACGTCGGTAAAATGCTTTCCGTCAATCTAAAAGGATGGAAAATTGGCACAAAACACTCTGCGGATAGTTGTTTTTCACAAAGGAAAATCACAAACGAAACAGGCATTTCACCGGGTGTAGAGCACTAACGCCCCCTGGTGCCTCTAAATGCCAAGTGAACAGAGGCGCTTAATTAAATATCGAATCCCAGCTCTCTCCGCTTGAGAGGGAGAGCAAGCCATTCTCAAGTGGAGGAGGGATGTTTTCAGCAGCTATCTGCAACATTCTGTGGACCTGGCCACTGTGTAGCTACAAAGAAACCTTTTGTCTGAGGAAACTAACTAAAGAAACTTGAAAGTGGAAAAAGAGAGAAAGAATGAGACAATACCCTCTTCTTGGTGACTCATTCACTTACTCGTTCACTTACCAAAGCAAATATCCACTACGTGTAGAGAGTACTGTGCTGAAAACCGCACAGAACACGGAGACGTACCCCCATTCGCAGGGAGGTTAGATACCAGAGAGGGAGACAAGACGTAGATTACCTTACGGCCGTTCCGCACATGTCTTGTTAAACAGTTTACAGCTTTAGGGGAGAGAAGGGATCCAGAAATCGCCTGGATTCTCAGTGAAGTCTTCCCAGAGAAGCAGGTGCAAAATAGGTGGACTGGAAGAAACAAAAAAATTAACCTCGTGGGTAGATATGAAACGGAGCAGAGGTGCACAGATATTTAGAGCCCGTTCTTCCTTGAAACGTCTAGAAAGTGAAACTGAAACCAAATTACGGAGGGCCTTGAGTGTCAGTCTTAGGAGCTTGGCCGTATGGGGATGACAGCGGGTGCCACGGACGGCTCGGAAGAGGGCAAGGGCATAACCCAAGAGCCCTGGGAGGTGTAGGAGAGGTCGCAGCGAGGGAGGTAGAAAGGCATGCGATTCTCCGAAGCAGTCACCGTAAGCCAGGTGTAAACTCATAAACGGTAGACGCGGAGTAAGGGCGACACAGATGGCAGGGAGGAGTACGAGGGACACTAGAAAGGAAAACGGTCAGGGCTTCACCAGGGATTGGGTGCATTCCTTTCTCCCTCTAACAGAGGTTATCAGTAACCGGGCTGGTCGCTGGGAATCAAGAGCAAGCAAAACAGGCGTGATCTCTTCTTCCTCACGGACCACGGGGTAAACTTACCTACCTGAAACTGGATGTGAAAGGCGACGACGGCCATAAGCGAGAGGTGCGTGGTGTCACGTGAGCTACGGTAGGGGGACGTGATGAGTTGAGTCGGTAAGGGGACGCTTTCTTGACCAAGTGACACCTGAGAAGAGATGAGAAGGGTGAGGCGGCATCAGTCAGCTGCAAACTAAACAGAGGGACACTTCCTGCAGAGGGGCAGCACGGGCGATGCGCCGTTGTAAGTATGCAGGCCTGAGAGGAGGCCACTGTGGGCAGGATGATTGAGAATGAAAGGAAGGAGCTGCAAGACGAGGCCGCAGAGATCACGCTCCACCCTGCCCAGGGGATGCCCTGCCCTGCGGACTAGCACACCCAGAGAGAGAGTACCAGTGCACAGCCAGATGAGAAGCCCGCTCGAGAATGCAAGCCAACGCTGCTTCTTTCGCCAAGAAAGTCTTGCCTGGTAAACTAAACAGCGTATCCATAGAGCGGACACGTGATTTACATTCTGAAGCAGGCGCCCCGCCTTACGGAACGGCGACGGTTCTCAGGGGGGCCGGGCAGGAGCCGCTCCGCGCGTCTGTGCCAGGGACCCACCCGCCTGCGGGACCTCCGGCCGCCTCGCAGGAAGCTACGACGCCCAGTCCCACGGCTACCTGTGCAGCGAGGTGGACTCCGCGGACGCGTGCCACACACACTTCAAGCGGGAGCGCGGCCTGAGTGGCAAGGCGAGAGGCCGGCCTGCCGCGCAGACCAAGAAGGCGCTCTTCGGCCTGGGCCTAGGTGCTTGCGCCGCCCCCCTGGGCCTGCCGGGCTCTGAGGGCCCTGCCCTGGACACCCTGCCCCCCTGCCCTTGGTTCAGTCACAGCAGAGGTGGCCACACCCACACCCTCTGTGACCTCGGCGTTCCACCCTCCTGCAGCCCCGCCCGCCCCCCTCCGCCGGTTGCCCTGGGCTACGGAAGCTGCATCCTGGGGCCAGGGGGTTCCCAGGAGGCCAAGGGAAGACACGATGGCCTTCAATGAGTCGCAGAGGCCTTACGTGGCCTTGTGTGGTTGGGCTCACCTCTGACGTTTCAGTGAACTCTGCGAGAAGACAGGGACCTACCTGCAGCCTCACAGTTGGGCTCCACGGTAAGGTGTGCGGGACAGACCTCAAACTGACCCACGGCATGGAGCAACACCCGCCATCGAGAGGTCTACAAGAGAGCCGCTGCAGCTAGCCCACAGGTCCGAGAAAACTAGGTTCTTCTTTACGTAAGTGAGTTTTGGGGAGATTTGTTGCAAAGCATTACCACAGCAAGAGCCGACTAATACAACGTTCTCCAAATCACTGCCATGTCCACGGCTGCCACCGAGCCTACGTGTAAGGCACCTGTGTCCTCGAACTTTGAGAACTCCTGAATTCTCGGTGCCTCTCCAACACAATGTACGTGGCTAAGGTGTCCCCAGATAACTTCACTAACGTACCACCGAGACCGCCCTAAGCTTTTATTGAACGCAATGCAACGCTCTTTCTATTCGTTTTCCGTTTCGACGTCGGTAAAATGCTTTCCGTCAATCTAAAAGGATGGAAAATTGGCACAAAACGCTCTGCGGATAGTTGTCTTTCACAAAGGAAAATCACAAACGAAACAGGCATTTCACCGGGTGTAGAGCACTAACGCCCCCTGGTGCCTCTAAATGCCAAGTGAACAGAGGCGCTTAATTAAATATCCAATCCCAGCTCTCTCCGCTTGAGAGGGAGAGCAAGCCATTCTCAAGTGGAGGAGGGATGTTTTCAGCAGCTATCTGCAACATTCTGTGGACCTGGCCACTGTGTAGCTACAAAGAAACCTTTTGTCTGAGGAAACTAACTAAAGAAACTTGAAAGTGGAAAAAGAGAGAAAGAATGAGACAATACCCTCTTCTTGGTGACTCATTCACTTATTCGTTCACTTACCAAAGCAAATATCCACTACGTGTAGAGAGTACTGTGCTGAAAACCGCACAGAACACGGAGACGTACCCCCATTCGCAGGGAGGTTAGATACCAGAGAGGGAGACAAGATGTAGATTACCTTACGGCCGTTCCGCACATGTCTTGTTAAACAGTTTACAGCTTCAGGGGAGAGAAGGGATCCAGAAATCGCCTGGATTCTCAGTGAAGGCTTCCCAGAGAAGCAGGTGCAAAATAGGTGGACTGGAAGAAACAAAAAAATTAACCTCGTGGGTAGATATGAAACGGAGCAGAGGTGCACAGATATTTAGAGCCCGTTCTTCCTTGAAACGTCTAGAAAGTGAAACTGAAACCAAATTACGGAGGGCCTTGAGTGTCAGTCTTAGGAGCTTGGCCGTATGGGGATGACAGCGGGTGCCACGGACGGCTCGGAAGAGGGCAAGGGCATAACCCAAGAGCACTGGGAGGTGTAGGAGAGGTCGCAGCGAGGGAGGTAGAAAGGCATGCGATTCTCCGAAGCAGTGACCGTAAGCCAGGTGTAAACTCATAAACGGTAGACGCGGAGTAAGGGCGACACAGATGGCAGGGAGGAGTACGAGGGACACTAGAAAGGAAAACGGTCAGGGCTTCACCAGGGATTGGGTGCATTCCTTTCTCCCTCTAACAGAGGTTATCAGTAACCGGGCTGGTCGCTGGGAATCAAGAGTAAGCAAAACAGGCGTGATCTCTTCTTCCTCACGGACCACGGGGTAAACTTACCTACCTGAAACTGGATGTGAAAGGCGACGACGGCCATAAGCGAGAGGTGCGTGGTGTCACGTGAGCTACGGTAGGGGGACGTGATGAGTTGAGTCGGTAAGGGGACGCTTTCTTGACCAAGTGACACCTGAGAAGAGATGAGAAGGGTGAGGCGGCATCAGTCAGCTGCAAACTAAACAGAGGGACACTTCCTGCAGAGGGGCAGCACGGGCGATGCGCCGTTGTAAGTATGCAGGCCTGAGAGGAGGCCACCGTGGGCAGGATGATTGAGAATGAAAGGAAGGAGCTGCAAGACGAGGCCGCAGAGATCACGCTCCACCCTGCCCAGGGGATGCCCTGCCCTGCGGACTAGCACACCCAGAGAGAGAGTACCAGTGCACAGCCAGATGAGAAGCCCGCTCGAGAACGCAAGCCAACGCTGCTCCTTTCGCCAAGAAAGTCTTGCCTGGTAAACTAAACAGCGTATCCATAGAGCGGACACGTGATTTACATTCTGAAGCAGGCGCCCCGCCTTACGGAACGGCGACGGTTCTCGGGGGGGCCGGGCAGGAGCCGCTCCGCGCGTCTGTGCCAGGGACCCACCCGCCTGCGGGACCTCCGGCCGCCTCGCAGGAAGCTACGACGCCCAGTCCCACGGCTACCTGTGCAGCGAGGTGTACTCCGCGGACGCGTGCCACACACACTTCAAGCGGGAGCGCGGCCTGAGTGGCAAGGCGAGAGGCCGGCCTGCCGCGCAGACCAAGAAGGCGCTCTTCGGCCTGGGCCTAGGTGCTTGCGCCGCCCCCCTGGGCCTGCCGGGCTCTGAGGGCCCTGCCCTGGACACCCTGCCCCCCTGCCCTTGGTTCAGTCACAGCAGAGGTGGCCACACCCACACCCTCTGTGACCTCGGCGTTCCACCCTCCTGCAGCCCCGCCCGCCCCCCTCCGCCGGTTGCCCTGGGCTACGGAAGCTGCATCCTGGGGCCAGGGGGTTCCCAGGAGGCCAAGGGAAGACACGATGGCCTTCAATGAGTCGCAGAGGCCTTACGTGGCCTTGTGTGGTTGGGCTCACCTCTGACGTTTCAGTGAACTCTGCGAGAAGACAGGGACCTACCTGCAGCCTCTCAGTTGGGCTCCACGGTAAGGTGTGCGGGACAGACCTCAAACTGACCCACGGCATGGAGCAACACCCGCCATCGAGAGGTCTACAAGAGAGCCGCTGCAGCTAGCCCACAGGTCCGAGAAAACTAGGTTCTTCTTTACGTAAGTGAGTTTTGGGGAGATTTGTTGCAAAGCATTACCACAGCAAGAGCCGACTAATACAACGTTCTCCAAATCACTGCCATGTCCACGGCTGCCACCGAGCCTACATGTAAGGCACCTGTGTCCTCGAACTTTGAGAACTCCTGAATTCTCGGTGCCTCTCCAACACAATGTACGTGGCTAAGGTGTCCCCAGATAACTTCACTAACGTACCATCGAGACCGCCCTAAGCTTTTATTGAACGCAATGCAACGCTCTTTCTATTCGTTTTCCGTTTCGACGTCGGTAAAATGCTTTCCGTCAATCTAAAAGGATGGAAAATTGGCACAAAACACTCTGCGGATAGTTGTTTTTCACAAAGGAAAATCACAAACGAAACAGGCATTTCACCAGGTGTAGAGCACTAACGCCCCCTAGTGCCTCTAAATGCCAAGTGAACAGAGGCGCTTAATTAAATATCGAATCCCAGCTCTCTCCGCTTGAGAGGGAGAGCAAGCCATTCTCAAGTGGAGGAGGGATGTTTTCAGCAGCTATCTGCAACATTCTGTGGACCTGGCCACTGTGTAGCTACAAAGAAACCTTTTGTCTGAGGAAACTAACTAAAGAAACTTGAAAGTGGAAAAAGAGAGAAAGAATGAGACAATACCCTCTTCTTGGTGACTCATTCACTTATTCGTTCACTTACCAAAGCAAATATCCACTACGTGTAGAGAGTACTGTGCTGAAAACCGCACAGAACACGGAGACGTACCCCCATTCGCAGGGAGGTTAGATACCAGAGAGGGAGACAAGATGTAGATTACCTTACGGCCGTTCCGCACATGTCTTGTTAAACAGTTTACAGCTTCAGGGGAGAGAAGGGATCCAGAAATCGCCTGGATTCTCAGTGAAGGCTTCCCAGAGAAGCAGGTGCAAAATAGGTGGACTGGAAGAAACAAAACAATTAACCTCGTGGGTAGATATGAAACGGAGCAGAGGTGCACAGATATTTAGAGCCCGTTCTTCCTTGAAACGTCTAGAAAGTGAAACTGAAGCCAAATTACGGAGGGCCTTGAGTGTCAGTCTTAGGAGCTTGGCCGTATGGGGATGACAGCGGGTGCCACGGACGGCTCGGAAGAGGGCAAGGGCATAACCCAAGAGCCCTGGGAGGTGTAGGGGAGGTCGCAGCGAGGGAGGTAGAAAGGCATGCGATTCTCCGAAGCAGTCACCGTAAGCCAGGTGTAAACTCATAAACGGTAGACGCGGAGTAAGGGCGACACAGATGGCAGGGAGGAGTACGAGGGACACTAGAAAGGAAAACGGTCAGGGCTTCACCAGGGATTGGGTGCATTCCTTTCTCCCTCTAACAGAGGTTATCAGTAACCGGGCTGGTCGCTGGGAATCAAGAGCAAGCAAAACAGGCGTGATCTCTTCTTCCTCACGGACCACGGGGTAAACTTACCTACCTGAAACTGGATGTGAAAGGCGACGACGGCCATAAGCGAGAGGTGCGTGGTGTCACGTGAGCTACGGTAGGGGGACGTGATGAGTTGAGTCGGTAAGGGGACGCTTTCTTGACCAAGTGACACCTGAGAAGAGATGAGAAGGGTGAGGCGGCATCAGTCAGCTGCAAACTAAACAGAGGGACACTTCCTGCAGAGGGGCAGCACGGGCGATGCGCCGTTGTAAGTATGCAGGCCTGAGAGGAGGCCACTGTGGGCAGGATGATTGAGAATGAAAGGAAGGAGCTGCAAGACGAGGCCGCAGAGATCACGCTCCACCCCGCCCAGGGGATGCCCTGCCCTGCGGACTAGCACACCCAGAGAGAGAGTACCAGTGCACAGCCAGATGAGAAGCCCGCTCGAGAACGCAAGCCAACGCTGCTTCTTTCGCCAAGAAAGTCTTGCCTGGTAAACTAAACAGCGTATCCATAGAGCAGACACGTGATTTACATTCTGAAGCAGGCGCCCCGCCTTACGGAACGGCGACGGTTCTCAGGGGGGCCGGGCAGGAGCCGCTCCGCGCGTCTGTGCCAGGGACCCACCCGCCTGCGGGACCTCCGGCCGCCTCGCAGGAAGCTACGACGCCCAGTCCCACGGCTACCTGTGCAGCGAGGTGGACTCCGCGGACGCGTGCCACACACACTTCAAGCGGGAGCGCGGCCTGAGTGGCAAGGCGAGAGGCCGGCCTGCCGCGCAGACCAAGAAGGCGCTCTTCGGCCTGGGCCTAGGTGCTTGCGCCGCCCCCCTGGGCCTGCCGGGCTCTGAGGGCCCTGCCCTGGACACCCTGCCCCCCTGCCCTTGGTTCAGTCACAGCAGAGGTGGCCACACCCACACCCTCTGTGACCTCGGCGTTCCACCCTCCTGCAGCCCCGCCCGCCCCCCTCCGCCGGTTGCCCTGGGCTACGGAAGCTGCATCCTGGGGCCAGGGGGTTCCCAGGAGGCCAAGGGAAGACACGATGGCCTTCAATGAGTCGCAGAGGCCTTACGTGGCCTTGTGTGGTTGGGCTCACCTCTGACGTTTCAGTGAACTCTGCGAGAAGACAGGGACCTACCTGCAGCCTCACAGTTGGGCTCCACGGTAAGGTGTGCGGGACAGACCTCAAACTGACCCACGGCATGGAGCAACACCCGCCATCGAGAGGTCTACAAGAGAGCCGCTGCAGCTAGCCCACAGGTCCGAGAAAACTAGGTTCTTCTTTACGTAAGTGAGTTTTGGGGAGATTTGTTGCAAAGCATTACCACAGCAAGAGCCGACTAATACAACGTTCTCCAAATCACTGCCATGTCCACGGCTGCCACCGAGCCTACGTGTAAGGCACCTGTGTCCTCGAACTTTGAGAACTCCTGAATTCTCGGTGCCTCTCCAACACAATGTACGTGGCTAAGGTGTCCCCAGATAACTTCACTAACGTACCACCGAGACCGCCCTAAGCTTTTATTGAACGCAATGCAACGCTCTTTCTATTCGTTTTCCGTTTCGACGTCGGTAAAATGCTTTCCGTCAATCTAAAAGGATGGAAAATTGGCACAAAACACTCTGCGGATAGTTGTTTTTCACAAAGGAAAATCACAAACGAAACAGGCATTTCACCGGGTGTAGAGCACTAACGCCCCCTGGTGCCTCTAAATGCCAAGTGAACAGAGGCGCTTAATTAAATATCGAATCCCAGCTCTCTCCGCTTGAGAGGGAGAGCAAGCCATTCTCAAGTGGAGGAGGGATGTTTTCAGCAGCTATCTGCAACATTCTGTGGACCTGGCCACTGTGTAGCTACAAAGAAACCTTTTGTCTGAGGAAACTAACTAAAGAAACTTGAAAGTGGAAAAAGAGAGAAAGAATGAGACAATACCCTCTTCTTGGTGACTCATTCACTTACTCGTTCACTTACCAAAGCAAATATCCACTACGTGTAGAGAGTACTGTGCTGAAAACCGCACAGAACACGGAGACGTACCCCCATTCGCAGGGAGGTTAGATACCAGAGAGGGAGACAAGATGTAGATTACCTTACGGCCGTTCCGCACATGTCTTGTTAAACAGTTTACAGCTTCAGGGGAGAGAAGGGATCCAGAAATCGCCTGGATTCTCAGTGAAGTCTTCCCAGAGAAGCAGGTGCAAAATAGGTGGACTGGAAGAAACAAAAAAATTAACCTCGTGGGTAGATATGAAACGGAGCAGAGGTGCACAGATATTTAGAGCCCGTTCTTCCTTGAAACGTCTAGAAAGTGAAACTGAAACCAAATTACGGAGGGCCTTGAGTGTCAGTCTTAGGAGCTTGGCCGTACGGGGATGACAGCGGGTGCCACGGACGGCTCGGAAGAGGGCAAGGGCATAACCCAAGAGCCCTGGGAGGTGTAGGAGAGGTCGCAGCGAGGGAGGTAGAAAGGCATGCGATTCTCCGAAGCAGTCACCGTAAGCCAGGTGTAAACTCATAAACGGTAGACGCGGAGTAAGGGCGACACAGATGGCAGGGAGGAGTACGAGGGACACTAGAAAGGAAAACGGTCAGGGCTTCACCAGGGATTGGGTGCATTCCTTTCTCCCTCTAACAGAGGTTATCAGTAACCGGGCTGGTCGCTGGGAATCAAGAGCAAGCAAAACAGGCGTGATCTCTTCTTCCTCACGGACCACGGGGTAAACTTACCTACCTGAAACTGGATGTGAAAGGCGACGACGGCCATAAGCGAGAGGTGCGTGGTGTCACGTGAGCTACGGTAGGGGGACGTGATGAGTTGAGTCGGTAAGGGGACGCTTTCTTGACCAAGTGACACCTGAGAAGAGATGAGAAGGGTGAGGCGGCATCAGTCAGCTGCAAACTAAACAGAGGGACACTTCCTGCAGAGGGGCAGCACGGGCGATGCGCCGTTGTAAGTATGCAGGCCTGAGAGGAGGCCACTGTGGGCAGGATGATTGAGAATGAAAGGAAGGAGCTGCAAGACGAGGCCGCAGAGATCACGCTCCACCCTGCCCAGGGGATGCCCTGCCCTGCGGACTAGCACACCCAGAGAGAGAGTACCAGTGCACAGCCAGATGAGAAGCCCGCTCGAGAACGCAAGCCAACGCTGCTTCTTTCGCCAAGAAAGTCTTGCCTGGTAAACTAAACAGCGTATCCATAGAGCGGACACGTGATTTACATTCTGAAGCAGGCGCCCCGCCTTACGGAACGGCGACGGTTCTCAGGGGGGCCGGGCAGGAGCCGCTCCGCGCGTCTGTGCCAGGGACCCACCCGCCTGCGGGACCTCCGGCCGCCTCGCAGGAAGCTACGACGCCCAGTCCCACGGCTACCTGTGCAGCGAGGTGGACTCCGCGGACGCGTGCCACACACACTTCAAGCGGGAGCGCGGCCTGAGTGGCAAGGCGAGAGGCCGGCCTGCCGCGCAGACCAAGAAGGCGCTCTTCGGCCTGGGCCTAGGTGCTTGCGCCGCCCCCCTGGGCCTGCCGGGCTCTGAGGGCCCTGCCCTGGACACCCTGCCCCCCTGCCCTTGGTTCAGTCACAGCAGAGGTGGCCACACCCACACCCTCTGTGACCTCGGCGTTCCACCCTCCTGCAGCCCCGCCCGCCCCCCTCCGCCGGTTGCCCTGGGCTACGGAAGCTGCATCCTGGGGCCAGGGGGTTCCCAGGAGGCCAAGGGAAGACACGATGGCCTTCAATGAGTCGCAGAGGCCTTACGTGGCCTTGTGTGGTTGGGCTCACCTCTGACGTTTCAGTGAACTCTGCGAGAAGACAGGGACCTACCTGCAGCCTCACAGTTGGGCTCCACGGTAAGGTGTGCGGGACAGACCTCAAACTGACCCACGGCATGGAGCAACACCCGCCATCGAGAGGTCTACAAGAGAGCCGCTGCAGCTAGCCCACAGGTCCGAGAAAACTAGATTCTTCTTTACGTAAGTGAGTTTTGGGGAGATTTGTTGCAAAGCATTACCACAGCAAGAGCCGACTAATACAACGTTCTCCAAATCACTGCCATGTCCACGGCTGCCACCGAGCCTACGTGTAAGGCACCTGTGTCCTCGAACTTTGAGAACTCCTGAATTCTCGGTGCCTCTCCAACACAATGTACGTGGCTAAGGTGTCCCCAGATAACTTCACTAACGTACCACCGAGACCGCCCTAAGCTTTTATTGAACGCAATGCAACGCTCTTTCTATTCGTTTTCCGTTTCGACGTCGGTAAAATGCTTTCCGTCAATCTAAAAGGATGGAAAATCGGCACAAAACACTCTGCGGATAGTTGTTTTTCACAAAGGAAAATCACAAACGAAACAGGCATTTCACCGGGTGTAGAGCACTAACGCCCCCTGGTGCCTCTAAATGCCAAGTGAACAGAGGCGCTTAATTAAATATCGAATCCCAGCTCTCTCCGCTTGAGAGGGAGAGCAAGCCATTCTCAAGTGGAGGAGGGATGTTTTCAGCAGCTATCTGCAACATTCTGTGGACCTGGCCACTGTGTAGCTACAAAGAAACCTTTTGTCTGAGGAAACTAACTAAAGAAACTTGAAAGTGGAAAAAGAGAGAAAGAATGAGACAATACCCTCTTCTTGGTGACTCATTCACTTATTCGTTCACTTACCAAAGCAAATATCCACTACGTGTAGAGAGTACTGTGCTGAAAACCGCACAGAACACGGAGACGTACCCCCATTCGCAGGGAGGTTAGATACCAGAGAGGGAGACAAGATGTAGATTACCTTACGGCCGTTCCGCACATGTCTTGTTAAACAGTTTACAGCTTCAGGGGAGAGAAGGGATCCAGAAATCGCCTGGATTCTCAGTGAAGGCTTCCCAGAGAAGCAGGTGCAAAATAGGTGGACTGGAAGAAACAAAAAAATTAACCTCGTGGGTAGATATGAAACGGAGCAGAGGTGCACAGATATTTAGAGCCCGTTCTTCCTTGAAACGTCTAGAAAGTGAAACTGAAACCAAATTACGGAGGGCCTTGAGTGTCAGTCTTAGGAGCTTGGCCGTATGGGGATGACAGCGGGTGCCACGGACGGCTCGGAAGAGGGCAAGGGCATAACCCAAGAGCACTGGGAGGTGTAGGAGAGGTCGCAGCGAGGGAGGTAGAAAGGCATGCGATTCTCCGAAGCAGTCACCGTAAGCCAGGTGTAAACTCATAAACGGTAGACGCGGAGTAAGGGCGACACAGATGGCAGGGAGGAGTACGAGGGACACTAGAAAGGAAAACGGTCAGGGCTTCACCAGGGATTGGGTGCATTCCTTTCTCCCTCTAACAGAGGTTATCAGTAACCGGGCTGGTCGCTGGGAATCAAGAGCAAGCAAAACAGGCGTGATCTCTTCTTCCTCACGGACCACGGGGTAAACTTACCTACCTGAAACTGGATGTGAAAGGGGACGACGGCCATAAGCGAGAGGTGCGTGGTGTCACGTGAGCTACGGTAGGGGGACGTGATGAGTTGAGTCGGTAAGGGGACGCTTTCTTGACCAAGTGACACCTGAGAAGAGATGAGAAGGGTGAGGCGGCATCAGTCAGCTGCAAACTAAACAGAGGGACACTTCCTGCAGAGGGGCAGCACGGGCGATGCGCCGTTGTAAGTATGCAGGCCTGAGAGGAGGCCACTGTGGGCAGGATGATTGAGAATGAAAGGAAGGAGCTGCAAGACGAGGCCGCAGAGATCACGCTCCACCCTGCCCAGGGGATGCCCTGCCCTGCGGACTAGCACACCCAGAGAGAGAGTACCAGTGCACAGCCAGATGAGAAGCCCGCTCGAGAATGCAAGCCAACGCTGCTCCTTTCGCCAAGAAAGTCTTGCCTGGTAAACTAAACAGCGTATCCATAGAGCGGACACGTGATTTACATTCTGAAGCAGGCGCCCCGCCTTACGGAACGGCGACGGTTCTCGGGGGGGGCCGGGCAGGAGCCGCTCCGCGCGTCTGTGCCAGGGACCCACCCGCCTGCGGGACCTCCGGCCGCCTCGCAGGAAGCTACGACGCCCAGTCCCACGGCTACCTGTGCAGCGAGGTGTACTCCGCGGACGCGTGCCACACACACTTCAAGCGGGAGCGCGGCCTGAGTGGCAAGGCGAGAGGCCGGCCTGCCGCGCAGACCAAGAAGGCGCTCTTCGGCCTGGGCCTAGGTGCTTGCGCCGCCCCCCTGGGCCTGCCGGGCTCTGAGGGCCCTGCCCTGGACACCCTGCCCCCCTGCCCTTGGTTCAGTCACAGCAGAGGTGGCCACACCCACACCCTCTGTGACCTCGGCGTTCCACCCTCCTGCAGCCCCGCCCGCCCCCCTCCGCCGGTTGCCCTGGGCTACGGAAGCTGCATCCTGGGGCCAGGGGGTTCCCAGGAGGCCAAGGGAAGACACGATGGCCTTCAATGAGTCGCAGAGGCCTTACGTGGCCTTGTGTGGTTGGGCTCACCTCTGACGTTTCAGTGAACTCTGCGAGAAGACAGGGACCTACCTGCAGCCTCACAGTTGGGCTCCACGGTAAGGTGTGCGGGACAGACCTCAAACTGACCCACGGCATGGAGCAACACCCGCCATCGAGAGGTCTACAAGAGAGCCGCTGCAGCTAGCCCACAGGTCCGAGAAAACTAGGTTCTTCTTTACGTAAGTGAGTTTTGGGGAGATTTGTTGCAAAGCATTACCACAGCAAGAGCCGACTAATACAACGTTCTCCAAATCACTGCCATGTCCACGGCTGCCACCGAGCCTACGTGTAAGGCACCTGTGTCCTCGAACTTTGAGAACTCCTGAATTCTCGGTGCCTCTCCAACACAATGTACGTGGCTAAGGTGTCCCCAGATAACTTCACTAACGTACCACCGAGACCGCCCTAAGCTTTTATTGAACGCAATGCAACGCTCTTTCTATTCGTTTTCCGTTTCGACGTCGGTAAAATGCTTTCCGTCAATCTAAAAGGATGGAAAATCGGCACAAAACACTCTGCGGATAGTTGTTTTTCACAAAGGAAAATCACAAACGAAACAGGCATTTCACCGGGTGTAGAGCACTAATGCCCCCTGGTGCCTCTAAATGCCAAGTGAACAGAGGCGCTTAATTAAATATCGAATCCCAGCTCTCTCCGCTTGAGAGGGAGAGCAAGCCATTCTCAAGTGGAGGAGGGATGTTTTCAGCAGCTATCTGCAACATTCTGTGGACCTGGCCACTGTGTAGCTACAAAGAAACCTTTTGTCTGAGGAAACTAACTAAAGAAACTTGAAAGTGGAAAAAGAGAGAAAGAATGAGACAATACCCTCTTCTTGGTGACTCATTCACTTATTCGTTCACTTACCAAAGCAAATATCCACTACGTGTAGAGAGTACTGTGCTGAAAACCGCACAGAACACAGAGACATACCCCCATTCGCAGGGAGGTTAGATACCAGAGAGGGAGACAAGATGTAGATTACCTTACGGCCGTTCCGCACATGTCTTGTTAAACAGTTTACAGCTTCAGGGGAGAGAAGGGATCCAGAAATCGCTTGGATTCTCAGTGAAGTCTTCCCAGAGAAGCAGGTGCAAAATAGGTGGACTGGAAGAAACAAAACAATTAACCTCGTGGGTAGATATGAAACGGAGCAGAGGTGCACAGATATTTAGACCCCGTTCTTCCTTGAAACGTCTAGAAAGTGAAACTGAAGCCAAATTACGGAGGGCCTTGAGTGTCAGTCTTAGGAGCTTGGCCGTATGGGGATGACAGCGGGTGCCACGGACGGCTCGGAAGAGGGCAAGGGCATAACCCAAGAGCCCTGGGAGGTGTAGGAGAGGTCGCAGCGAGGGAGGTAGAAAGGCATGCGATTCTCCGAAGCAGTCACCGTAAGCCAGGTGTAAACTCATAAACGGTAGACGCGGAGTAAGGGCGACACAGATGGCAGGGAGGAGTACGAGGGACACTAGAAAGGAAAACGGTCAGGGCTTCACCAGGGATTGGGTGCATTCCTTTCTCCCTCTAACAGAGGTTATCAGTAACCGGGCTGGTCGCTGGGAATCAAGAGCAAGCAAAACAGGCGTGATCTCTTCTTCCTCACGGACCACGGGGTAAACTTACCTACCTGAAACTGGATGTGAAAGGCGACGACTGCCATAAGCGAGAGGTGCGTGGTGTCACGTGAGCTACGGTAGGGGGACGTGATGAGTTGAGTCGGTAAGGGGACGCTTTCTTGACCAAGTGACACCTGAGAAGAGATGAGAAGGGTGAGGCGGCATCAGTCAGCTGCAAACTAAACAGAGGGACACTTCCTGCAGAGGGGCAGCACAGGCAATGCGCCGTTGTAAGTATGCAGGCCTGAGAGGAGGCCACTGTGGGCAGGATGATTGAGAATGAAAGGAAGGAGCTGCAAGACGAGGCCGCAGAGATCACGCTCCACCCTGCCCAGGGGATGCCCTGCCCTGCGGACTAGCACACCCAGAGAGAGAGTACCAGTGCACAGCCAGATGAGAAGCCCGCTCGAGAATGCAAGCCAACGCTGCTCCTTTCGCCAAGAAAGTCTTGCCTGGTAAACTAAACAGCGTATCCATAGAGCAGACACGTGATTTACATTCTGAAGCAGGCGCCCCGCCTTACGGAACGGCGACGGTTCTCGGGGGGGCCGGGCAGGAGCCGCTCCGCGCGTCTGTGCCAGGGACCCACCCGCCTGCGGGACCTCCGGCCGCCTCGCAGGAAGCTACGACGCCCAGTCCCACGGCTACCTGTGCAGCGAGGTGTACTCCGCGGACGCGTGCCACACACACTTCAAGCGGGAGCGCGGCCTGAGTGGCAAGGCGAGAGGCCGGCCTGCCGCGCAGACCAAGAAGGCGCTCTTCGGCCTGGGCCTAGGTGCTTGCGCCGCCCCCCTGGGCCTGCCGGGCTCTGAGGGCCCTGCCCTGGACACCCTGCCCCCCTGCCCTTGGTTCAGTCACAGCAGAGGTGGCCACACCCACACCCTCTGTGACCTCGGCGTTCCACCCTCCTGCAGCCCCGCCCGCCCCCCTCCGCCGGTTGCCCTGGGCTACGGAAGCTGCATCCTGGGGCCAGGGGGTTCCCAGGAGGCCAAGGGAAGACACGATGGCCTTCAATGAGTCGCAGAGGCCTTACGTGGCCTTGTGTGGTTGGGCTCACCTCTGACGTTTCAGTGAACTCTGCGAGAAGACAGGGACCTACCTGCAGCCTCACAGTTGGGCTCCACGGTAAGGTGTGCGGGACAGACCTCAAACTGACCCACGGCATGGAGCAACACCCGCCATCGAGAGGTCTACAAGAGAGCCGCTGCAGCTAGCCCACAGGTCCGAGAAAACTAGGTTCTTCTTTACGTAAGTGAGTTTTGGGGAGATTTGTTGCAAAGCATTACCACAGCAAGAGCCGACTAATACAACGTTCTCCAAATCACTGCCATGTCCACGGCTGCCACCGAGCCTACGTGTAAGACACCTGTGTCCTCGAACTTTGAGAACTCCTGAATTCTCGGTGCCTCTCCAACACAATGTACGTGGCTAAGGTGTCCCCAGATAACTTCACTAACGTACCACCGAGACCGCCCTAAGCTTTTATTGAACGCAATGCAACGCTCTTTCTATTCGTTTTCCGTTTCGACGTCGGTAAAATGCTTTCCGTCAATCTAAAAGGATGGAAAATCGGCACAAAACACTCTGCGGATAGTTGTTTTTCACAAAGGAAAATCACAAACGAAACAGGCATTTCACCGGGTGTAGAGCACTAACGCCCCCTAGTGCCTCTAAATGCCAAGTGAACAGAGGCGCTTAATTAAATATCGAATCCCAGCTCTCTCCGCTTGAGAGGGAGAGCAAGCCATTCTCAAGTGGAGGAGGGATGTTTTCAGCAGCTATCTGCAACATTCTGTGGACCTGGCCACTGTGTAGCTACAAAGAAACCTTTTGTCTGAGGAAACTAACTAAAGAAACTTGAAAGTGGAAAAAGAGAGAAAGAATGAGACAATACCCTCTTCTTGGTGACTCATTCACTTATTCGTTCACTTACCAAAGCAAATATTCACTACGTGTAGAGAGTACTGTGCTGAAAACCGCACAGAACACGGAGACGTACCCCCATTCGCAGGGAGGTTAGATACCAGAGAGGGAGACAAGATGTAGATTACCTTACGGCCGTTCCGCACATGTCTTGTTAAACAGTTTACAGCTTCAGGGGAGAGAAGGGATCCAGAAATCGCCTGGATTCTCAGTGAAGTCTTCCCAGAGAAGCAGGTGCAAAATAGGTGGACTGGAAGAAACAAAACAATTAACCTCGTGGGTAGATATGAAACGGAGCAGAGGTGCACAGATATTTAGACCCCGTTCTTCCTTGAAACGTCTAGAAAGTGAAACTGAAGCCAAATTACGGAGGGCCTTGAGTGTCAGTCTTAGGAGCTTGGCCGTATGGGGATGACAGCGGGTGCCACGGACGGCTCGGAAGAGGGCAAGGGCATAACCCAAGAGCCCTGGGAGGTGTAGGGGAGGTCGCAGCGAGGGAGGTAGAAAGGCATGCGATTCTCCGAAGCAGTCACCGTAAGCCAGGTGTAAACTCATAAACGGTAGACGCGGAGTAAGGGCGACACAGATGGCAGGGAGGAGTACGAGGGACACTAGAAAGGAAAACGGTCAGGGCTTCACCAGGGATTGGGTGCATTCCTTTCTCCCTCTAACAGAGGTTATCAGTAACCGGGCTGGTCGCTGGGAATCAAGAGCAAGCAAAACAGGCGTGATCTCTTCTTCCTCATGGACCACGGGGTAAACTTACCTACCTGAAACTGGATGTGAAAGGCGACGACGGCCATAAGCGAGAGGTGCGTGGTGTCACGTGAGCTACGGTAGGGGGACGTGATGAGTTGAGTCGGTAAGGGGACGCTTTCTTGACCAAGTGACACCTGAGAAGAGATGAGAAGGGTGAGGCGGCATCAGTCAGCTGCAAACTAAACAGAGGGACACTTCCTGCAGAGGGGCAGCACGGGCGATGCGCCGTTGTAAGTATGCAGGCCTGAGAGGAGGCCACCGTGGGCAGGATGATTGAGAATGAAAGGAAGGAGCTGCAAGACGAGGCCGCAGAGATCACGCTCCACCCTGCCCAGGGGATGCCCTGCCCTGCGGACTAGCACACCCAGAGAGAGAGTACCAGTGCACAGCCAGATGAGAAGCCCGCTCGAGAACGCAAGCCAACGCTGCTTCTTTCGCCAAGAAAGTCTTGCCTGGTAAACTAAACAGCGTATCCATAGAGCGGACACGTGATTTACATTCTGAAGCAGGCGCCCCGCCTTACGGAACGGCGACGGTTCTCGGGGGGGCCGGGCAGGAGCCGCTCCGCGCGTCTGTGCCAGGGACCCACCCGCCTGCGGGACCTCCGGCCGCCTCGCAGGAAGCTACGACGCCCAGTCCCACGGCTACCTGTGCAGCGAGGTGTACTCCGCGGACGCGTGCCACACACACTTCAAGCGGGAGCGCGGCCTGAGTGGCAAGGCGAGAGGCCGGCCTGCCGCGCAGACCAAGAAGGCGCTCTTCGGCCTGGGCCTAGGTGCTTGCGCCGCCCCCCTGGGCCTGCCGGGCTCTGAGGGCCCTGCCCTGGACACCCTGCCCCCCTGCCCTTGGTTCAGTCACAGCAGAGGTGGCCACACCCACACCCTCTGTGACCTCGGCGTTCCACCCTCCTGCAGCCCCGCCCGCCCCCCTCCGCCGGTTGCCCTGGGCTACGGAAGCTGCATCCTGGGGCCAGGGGGTTCCCAGGAGGCCAAGGGAAGACACGATGGCCTTCAATGAGTCGCAGAGGCCTTACGTGGCCTTGTGTGGTTGGGCTCACCTCTGACGTTTCAGTGAACTCTGCGAGAAGACAGGGACCTACCTGCAGCCTCTCAGTTGGGCTCCACGGTAAGGTGTGCGGGACAGACCTCAAACTGACCCACGGCATGGAGCAACACCCGCCATCGAGAGGTCTACAAGAGAGCCGCTGCAGCTAGCCCACAGGTCCGAGAAAACTAGGTTCTTTACGTAAGTGAGTTTTGGGGAGATTTGTTGCAAAGCATTACCACAGCAAGAGCCGACTAATACAACGTTCTCCAAATCACTGCCATGTCCACGGCTGCCACCGAGCCTACATGTAAGGCACCTGTGTCCTCGAACTTTGAGAACTCCTGAATTCTCGGTGCCTCTCCAACACAATGTACGTGGCTAAGGTGTCCCCAGATAACTTCACTAACGTACCACCGAGACCGCCCTAAGCTTTTATTGAACGCAATGCAACGCTCTTTCTATTCGTTTTCCGTTTCGACGTCGGTAAAATGCTTTCCGTCAATCTAAAAGGATGGAAAATTGGCACAAAACACTCTGCGGATAGTTGTTTTTCACAAAGGAAAATCACAAACGAAACAGGCATTTCACCGGGTGTAGAGCACTAACGCCCCCTAGTGCCTCTAAATGCCAAGTGCACAGAGGCGCTTAATTAAATATCGAATCCCAGCTCTCTCCGCTTGAGAGGGAGAGCAAGCCATTCTCAAGTGGAGGAGGGATGTTTTCAGCAGCTATCTGCAACATTCTGGGACCTGGCCACTGTGTAGCTACAAAGAAACCTTTTGTCTGAGGAAACTAACTAAAGAAACTTGAAAGTGGAAAAAGAGAGAAAGAATGAGACAATACCCTCTTCTTGGTGACTCATTCACTTATTCGTTCACTTACCAAAGCAAATATCCACTACGTGTAGCGAGTACTGTGCTGAAAACCGCACAGAACACGGAGACGTACCCCCATTCGCAGGGAGGTTAGATACCAGAGAGGGAGACAAGATGTAGATTACCTTACGGCCGTTCCGCACATGTCTTGTTAAACAGTTTACAGCTTCAGGGGAGAGAAGGGATCCAGAAATCGCCTGGATTCTCAGTGAAGTCTTCCCAGAGAAGCAGGTGCAAAATAGGTGGACTGGAAGAAACAAAACAATTAACCTCGTGGGTAGATATGAAACGGAGCAGAGGTGCACAGATATTTAGACCCCGTTCTTCCTTGAAACGTCTAGAAAGTGAAACTGAAGCCAAATTACGGAGGGCCTTGAGTGTCAGTCTTAGGAGCTTGGCCGTATGGGGATGACAGCGGGTGCCACGGACGGCTCGGAAGAGGGCAAGGGCATAACCCAAGAGCCCTGGGAGGTGTAGGGGAGGTCGCAGCGAGGGAGGTAGAAAGGCATGCGATTCTCCGAAGCAGTCACCGTAAGCCAGGTGTAAACTCATAAACGGTAGACGCGGAGTAAGGGCGACACAGATGGCAGGGAGGAGTACGAGGGACACTAGAAAGGAAAACGGTCAGGGCTTCACCAGGGATTGGGTGCATTCCTTTCTCCCTCTAACAGAGGTTATCAGTAACCGGGCTGGTCGCTGGGAATCAAGAGCAAGCAAAACAGGCGTGATCTCTTCTTCCTCACGGACCACGGGGTAAACTTACCTACCTGAAACTGGATGTGAAAGGCGACGACGGCCATAAGCGAGAGGTGCGTGGTGTCACGTGAGCTACGGTAGGGGGACGTGATGAGTTGAGTCGGTAAGGGGACGCTTTCTTGACCAAGTGACACCTGAGAAGAGATGAGAAGGGTGAGGCGGCATCAGTCAGCTGCAAACTAAACAGAGGGACACTTCCTGCAGAGGGGCAGCACGGGCGATGCGCCGTTGTAAGTATGCAGGCCTGAGAGGAGGCCACCGTGGGCAGGATGATTGAGAATGAAAGGAAGGAGCTGCAAGACGAGGCCGCAGAGATCACGCTCCACCCTGCCCAGGGGATGCCCTGCCCTGCGGACTAGCACACCCAGAGAGAGAGTACCAGTGCACAGCCAGATGAGAAGCCCGCTCGAGAACGCAAGCCAACGCTGCTTCTTTCGCCAAGAAAGTCTTGCCTGGTAAACTAAACAGCGTATCCATAGAGCGGACACGTGATTTACATTCTGAAGCAGGCGCCCCGCCTTACGGAACGGCGACGGTTCTCGGGGGGGCCGGGCAGGAGCCGCTCCGCGCGTCTGTGCCAGGGACCCACCCGCCTGCGGGACCTCCGGCCGCCTCGCAGGAAGCTACGACGCCCAGTCCCACGGCTACCTGTGCAGCGAGGTGTACTCCGCGGACGCGTGCCACACACACTTCAAGCGGGAGCGCGGCCTGAGTGGCAAGGCGAGAGGCCGGCCTGCCGCGCAGACCAAGAAGGCGCTCTTCGGCCTGGGCCTAGGTGCTTGCGCCGCCCCCCTGGGCCTGCCGGGCTCTGAGGGCCCTGCCCTGGACACCCTGCCCCCCTGCCCTTGGTTCAGTCACAGCAGAGGTGGCCACACCCACACCCTCTGTGACCTCGGCGTTCCACCCTCCTGCAGCCCCGCCCGCCCCCCTCCGCCGGTTGCCCTGGGCTACGGAAGCTGCATCCTGGGGCCAGGGGGTTCCCAGGAGGCCAAGGGAAGACACGATGGCCTTCAATGAGTCGCAGAGGCCTTACGTGGCCTTGTGTGGTTGGGCTCACCTCTGACGTTTCAGTGAACTCTGCGAGAAGACAGGGACCTACCTGCAGCCTCTCAGTTGGGCTCCACGGTAAGGTGTGCGGGACAGACCTCAAACTGACCCACGGCATGGAGCAACACCCGCCATCGAGAGGTCTACAAGAGAGCCGCTGCAGCTAGCCCACAGGTCCGAGAAAACTAGGTTCTTCTTTACGTAAGTGAGTTTTGGGGAGATTTGTTGCAAAGCATTACCACAGCAAGAGCCGACTAATACAACGTTCTCCAAATCACTGCCATGTCCACGGCTGCCACCGAGCCTACGTGTAAGGCACCTGTGTCCTCGAACTTTGAGAACTCCTGAATTCTCGGTGCCTCTCCAACACAATGTACGTGGCTAAGGTGTCCCCAGATAACTTCACTAACGTACCACCGAGACCGCCCTAAGCTTTTATTGAACGCAATGCAACGCTCTTTCTATTCGTTTTCCGTTTCGACGTCGGTAAAATGCTTTCCGTCAATCTAAAAGGATGGAAAATTGGCACAAAACACTCTGCGGATAGTTGTTTTTCACAAAGGAAAATCACAAACGAAACAGGCATTTCACCGGGTGTAGAGCACTAACGCCCCCTGGTGCCTCTAAATGCCAAGTGAACAGAGGCGCTTAATTAAATATCCAATCCCAGCTCTCTCCGCTTGAGAGGGAGAGCAAGCCATTCTCAAGTGGAGGAGGGATGTTTTCAGCAGCTATCTGCAACATTCTGTGGACCTGGCCACTGTGTAGCTACAAAGAAACCTTTTGTCTGAGGAAACTAACTAAAGAAACTTGAAAGTGGAAAAAGAGAGAAAGAATGAGACAATACCCTCTTCTTGGTGACTCATTCACTTATTCGTTCACTTACCAAAGCAAATATCCACTACGTGTAGCGAGTACTGTGCTGAAAACCGCACAGAACACGGAGACATACCCCCATTCGCAGGGAGGTTAGATACCAGAGAGGGAGACAAGATGTAGATTACCTTACGGCCGTTCCGCACATGTCTTGTTAAACAGTTTACAGCTTCAGGGGAGAGAAGGGATCCAGAAATCGCTTGGATTCTCAGTGAAGTCTTCCCAGAGAAGCAGGTGCAAAATAGGTGGACTGGAAGAAACAAAACAATTAACCTCGTGGGTAGATATGAAACGGAGCAGAGGTGCACAGATATTTAGACCCCGTTCTTCCTTGAAACGTCTAGAAAGTGAAACTGAAGCCAAATTACGGAGGGCCTTGAGTGTCAGTCTTAGGAGCTTGGCCGTATGGGGATGACAGCGGGTGCCACGGACGGCTCGGAAGAGGGCAAGGGCATAACCCAAGAGCCCTGGGAGGTGTAGGAGAGGTCGCAGCGAGGGAGGTAGAAAGGCATGCGATTCTCCGAAGCAGTCACCGTAAGCCAGGTGTAAACTCATAACCGGTAGACGCGGAGTAAGGGCGACACAGATGGCAGGGAGGAGTACGAGGGACACTAGAAAGGAAAACGGTCAGGGCTTCACCAGGGATTGGGTGCATTCCTTTCTCCCTCTAACAGAGGATATCAGTAACCGGGCTGGTCGCTGGGAATCAAGAGCAAGCAAAACAGGCGTGATCTCTTCTTCCTCACGGACCACGGGGTAAATTTACCTACCTGAAACTGGATGTGAAAGGGGACGACGGCCATAAGCGAGAGGTGCGTGGTGTCACGTGAGCTACGGTAGGGGGACGTGATGAGTTGAGTCGGTAAGGGGACGCTTTCTTGACCAAGTGACACCTGAGAAGAGATGAGAAGGGTGAGGCGGCATCAGTCAGCTGCAAACTAAACAGAGGGACACTTCCTGCAGAGGGGCAGCACGGGCGATGCGCCGTTGTAAGTATGCAGGCCTGAGAGGAGGCCACTGTGGGCAGGATGATTGAGAATGAAAGGAAGGAGCTGCAAGACGAGGCCGCAGAGATCACGCTCCACCCTGCCCAGGGGATGCCCTGCCCTGCGGACTAGCACACCCAGAGAGAGAGTACCAGTGCACAGCCAGATGAGAAGCCCGCTCGAGAACGCAAGCCAACGCTGCTTCTTTCGCCAAGAAAGTCTTGCCTGGTAAACTAAACAGCGTATCCATAGAGCGGACACGTGATTTACATTCTGAAGCAGGCGCCCCGCCTTACGGAACGGCGACGGTTCTCAGGGGGGCCGGGCAGGAGCCGCTCCGCGCGTCTGTGCCAGGGACCCACCCGCCTGCGGGACCTCCGGCCGCCTCGCAGGAAGCTACGACGCCCAGTCCCACGGCTACCTGTGCAGCGAGGTGTACTCCGCAGACGCGTGCCACACACACTTCAAGCGGGAGCGCGGCCTGAGTGGCAAGGCGAGAGGCCGGCCTGCCGCGCAGACCAAGAAGGCGCTCTTCGGCCTGGGCCTAGGTGCTTGCGCCGCCCCCCTGGGCCTGCCGGGCTCTGAGGGCCCTGCCCTGGACACCCTGCCCCCCTGCCCTTGGTTCAGTCACAGCAGAGGTGGCCACACCCACACCCTCTGTGACCTCGGCGTTCCACCCTCCTGCAGCCCCGCCCGCCCCCCTCCGCCGGTTGCCCTGGGCTACGGAAGCTGCATCCTGGGGCCAGGGGGTTCCCAGGAGGCCAAGGGAAGACACGATGGCCTTCAATGAGTCGCAGAGGCCTTACGTGGCCTTGTGTGGTTGGGCTCACCTCTGACGTTTCAGTGAACTCTGCGAGAAGACAGGGACCTACCTGCAGCCTCACAGTTGGGCTCCACGGTAAGGTGTGCGGGACAGACCTCAAACTGACCCACGGCATGGAGCAACACCCGCCATCGAGAGGTCTACAAGAGAGCCGCTGCAGCTAGCCCACAGGTCCGAGAAAACTAGGTTCTTCTTTACGTAAGTGAGTTTTGGGGAGATTTGTTGCAAAGCATTACCACAGCAAGAGCCGACTAATACAACGTTCTCCAAATCACTGCCATGTCCACGGCTGCCACCGAGCCTACGTGTAAGGCACCTGTGTCCTCGAACTTTGAGAACTCCTGAATTCTCGGTGCCTCTCCAACACAATGTACGTGGCTAAGGTGTCCCCAGATAACTTCACTAACGTACCACCGAGACCGCCCTAAGCTTTTATTGAACGCAATGCAACGCTCTTTCTATTCGTTTTCCGTTTCGACGTCGGTAAAATGCTTTCCGTCAATCTAAAAGGATGGAAAATTGGCACAAAACACTCTGCGGATAGTTGTTTTTCACAAAGGAAAATCACAAACGAAACAGGCATTTCACCGGGTGTAGAGCACTAACGCCCCCTGGTGCCTCTAAATGCCAAGTGAACAGAGGCGCTTAATTAAATATCCAATCCCAGCTCTCTCCGCTTGAGAGGGAGAGCAAGCCATTCTCAAGTGGAGGAGGGATGTTTTCAGCAGCTATCTGCAACATTCTGTGGACCTGGCCACTGTGTAGCTACAAAGAAACCTTTTGTCTGAGGAAACTAACTAAAGAAACTTGAAAGTGGAAAAAGAGAGAAAGAATGAGACAATACCCTCTTCTTGGTGACTCATTCACTTATTCGTTCACTTACCAAAGCAAATATCCACTACGTGTAGCGAGTACTGTGCTGAAAACCGCACAGAACACGGAGACATACCCCCATTCGCAGGGAGGTTAGATACCAGAGAGGGAGACAAGATGTAGATTACCTTACGGCCGTTCCGCACATGTCTTGTTAAACAGTTTACAGCTTCAGGGGAGAGAAGGGATCCAGAAATCGCTTGGATTCTCAGTGAAGTCTTCCCAGAGAAGCAGGTGCAAAATAGGTGGACTGGAAGAAACAAAACAATTAACCTCGTGGGTAGATATGAAACGGAGCAGAGGTGCACAGATATTTAGACCCCGTTCTTCCTTGAAACGTCTAGAAAGTGAAACTGAAGCCAAATTACGGAGGGCCTTGAGTGTCAGTCTTAGGAGCTTGGCCGTATGGGGATGACAGCGGGTGCCACGGACGGCTCGGAAGAGGGCAAGGGCATAACCCAAGAGCCCTGGGAGGTGTAGGAGAGGTCGCAGCGAGGGAGGTAGAAAGGCATGCGATTCTCCGAAGCAGTCACCGTAAGCCAGGTGTAAACTCATAACCGGTAGACGCGGAGTAAGGGCGACACAGATGGCAGGGAGGAGTACGAGGGACACTAGAAAGGAAAACGGTCAGGGCTTCACCAGGGATTGGGTGCATTCCTTTCTCCCTCTAACAGAGGATATCAGTAACCGGGCTGGTCGCTGGGAATCAAGAGCAAGCAAAACAGGCGTGATCTCTTCTTCCTCACGGACCACGGGGTAAATTTACCTACCTGAAACTGGATGTGAAAGGGGACGACGGCCATAAGCGAGAGGTGCGTGGTGTCACGTGAGCTACGGTAGGGGGACGTGATGAGTTGAGTCGGTAAGGGGACGCTTTCTTGACCAAGTGACACCTGAGAAGAGATGAGAAGGGTGAGGCGGCATCAGTCAGCTGCAAACTAAACAGAGGGACACTTCCTGCAGAGGGGCAGCACGGGCGATGCGCCGTTGTAAGTATGCAGGCCTGAGAGGAGGCCACTGTGGGCAGGATGATTGAGAATGAAAGGAAGGAGCTGCAAGACGAGGCCGCAGAGATCACGCTCCACCCTGCCCAGGGGATGCCCTGCCCTGCGGACTAGCACACCCAGAGAGAGAGTACCAGTGCACAGCCAGATGAGAAGCCCGCTCGAGAACGCAAGCCAACGCTGCTTCTTTCGCCAAGAAAGTCTTGCCTGGTAAACTAAACAGCGTATCCATAGAGCGGACACGTGATTTACATTCTGAAGCAGGCGCCCCGCCTTACGGAACGGCGACGGTTCTCAGGGGGGCCGGGCAGGAGCCGCTCCGCGCGTCTGTGCCAGGGACCCACCCGCCTGCGGGACCTCCGGCCGCCTCGCAGGAAGCTACGACGCCCAGTCCCACGGCTACCTGTGCAGCGAGGTGTACTCCGCAGACGCGTGCCACACACACTTCAAGCGGGAGCGCGGCCTGAGTGGCAAGGCGAGAGGCCGGCCTGCCGCGCAGACCAAGAAGGCGCTCTTCGGCCTGGGCCTAGGTGCTTGCGCCGCCCCCCTGGGCCTGCCGGGCTCTGAGGGCCCTGCCCTGGACACCCTGCCCCCCTGCCCTTGGTTCAGTCACAGCAGAGGTGGCCACACCCACACCCTCTGTGACCTCGGCGTTCCACCCTCCTGCAGCCCCGCCCGCCCCCCTCCGCCGGTTGCCCTGGGCTACGGAAGCTGCATCCTGGGGCCAGGGGGTTCCCAGGAGGCCAAGGGAAGACACGATGGCCTTCAATGAGTCGCAGAGGCCTTACGTGGCCTTGTGTGGTTGGGCTCACCTCTGACGTTTCAGTGAACTCTGCGAGAAGACAGGGACCTACCTGCAGCCTCACAGTTGGGCTCCACGGTAAGGTGTGCGGGACAGACCTCAAACTGACCCACGGCATGGAGCAACACCCGCCATCGAGAGGTCTACAAGAGAGCCGCTGCAGCTAGCCCACAGGTCCGAGAAAACTAGGTTCTTCTTTACGTAAGTGAGTTTTGGGGAGATTTGTTGCAAAGCATTACCACAGCAAGAGCCGACTAATACAACGTTCTCCAAATCACTGCCATGTCCACGGCTGCCACCGAGCCTACGTGTAAGGCACCTGTGTCCTCGAACTTTGAGAACTCCTGAATTCTCGGTGCCTCTCCAACACAATGTACGTGGCTAAGGTGTCCCCAGATAACTTCACTAACGTACCACCGAGACCGCCCTAAGCTTTTATTGAACGCAATGCAACGCTCTTTCTATTCGTTTTCCGTTTCGACGTCGGTAAAATGCTTTCCGTCAATCTAAAAGGATGGAAAATCGGCACAAAACACTCTGCGGATAGTTGTTTTTCACAAAGGAAAATCACAAACGAAACAGGCATTTCACCGGGTGTAGAGCACTAACGCCCCCTGGTGCCTCTAAATGCCAAGTGAACAGAGGCGCTTAATTAAATATCCAATCCCAGCTCTCTCCGCTTGAGAGGGAGAGCAAGCCATTCTCAAGTGGAGGAGGGATGTTTTCAGCAGCTATCTGCAACATTCTGTGGACCTGGCCACTGTGTAGCTACAAAGAAACCTTTTGTCTGAGGAAACTAACTAAAGAAACTTGAAAGTGGAGAAAGAGAGAAAGAATGAGACAATACCCTCTTCTTGGTGACTCATTCACTTATTCGTTCACTTACCAAAGCAAATATCCACTACGTGTAGAGAGTACTGTGCTGAAAACCGCACAGAACACGGAGACGTACCCCCATTCGCAGGGAGGTTAGATACCAGAGAGGGAGACAAGATGTAGATTACCTTACGGCCGTTCCGCACATGTCTTGTTAAACAGTTTACAGCTTCAGGGGAGAGAAGGGATCCAGAAATCGCTTCTCAGTGAAGTCTTCCCAGAGAAGCAGGTGCAAAATAGGTGGACTGGAAGAAACAAAAAAATTAACCTCGTGGGTAGATATGAAACGGAGCAGAGGTGCACAGATATTTAGAGCCCGTTCTTCCTTGAAACGTCTAGAAAGTGAAACTGAAACCAAATTACGGAGGGCCTTGAGTGTCAGTCTTAGGAGCTTGGCCGTATGGGGATGACAGCGGGTGCCACGGACGGCTCGGAAGAGGGCAAGGGCATAACCCAAGAGCCCTGGGAGGTGTAGGAGAGGTCGCAGCGAGGAAGGTAGAAAGGCATGAGATTCTCCGAAGCAGTCACCGTAAGCCAGGTGTAAACTCATAAACGGTAGACGCGGAGTAAGGGCGACACAGATGGCAGGGAGGAGTACGAGGGACACTAGAAAGGAAAACGGTCAGGGCTTCACCAGGGATTGGGTGCATTCCTTTCTCCCTCTAACAGAGGTTATCAGTAACCGGGCTGGTCGCTGGGAATCAAGAGCAAGCAAAACAGGCGTGATCTCTTCTTCCTCACGGACCACGGGGTAAACTTACCTACCTGAAACTGGATGTGAAAGGCGACGACGGCCATAAGCGAGAGGTGCGTGGTGTCACGTGAGCTACGGTAGGGGGACGTGATGAGTTGAGTCGGTAAGGGGACGCTTTCTTGACCAAGTGACACCTGAGAAGAGATGAGAAGGGTGAGGCGGCATCAGTCAGCTGCAAACTAAACAGAGGGACACTTCCTGCAGAGGGGCAGCACGGGCGATGCGCCGTTGTAAGTATGCAGGCCTGAGAGGAGGCCACTGTGGGCAGGATGATTGAGAATGAAAGGAAGGAGCTGCAAGACGAGGCCGCAGAGATCACGCTCCACCCTGCCCAGGGGATGCCCTGCCCTGCGGACTAGCACACCCAGAGAGAGAGTACCAGTGCACAGCCAGATGAGAAGCCCGCTCGAGAATGCAAGCCAACGCTGCTTCTTTCGCCAAGAAAGTCTTGCCTGGTAAACTAAACAGCGTATCCATAGAGCGGACACGTGATTTACATTCTGAAGCAGGCGCCCCGCCTTACGGAACGGCGACGGTTCTCAGGGGGGCCGGGCAGGAGCCGCTCCGCGCGTCTGTGCCAGGGACCCACCCGCCTGCGGGACCTCCGGCCGCCTCGCAGGAAGCTACGACGCCCAGTCCCACGGCTACCTGTGCAGCGAGGTGGACTCCGCGGACGCGTGCCACACACACTTCAAGCGGGAGCGCGGCCTGAGTGGCAAGGCGAGAGGCCGGCCTGCCGCGCAGACCAAGAAGGCGCTCTTCGGCCTGGGCCTAGGTGCTTGCGCCGCCCCCCTGGGCCTGCCGGGCTCTGAGGGCCCTGCCCTGGACACCCTGCCCCCCTGCCCTTGGTTCAGTCACAGCAGAGGTGGCCACACCCACACCCTCTGTGACCTCGGCGTTCCACCCTCCTGCAGCCCCGCCCGCCCCCCTCCGCCGGTTGCCCTGGGCTACGGAAGCTGCATCCTGGGGCCAGGGGGTTCCCAGGAGGCCAAGGGAAGACACGATGGCCTTCAATGAGTCGCAGAGGCCTTACGTGGCCTTGTGTGGTTGGGCTCACCTCTGACGTTTCAGTGAACTCTGCGAGAAGACAGGGACCTACCTGCAGCCTCACAGTTGGGCTCCACGGTAAGGTGTGCGGGACAGACCTCAAACTGACCCACGGCATGGAGCAACACCCGCCATCGAGAGGTCTACAAGAGAGCCGCTGCAGCTAGCCCACAGGTCCGAGAAAACTAGGTTCTTCTTTACGTGAGTGACTTTTGGGGAGATTTGTTGCAAAGCATTACCACAGCAAGAGCCGACTAATACAACGTTCTCCAAATCACTGCCATGTCCACGGCTGCCACCGAGCCTACGTGTAAGGCACCTGTGTCCTCGAACTTTGAGAACTCCTGAATTCTCGGTGCCTCTCCAACACAATGTACGTGGCTAAGGTGTCCCCAGATAACTTCACTAACGTACCACCGAGACCGCCCTAAGCTTTTATTGAACGCAATGCAACGCTCTTTCTATTCGTTTTCCGTTTCGACGTCGGTAAAATGCTTTCCGTCAATCTAAAAGGATGGAAAATCGGCACAAAACACTCTGCGGATAGTTGTTTTTCACAAAGGAAAATCACAAACGAAACAGGCATTTCACCGGGTGTAGAGCACTAACGCCCCCTGGTGCCTCTAAATGCCAAGTGAACAGAGGCGCTTAATTAAATATCCAATCCCAGCTCTCTCCGCTTGAGAGGGAGAGCAAGCCATTCTCAAGTGGAGGAGGGATGTTTTCAGCAGCTATCTGCAACATTCTGTGGACCTGGCCACTGTGTAGCTACAAAGAAACCTTTTGTCTGAGGAAACTAACTAAAGAAACTTGAAAGTGGAGAAAGAGAGAAAGAATGAGACAATACCCTCTTCTTGGTGACTCATTCACTTATTCGTTCACTTACCAAAGCAAATATCCACTACGTGTAGAGAGTACTGTGCTGAAAACCGCACAGAACACGGAGACGTACCCCCATTCGCAGGGAGGTTAGATACCAGAGAGGGAGACAAGATGTAGATTACCTTACGGCCGTTCCGCACATGTCTTGTTAAACAGTTTACAGCTTCAGGGGAGAGAAGGGATCCAGAAATCGCCTGGATTCTCAGTGAAGTCTTCCCAGAGAAGCAGGTGCAAAATAGGTGGACTGGAAGAAACAAAAAAATTAACCTCGTGGGTAGATATGAAACGGAGCAGAGGTGCACAGATATTTAGAGCCCGTTCTTCCTTGAAACGTCTAGAAAGTGAAACTGAAGCCAAATTACGGAGGGCCTTGAGTGTCAGTCTTAGGAGCTTGGCCGTATGGGGATGACAGCGGGTGCCACGGACGGCTCGGAAGAGGGCAAGGGCATAACCCAAGAGCCCTGGGAGGTGTAGGGGAGGTCGCAGCGAGGGAGGTAGAAAGGCATGCGATTCTCCGAAGCAGTCACCGTAAGCCAGGTGTAAACTCATAAACGGTAGACGCGGAGTAAGGGCGACACAGATGGCAGGGAGGAGTACGAGGGACACTAGAAAGGAAAACGGTCAGGGCTTCACCAGGGATTGGGTGCATTCCTTTCTCCCTCTAACAGAGGTTATCAGTAACCGGGCTGGTCGCTGGGAATCAAGAGCAA
Source organism: Orcinus orca (assembly GCF_937001465.1). Taxonomy (NCBI): domain Eukaryota; kingdom Metazoa; phylum Chordata; class Mammalia; order Artiodactyla; family Delphinidae; genus Orcinus; species Orcinus orca. The sequence continues at coordinate 1,544,227 of NC_064559.1, read as the reverse complement.
GCAAAACAGGCGTGATCTCTTCTTCCTCACGGACCACGGGGTAAACTTACCTACCTGAAACTGGATGTGAAAGGCGACGACGGCCATAAGCGAGAGGTGCGTGGTGTCACGTGAGCTACGGTAGGGGGACGTGATGAGTTGAGTCGGTAAGGGGACGCTTTCTTGACCAAGTGACACCTGAGAAGAGATGAGAAGGGTGAGGCGGCATCAGTCAGCTGCAAACTAAACAGAGGGACACTTCCTGCAGAGGGGCAGCACGGGCGATGCGCCGTTGTAAGTATGCAGGCCTGAGAGGAGGCCACTGTGGGCAGGATGATTGAGAATGAAAGGAAGGAGCTGCAAGACGAGGCCGCAGAGATCACGCTCCACCCTGCCCAGGGGATGCCCTGCCCTGCGGACTAGCACACCCAGAGAGAGAGTACCAGTGCACAGCCAGATGAGAAGCCCGCTCGAGAATGCAAGCCAACGCTGCTTCTTTCGCCAAGAAAGTCTTGCCTGGTAAACTAAACAGCGTATCCATAGAGCGGACACGTGATTTACATTCTGAAGCAGGCGCCCCGCCTTACGGAACGGCGACGGTTCTCAGGGGGGCCGGGCAGGAGCCGCTCCGCGCGTCTGTGCCAGGGACCCACCCGCCTGCGGGACCTCCGGCCGCCTCGCAGGAAGCTACGACGCCCAGTCCCACGGCTACCTGTGCAGCGAGGTGGACTCCGCGGACGCGTGCCACACACACTTCAAGCGGGAGCGCGGCCTGAGTGGCAAGGCGAGAGGCCGGCCTGCCGCGCAGACCAAGAAGGCGCTCTTCGGCCTGGGCCTAGGTGCTTGCGCCGCCCCCCTGGGCCTGCCGGGCTCTGAGGGCCCTGCCCTGGACACCCTGCCCCCCTGCCCTTGGTTCAGTCACAGCAGAGGTGGCCACACCCACACCCTCTGTGACCTCGGCGTTCCACCCTCCTGCAGCCCCACCCGCCCCCCTCCGCCGGTTGCCCTGGGCTACGGAAGCTGCATCCTAGGGCCAGGGGGTTCCCAGGAGGCCAAGGGAAGACACGATGGCCTTCAATGAGTCGCAGAGGCCTTACGTGGCCTTGTGTGGTTGGGCTCACCTCTGACGTTTCAGTGAACTCTGCGAGAAGACAGGGACCTACCTGCAGCCTCACAGTTGGGCTCCACGGTAAGGTGTGCGGGACAGACCTCAAACTGACCCACGGCATGGAGCAACACCCGCCATCAAGAGGTCTACAAGAGAGCCGCTGCAGCTAGCCCACAGGTCCGAGAAAACTAGGTTCTTCTTTACGTAAGTGAGTTTTGGGGAGATTTGTTGCAAAGCATTACCACAGCAAGAGCCGACTAATACAACGTTCTCCAAATCACTGCCATGTCCACGGCTGCCACCGAGCCTACGTGTAAGGCACCTGTGTCCTCGAACTTTGAGAACTCCTGAATTCTCGGTGCCTCTCCAACACAATGTACGTGGCTAAGGTGTCCCCAGATAACTTCACTAACGTACCACCGAGACCGCCCTAAGCTTTTATTGAACGCAATGCAACGCTCTTTCTATTCGTTTTCCGTTTCGACGTCGGTAAAATGCTTTCCGTCAATCTAAAAGGATGGAAAATTGGCACAAAACACTCTGCGGATAGTTGTTTTTCACAAAGGAAAATCACAAACGAAACAGGCATTTCACCGGGTGTAGAGCACTAACGCCCCCTGGTGCCTCTAAATGCCAAGTGAACAGAGGCGCTTAATTAAATATCCAATCCCAGCTCTCTCCGCTTGAGAGGGAGAGCAAGCCATTCTCAAGTGGAGGAGGGATGTTTTCAGCAGCTATCTGCAACATTCTGTGGACCTGGCCACTGTGTAGCTACAAAGAAACCTTTTGTCTGAGGAAACTAACTAAAGAAACTTGAAAGTGGAAAAAGAGAGAAAGAATGAGACAATACCCTCTTCTTGGTGACTCATTCACTTACTCGTTCACTTACCAAAGCAAATATCCACTACGTCTAGAGAGTACTGTGCTGAAAACCGCACAGAACACGGAGACGTACCCCCATTCGCAGGGAGGTTAGATACCAGAGAGGGAGACAAGATGTAGATTACCTTACGGCCGTTCCGCACATGTCTTGTTAAACAGTTTACAGCTTCAGGGGAGAGAAGGGATCCAGAAATCGCCTGGATTCTCAGTGAAGTCTTCCCAGAGAAGCAGGTGCAAAATAGGTGGACTGGAAGAAACAAAACAATTAACCTCGTGGGTAGATATGAAACGGAGCAGAGGTGCACAGATATTTAGAGCCCGTTCTTCCTTGAAACGTCTAGAAAGTGAAACTGAAACCAAATTACGGAGGGCCTTGAGTGTCAGTCTTAGGAGCTTGGCCGTATGGGGATGACAGCGGGTGCCACGGACGGCTCGGAAGAGGGCAAGGGCATAACCCAAGAGCCCTGGGAGGTGTAGGAGAGGTCGCAGCGAGGGAGGTAGAAAGGCATGCGATTCTCCGAAGCAGTCACCGTAAGCCAGGTGTAAACTCATAACCGGTAGACGCGGAGTAAGGGCGACACAGATGGCAGGGAGGAGTACGAGGGACACTAGAAAGGAAAACGGTCAGGGCTTCACCAGGGATTGGGTGCATTCCTTTCTCCCTCTAACAGAGGTTATCAGTAACCGGGCTGGTCGCTGGGAATCAAGAGCAAGCAAAACAGGCGTGATCTCTTCTTCCTCACGGACCACGGGGTAAACTTACCTACCTGAAACTGGATGTGAAAGGCGACGACGGCCATAAGCGAGAGGTGCGTGGTGTCACGTGAGCTACGGTAGGGGGACGTGATGAGTTGAGTCGGTAAGGGGACGCTTTCTTGACCAAGTGACACCTGAGAAGAGATGAGAAGGGTGAGGCGGCATCAGTCAGCTGCAAACTAAACAGAGGGACACTTCCTGCAGAGGGGCAGCACGGGCGATGCGCCGTTGTAAGTATGCAGGCCTGAGAGGAGGCCACTGTGGGCAGGATGATTGAGAATGAAAGGAAGGAGCTGCAAGACGAGGCCGCAGAGATCACACTCCACCCTGCCCAGGGGATGCCCTGCCCTGCGGACTAGCACACCCAGAGAGAGAGTACCAGTGCACAGCCAGATGAGAAGCCCGCTCGAGAATGCAAGCCAACGCTGCTTCTTTCGCCAAGAAAGTCTTGCCTGGTAAACTAAACAGCGTATCCATAGAGCGGACACGTGATTTACATTCTGAAGCAGGCGCCCCGCCTTACGGAACGGCGACGGTTCTCAGGGGGGCCGGGCAGGAGCCGCTCCGCGCGTCTGTGCCAGGGACCCACCCGCCTGCGGGACCTCCGGCCGCCTCGCAGGAAGCTACGACGCCCAGTCCCACGGCTACCTGTGCAGCGAGGTGGACTCCGCGGACGCGTGCCACACACACTTCAAGCGGGAGCGCGGCCTGAGTGGCAAGGCGAGAGGCCGGCCTGCCGCGCAGACCAAGAAGGCGCTCTTCGGCCTGGGCCTAGGTGCTTGCGCCGCCCCCCTGGGCCTGCCGGGCTCTGAGGGCCCTGCCCTGGACACCCTGCCCCCCTGCCCTTGGTTCAGTCACAGCAGAGGTGGCCACACCCACACCCTCTGTGACCTCAGCGTTCCACCCTCCTGCAGCCCCGCCCGCCCCCCTCCGCCGGTTGCCCTGGGCTACGGAAGCTGCATCCTGGGGCCAGGGGGTTCCCAGGAGGCCAAGGGAAGACACGATGGCCTTCAATGAGTCGCAGAGGCCTTACGTGGCCTTGTGTGGTTGGGCTCACCTCTGACGTTTCAGTGAACTCTGCGAGAAGACAGGGACCTACCTGCAGCCTCACAGTTGGGCTCCACGGTAAGGTGTGCGGGACAGACCTCAAACTGACCCACGGCATGGAGCAACACCCGCCATCGAGAGGTCTACAAGAGAGCCGCTGCAGCTAGCCCACAGGTCCGAGAAAACTAGGTTCTTCTTTACGTAAGTGAGTTTTGGGGAGATTTGTTGCAAAGCATTACCACAGCAAGAGCCGACTAATACAACGTTCTCCAAATCACTGCCATGTCCACGGCTGCCACCGAGCCTACGTGTAAGGCACCTGTGTCCTCGAACTTTGAGAACTCCTGAATTCTCGGTGCCTCTCCAACACAATGTACGTGGCTAAGGTGTCCCCAGATAACTTCACTAACGTACCACCGAGACCGCCCTAAGCTTTCATTGAACGCAATGCAACGCTCTTTCTATTCGTTTTCCGTTTCGACGTCGGTAAAATGCTTTCCGTCAATCTAAAAGGATGGAAAATTGGCACAAAACACTCTGCGGATAGTTGTTTTTCACAAAGGAAAATCACAAACGAAACAGGCATTTCACCGGGTGTAGAGCACTAACGCCCCCTGGTGCCTCTAAATGCCAAGTGAACAGAGGCGCTTAATTAAATATCGAATCCCAGCTCTCTCCGCTTGAGAGGGAGAGCAAGCCATTCTCAAGTGGAGGAGGGATGTTTTCAGCAGCTATCTGCAACATTCTGTGGACCTGGCCACTGTGTAGCTACAAAGAAACCTTTTGTCTGAGGAAACTAACTAAAGAAACTTGAAAGTGGAGAAAGAGAGAAAGAATGAGACAATACCCTCTTCTTGGTGACTCATTCACTTATTCGTTCACTTACCAAAGCAAATATCCACTACGTGTAGAGAGTACTGTGCTGAAAACCGCACAGAACACGGAGACGTACCCCCATTCGCAGGGAGGTTAGATACCAGAGAGGGAGACAAGATGTAGATTACCTTACGGCCGTTCCGCACATGTCTTGTTAAACAGTTTACAGCTTCAGGGGAGAGAAGGGATCCAGAAATCGCCTGGATTCTCAGTGAAGTCTTCCCAGAGAAGCAGGTGCAAAATAGGTGGACTGGAAGAAACAAAACAATTAACCTCGTGGGTAGATATGAAACGGAGCAGAGGTGCACAGATATTTAGACCCCGTTCTTCCTTGAAACGTCTAGAAAGTGAAACTGAAGCCAAATTACGGAGGGCCTTGAGTGTCAGTCTTAGGAGCTTGGCCGTATGGGGATGACAGCGGGTGCCACGGACGGCTCGGAAGAGGGCAAGGGCATAACCCAAGAGCACTGGGAGGTGTAGGAGAGGTCGCAGCGAGGGAGGTAGAAAGGCATGCGATTCTCCGAAGCAGTCACCGTAAGCCAGGTGTAAACTCATAAACGGTAGACGCGGAGTAAGGGCGACACAGATGGCAAGGAGGAGTACGAGGGACACTAGAAAGGAAAACGGTCAGGGCTTCACCAGGGATTGGGTGCATTCCTTTCTCCCTCTAACAGAGGTTATCAGTAACCGGGCTGGTCGCTGGGAATCAAGAGTAAGCAAAACAGGCGTGATCTCTTCTTCCTCACGGACCACGGGGTAAACTTACCTACCTGAAACTGGATGTGAAAGGCGACGACGGCCATAAGCGAGAGGTGCGTGGTGTCACGTGAGCTACGGTAGGGGGACGTGATGAGTTGAGTCGGTAAGGGGACGCTTTCTTGACCAAGTGACACCTGAGAAGAGATGAGAAGGGTGAGGCGGCATCAGTCAGCTGCAAACTAAACAGAGGGACACTTCCTGCAGAGGGGCAGCACGGGCGATGCGCCGTTGTAAGTATGCAGGCCTGAGAGGAGGCCACTGTGGGCAGGATGATTGAGAATGAAAGGAAGGAGCTGCAAGACGAGGCCGCAGAGATCACGCTCCACCCTGCCCAGGGGATGCCCTGCCCTGCGGACTAGCACACCCAGAGAGAGAGTACCAGTGCACAGCCAGATGAGAAGCCCGCTCGAGAATGCAAGCCAACGCTGCTCCTTTCGCCAAGAAAGTCTTGCCTGGTAAACTAAACAGCGTATCCATAGAGCGGACACGTGATTTACATTCTGAAGCAGGCGCCCCGCCTTACGGAACGGCGACGGTTCTCAGGGGGGCCGGGCAGGAGCCGCTCCGCGCGTCTGTGCCAGGGACCCACCCGCCTGCGGGACCTCCGGCCGCCTCGCAGGAAGCTACGACGCCCAGTCCCACGGCTACCTGTGCAGCGAGGTGTACTCCGCGGACGCGTGCCACACACACTTCAAGCGGGAGCGCGGCCTGAGTGGCAAGGCGAGAGGCCGGCCTGCCGCGCAGACCAAGAAGGCGCTCTTCGGCCTGGGCCTAGGTGCTTGCGCCGCCCCCCTGGGCCTGCCGGGCTCTGAGGGCCCTGCCCTGGACACCCTGCCCCCCTGCCCTTGGTTCAGTCACAGCAGAGGTGGCCACACCCACACCCTCTGTGACATCGGCGTTCCACCCTCCTGCAGCCCCGCCCGCCCCCCTCCGCCGGTTGCCCTGGGCTACGGAAGCTGCATCCTGGGGCCAGGGGGTTCCCAGGAGGCCAAGGGAAGACACGATGGCCTTCAATGAGTCGCAGAGGCCTTACGTGGCCTTGTGTGGTTGGGCTCACCTCTGACGTTTCAGTGAACTCTGCGAGAAGACAGGGACCTACCTGCAGCCTCACAGTTGGGCTCCACGGTAAGGTGTGCGGGACAGACCTCAAACTGACCCACGGCATGGAGCAACACCCGCCATCGAGAGGTCTACAAGAGAGCCGCTGCAGCTAGCCCACAGGTCCAAGAAAACTAGGTTTTTCTTTACGTAAGTGAGTTTTGGGGAGATTTGTTGCAAAGCATTACCACAGCAAGAGCCGACTAATACAACGTTCTCCAAATCACTGCCATGTCCACGGCTGCCACCGAGCCTACGTGTAAGGCACCTGTGTCCTCGAACTTTGAGAACTCCTGAATTCTCGGTGCCTCTCCAACACAATGTACGTGGCTAAGGTGTCCCCAGATAACTTCACTAACGTACCACCGAGACCGCCCTAAGCTTTTATTGAACGCAATGCAACGCTCTTTCTATTCGTTTTCCGTTTCGACGTCGGTAAAATGCTTTCCGTCAATCTAAAAGGATGGAAAATTGGCACAAAACACTCTGCGGATAGTTGTTTTTCACAAAGGAAAATCACAAACGAAACAGGCATTTCACCGGGTGTAGAGCACTAACGCCCCCTGGTGCCTCTAAATGCCAAGTGAACAGAGGCGCTTAATTAAATATCCAATCCCAGCTCTCTCCGCTTGAGAGGGAGAGCAAGCCATTCTCAAGTGGAGGAGGGATGTTTTCAGCAGCTATCTGCAACATTCTGTGGACCTGGCCACTGTGTAGCTACAAAGAAACCTTTTGTCTGAGGAAACTAACTAAAGAAACTTGAAAGTGGAAAAAGAGAGAAAGAATGAGACAATACCCTCTTCTTGGTGACTCATTCACTTACTCGTTCACTTACCAAAGCAAATATCCACTACGTGTAGAGAGTACTGTGCTGAAAACCGCACAGAACACGGAGACGTACCCCCATTCGCAGGGAGGTTAGATACCAGAGAGGGAGACAAGATGTAGATTACCTTACGGCCGTTCCGCACATGTCTTGTTAAACAGTTTACAGCTTCAGGGGAGAGAAGGGATCCAGAAATCGCCTGGATTCTCAGTGAAGTCTTCCCAGAGAAGCAGGTGCAAAATAGGTGGACTGGAAGAAACAAAAAAATTAACCTCGTGGGTAGATATGAAACGGAGCAGAGGTGCACAGATATTTAGAGCCCGTTCTTCCTTGAAACGTCTAGAAAGTGAAACTGAAACCAAATTACGGAGGGCCTTGAGTGTCAGTCTTAGGAACTTGGCCGTATGGGGATGACAGCGGGTGCCACGGACGGCTCGGAAGAGGGCAAGGGCATAACCCAAGAGCCCTGGGAGGTGTAGGAGAGGTCGCAGCGAGGGAGGTAGAAAGGCATGCGATTCTCCGAAGCAGTCACCGTAAGCCAGGTGTAAACTCATAAACGGTAGACGCGGAGTAAGGGCGACACAGATGGCAGGGAGGAGTACGAGGGACACTAGAAAGGAAAACGGTCAGGGCTTCACCAGGGATTGGGTGCATTCCTTTCTCCCTCTAACAGAGGTTATCAGTAACCGGGCTGGTCGCTGGGAATCAAGAGCAAGCAAAACAGGCGTGATCTCTTCTTCCTCACGGACCACGGGGTAAACTTACCTACCTGAAACTGGATGTGAAAGGCGACGACGGCCATAAGCGAGAGGTGCGTGGTGTCACGTGAGCTACGGTAGGGGGACGTGATGAGTTGAGTCGGTAAGGGGACGCTTTCTTGACCAAGTGACACCTGAGAAGAGATGAGAAGGGTGAGGCGGCATCAGTCAGCTGCAAACTAAACAGAGGGACACTTCCTGCAGAGGGGCAGCACGGGCGATGCGCCGTTGTAAGTATGCAGGCCTGAGAGGAGGCCACTGTGGGCAGGATGATTGAGAATGAAAGGAAGGAGCTGCAAGACGAGGCCGCAGAGATCACGCTCCACCCTGCCCAGGGGATGCCCTGCCCTGCGGACTAGCACACCCAGAGAGAGAGTACCAGTGCACAGCCAGATGAGAAGCCCGCTCGAGAATGCAAGCCAACGCTGCTTCTTTCGCCAAGAAAGTCTTGCCTGGTAAACTAAACAGCGTATCCATAGAGCGGACACGTGATTTACATTCTGAAGCAGGCGCCCCGCCTTACGGAACGGCGACGGTTCTCAGGGGGGCCGGGCAGGAGCCGCTCCGCGCGTCTGTGCCAGGGACCCACCCGCCTGCGGGACCTCCGGCCGCCTCGCAGGAAGCTACGACGCCCAGTCCCACGGCTACCTGTGCAGCGAGGTGTACTCCGCGGACGCGTGCCACACACACTTCAAGCGGGAGCGCGGCCTGAGTGGCAAGGCGAGAGGCCGGCCTGCCGCGCAGACCAAGAAGGCGCTCTTCGGCCTGGGCCTAGGTGCTTGCGCCGCCCCCCTGGGCCTGCCGGGCTCTGAGGGCCCTGCCCTGGACACCCTGCCCCCCTGCCCTTGGTTCAGTCACAGCAGAGGTGGCCACACCCACACCCTCTGTGACCTCGGCGTTCCACCCTCCTGCAGCCCCGCCCGCCCCCCTCCGCCGGTTGCCCTGGGCTACGGAAGCTGCATCCTGGGGCCAGGGGGTTCCCAGGAGGCCAAGGGAAGACACGATGGCCTTCAATGAGTCGCAGAGGCCTTACGTGGCCTTGTGTGGTTGGGCTCACCTCTGACGTTTCAGTGAACTCTGCGAGAAGACAGGGACCTACCTGCAGCCTCACAGTTGGGCTCCACGGTAAGGTGTGCGGGACAGACCTCAAACTGACCCACGGCATGGAGCAACACCCGCCATCGAGAGGTCTACAAGAGAGCCGCTGCAGCTAGCCCACAGGTCCGAGAAAACTAGGTTCTTCTTTACGTAAGTGAGTTTTGGGGAGATTTGTTGCAAAGCATTACCACAGCAAGAGCCGACTAATACAACGTTCTCCAAATCACTGCCATGTCCACGGCTGCCACCGAGCCTACGTGTAAGGCACCTGTGTCCTCGAACTTTGAGAACTCCTGAATTCTCGGTGCCTCTCCAACACAATGTACGTGGCTAAGGTGTCCCCAGATAACTTCACTAACGTACCACCGAGACCGCCCTAAGCTTTTATTGAACGCAATGCAACGCTCTTTCTATTCGTTTTCCGTTTCGACGTCGGTAAAATGCTTTCCGTCAATCTAAAAGGATGGAAAATTGGCACAAAACACTCTGCAGATAGTTGTTTTTCACAAAGGAAAATCACAAACGAAACAGGCATTTCACCGGGTGTAGAGCACTAACGCCCCCTGGTGCCTCTAAATGCCAAGTGAACAGAGGCGCTTAATTAAATATCCAATCCCAGCTCTCTCCGCTTGAGAGGGAGAGCAAGCCATTCTCAAGTGGAGGAGGGATGTTTTCAGCAGCTATCTGCAACATTCTGTGGACCTGGCCACTGTGTAGCTACAAAGAAACCTTTTGTCTGAGGAAACTAACTAAAGAAACTTGAAAGTGGAAAAAGAGAGAAAGAAGGAGACAATACCCTCTTCTTGGTGACTCATTCACTTATTCGTTCACTTACCAAAGCAAATATCCACTACGTGTAGAGAGTACTGTGCTGAAAACCGCACAGAACACGGAGACGTACCCCCATTCGCAGGGAGGTTAGATACCAGAGAGGGAGACAAGATGTAGATTACCTTACGGCCGTTCCGCACATGTCTTGTTAAACAGTTTACAGCTTCAGGGGAGAGAAGGGATCCAGAAATCGCCTGGATTCTCAGTGAAGGCTTCCCAGAGAAGCAGGTGCAAAATAGGTGGACTGGAAGAAACAAAAAAATTAACCTCGTGGGTAGATATGAAACGGAGCAGAGGTGCACAGATATTTAGAGCCCGTTCTTCCTTGAAACGTCTAGAAAGTGAAACTGAAACCAAATTACGGAGGGCCTTGAGTGTCAGTCTTAGGAGCTTGGCCGTATGGGGATGACAGCGGGTGCCACGGACGGCTCGGAAGAGGGCAAGGGCATAACCCAAGAGCCCTGGGAGGTGTAGGAGAGGTCGCAGCGAGGGAGGTAGAAAGGCATGCGATTCTCCGAAGCAGTCACCGTAAGCCAGGTGTAAACTCATAAACGGTAGACGCGGAGTAAGGGCGACACAGATGGCAGGGAGGAGTACGAGGGACACTAGAAAGGAAAACGGTCAGGGCTTCACCAGGGATTGGGTGCATTCCTTTCTCCCTCTAACAGAGGTTATCAGTAACCGGGCTGGTCGCTGGGAATCAAGAGTAAGCAAAACAGGCGTGATCTCTTCTTCCTCACGGACCACGGGGTAAACTTACCTACCTGAAACTGGATGTGAAAGGCGACGACGGCCATAAGCGAGAGGTGCGTGGTGTCACGTGAGCTACGGTAGGGGGACGTGATGAGTTGAGTCGGTAAGGGGACGCTTTCTTGACCAAGTGACACCTGAGAAGAGATGAGAAGGGTGAGGCGGCATCAGTCAGCTGCAAACTAAACAGAGGGACACTTCCTGCAGAGGGGCAGCACGGGCGATGCGCCGTTGTAAGTATGCAGGCCTGAGAGGAGGCCACTGTGGGCAGGATGATTGAGAATGAAAGGAAGGAGCTGCAAGACGAGGCCGCAGAGATCACGCTCCACCCTGCCCAGGGGATGCCCTGCCCTGCGGACTAGCACACCCAGAGAGAGAGTACCAGTGCACAGCCAGATGAGAAGCCCGCTCGAGAATGCAAGCCAACGCTGCTCCTTTCGCCAAGAAAGTCTTGCCTGGTAAACTAAACAGCGTATCCATAGAGCGGACACGTGATTTACATTCTGAAGCAGGCGCCCCGCCTTACGGAACGGCGACGGTTCTCAGGGGGGCCGGGCAGGAGCCGCTCCGCGCGTCTGTGCCAGGGACCCACCCGCCTGCGGGACCTCCGGCCGCCTCGCAGGAAGCTACGACGCCCAGTCCCACGGCTACCTGTGCAGCGAGGTGTACTCCGCGGACGCGTGCCACACACACTTCAAGCGGGAGCGCGGCCTGAGTGGCAAGGCGAGAGGCCGGCCTGCCGCGCAGACCAAGAAGGCGCTCTTCGGCCTGGGCCTAGGTGCTTGCGCCGCCCCCCTGGGCCTGCCGGGCTCTGAGGGCCCTGCCCTGGACCCCCTGCCCCCCTGCCCTTGGTTCAGTCACAGCAGAGGTGGCCACACCCACACCCTCTGTGACCTCGGCGTTCCACCCTCCTGCAGCCCCGCCCGCCCCCCTCCGCCGGTTGCCCTGGGCTACGGAAGCTGCATCCTGGGGCCAGGGGGTTCCCAGGAGGCCAAGGGAAGACACGATGGCCTTCAATGAGTCGCAGAGGCCTTACGTGGCCTTGTGTGGTTGGGCTCACCTCTGACGTTTCAGTGAACTCTGCGAGAAGACAGGGACCTACCTGCAGCCTCACAGTTGGGCTCCACGGTAAGGTGTGCGGGACAGACCTCAAACTGACCCACGGCATGGAGCAACACCCGCCATCGAGAGGTCTACAAGAGAGCCGCTGCAGCTAGCCCACAGGTCCGAGAAAACTAGGTTCTTCTTTACGTAAGTGAGTTTTGGGGAGATTTGTTGCAAAGCATTACCACAGCAAGAGCCGACTAATACAACGTTCTCCAAATCACTGCCATGTCCACGGCTGCCACCGAGCCTACGTGTAAGGCACCTGTGTCCTCGAACTTTGAGAACTCCTGAATTCTCGGTGCCTCTCCAACACAATGTACGTGGCTAAGGTGTCCCCAGATAACTTCACTAACGTACCACCGAGACCGCCCTAAGGTTTTATTGAACGCAATGCAACGCTCTTTCTATTCGTTTTCCGTTTCGACGTCGGTAAAATGCTTTCCGTCAATCTAAAAGGATGGAAAATTGGCACAAAACACTCTGCAGATAGTTGTTTTTCACAAAGGAAAATCACAAACGAAACAGGCATTTCACCGGGTGTAGAGCACTAACGCCCCCTGGTGCCTCTAAATGCCAAGTGAACAGAGGCGCTTAATTAAATATCCAATCCCAGCTCTCTCCGCTTGAGAGGGAGAGCAAGCCATTCTCAAGTGGAGGAGGGATGTTTTCAGCAGCTATCTGCAACATTCTGTGGACCTGGCCACTGTGTAGCTACAAAGAAACCTTTTGTCTGAGGAAACTAACTAAAGAAACTTGAAAGTGGAAAAAGAGAGAAAGAAGGAGACAATACCCTCTTCTTGGTGACTCATTCACTTATTCGTTCACTTACCAAAGCAAATATCCACTACGTGTAGAGAGTACTGTGCTGAAAACCGCACAGAACACGGAGACGTACCCCCATTCGCAGGGAGGTTAGATACCAGAGAGGGAGACAAGATGTAGATTACCTTACGGCCGTTCCGCACATGTCTTGTTAAACAGTTTACAGCTTCAGGGGAGAGAAGGGATCCAGAAATCGCCTGGATTCTCAGTGAAGGCTTCCCAGAGAAGCAGGTGCAAAATAGGTGGACTGGAAGAAACAAAAAAATTAACCTCGTGGGTAGATATGAAACGGAGCAGAGGTGCACAGATATTTAGAGCCCGTTCTTCCTTGAAACGTCTAGAAAGTGAAACTGAAACCAAATTACGGAGGGCCTTGAGTGTCAGTCTTAGGAGCTTGGCCGTATGGGGATGACAGCGGGTGCCACGGACGGCTCGGAAGAGGGCAAGGGCATAACCCAAGAGCACTGGGAGGTGTAGGAGAGGTCGCAGCGAGGGAGGTAGAAAGGCATGCGATTCTCCGAAGCAGTCACCGTAAGCCAGGTGTAAACTCATAAACGGTAGACGCGGAGTAAGGGCGACACAGATGGCAAGGAGGAGTACGAGGGACACTAGAAAGGAAAACGGTCAGGGCTTCACCAGGGATTGGGTGCATTCCTTTCTCCCTCTAACAGAGGTTATCAGTAACCGGGCTGGTCGCTGGGAATCAAGAGTAAGCAAAACAGGCGTGATCTCTTCTTCCTCACGGACCACGGGGTAAACTTACCTACCTGAAACTGGATGTGAAAGGCGACGACGGCCATAAGCGAGAGGTGCGTGGTGTCACGTGAGCTATGGTAGGGGGACGTGATGAGTTGAGTCGGTAAGGGGACGCTTTCTTGACCAAGTGACACCTGAGAAGAGATGAGAAGGGTGAGGCGGCATCAGTCAGCTGCAAACTAAACAGAGGGACACTTCCTGCAGAGGGGCAGCACGGGCGATGCGCCGTTGTAAGTATGCAGGCCTGAGAGGAGGCCACTGTGGGCAGGATGATTGAGAATGAAAGGAAGGAGCTGCAAGACGAGGCCGCAGAGATCACGCTCCACCCTGCCCAGGGGATGCCCTGCCCTGCGGACTAGCACACCCAGAGAGAGAGTACCAGTGCACAGCCAGATGAGAAGCCCGCTCGAGAATGCAAGCCAACGCTGCTCCTTTCGCCAAGAAAGTCTTGCCTGGTAAACTAAACAGCGTATCCATAGAGCGGACACGTGATTTACATTCTGAAGCAGGCGCCCCGCCTTACGGAACGGCGACGGTTCTCAGGGGGGCCGGGCAGGAGCCGCTCCGCGCGTCTGTGCCAGGGACCCACCCGCCTGCGGGACCTCCGGCCGCCTCGCAGGAAGCTACGACGCCCAGTCCCACGGCTACCTGTGCAGCGAGGTGTACTCCGCGGACGCGTGCCACACACACTTCAAGCGGGAGCGCGGCCTGAGTGGCAAGGCGAGAGGCCGGCCTGCCGCGCAGACCAAGAAGGCGCTCTTCGGCCTGGGCCTAGGTGCTTGCGCCGCCCCCCTGGGCCTGCCGGGCTCTGAGGGCCCTGCCCTGGACACCCTGCCCCCCTGCCCTTGGTTCAGTCACAGCAGAGGTGGCCACACCCACACCCTCTGTGACCTCGGCGTTCCACCCTCCTGCAGCCCCGCCCGCCCCCCTCCGCCGGTTGCCCTGGGCTACGGAAGCTGCATCCTGGGGCCAGGGGGTTCCCAGGAGGCCAAGGGAAGACACGATGGCCTTCAATGAGTCGCAGAGGCCTTACGTGGCCTTGTGTGGTTGGGCTCACCTCTGACGTTTCAGTGAACTCTGCGAGAAGACAGGGACCTACCTGCAGCCTCACAGTTGGGCTCCACGGTAAGGTGTGCGGGACAGACCTCAAACTGACCCACGGCATGGAGCAACACCCGCCATCGAGAGGTCTACAAGAGAGCCGCTGCAGCTAGCCCACAGGTCCGAGAAAACTAGGTTCTTCTTTACGTAAGTGAGTTTTGGGGAGATTTGTTGCAAAGCATTACCACAGCAAGAGCCGACTAATACAACGTTCTCCAAATCACTGCCATGTCCACGGCTGCCACCGAGCCTACGTGTAAGGCACCTGTGTCCTCGAACTTTGAGAACTCCTGAATTCTCGGTGCCTCTCCAACACAATGTACGTGGCTAAGGTGTCCCCAGATAACTTCACTAACGTACCACCGAGACCGCCCTAAGCTTTTATTGAACGCAATGCAACGCTCTTTCTATTCGTTTTCCGTTTCGACGTCGGTAAAATGCTTTCCGTCAATCTAAAAGGATGGGAAATTGGCACAAAACACTCTGCGGATAGTTGTTTTTCACAAAGGAAAATCACAAACGAAACAGGCATTTCACCGGGTGTAGAGCACTAACGCCCCCTGGTGCCTCTAAATGCCAAGTGAACAGAGGCGCTTAATTAAATATCGAATCCCAGCTCTCTCCGCTTGAGAGGGAGAGCAAGCCATTCTCAAGTGGAGGAGGGATGTTTTCAGCAGCTATCTGCAACATTCTGTGGACCTGGCCACTGTGTAGCTACAAAGAAACCTTTTGTCTGAGGAAACTAACTAAAGAAACTTGAAAGTGGAAAAAGAGAGAAAGAATGAGACAATACCCTCTTCTTGGTGACTCATTCACTTACTCGTTCACTTACCAAAGCAAATATCCACTACGTCTAGAGAGTACTGTGCTGAAAACCGCACAGAACACGGAGACGTACCCCCATTCGCAGGGAGGTTAGATACCAGAGAGGGAGACAAGATGTAGATTACCTTACGGCCGTTCCGCACATGTCTTGTTAAACAGTTTACAGCTTCAGGGGAGAGAAGGGATCCAGAAATCGCCTGGATTCTCAGTGAAGGCTTCCCAGAGAAGCAGGTGCAAAATAGGTGGACTGGAAGAAACAAAAAAATTAACCTCGTGGGTAGATATGAAACGGAGCAGAGGTGCACAGATATTTAGACCCCGTTCTTCCTTGAAACGTCTAGAAAGTGAAACTGAAACCAAATTACGGAGGGCCTTGAGTGTCAGTCTTAGGAGCTTGGCCGTATGGGGATGACAGCGGGTGCCACGGACGACTCGGAAGAGGGCAAGGGCATAACCCAAGAGCCCTGGGAGGTGTAGGAGAGGTCGCAGCGAGGAAGGTAGAAAGGCATGCGATTCTCCGAAGCAGTCACCGTAAGCCAGGTGTAAACTCATAAACGGTAGACGCGGAGTAAGGGCGACACAGATGGCAGGGAGGAGTACGAGGGACACTAGAAAGGAAAACGGTCAGGGCTTCACCAGGGATTGGGTGCATTCCTTTCTCCCTCTAACAGAGGTTATCAGTAACCGGGCTGGTCGCTGGGAATCAAGAGCAAGCAAAACAGGCATGATCTCTTCTTCCTCACGGACCACGGGGTAAACTTACCTACCTGAA
This sequence comes from Orcinus orca, assembly GCF_937001465.1. NCBI lineage: Eukaryota > Metazoa > Chordata > Mammalia > Artiodactyla > Delphinidae > Orcinus > Orcinus orca. The sequence goes on along the minus strand of NC_064559.1, from coordinate 1,528,076 downwards.
ACTGGATGTGAAAGGCGACGACGGCCATAAGCGAGAGGTGCGTGGTGTCACGTGAGCTACGGTAGGGGGACGTGATGAGTTGAGTCGGTAAGGGGACGCTTTCTTGACCAAGTGACACCTGAGAAGAGATGAGAACGGTGAGGCGGCATCAGTCAGCTGCAAACTAAACAGAGGGGCACTTCCTGCAGAGGGGCAGCACGGGCGATGCGCCGTTGTAAGTATGCAGGCCTGAGAGGAGGCCACTGTGGGCAGGATGATTGAGAATGAAAGGAAGGAGCTGCAAGACGAGGCCGCAGAGATCACGCTCCACCCTGCCCAGGGGATGCCCTGCCCTGCGGACTAGCACACCCAGAGAGAGAGTACCAGTGCACAGCCAGATGAGAAGCCCGCTCGAGAACGCAAGCCAACGCTGCTTCTTTCGCCAAGAAAGTCTTGCCTGGTAAACTAAACAGCGTATCCATAGAGCGGACACGTGATTTACATTCTGAAGCAGGCGCCCCGCCTTACGGAACGGCGACGGTTCTCAGGGGGGCCGGGCAGGAGCCGCTCCGCGCGTCTGTGCCAGGGACCCACCCGCCTGCGGGACCTCCGGCCGCCTCGCAGGAAGCTACGACGCCCAGTCCCACGGCTACCTGTGCAGCGAGGTGGACTCCGCGGACGCGTGCCACACACACTTCAAGCGGGAGCGCGGCCTGAGTGGCAAGGCGAGAGGCCGGCCTGCCGCGCAGACCAAGAAGGCGCTCTTCGGCCTGGGCCTAGGTGCTTGCGCCGCCCCCCTGGGCCTGCCGGGCTCTGAGGGCCCTGCCCTGGACACCCTGCCCCCCTGCCCTTGGTTCAGTCACAGCAGAGGTGGCCACACCCACACCCTCTGTGACCTCAGCGTTCCACCCTCCTGCAGCCACGCCCGCCCCCCTCCGCCGGTTGCCCTGGGCTACGGAAGCTGCATCCTGGGGCCAGGGGGTTCCCAGGAGGCCAAGGGAAGACACGATGGCCTTCAATGAGTCGCAGAGGCCTTACGTGGCCTTGTGTGGTTGGGCTCACCTCTGACGTTTCAGTGAACTCTGCGAGAAGACAGGGACCTACCTGCAGCCTCACAGTTGGGCTCCACGGTAAGGTGTGCGGGACAGACCTCAAACTGACCCACGGCATGGAGCAACACCCGCCATCGAGAGGTCTACAAGAGAGCCGCTGCAGCTAGCCCACAGGTCCGAGAAAACTAGATTCTTCTTTACGTAAGTGAGTTTTGGGGAGATTTGTTGCAAAGCATTACCACAGCAAGAGCCGACTAATACAACGTTCTCCAAATCACTGCCATGTCCACGGCTGCCACCGAGCCTACGTGTAAGGCACCTGTGTCCTCGAACTTTGAGAACTCCTGAATTCTCGGTGCCTCTCCAACACAATGTACGTGGCTAAGGTGTCCCCAGATAACTTCACTAACGTACCACCGAGACCGCCCTAAGCTTTTATTGAACGCAATGCAACGCTCTTTCTATTCGTTTTCCGTTTCGACGTCGGTAAAATGCTTTCCGTCAATCTAAAAGGATGGAAAATTGGCACAAAACACTCTGCGGATAGTTGTTTTTCACAAAGGAAAATCACAAACGAAACAGGCATTTCACCGGGTGTAGAGCACTAACGCCCCCTGGTGCCTCTAAATGCCAAGTGAACAGAGGCGCTTAATTAAATATCGAATCCCAGCTCTCTCCGCTTGAGAGGGAGAGCAAGCCATTCTCAAGTGGAGGAGGGATGTTTTCAGCAGCTATCTGCAACATTCTGTGGACCTGGCCACTGTGTAGCTACAAAGAAACCTTTTGTCTGAGGAAACTAACTAAAGAAACTTGAAAGTGGAGAAAGAGAGAAAGAATGAGACAATACCCTCTTCTTGGTGACTCATTCACTTATTCGTTCACTTACCAAAGCAAATATCCACTACGTGTAGAGAGTACTGTGCTGAAAACCGCACAGAACACGGAGACGTACCCCCATTCGCAGGGAGGTTAGATACCAGAGAGGGAGACAAGATGTAGATTACCTTACGGCCGTTCCGCACATGTCTTGTTAAACAGTTTACAGCTTCAGGGGAGAGAAGGGATCCAGAAATCGCCTGGATTCTCAGTGAAGGCTTCCCAGAGAAGCAGGTGCAAAATAGGTGGACTGGAAGAAACAAAAAAATTAACCTCGTGGGTAGATATGAAACGGAGCAGAGGTGCACAGATATTTAGAGCCCGTTCTTCCTTGAAACGTCTAGAAAGTGAAACTGAAACCAAATTACGGAGGGCCTTGAGTGTCAGTCTTAGGAGCTTGGCCGTATGGGGATGACAGCGGGTGCCACGGACGGCTCGGAAGAGGGCAAGGGCATAACCCAAGAGCCCTGGGAGGTGTAGGAGAGGTCGCAGCGAGGGAGGTAGAAAGGCATGCGATTCTCCGAAGCAGTCACCGTAAGCCAGGTGTAAACTCATAAACGGTAGACGCGGAGTAAGGGCGACACAGATGGCAGGGAGGAGTACGAGGGACACTAGAAAGGAAAACGGTCAGGGCTTCACCAGGGATTGGGTGCATTCCTTTCTCCCTCTAACAGAGGTTATCAGTAACCGGGCTGGTCGCTGGGAATCAAGAGCAAGCAAAACAGGCGTGATCTCTTCTTCCTCACGGACCACGGGGTAAACTTACCTACCTGAAACTGGATGTGAAAGGCGACGACGGCCATAAGCGAGAGGTGCGTGGTGTCACGTGAGCTACGGTAGGGGGACGTGATGAGTTGAGTCGGTAAGGGGACGCTTTCTTGACCAAGTGACACCTGAGAAGAGATGAGAAGGGTGAGGCGGCATCAGTCAGCTGCAAACTAAACAGAGGGACACTTCCTGCAGAGGGGCAGCACGGGCGATGCGCCGTTGTAAGTATGCAGGCCTGAGAGGAGGCCACTGTGGGCAGGATGATTGAGAATGAAAGGAAGGAGCTGCAAGACGAGGCCGCAGAGATCACGCTCCACCCTGCCCAGGGGATGCCCTGCCCTGCGGACTAGCACACCCAGAGAGAGAGTACCAGTGCACAGCCAGATGAGAAGCCCGCTCGAGAACGCAAGCCAACGCTGCTTCTTTCGCCAAGAAAGTCTTGCCTGGTAAACTAAACAGCGTATCCATAGAGCGGACACGTGATTTACATTCTGAAGCAGGCGCCCCGCCTTACGGAACGGCGACGGTTCTCAGGGGGGCCGGGCAGGAGCCGCTCCGCGCGTCTGTGCCAGGGACCCACCCGCCTGCGGGACCTCCGGCCGCCTCGCAGGAAGCTACGACGCCCAGTCCCGCGGCTACCTGTGCAGCGAGGTGTACTCCGCGGACGCGTGCCACACACACTTCAAGCGGGAGCGCGGCCTGAGTGGCAAGGCGAGAGGCCGGCCTGCCGCGCAGACCAAGAAGGCGCTCTTCGGCCTGGGCCTAGGTGCTTGCGCCGCCCCCCTGGGCCTGCCGGGCTCTGAGGGCCCTGCCCTGGACCCCCTGCCCCCCTGCCCTTGGTTCAGTCACAGCAGAGGTGGCCACACCCACACCCTCTGTGACCTCGGCGTTCCACCCTCCTGCAGCCCCGCCCGCCCCCCTCCGCCGGTTGCCCTGGGCTACGGAAGCTGCATCCTGGGGCCAGGGGGTTCCCAGGAGGCCAAGGGAAGACACGATGGCCTTCAATGAGTCGCAGAGGCCTTACGTGGCCTTGTGTGGTTGGGCTCACCTCTGACGTTTCAGTGAACTCTGCGAGAAGACAGGGACCTACCTGCAGCCTCACAGTTGGGCTCCACGGTAAGGTGTGCGGGACAGACCTCAAACTGACCCACGGCATGGAGCAACACCCGCCATCGAGAGGTCTACAAGAGAGCCGCTGCAGCTAGCCCACAGGTCCGAGAAAACTAGATTCTTCTTTACGTAAGTGAGTTTTGGGGAGATTTGTTGCAAAGCATTACCACAGCAAGAGCCGACTAATACAACGTTCTCCAAATCACTGCCATGTCCACGGCTGCCACCGAGCCTACGTGTAAGGCACCTGTGTCCTCGAACTTTGAGAACTCCTGAATTCTCGGTGCCTCTCCAACACAATGTACGTGGCTAAGGTGTCCCCAGATAACTTCACTAACGTACCACCGAGACCGCCCTAAGCTTTTATTGAACGCAATGCAACGCTCTTTCTATTCGTTTTCCGTTTCGACGTCGGTAAAATGCTTTCCGTCAATCTAAAAGGATGGAAAATTGGCACAAAACACTCTGCGGATAGTTGTTTTTCACAAAGGAAAATCACAAACGAAACAGGCATTTCACCGGGTGTAGAGCACTAACGCCCCCTGGTGCCTCTAAATGCCAAGTGAACAGAGGCGCTTAATTAAATATCGAATCCCAGCTCTCTCCGCTTGAGAGGGAGAGCAAGCCATTCTCAAGTGGAGGAGGGATGTTTTCAGCAGCTATCTGCAACATTCTGTGGACCTGGCCACTGTGTAGCTACAAAGAAACCTTTTGTCTGAGGAAACTAACTAAAGAAACTTGAAAGTGGAAAAAGAGAGAAAGAAGGAGACAATACCCTCTTCTTGGTGACTCATTCACTTATTCGTTCACTTACCAAAGCAAATATCCACTACGTGTAGAGAGTACTGTGCTGAAAACCGCACAGAACACGGAGACGTACCCCCATTCGCAGGGAGGTTAGATACCAGAGAGGGAGACAAGATGTAGATTACCTTACGGCCGTTCCGCACATGTCTTGTTAAACAGTTTACAGCTTCAGGGGAGAGAAGGGATCCAGAAATCGCCTGGATTCTCAGTGAAGTCTTCCCAGAGAAGCAGGTGCAAAATAGGTGGACTGGAAGAAACAAAACAATTAACCTCGTGGGTAGATATGAAACGGAGCAGAGGTGCACAGATATTTAGACCCCGTTCTTCCTTGAAACGTCTAGAAAGTGAAACTGAAGCCAAATTACGGAGGGCCTTGAGTGTCAGTCTTAGGAGCTTGGCCGTATGGGGATGACAGCGGGTGCCACGGACGGCTCGGAAGAGGGCAAGGGCATAACCCAAGAGCCCTGGGAGGTGTAGGAGAGGTCGCAGCGAGGGAGGTAGAAAGGCATGCGATTCTCCGAAGCAGTCACCGTAAGCCAGGTGTAAACTCATAACCGGTAGACGCGGAGTAAGGGCGACACAGATGGCAGGGAGGAGTACGAGGGACACTAGAAAGGAAAACGGTCAGGGCTTCACCAGGGATTGGGTGCATTCCTTTCTCCCTCTAACAGAGGTTATCAGTAACCGGGCTGGTCGCTGGGAATCAAGAGCAAGCAAAACAGGCGTGATCTCTTCTTCCTCACGGACCACGGGGTAAACTTACCTACCTGAAACTGGATGTGAAAGGCGACGACGGCCATAAGCGAGAGGTGCGTGGTGTCACGTGAGCTATGGTAGGGGGACGTGATGAGTTGAGTCGGTAAGGGGACGCTTTCTTGACCAAGTGACACCTGAGAAGAGATGAGAAGGGTGAGGCGGCATCAGTCAGCTGCAAACTAAACAGAGGGACACTTCCTGCAGAGGGGCAGCACGGGCGATGCGCCGTTGTAAGTATGCAGGCCTGAGAGGAGGCCACTGTGGGCAGGATGATTGAGAATGAAAGGAAGGAGCTGCAAGACGAGGCCGCAGAGATCACGCTCCACCCTGCCCAGGGGATGCCCTGCCCTGCGGACTAGCACACCCAGAGAGAGAGTACCAGTGCACAGCCAGATGAGAAGCCCGCTCGAGAATGCAAGCCAACGCTGCTTCTTTCGCCAAGAAAGTCTTGCCTGGTAAACTAAACAGCGTATCCATAGAGCGGACACGTGATTTACATTCTGAAGCAGGCGCCCCGCCTTACGGAACGGCGACGGTTCTCAGGGGGGCCGGGCAGGAGCCGCTCCGCGCGTCTGTGCCAGGGACCCACCCGCCTGCGGGACCTCCGGCCGCCTCGCAGGAAGCTACGACGCCCAGTCCCACGGCTACCTGTGCAGCGAGGTGTACTCCGCGGACGCGTGCCACACACACTTCAAGCGGGAGCGCGGCCTGAGTGGCAAGGCGAGAGGCCGGCCTGCCGCGCAGACCAAGAAGGCGCTCTTCGGCCTGGGCCTAGGTGCTTGCGCCGCCCCCCTGGGCCTGCCGGGCTCTGAGGGCCCTGCCCTGGACCCCCTGCCCCCCTGCCCTTGGTTCAGTCACAGCAGAGGTGGCCACACCCACACCCTCTGTGACCTCGGCGTTCCACCCTCCTGCAGCCCCGCCCGCCCCCCTCCGCCGGTTGCCCTGGGCTACGGAAGCTGCATCCTGGGGCCAGGGGGTTCCCAGGAGGCCAAGGGAAGACACGATGGCCTTCAATGAGTCGCAGAGGCCTTACGTGGCCTTGTGTGGTTGGGCTCACCTCTGACGTTTCAGTGAACTCTGCGAGAAGACAGGGACCTACCTGCAGCCTCACAGTTGGGCTCCACGGTAAGGTGTGCGGGACAGACCTCAAACTGACCCACGGCATGGAGCAACACCCGCCATCGAGAGGTCTACAAGAGAGCCGCTGCAGCTAGCCCACAGGTCCGAGAAAACTAGGTTCTCCTTTACGTAAGTGAGTTTTGGGGAGATGTGTTGCAAAGCATTACCACAGCAAGAGCCGACTAATACAACATTCTCCAAATCACTGCCATGTCCACGGCTGCCACCGAGCCTACGTGTAAGGCACCTGTGTCCTCGAACTTTGAGAACTCCTGAATTCTCGGTGCCTCTCCAACACAATGTACGTGGCTAAGGTGTCCCCAGATAACTTCACTAACGTACCACCGAGACCGCCCTAAGCTTTTATTGAACGCAATGCAACGCTCTTTCTATTCGTTTTCCGTTTCGACGTCGGTAAAATGCTTTCCGTCAATCTAAAAGGATGGAAAATTGGCACAAAACACTCTGCGGATAGTTGTTTTTCACAAAGGAAAATCACAAACGAAACAGGCATTTCACCGGGTGTAGAGCACTAACGCCCCCTGGTGCCTCTAAATGCCAAGTGAACAGAGGCGCTTAATTAAATATCGAATCCCAGCTCTCTCCGCTTGAGAGGGAGAGCAAGCCATTCTCAAGTGGAGGAGGGATGTTTTCAGCAGCTATCTGCAACATTCTGTGGACCTGGCCACTGTGTAGCTACCAAGAAACCTTTTGTCTGAGGAAACTAACTAAAGAAACTTGAAAGTGGAAAAAGAGAGAAAGAATGAGACAATACCCTCTTCTTGGTGACTCATTCACTTATTCGTTCACTTACCAAAGCAAATATCCACTACGTGTAGAGAGTACTGTGCTGAAAACCGCACAGAACACGGAGACGTACCCCCATTCGCAGGGAGGTTAGATACCAGAGAGGGAGACAAGATGTAGATTACCTTACGGCCGTTCCGCACATGTCTTGTTAAACAGTTTACAGCTTCAGGGGAGAGAAGGGATCCAGAAATCGCCTGGATTCTCAGTGAAGTCTTCCCAGAGAAGCAGGTGCAAAATAGGTGGACTGGAAGAAACAAAACAATTAACCTCGTGGGTAGATATGAAACGGAGCAGAGGTGCACAGATATTTAGACCCCGTTCTTCCTTGAAACGTCTAGAAAGTGAAACTGAAGCCAAATTACGGAGGGCCTTGAGTGTCAGTCTTAGGAGCTTGGCCGTATGGGGATGACAGCGGGTGCCACGGACGGCTCGGAAGAGGGCAAGGGCATAACCCAAGAGCCCTGGGAGGTGTAGGAGAGGTCGCAGCGAGGGAGGTAGAAAGGCATGCGATTCTCCGAAGCAGTCACCGTAAGCCAGGTGTAAACTCATAAACGGTAGACGCGGAGTAAGGGCGACACAGATGGCAGGGAGGAGTACGAGGGACACTAGAAAGGAAAACGGTCAGGGCTTCACCAGGGATTGGGTGCATTCCTTTCTCCCTCTAACAGAGGTTATCAGTAACCGGGCTGGTCGCTGGGAATCAAGAGCAAGCAAAACAGGCGTGATCTCTTCTTCCTCACGGACCACGGGGTAAACTTACCTACCTGAAACTGGATGTGAAAGGCGACGACGGCCATAAGCGAGAGGTGCGTGGTGTCACGTGAGCTACGGTAGGGGGACGTGATGAGTTGAGTCGGTAAGGGGACGCTTTCTTGACCAAGTGACACCTGAGAAGAGATGAGAAGGGTGAGGCGGCATCAGTCAGCTGCAAACTAAACAGAGGGACACTTCCTGCAGAGGGGCAGCACGGGCGATGCGCCGTTGTAAGTATGCAGGCCTGAGAGGAGGCCACTGTGGGCAGGATGATTGAGAATGAAAGGAAGGAGCTGCAAGACGAGGCCGCAGAGATCACGCTCCACCCTGCCCAGGGGATGCCCTGCCCTGCGGACTAGCACACCCAGAGAGAGAGTACCAGTGCACAGCCAGATGAGAAGCCCGCTCGAGAATGCAAGCCAACGCTGCTTCTTTCGCCAAGAAAGTCTTGCCTGGTAAACTAAACAGCGTATCCATAGAGCGGACACGTGATTTACATTCTGAAGCAGGCGCCCCGCCTTACGGAACGGCGACGGTTCTCAGGGGGGCCGGGCAGGAGCCGCTCCGCGCGTCTGTGCCAGGGACCCACCCGCCTGCGGGACCTCCGGCCGCCTCGTAGGAAGCTACGACGCCCAGTCCCACGGCTACCTGTGCAGCGAGGTGTACTCCGCGGACGCGTGCCACACACACTTCAAGCGGGAGCGCGGCCTGAGTGGCAAGGCGAGAGGCCGGCCTGCCGCGCAGACCAAGAAGGCGCTCTTCGGCCTGGGCCTAGGTGCTTGCGCCGCCCCCCTGGGCCTGCCGGGCTCTGAGGGCCCTGCCCTGGACCCCCTGCCCCCCTGCCCTTGGTTCAGTCACAGCAGAGGTGGCCACACCCACACCCTCTGTGACCTCGGCGTTCCACCCTCCTGCAGCCCCGCCCGCCCCCCTCCGCCGGTTGCCCTGGGCTACGGAAGCTGCATCCTGGGGCCAGGGGGTTCCCAGGAGGCCAAGGGAAGACACGATGGCCTTCAATGAGTCGCAGAGGCCTTACGTGGCCTTGTGTGGTTGGGCTCACCTCTGACGTTTCAGTGAACTCTGCGAGAAGACAGGGACCTACCTGCAGCCTCACAGTTGGGCTCCACGGTAAGGTGTGCGGGACAGACCTCAAACTGACCCACGGCATGGAGCAACACCCGCCATCGAGAGGTCTACAAGAGAGCCGCTGCAGCTAGCCCACAGGTCCGAGAAAACTAGATTCTTCTTTACGTAAGTGAGTTTTGGGGAGATTTGTTGCAAAGCATTACCACAGCAAGAGCCGACTAATACAACGTTCTCCAAATCACTGCCATGTCCACGGCTGCCACCGAGCCTACGTGTAAGGCACCTGTGTCCTCGAACTTTGAGAACTCCTGAATTCTCGGTGCCTCTCCAACACAATGTACGTGGCTAAGGTGTCCCCAGATAACTTCACTAACGTACCACCGAGACCGCCCTAAGCTTTTATTGAACGCAATGCAACGCTCTTTCTATTCGTTTTCCGTTTCGACGTCGGTAAAATGCTTTCCGTCAATCTAAAAGGATGGAAAATTGGCACAAAACACTCTGCGGATAGTTGTTTTTCACAAAGGAAAATCACAAACGAAACAGGCATTTCACCGGGTGTAGAGCACTAACGCCCCCTGGTGCCTCTAAATGCCAAGTGAACAGAGGCGCTTAATTAAATATCGAATCCCAGCTCTCTCCGCTTGAGAGGGAGAGCAAGCCATTCTCAAGTGGAGGAGGGATGTTTTCAGCAGCTATCTGCAACATTCTGTGGACCTGGCCACTGTGTAGCTACAAAGAAACCTTTTGTCTGAGGAAACTAACTAAAGAAACTTGAAAGTGGAGAAAGAGAGAAAGAATGAGACAATACCCTCTTCTTGGTGACTCATTCACTTATTCGTTCACTTACCAAAGCAAATATCCACTACGTGTAGAGAGTACTGTGCTGAAAACCGCACAGAACACGGAGACGTACCCCCATTCGCAGGGAGGTTAGATACCAGAGAGGGAGACAAGATGTAGATTACCTTACGGCCGTTCCGCACATGTCTTGTTAAACAGTTTACAGCTTCAGGGGAGAGAAGGGATCCAGAAATCGCTTGGATTCTCAGTGAAGTCTTCCCAGAGAAGCAGGTGCAAAATAGGTGGACTGGAAGAAACAAAACAATTAACCTCGTGGGTAGATATGAAACGGAGCAGAGGTGCACAGATATTTAGACCCCGTTCTTCCTTGAAACGTCTAGAAAGTGAAACTGAAGCCAAATTACGGAGGGCCTTGAGTGTCAGTCTTAGGAGCTTGGCCGTATGGGGATGACAGCGGGTGCCACGGACGGCTCGGAAGAGGGCAAGGGCATAACCCAAGAGCCCTGGGAGGTGTAGGAGAGGTCGCAGCGAGGGAGGTAGAAAGGCATGCGATTCTCCGAAGCAGTCACCGTAAGCCAGGTGTAAACTCATAACCGGTAGACGCGGAGTAAGGGCGACACAGATGGCAAGGAGGAGTACGAGGGACACTAGAAAGGAAAACGGTCAGGGCTTCACCAGGGATTGGGTGCATTCCTTTCTCCCTCTAACAGAGGTTATCAGTAACCGGGCTGGTCGCTGGGAATCAAGAGCAAGCAAAACAGGCGTGATCTCTTCTTCCTCACGGACCACGGGGTAAACTTACCTACCTGAAACTGGATGTGAAAGGCGACGACGGCCATAAGCGAGAGGTGCGTGGTGTCACGTGAGCTACGGTAGGGGGACGTAATGAGTTGAGTCGGTAAGGGGACGCTTTCTTGACCAAGTGACACCTGAGAAGAGATGAGAAGGGTGAGGCGGCATCAGTCAGCTGCAAACTAAACAGAGGGACACTTCCTGCAGAGGGGCAGCACGGGCGATGCGCCGTTGTAAGTATGCAGGCCTGAGAGGAGGCCACTGTGGGCAGGATGATTGAGAATGAAAGGAAGGAGCTGCAAGACGAGGCCGCAGAGATCACGCTCCACCCTGCCCAGGGGATGCCCTGCCCTGCGGACTAGCACACCCAGAGAGAGAGTACCAGTGCACAGCCAGATGAGAAGCCCGCTCGAGAACGCAAGCCAACGCTGCTTCTTTCGCCAAGAAAGTCTTGCCTGGTAAACTAAACAGCGTATCCATAGAGCGGACACGTGATTTACATTCTGAAGCAGGCGCCCCGCCTTACGGAACGGCGACGGTTCTCAGGGGGGCCGGGCAGGAGCCGCTCCGCGCGTCTGTGCCAGGGACCCACCCGCCTGCGGGACCTCCGGCCGCCTCGCAGGAAGCTACGACGCCCAGTCCCACGGCTACCTGTGCAGCGAGGTGTACTCCGCGGACGCGTGCCACACACACTTCAAGCGGAAGCGCGGCCTGAGTGGCAAGGCGAGAGGCCGGCCTGCCGCGCAGACCAAGAAGGCGCTCTTCGGCCTGGGCCTAGGTGCTTGCGCCGCCCCCCTGGGCCTGCCGGGCTCTGAGGGCCCTGCCCTGGACACCCTGCCCCCCTGCCCTTGGTTCAGTCACAGCAGAGGTGGCCACACCCACACCCTCTGTGACCTCGGCGTTCCACCCTCCTGCAGCCCCGCCCGCCCCCCTCCGCCGGTTGCCCTGGGCTACGGAAGCTGCATCCTGGGGCCAGGGGGTTCCCAGGAGGCCAAGGGAAGACACGATGGCCTTCAATGAGTCGCAGAGGCCTTACGTGGCCTTGTGTGGTTGGGCTCACCTCTGACGTTTCAGTGAACTCTGCGAGAAGACAGGGACCTACCTGCAGCCTCACAGTTGGGCTCCACGGTAAGGTGTGCGGGACAGACCTCAAACTGACCCACGGCATGGAGCAACACCCGCCATCGAGAGGTCTACAAGAGAGCCGCTGCAGCTAGCCCACAGGTCCGAGAAAACTAGATTCTTCTTTACGTAAGTGAGTTTTGGGGAGATTTGTTGCAAAGCATTACCACAGCAAGAGCCGACTAATACAACGTTCTCCAAATCACTGCCATGTCCACGGCTGCCACCGAGCCTACGTGTAAGGCACCTGTGTCCTCGAACTTTGAGAACTCCTGAATTCTCGGTGCCTCTCCAACACAATGTACGTGGCTAAGGTGTCCCCAGATAACTTCACTAACGTACCACCGAGACCGCCCTAAGCTTTTATTGAACGCAATGCAACGCTCTTTCTATTCGTTTTCCGTTTCGACGTCGGTAAAATGCTTTCCGTCAATCTAAAAGGATGGAAAATTGGCACAAAACACTCTGCGGATAGTTGTTTTTCACAAAGGAAAATCACAAACGAAACAGGCATTTCACCGGGTGTAGAGCACTAACGCCCCCTGGTGCCTCTAAATGCCAAGTGAACAGAGGCGCTTAATTAAATATCGAATCCCAGCTCTCTCCGCTTGAGAGGGAGAGCAAGCCATTCTCAAGTGGAGGAGGGATGTTTTCAGCAGCTATCTGCAACATTCTGTGGACCTGGCCACTGTGTAGCTACAAAGAAACCTTTTGTCTGAGGAAACTAACTAAAGAAACTTGAAAGTGGAGAAAGAGAGAAAGAATGAGACAATACCCTCTTCTTGGTGACTCATTCACTTATTCGTTCACTTACCAAAGCAAATATCCACTACGTGTAGAGAGTACTGTGCTGAAAACCGCACAGAACACGGAGACGTACCCCCATTCGCAGGGAGGTTAGATACCAGAGAGGGAGACAAGATGTAGATTACCTTACGGCCGTTCCGCACATGTCTTGTTAAACAGTTTACAGCTTCAGGGGAGAGAAGGGATCCAGAAATCGCCTGGATTCTCAGTGAAGTCTTCCCAGAGAAGCAGGTGCAAAATAGGTGGACTGGAAGAAACAAAACAATTAACCTCGTGGGTAGATATGAAACGGAGCAGAGGTGCACAGATATTTAGACCCCGTTCTTCCTTGAAACGTCTAGAAAGTGAAACTGAAGCCAAATTACGGAGGGCCTTGAGTGTCAGTCTTAGGAGCTTGGCCGTATGGGGATGACAGCGGGTGCCACGGACGGCTCGGAAGAGGGCAAGGGCATAACCCAAGAGCCCTGGGAGGTGTAGGAGAGGTCGCAGCGAGGGAGGTAGAAAGGCATGCGATTCTCCGAAGCAGTCACCGTAAGCCAGGTGTAAACTCATAAACGGTAGACGCGGAGTAAGGGCGACACAGATGGCAGGGAGGAGTACGAGGGACACTAGAAAGGAAAACGGTCAGGGCTTCACCAGGGATTGGGTGCATTCCTTTCTCCCTCTAACAGAGGTTATCAGTAACCGGGCTGGTCGCTGGGAATCAAGAGCAAGCAAAACAGGCGTGATCTCTTCTTCCTCACGGACCACGGGGTAAACTTACCTACCTGAAACTGGATGTGAAAGGGGACGACGGCCATAAGCGAGAGGTGCGTGGTGTCACGTGAGCTACGGTAGGGGGACGTGATGAGTTGAGTCGGTAAGGGGACGCTTTCTTGACCAAGTGACACCTGAGAAGAGATGAGAAGGGTGAGGCGGCATCAGTCAGCTGCAAACTAAACAGAGGGACACTTCCTGCAGAGGGGCAGCACGGGCGATGCGCCGTTGTAAGTATGCAGGCCTGAGAGGAGGCCACTGTGGGCAGGATGATTGAGAATGAAAGGAAGGAGCTGCAAGACGAGGCCGCAGAGATCACGCTCCACCCTGCCCAGGGGATGCCCTGCCCTGCGGACTAGCACACCCAGAGAGAGAGTACCAGTGCACAGCCAGATGAGAAGCCCGCTCGAGAACGCAAGCCAACGCTGCTTCTTTCGCCAAGAAAGTCTTGCCTGGTAAACTAAACAGCGTATCCATAGAGCGGACACGTGATTTACATTCTGAAGCAGGCGCCCCGCCTTACGGAACGGCGACGGTTCTCAGGGGGGCCGGGCAGGAGCCGCTCCGCGCGTCTGTGCCAGGGACCCACCCGCCTGCGGGACCTCCGGCCGCCTCGTAGGAAGCTATGACGCCCAGTCCCACGGCTACCTGTGCAGCGAGGTGTACTCCGCGGACGCGTGCCACACACACTTCAAGCGGGAGCGCGGCCTGAGTGGCAAGGCGAGAGGCCGGCCTGCCGCGCAGACCAAGAAGGCGCTCTTCGGCCTGGGCCTAGGTGCTTGCGCCGCCCCCCTGGGCCTGCCGGGCTCTGAGGGCCCTGCCCTGGACCCCCTGCCCCCCTGCCCTTGGTTCAGTCACAGCAGAGGTGGCCACACCCACACCCTCTGTGACCTCGGCGTTCCACCCTCCTGCAGCCCCGCCCGCCCCCCTCCGCCGGTTGCCCTGGGCTACGGAAGCTGCATCCTGGGGCCAGGGGGTTCCCAGGAGGCCAAGGGAAGACACGATGGCCTTCAATGAGTCGCAGAGGCCTTACGTGGCCTTGTGTGGTTGGGCTCACCTCTGACGTTTCAGTGAACTCTGCGAGAAGACAGGGACCTACCTGCAGCCTCACAGTTGGGCTCCACGGTAAGGTGTGCGGGACAGACCTCAAACTGACCCACGGCATGGAGCAACACCCGCCATCGAGAGGTCTACAAGAGAGCCGCTGCAGCTAGCCCACAGGTCCGAGAAAACTAGATTCTTCTTTACGTAAGTGAGTTTTGGGGAGATTTGTTGCAAAGCATTACCACAGCAAGAGCCGACTAATACAACGTTCTCCAAATCACTGCCATGTCCACGGCTGCCACCGAGCCTACGTGTAAGGCACCTGTGTCCTCGAACTTTGAGAACTCCTGAATTCTCGGTGCCTCTCCAACACAATGTACGTGGCTAAGGTGTCCCCAGATAACTTCACTAACGTACCACCGAGACCGCCCTAAGCTTTTATTGAACGCAATGCAACGCTCTTTCTATTCGTTTTCCGTTTCGACGTCGGTAAAATGCTTTCCGTCAATCTAAAAGGATGGAAAATTGGCACAAAACACTCTGCGGATAGTTGTTTTTCACAAAGGAAAATCACAAACGAAACAGGCATTTCACCGGGTGTAGAGCACTAACGCCCCCTGGTGCCTCTAAATGCCAAGTGAACAGAGGCGCTTAATTAAATATCGAATCCCAGCTCTCTCCGCTTGAGAGGGAGAGCAAGCCATTCTCAAGTGGAGGAGGGATGTTTTCAGCAGCTATCTGCAACATTCTGTGGACCTGGCCACTGTGTAGCTACAAAGAAACCTTTTGTCTGAGGAAACTAACTAAAGAAACTTGAAAGTGGAAAAAGAGAGAAAGAAGGAGACAATACCCTCTTCTTGGTGACTCATTCACTTATTCGTTCACTTACCAAAGCAAATATCCACTACGTGTAGAGAGTACTGTGCTGAAAACCGCACAGAACACGGAGACGTACCCCCATTCGCAGGGAGGTTAGATACCAGAGAGGGAGACAAGATGTAGATTACCTTACGGCCGTTCCGCACATATCTTGTTAAACACTTTACAAGTTCAGGGGAGAGAAGGGATCCAGAAATTGCTTGGATTCTCAGTGAAGTCTTCCCAGAGAAGGAGGTGTAAAATAGCTGGACTAGAAAAAAAAAAATTAACATCATGGGTAGATTTGAAACGGAGCAGAGATGCACAGATAATTAGACCCAGTTCTTTCTTAAAAAGTCTAGAAACTGAAATTGAAGCCAAATTATGGAGGGTCTTGAGTGTCAATCTTAAGAGTTTCGCTGTATTGGGTTGACAGTGGGTGCCACGGATGGCTCGGAAGAGGGCAATGGCATAACCCAAGAGCCTTGGGAGGTGTAGGAGAGGTTGCAGGGAGGAAGATAGAAAGACATGCGAATCTCCGAAGCAGTCATCGTAATCCAGGTGTAAACTCATAAACGGTAGACGCGGAGTAACGGTGACACAGATGGCAGGGAGGAGTACGAGAGACACTAGAAAGAAAAACGGTCAGGGCTTCTCCAGGGATTGGATACATTCATTTCTCCATCTAACAAAGTTTATCAGTAACTGTGCTGGTCGCTGGGAATCAAGAGTAAGCAAAACAGGCATGATCTCTTCCTCACGGACCATATGGTAAACACCTACCAAAAACTGGATGTGAAATGTGATTAAGGCTGTAAGCGAGAGGTACGTGGTGTTATGTGAGCTACGGTAGGGGGACGTGATGAGTTGAGTAGGTAAGGGGACACTTTCTTGGCAAAGTGACACATGAGAAGAGATGTGAACAGTGAGGCGGCATCAGTCAGCTGCAAACTAAACAGAGGGACACTTCCTGCAGAGGGGCAGCACGGGCAATGCGCCGTTGTAAGTATGCAGGCCTGAGAGGAGGCCACTGTGGGCAGGATGACTGAGAATGAAAGGAAGGAGCTGCAAGACGAGGCCGCAGAGATCACGCTCCACCCTGCCCAGGGGATGCCCTGCCCTGCGGACTAGCACACCCAGAGAGAGAGTACCAGTGCACAGCCAGATGAGAAGCCCGCTCGAGAACGCAAGCCAACGCTGCTTCTTTCGCCAAGAAAGTCTTGCCTGGTAAACTAAACAGCATATCTAGTGGACATATGATTTCCTTCTGAAGCAAGCTCCTTATCTTACAGAACGGCACCAGTTGTCCACCGGAAGCCATCCTTTGACTCCACATTTTAGACCATGGTGAGGAGGTTAGTCTTTATCCTAAGAGCAATGGAAAGTCACAGACGGATTTGAAGTGGAGATGGTGGTGTCTGCATCATGGAACATGTATTGGAAGGCAGCCAGAGTCAGCAGAAAGAAGATGAGGAAGTTTGTGCCTGAAACACTTAACCTCTTGTTGAAATAAGAGGTATCCTCTTCAGGTGAGAGAGCAAGGACACACAACAGAGTCTAGTGGGACATGAAAAGAGTGGAGAAAGAGTCATTGTTAACGGCTATAAGTAAGGGAGTAGAAAAAAGAAATGGGGACCACATGTCAGTTAAAATAAGACAGCCTATGTTGTTTCCATAGCTCTGTGACTGGATCTAACAAAACACATTGCTCTGAAAGCAGGTCCAGAGAAGATAAATGTTAGAGATGCGCAGAATGCATCTGCAGTGAGGTTCCATGGGATGGTAAAATGGCTTGGCAGTCTGGGTATAATGTTGTCATGATGGACCAGCAGTCAACTACAGGGAACCAGAGGTAAAATGATAAACTGTATTCTAGTCAAACTTACACTCACCAGAGCCCGGAAGGAGGAGAGCCCGTGTCTTGTGCTGCCCAGTATCCATGTCCCTCCCAGCTCAGGTATTGGCAGGGAAGCCCAGGCATCTTGTCTTGGGCCAGGCACGCACCTGGCTTGTCAGAGGGTCCCAGAGGTGCTGTGGGGAGGCAGCTTTTGCTCACCATGTTCAGGGAAGCTACAACACACCAGATACTGAAAGGAGAACCAAAGCCACTATTAAGATATAATTCAACTGTCTCCCAGTCCAGCAAGGGGTCCTGTTAGCACCGTATCAGTGCAACTGGCGTCACCCCACCCCAGGACCAAGCCAAACGAACGCCTCTCCAGGGGCCTCGAGACCCCACGACCTGGGCCACACACACGGGAGCATCACTCAGCTATGCAAAGGGGTGAAGCCCTGACACTCACAACGTGGACGGACCCTGAGAACACGATGCTCAGTGAGAGAAGCCAGACACAGAA
Source organism: Orcinus orca (assembly GCF_937001465.1). Taxonomy (NCBI): domain Eukaryota; kingdom Metazoa; phylum Chordata; class Mammalia; order Artiodactyla; family Delphinidae; genus Orcinus; species Orcinus orca. Next base: position 1,510,423 of record NC_064559.1, on the reverse strand, counting down.
GGACACACAGTGTGTGATTCCATTGATGGGAAACGTCCAGAACAGGCAGATCCACAGACACAGAGTGTCAGGGGCTGGAGCAGGGGACTGCCGGCCCTTTGCGCTGATGGAATGTTCTGGAATTAGAGGTGAAGGCTGCACAGCTCTGTGAATATAGTAAAAGCCATTAAATTGTACACTTCATGTGGGTGAGTTCAGTGGTGTGCGAATGCTATCTCGGCAAAGCTGTCATTTAAAAAGACACAAAACCCACAACACTCAGCGCAGCTCCTCCTCCCCTTGTCCCGCCCCTTCACCTGGTGTCTGTCCCAGACCAGGTGTGGGCCCAGCGTGTCCTGTGGCCCCAGCACCTGCTCTCCGGTGGGACCCTCACTCAGCCTGCAGGGTGAGCACAGAGCAGACGCCAGGGAGGCACCTGCACACCAGGGGAAACGTGAGCCACCACCACCATGGGACATGCAAATCCTTCCCTAGAGCTCCCCGCCCCAAGCCCCATGACTCCTGCCATCCCCGTGGGCACCACCCCGTGGCGGTCCCCCCCCCCAGGGACACAGCCTGCAAAAACCCCTTCCCCACCCAGGAAAAGACGTGTCAGGTTTTTAAAGGACCAGCGTTCTCAGAGGTAACCTCTCTCACACACCGGCTGCCCGTGCACCTGGTGTGAGCCTGACGTGCTTTCCCGACATCGGCCGCGTACCCCATGACTAACTGAGGGGATTCAAACGGAAGCCCCTCAGAGATGAGGAGGCGTCGTCATCCAAGGTCAATACTCAGTGAAGCACGCAGCCTCCGACCTCCCAACTGCAGCTCACGGGAACCTGTGACTCGGGAGCCCTGCCAGGCGCCCTGGACAGGAAGAGGGCCCGGTCCGACACAGGGGCGCTGAGGAACAGAGCCCCGGGCTAGGCACCGCGACAGCGGCCGTGGGTGGGGAGAGAGAGTCTGGGAAGGAACAAGAAAGGCGGGCAGTGAGGGAGGCACTACAGAGCCACGCATGAGCTGCGGAGGACCATGGACAGGCACCCGGCATGTCCTCTGTTAACACCCTTGGGACCGCTTGACGCCATGGGCGTGGCAGGAGACCCGGCTGGTGGGAACGGCAGGGACAGCTTGAGGGGACAGAGAAGACGTCAAAGAGGCCTCCAGGCAGCACCCTGAGTGGGAGGAAGGAAACAGGACTGTCATCCCACAGCCAGGGAGAGAAGGCGCACGCACTGGGGAAGAGTGCCAGGACCACGAGAGGAGGACACAGCAGAAAGAAAGAGGGAGGAGAGGGGATTCCTGGGAGACATGCGCCGGGCCCGGGGCCCAGGGATGTGCAGACACAGCCAGTCACACCCTACTGGTCCCCAAATCCAAAAGGGACACCAAACACTCTGTATCTTGATTGTACCAATGCCAATGAAATCATTACATCGGTGCGTAGCTTTGTAAGATGCCACCATCGGGAGAAACTGAGTAAAGAGAACGTGGGATGTGTCCGACCTATTTCTGACGGCTGTGCAAGAATCTACGATAATCTCAAAATAAAAAGTTTAATGTAATTAAGGAAAAAAGGACGCAGCTCCTAGAGGTAGACTGGGGGCCGGTCCCCTGCAGCTCCCAGCCGCCTCCTGCCTAGTGAATATCCAAAGGGCCGGCTGGCTGCCTCTGGCCCCTCCCACCAGGAACAGAGTATACAGGCGGCATTTGGATGTTAGGGACCAAAGTATGAAAGCTAACAGGCACGTACATACGGAATACCAGGCTTTTCCCGGTGATCCCTTCCTCTTCAAAGGGGCTACTTCACCCACGGAAAGTCCTCAAAGGGTTAACCTGCCTTCCACCTGAGCTCAGATTAGGCAGGACTCACACCAGCAGAGGTCAGATCAGAAAATGTTTTCTGAGTCACAGGGAGGGATGGCTCACTCACCCTCCCACTTCAGCTACTACCCACTGTGGAGTGAAGGGTGTGACTGCTCAGCGGGCATTCATCAGAGACTCGTGGGCTCTCAGGAGGAAGCCAGAAGCAGGCGGGGACACTCACGCTGGGGCCGCTCCACGCCCACAGCCTCAGTGAGTCACGGAGGGGAAGGACCACTGCACGCCCTTGCTGGCTCCTGCCCTGCCATCAGGCAGCCGAAGATACCACCTGCTTCCTCCTGAGCTGAGACCCGGTTTTCCCACCAAAAGAAGGACCATCCTGCTTTAGAAATGCCACCGTGAGCTATAAGTAGATATCTGGGAACTCTCAGTCACAGAAGGAACAAAATTCGCCCTGCACCTCACCCTCCTATTTGTCAATTGCGCAAAAGCCCATCTTGGAGGCTGGACATTTCCGAGTACAGGCGGTTGTGGCTGTTTACACTTCCTCCTGCGGGTGCCCCCACCTCAGAGAAACCACCCACACTTCCCCCAGGGCAAATCTGGCAGCCCCACTCTCTGGGACCTCAGTTGATCCCATATACGGGGCACTACACCTCAGCTGAACTTCTGTGTTTATAGATCACCTACCGTCCTTAGTTCATAAGTTTTGAGAATAAGAATACTGTCACCCTCAGAATGGGAGAAAATATTTGCAAACGAATTAACGGACAAAGGATTAATCTCCAAAATATATAAACAGATCATGCAGCTCAATACTAAAGAAACAAACAACCCAATCCAAAAATGGACAGATGACCTAAATAACCATTTCTCCAAAGAAGACATACAGATGGCCAAGAAGCACGTGAAAAGCTGCTCAACATCACTAATTATTAGAGAAATGCAAATCAAAACTACAATGAGGTATCACCTCACACCAGTTAGAATGGGCACCATCAGAAAATCTACAAACAACAAATGCTGGAGAGGGTGTGGAGAAAAGGGAACACTTTTGCACTGCTGGTGGGAATGTTAATTGATACAGCCACTATGGAGAACAGTATGGAGGTTCCTTAAAAAACTAAAAATAGAATTACCATTTGATCCAGCAATCCCACTACTGGGCATATACCCAGAGAAAACCATAATTTAAAAAGACACATGCACCCCAATGTTCACTGCAGCACTATTTACAACAGCCAGGTCATGGAAGCAACCTAAATGCCCATCGACAGATGAACAGATAAAGAAGTTGTGGTACATATACACAATGGAATATTACTCAGCCATAAAAAGGAAAGAAATTGAGTCATTTGTTGAGACGTGGATGGATCTAGAGACTGTCATACAGAGTGAAGTAAGTCAGAAAGAGAAAAACAAATATCGTATGTAAACGCATGTATGTGGAACTTAGAAAAATGGTACAGATGAACTGGTTTGCAGGGCAGAAGTTGAGACACAGATGTAGAGAACAAACGTATGGACACCAAGGGGGGAAAGCCACAGGGGGGTGGGGATGGTGGTGTGTTGAACTGGGCGAGTCGGATTGACATGTATACACTGATGTGTATAAAACTGATGACTAATAAGAACGTGCTATATAAAAAAATAAATTAAATAAAATTCAAAAATCAAAAAAAAAAAAAAAGAATACTGTCTACTGTCCTCCGCGACCCCTGGAACACTCACTCTAAATATCCAGGAGGTGCTTGCAGAATGAATGAATCAATGAACAAACAAGCTCACTCATTTCAAACGTGCGGTCATGTGAATAACCTGACCTTCTAAGAAGTTAAGCTTCTGGAAGGAGCCCATTTTCTTAATGTATTCAGCATCGAGTCATCACAAAATATGAACTCTTATAAAGTACTGCCCCCTCACTTCCCATGAGAAAGCAAAATTCCTCAGCAGGGAAATGGGAGGGTAGCAGACATTACCCGCAAAGCTTTAGGAAGGCTGCAGCTCGCTGAGCACTTCACTAGGGCCCCTGACCGCCTGCCTGATAGTAGGACAGACACACCAGGAATGGCTGCTGACCGGCAGAAAGAGCACCCGGCCAGGCAGGCAGCACACCCTGCACCCTGCCAAGCGAGGTCCAGCCAGCAAGGGAAAGACGCTCTCTCCACTTCAGAACCGCCCACCACTAGAAAGCCAGGTCCTGCCAGGGCCTGGACACACGAGGCCTTCCTTACAAGGGTTACAAATCTGTGGCCTTGCTCTGCCTCGAATAAAAGACAGAGACGGGGACAACATGACCATCTCCAGATGAACCTTCAACTTCGTTTCAAGTGCCTGGGTGCTGGGTCACAGTGCATTTCTAAACTCTTCCAATACTCAAAAATACCAATTTCTAAGATGCAGAAGGTTGTTAAACATACACTTAGCACAGATTCCAGTCCCACTCCTGAGTATTTTCTCAAGTGAGGTAAAAACCCAAGTTCACATGGAAACCTGCCCTGGGATGTTTACAGCAGCTTTATTCCTGATCCCCTCAAAACTGGAAACATCCCACAAGTCCTGCCACCCGCAGGCGAATGGACAAACGCATCATGGAATACAACACAGCCAGAAAAAGGAGTGGCTTCTCATACCCGCAACAACAGGGATGACGGACTTCCCTGGTGGTCCAGTGGCTAAGACTCCGCGCTCCCAATGCAGGGGGTCCGGGGTCCATCTCTGCTCAGGGAACTAGATCCCGCACGCTGCAACTAAAACATACTGCATGCGCCAATGAAGATCCCATGTGCCGCAACTAAGACCCGGCACAGCCAAGTAAATAACTAACTAAATCAATGTTTAAAACAACAACAAAAAAAACAAACCTGGGATGAATCTCGCATAGGTTTTGCTGAGCCAAAGCAGCCAGAATTGAAAAGCTACATGCTGTTGTTCCGTTCATCTGGCTTTCTGGAAAAGCCAAAACCTTAGGGACAGAGAGGAGATTAGTGGCCAAGAGGCTAGAGGCGCGCTGGCGCCAAAGGGCAGCAAGTGGGATGACAGGATTGCTCTGCCGCCTGACGGCGATCATCTGTCAAAACTCCTACAACTGTGCACTACAAGTGAACTATGCTTCACGGCTACTAAGGATAAACAAATTAATACATTTTGAAAAATGCGCCGGCCAGCCAACCGGTGCATGACAAGTGCAGTAAGAGGGGCGGGGAGGCGAGGCAAGTGGATCAGCTGGAGTTCTGAAGGCTCTCCCCACTTTCAGTTTCCCTCCCCTGGGATGTCTCCCCGCCCTGCCCACTGCTCAGGCCGCCCACCCGGGCCACCCGGAGTTACCCAACCGGAAAAGCCAGAGCCCAGGCTCAGCCGCGCCTCCGGGCACAGGAAGGGCAAAAATAGAAAGCGCCAGTGCGCGGTGGCGGGCTGGAAACCCTCGGACCTCAGATAACTGCGGAGAACCGGGGCCCGGGAGTCAACATCGGCTCCCAGGCGGTCCCAGCGTCCCGACCCCGACCCCGACCCCGGCCGCGACACACTTTCCACGAACTGACACACACGGAGCCCGCGCGAGGGCCGGGTCGCCTGGAGGCCGGTCCCCCGCAAGCCGAGCGCACGAAAGAGCGCCCCAAAGGCGCCGGCCCAAGGCGCCCGCTGCGCTTTCCCTCCGGAAGGTGGGCTGCAGGGCCCAAGCGTAAACCCTGAGACAAGGAACACGCGCACCACGCCGCCACGGGGGACGAGAGGCCGGGTGTCCACCTAGCCGGACACCCTGCATTTCTGGACTCACCGGACGCCTGTGTAAATTTACGTCTGGCGTGTCATTTTCCAAAGGCCACTCAAGATCAGGGGACAGAATGCCTCCTCTCCAAGTGTCCTGCCAGCCCACCCACTCAAGATCAGAGGGACAAAATGCCTAACTAAAACAAAACAGAAACACAAAAAAATTGGAGTGAGGGAGGAAAGGGTGCCCTGAAAAATAAAAAAAGAACTAAGCACGTTGACAGCGCTAAGAATAAACTACCAGGAAAAAGAAACCCTACATGTCAGATCCTAAAGTACAGAAGGGCAAGCCCGCCGGCATTCCAGGCCCGGGGGGACCGGGGTCCCCAGCCCTGCAAAGCCAACCGCAGACCGGCTCAGGCGCCCCTCGGAAGCACGGGGTCCCCGCGGCTGAGTCTGCGCCCCCGGCCGGCGCCGGCTCCCCTCTGCCCACCCTGCGCGCGGGGGCTAGAAACTGCCGCGGAGAACCACTGCGGGGCGGGAAGGGGGCCTCCAAACAGGGTCTGGCGACTCGAGTCGCTCCGTTTCTCGGTGGGCTCAGTACGCGCCGTGGGGGAAGAGGGGCGGGGGCCCGGGAGGAGACGGGCGGCACTTACGTAGACCGGCAGCGGCCACGGGTAGACGGCGGGCTCGGCCCCCACGAGCGACTCCAGCCTCAGCTCCAGCTTCTCCCCCATGTCTTCGCGCGCGGCCCCCGCACCGTGCTAGTTTGGCGGTTGGCGGAGGGGCGCGGCGCCGCCGGCGGGGGCGGGGCAGACGGGAGGCTGAGGGGAGGGTGCCTGGCCTGGGCCTCAGCTGCCGCCGCCGCGCTCCCATCCGGCCCCCGGCTCCCTCTTTGCGGTCACAGGCCCGGGGCCTCCAGCGCTGTCGCCAACTCGGGCCGGCGTGAGGCGAGCACAACAGCCGGGGGCCGGGCTGAACCACTCGCGGCACGCGCGGACCGCCCCGTGGACTCGCACGCTCTCACGCACGGACGCACGCACGGACGCACGCACGCACAGACGCACGTCTTCGGCTGCCCCTGGCCACCCTCACCGGCCCGAAGCGGGGAGCCGGGAAGACTCCTCAGGGCCAGTGGTGGCGGGTTCGACTCCCGCACTTGACACACCGTGACACACACCCTCCCCCCCAATAATAAGACTATAATTCCTATTAAATATGACAGCCAGAATCCCGGCTTCTGTTCACAAAAATGCCGTGTATTTAGCCTATGCTAGGCACCAGACCGCGGACGCTCAGTACTGGCAAAAAAGGAAATGCCCTGCCCTCATAGCACTGCCATTTTAATTGGAATAGTAGTGACAATGGTCAAGGGAGAAAATAAAGTGTCATCATCGCCACGGGGATGGTTAATCTCATGTGCGCACTGCGTGGGGCCCCGGCAACCACAAACATTATTCCAGATGTGGCCAGGAAGGTATTTTTCAAGAGAGGTTAACACTGAAATGGGTCCACTTTGCATAAAGGAGATTGTCAATGCCACGGTGTGGGTGGGCCTTGTCCATCACTTGAAGGACTGGAGAGAAAAATGAGGTTCCCTAGAAAGAGGGAACTGTTCCTCCAATGGCCTTGGGACATCAGCTCTTCCCTGTGTCTCCAGCCCAGAGTCCTGCCCTGACTTGCCTGCCTCACGGTCACATGAGTCAACTCCTTAAAACAAAACTATATATGTAAAAATACTGAATATATACAAGCCTATTAATTTGTATATGTGTGTATACATATTATATATATGTATACACGTTTATATGTGCGTGCGTTTGTAGTATATGTGTAAGTACTATATACAGTATACATACAAGCCTATATATTTGTATGTACATATTGTATACATGTATGTATGTGTATATATATAGTATACACATTATAAACGTGAACATGCTGTATATATATATTGATATACGGGTGTGTATATATATAGTATATGTACACTGTATGTATGTATACAGTGTATATTTATATATAGGTGTGTCTCGATTTTTTTTAACTATGGACATCCAGTTGTTTCAGCACTATTTGATGAAAAGACTATCTTTGCTGCATTGTATTGTCTTTGTTCTTTTGCCAAAGACCAGTTGATTGTATTTATGTGGGTCTGTTTTGGGGCTCTTTATTCTGTTCCATTGATCTACTTGTTGTTTCACCAGTACCACCCTGTCTTGATTACTGCACCTTCATAATAAGTCTTCAAGCTGGGTAGTGTCAATCCTTCAACTGTGTCCTTCAATGAGGTGATAGCTATTCTGGGTCTCTTGCCTCTTCATATGGACTTTAGAATCAGTTTGCCAATATCCATAAAATAACTTGCTGGGATTTTGATTGGGATCGCACTGAATTTCTATAGATTAACTTAGAAAGAACTGACATTTTGAGAATACCGAGTCTTCCTATTCATGAACATGCAATATCTCTCCATTTATTTAGTTATTCTTTGACTTCATTCATCACGGTTTTGTAGTTTTCCTCCTATAGATGTTGTACATATTTTATTAGATTTATATAGAAGTATTACATTTTTGGCAATGCTAATGTAAATAGTGTCAGGTTTTTTTTAAATCTATTCCACTTGTTCATTTTTGGAATATAGGAAAGCAATTGCCTTTTGTATATTAACCCTGGATCCTGCAACCTTGCTATAATCACTTATTAGTTACAGGAGTTTTGGGTCAACACTTTAAGATTTTCTACATAGATGATCATGTCACCTGTGAACAAAGACAGGTTTATGTCTTCGTTCTCAATCTGTACACCTTTTATTTCCTTTTCTTGCCTTATTGCATTAGCAAGGACTCGCAGCACAATATTGAAAAGTTATAATAAAGGAGGACATCCTTGCCTTGTGCTTAATCTTAGTGGGAAAGCATTGAGTTTCTCTCCAGTAAGTATGATGTCAGCTATTGGTTTTTTTGTAGATCGTATTTATCAAGTTAAGAAAGTCCCTCTCTATTCCTAGTTTACTGAGAGTTTTTCTCATGAGTGCACGCTGGATTTTGTCGAATGCTTCTTCCGCATGTATTTATATGTTTTTTTTCCTTTATTTGTCTTGGTTGGATTATATTAATTAATTTTCAAATGTTGAACCAGCATTATGTACCTGACACAAATCCCGTTTGGTCATGGTATATAATTGTTTTTATACTTTTTTGGCTTCAATTCGCTAACATTTTGTTGAGAATCTCTGACACAATTTTTATCACATTTCTACTATAAAAGGTTTGGGATTCTAACGAATTTAAGCTATTAATTAGTCTTATCAAATTGTGCTTTTTATTCAAAGATACACCATAGCAGAACCCTGAGGGAATGGATGGTGAATGGTAAGGCCTGAATTTACACTTCTTTTAATCCTGAATCCTGAATCCGTCTCTCAACAAGTGTTCACGGTTGATGTTTATTTTTTTGGAAATTAGACATAGTTCACTCCATTCATTCATTCAACAGATTCTACAGCAGAAGGGAGGCTCCTAAGGAGGTAGGGTGTATTAGTGGGGCTGCAGGTTATTACAGGGAATGCAAGCAAGGACTCATAATGGAGACGGTGATATTTGAGGAAAGACCTAAAAAAGTGAGTGGATGAGTACTGTAGATAGTAAAGACAACAGCAATTCAGGTAAAGGGAACAACAAGTGAAAATGTCTTCCTACTATAGTTGTTGAACATCAAGGACTAAAGAGTATAAGGTGTTTGGAAAAGAGTGAGCAAGGAGTAGAGGTGGAGGAGATGAGATCAAACATATAATGTGGAGGATAATCATGGTGCAACTTTCCAGCATTTTAAGAACTTCAGCTTCAACTATGATGAAGGGGAAGACACTGAAGTCACGTAATTCTTCTGACTTAGATTCTCAAAGTGTTCTCCAGCCACTGTGTTAAGGACACAGTTCAGAGGGATAATAATTAAGATGACAGACAACGAAATCTTAATCCTGAGTGGTAACAGTGGAAAAATCGAGAAACTGTCAAATTCTGGTCCTATCTCAAAGATAGGGCTGACACATTGTGCTTGTGTACTGGATGTGAAAGGAGAGAGAAAGGAAAACGTCAAACATGAATCACATTCTGTAACTGAGCACCAGGAAGAATGGAGCTGCGCTTTTCTGTTTTGGAAAGTCTACAGGAAAAGCATGAGTGACTATGTGTGTATTTGATTGCAAGCTATATTAAGTTTGGGATGTCTATTAAATGACAAAACAGAGATATTCTGTTAGTAACCAGTCTTGTTAGGTGGACCCAGTCCGTAAATGACAACCATCAACCTACCTAATCTGCTCAGTTTGAAGCCCCATAAAGGATTTGGGGGCATTAGTGTGAAGAGGGCTTCCTTTTGCGTTTGTGTGTATGTGTGTCATTTGCTTTGACACTGTGGTTAGGCTAAAGTAGCACTATTCTGGGCTTTCATCTTTGGCAACTTTTTTCTCACCAAGAAGATTTTTTATTGGGTTGACGCCAAATGAGTATTTGCCTGATTCTTCATGTCCTGATTCTTGAACTATTTTCCTAGTTTGGACAGCCACAAATTTGGTTAGTATTTGTTAATTTCACCCTTCAACTTGGACACACTTGAAGCGAAGTGAAGTCCCACCACACTGATGGTAGACTCCATCTGAGCATGCTCAAAAGAGCACAGAAGGTTGTCCACGGGGAGGGTACTATCAGAGGCTGATTGACAGCATGTGTGTTGTAGACCAACTTAAGGGCAAACACATACGGTTCTTACGCTTTCCTGCTCCTAATAATAGGCAATGGCAGGCTCTGGATCACAATGTTTGAACCCAGCAGGAATAGTGTTGCATTATATGTGACATGACTAAGATAAGGGGTATATATGTTATCTAGCGTATATCTTCTTTTTTATGCTACACAAATACAAGGCTGTCACTTTCTGAGACATTAAACTTTCTCTGGCTGTGACAGATTAAAAGCAGATGCCAAGTTAGAAACATTTCTGAATTAGGTGATTTGGGTTCCTTGACCAGGTTAAAAAAAACAAAACAAAACTGTTTTTCTTCTTGGTTTCACATTTAAACAATATGAGTTAGTCTAAACTATATGACCAAAAAATCGAACTACTAAAATATCAGGCTCTTATCATTATTATTTTGATATAATAAATAATAGAGGGATATTGTTTTACTAATAATTACCAGCATTTAGTAACGACAAGCCAAACATTAAGCCTTTAAGAAATTTGTGAACTCCTTCATTTCTTACAATAACTCTGTCAGATTGGTACCAGCATTTATCCCCATTGATGAAGAAACTCAGTTTCAGAGGAAGACACTGAGACACAGAGAGGTTAAATGTAACTTGTCTATAACTGCCCTAGCTGCTACGCTAGTCGGCTTCATCAACCACTATCACCACTATCACATTTTTTTAATTGGACTTCAGATTCAGATAAACAATTTTTCCTGGTTGCAAGGAAATCATTTAACAGGCCCACATTGCAATGCTTGAAATGCAAGTCTGAGCCCAAAACTGAGAACCCTAAACCATGTGATCACTAAAAATACTGAGTATCAATTCTGAGCCTTATAATACAAGTTTGCATTTAAAATAACAGGCCCTATTAGGAATAAGTGTACAAATGGCATTCTAGGAGGGAATATATCCAACAGGTGTTTTAAATTCCTTTAGTGGCAGTGAAAAAGTATGAAGGCATTTCCTGCAACACTAAATGAGCTGATTTGCTCTTGGTGGGTAAACACTGAACTTAGTTTACAAAACTTAACCTGAAAGTATTTTCTAAGTATCCTGCTATAACTCAAAGTTAGCCTTGTTATCTCCTTTAACAAACAAGAATGGTAAGACACAGTCTCAGTTAGTATAGTATGGATAAATCATTTGCAGTCTTGGGTAAACTTGTACCTTAACAAGTGTCTTCAATTTGGGGAAGACATGAATTCACAATTGCCATTCTCTATGCATATTATTGCCATATAAACTAATTCCAGCAAAAGAAAGCTATAGTTAGGTAGAACCTTTCATAAAGTGATGCAGTCACTCAGGAATACTTTATAACCTAAACCGACTGGACAGTCAGTCACCAATGAATTATCCTAATGCTGATTCATCTCAGAGGTCCTTTATTCCAATGACTTTCGCTGCTATCCTTCTCTTTTCCTTTTGGGATTAAGAACTACGCATAAAGTCTTAGTTACTCTAAGGTTCACCTTGTACCTCTCCTGTCATACAACTCGTCACTTTCCCCATCATCTGCCGCCAAATGCCAAAAAGAAATCCGAGTACTCTGCGGTCATGGCACAGGTATTTCTAAAGAGAGAAACACCTGTTCAAAAATCACTAATCCGAGAATAAATATATGGGGAAATGAACCGGGGACATGAGTAGAATCAACTGAAACTGTGAGAGGCCAGCAGGGCAGATATGTGTGTCTCTATGTGCCTTAAAGAATAATGCTCTCTATGAGAAAAAATGCTTTAATGCCCCAAACTTTAATCCAATTAATATCTGGGAATATATTTCAAGACCACTTGTATATATGTGTATGTACATAATGTTAGCATTGTATATTATTTGTGTTATGTTCTCCCTTATATTCATGGGAATATGTTGCCTTTAAAGTTTAAACTTTCTTGTTGATTTTGTACATGGATGAAGGTTCACACAGTAAGATAAGTTCAAGGATTTCTTTCTCTAATACCATTGATATGAATTCCTATTACTTAATTTCTTTTTGATAGATTTTCAGATGACAGTCCAAGATAGTTCTGCCAATGGAAATCACAGGACTACCAAATATGGAAAAGACTTTGGAACACTTACAGTGTGTTTTCATGGTCTGCATCAGAATTCTACAGAAGGCGTTTGGCTGAATTGGCAGTGAAATGAGAATGGAAAGTTAGTGTGTCAGTTACTTTTCAGTGCAGTATGTTTTCTTTTCTACTATTCTACTATGTATTAGAAATTACGTAAAAATCAGGAGAAGAGAAATGGTTAAGAAAAAACATAATCTGTCATGTTAAAGACATTCGGCACTTACCTAGACTCACAGGTAACATGAGAGAACATGAGAGCTGGCTTGTGAGAGCTAACCTTGTTCCATTTCCCTCAGTGTCTTCATGAAAAGCTTTGAGGCTCAAAGAAGGAAGTGACCCTGCCAGGTGCATACCATGAATCAGTGATGAAAGGGAGACTCCTTGGCTTCTGTAGAGCCATGCCTCTGTGCACACGGTATTAAAGAAGCATTAATTAAATGCCCCTTTACCTAACAACGTGGAGCTTAATCATAGGGTTTGGGCTTCTTGTCTCTCCTTTTCTTTTGCTTTCTCTTTTACATCCTTGGAGGCCTTAGGTTTTAGTTGCTCTCTTGAACTGGATTTACAAGACATTTATTTTCACTAGCCCTTATTTTTTTGGATTGTAGGCTGAATTTTTAAGAAGTTGGGGAAGGATACTAAACTGCCAAAAGTTAACAGATTATTGGCAAAGATACAAAAATAATTACAATGCCAATTTCCCTGGGTATTCCCTGTGTACTTTAGGGGTAAAAATAGTATTTGTAAAGTGATTTCAAAATGTGCAAATATTACCTGTGGGATATAACCTACGGGTGAAGAGCACTAACTCTAAAATTAATTTGCCTGGATCTTTTTTCCCCAGCTCCACCACTTATTAGTGGTGGGAGTTCAGGAGTGGTACTTCTTTGTGTTTCACTTCCTCTTCGAAAATCAAGGGCTTAATAACCTCACCCATTTTACAGGGCTGTGGTGTGGAGTTAATACATGTAGAGTGGTTAGGAATCCATGCCACTCTTAAGTCTTTTAAAATCAATCTTACTATTGTTGTTACTACTATTATTAATTTGTTAGCTGTCCTTGAAAAAGTTTGCCAGCAGTACTCACTTGCTTTTCTTTTTGTTGTATATTCTCTATATCCCACTTAAGCGTTCTACCAAACCTTAAGAGGCTCTTTTCAGATATTTTACACCTCTTTACTTGTTTCTCACAGCAAAAGTAAAAGGAGTGTGGCTCCCCTTGATCAAACAAACCAGAACTTTGGTTTTCTCCCATTCATACACATTGGTGAACAGATGTGAAAAAACGACTCCATGGGGCTTTCAGTCTGGAGCCAAACATCCAGGCTCTGTGTAACTCGACACTATTATGCACACATGTTGGTCCCTTAGGACCCAAAAGAATCTCAACTAAGCCCATCATTATTTCAGGAATATGACGAATGCTTTTTGTGAAGTAGTTGAATGTAACAGAAATACAAGAAAAGGCAGAGGTGTTTTGTATCACAACTTTTTGAGAAATGCTCAGAGCTCTAAGATGTAGCTGACAATTCCCCCATCAGCTAATGCTTTCAAAGTGACCATAAATTTCCCTATAAATACATTTTTTCAGCAATGGCACTAACGCAGTGACTATACTGCTCAATTCCTCACAGTGTCAGCATTAAATACATTAAAAGGGTAAGTTAAAATATCTGTCTGATTGCTTCTGACATAACCCCGAGATCTCTTTTATTTCTGTACTCCATCAATTATAATGTGGAACATTAAGACAAATTATTTCTAAACACTAACAAGGAATGTAGCAACAAATGGCAGACAATCAAGGGGAATTTTGCCGTAGCATGGTGCTTATTTTGTTACAAGCAGGAGTGCAAACCCAAAGGATGTAATTTAGAGGAAACTCTGTCCCGTCTATTCTCTAGGAACTAGAACAAGGAGACTGAGAGAAGATGATTCTGGGTAAATCAAACCGTTTTCTCCTAATTACAGCTGACTAATAGGGAGCAAACTCCCATGGAAGGCTGTGATCTGCTTGAAGAAAGCTACGAGGTTGCCCTGGTTAGGGTCTTTCATATACAGTTATTCAAGCTCAGACTTGATCATCTGTCAGGGATGCTACAGTAGGGAGAGTTTTGCCGTAGCTCTGAGACTCAGCAAGATCACTTCCAACTCTAAAACCTACAATGTTAATTTAATCACCAACACCAGCCATCATTAAGAGCGACCTTAAATAACTCCAAATCTGTTCATCTACTCACATATTCTTTACACAGTCAACAGACCTCGAGTGATTACTACATGCCAGACACAGTTCTAAGACACAGAATAAGGGATAAGAAAGGTAACAACCTCTGTCACTGTGGGGCTTGAGTTCTTTGGGAAGAAGTTCATCTAAATACAAAGAGACACCAAAGATAATATTTGTTTTTATTATTATTCTGTGAAAGAAGTAAGGTAATCTGATAAATTGGGACTAAGTTAGGCTGGTAGGACAATCACGGAAAAACTATCTTTAAGAGATGAGTGCCAAAGAATAGAAAGGAATCATTTATGGACAATTTTTCTGGAAATAATATTTCCAAAACATGGTAAAAGCAAATACAAAGGCGCTGAGGCAAGATGAAGCTTAACTACAATCAAGAAACAAAAAGAAGCTAAAAGGTTAGGTCAGGAGATAACCACACAAATTTACACCAGCTGGTCCCTAACTTCAAGTCTACGTGGATATATTCTTGAGGTGAGTTAGACATATATATCATCCAAAAAACAAAAAGAAGTTGACTCCACAATTACCCTGGAAATTCTGAGACTCTTTACAAAGGCACCACCGTATTAAAGATCACAGACATCATTCTCCAAACTCCACTCTGGCCATCACTTGCAGGCATTTAACAGGGGTGTTTAATATCCTCTCTAAAATATTGGGCAGGAAGAACAAACATCCTAGCATGTCTGCACCGTGCACCTAGTGTCCCACAATTGAAAAGTAGCTGGAGCTCACCCTGCTGATGGCTTTGCCGGTTTTTTTTTTTTTTTACCTTTTATTAAGAATCCCATCTCTTTTAAGAACTGGGATATATTTTTTGAGGGAAATAAACTATAGGAAAATTCAACTGACAGAGATCATACTGTACTTAACTTTTCTGTTCTTTGCTACATTTATTTGTTGAGACAAACATCTGTTCTTAGCCTTTTTTTAATGGCTCTGTTAAATAGAAGGGACACACAGTACACTGCACATACTTAAAGAACACAATTTAAGTTCTGAAATATGCGTATACCCATGGACTTGCCAACACAATCAAGAGAAGGAACATATCCTCACCTGCAAGTGTTTTTATGCCTCATTCATAAAGCCCCTTTTTCCCCTCACATTCCACCCCTCCACATCCCCAAGTGACCACTGATACGCTATCATATCACTCTATCGTTAGACACGTGTTTGCAATTTTCTAGAAATTTACATAAATGGATTCACACAGTGAGGACTCTTTTATCTGGCTTCTTTCACACAATGTAATGTTTTTGAGAGTAATTCGTATTTTTGTGGGTATCAATAGTCAATCACTTTGCTTTGCTGAGTAGTCTTTCACTGTATGAGTATACCACGGTATGTTTATTCATTCGCCTGTTGATGGGTGCTCGAGGTTGTTACAATTCTATTAAAAATAAAGATGCTGTGATGATCCATGTACAAGTCTTTGTATGAACATATGCTTTGATTTTCCTTGCATAAATATCTAGGTGCAGAAAGGCTGGATCATACGGTAGGTGTATGTTCGACTTATAAGGAAACAGCCAAACTGTTGACTGAAGTGACTGTACCATTTTCCTTCCCACTAGCAGTGTAAAAGACTTGCAGTTCCTACACTGCCTCACCAATACTTGGTGTGGTTGGACTTTTCTAATTTTAGCCATTCAATATGTGTGTAGTGGTATCTCCTGGGGCTTTCATTTTCATATAGCTAATAATTGATTACATTGAGCAACTTCATGTGCTTATTTGCATCCGTACACCTCCTTGGCAGGATCTCTTTTTAAATATTTTTACCCATGTTGTTAATTTAAAAAAATTTTTCTAATTACTGAGTTTTGAGAGTTCTATACCTGTTAGAGACACAAGTCTTTTCAGGTATATAATTTGTAAATATTTTCTTCCAACCTGTGGCTTTTCTTTTATTAATAATGGCTTCCAAAGATGAAACCCAATTTATCACTTTTTTTCTTTTATGGATCTTGTTTTTGGTGTCATCTCTAGGAAATCTTTGCTTAACCCAAGGTCAAAAAGATTTTGTCCACGTTTTAGAGATTTATGTTTTGATCTACATTTAGTTAATTCTTTATATGGTGTGAAGTAGGGATCAAAGGTCATACTTTTGATATGGCTATCCACGCACAGTATCCGTGTGCTATATGCTTCTGGCACCATTGGTCAAGAAGACTATCCTTTCTCCTCAAAATTTGCTTTGCAGCTCTGTTGAATAATCAATTGTCCTTATATGTGTGGATATGTTTCTGGGATCTACATTCTATTTGATTGATGTATTATATGTGACCCTTGGTTATAATATATTCTTTCACGGATGTCTTTCCACTTGCTCATGTAAATAGTCTCCCAGTAATATAGCCTTACCATTTTACTGGACATACCTAGGTATACCTGAGATGCATTTGATAAATCGATGGAACTTGCACTCAAACTAGGGTTACTTTCCAAAAACACTTAAAATGTTCAGGTGTAAAAACTATGTACTCTACAGCCTTCCTGCCTCAACCCAGAGTATGTTAACGCAGACCCACAAGCTATTTTGCACGTGTATGGGGCTGCAGAGTCTGGGGAGTATGAGAGTGGTGTGTGCTGTCTATCCCAAAAGATCATCATAGGACGCAAAGGAAACATTAAGGAAATAGACAGGAATAGTCAAATGCCAAACGTTAAAATATTTCTCATGTGTTTTTAATATTTACATTGAGATAAATAAGCAAATTATTATAAAATACAAAAATTTAGAGAATATTTCAAAATGCTCTTTTTTGCCAGATGCAACCAGATACTAGGAATAAATAGAGGAATTTTCTGGAACCAGCTTGTCTTTCCTTTTTTTATCACCACTGAGTGATGGGGTTGTATTTTATTCAGTCTATTGTACATGTGGGTGTGAATAAGATGGAACTTCTCTCAAAAAGAGATATGAGCAAAGAATATATGTTGTCAACTTGTCTAAAACATTTTTTCATGTTCTGACTCATTTTTCTTTGTATTGGCATTTCAAGGGATTTTGTTTTTTAATTTGACTATTAAGAAACCTTGATAACTTCAGTGATATCCCATGAAGATAATATAAACAACTGTAATGGAAAATGAAAAGATGATAATAGCAACCAGCACTGTGACATTTCTTGCCATTGTTCTTTACTATTTAGAATAGTAACAAACCCCATATTAATCTGACTTTTTGAACTTTGGCCTTTATTTTTGTGGAAGAAGTTCCTTTCACTTTGCTTATTATCTGTTTGCAATTACAAACAATGAATGGGGGCTTCCCTGGTGGTGCAGTGGTTGAGAGTCCGCCTGCCAATGCAGGGGACACAGGTTCGTGCCCCGGTCCGGGAAGATCCCACACACCGCGGAGCTGCTGGGCCCGTGAGCCATGGCCACTGAGCCTGAGCGTCCGGAGCCTGTGCTCCGCAACGGGAGAGGCCACAACAGTGAGAGGCCCGCGTACCGCAAAAACAAACAAAAAAAACAATTAATGACCATACTTTGATATGATCATCTTAGAGTTGTAGAGAGGGAGGATAGTTATGCAACTATTTATATACCTGTGGGTTCAAGAAAATTTAAAGGCTTGATATTTGAATCCTGTGGAATGTAGCCTCCTTTCCCAGAGGGAAATGAACATATACATGTACTAACTGTAGTTTATAATAAAGCAACACCTGTTCTTAGTGCCACCTTCTATTCCAGGCATGTTTAGGTATAGGGAAGGGGAACAAGAGCTATAAAACATAAGTCTTGTCTATAAGGAGTTTACAGTTTAGGGGGGTTGAGGGCACTCAATGACTCAACGAGGATGAGCCTGATGCAGGTGGCTACAAGGTCACTCTTGGATAAAGTCTGCTTTAGGAAAGACCAGCTTACTCTTATTCTGTTAAACTCTTTAATGTGGTGTCCAATAAAGCTGAATATCAAGCTCAAACGCCACTTTTTCCAGGGGGGTAACAGCCAACAAGTTAATATGATTCCTACACACTTGACACAACTCACCAGAGGTCTTGAATTCGGTGAGCACATTGACCTCCTTTAAGAAAGATCACCATTTAAACTTCGAATGCTAAGTTCTAAGAGAATGAAGTAAGGAATAAGTGATATTCAGGTTCAGAGGTGGAAGAGAAAAGAGGGCTCCCCTTGAGTAGAACATTTTGTTGGATTCTCCAAAGTGGCAAACAGTAAGGAGAACACTAACCAGCTAAGACTCTGAAGAAGTTGAGAATTAAGATGAAAGCCTAAGATGGAGGTCAAAATGTCCCCTAGATTTAAGGATACACTTAGGCTGAAAGGGAAACTATTGAAAAAGATGTAGAAAATGCTAAATATTTCACAAAAAAATTATTAGAACTAATAAAACAACTTAGCAAAGTTTGTTTGCAGAATATGAAATCAACATATACGCATCACTTGCATTTCTGCACATTAACAATGAACAATCCGGAAAAGAAATTAGGAGAACAATTCCATTTACAATAGCATCAAAAAGAATAAAATACTTAGGAATAAGCTTAACCAAAGACATGACAGATTTGTACACTGAAAACTACAGCATTATTGAAAGAAACTAAGGAAAACATAAATAAATGGGAAGACATCCCACGCTCATAAACTATTGTTAAAATGTCCATATTACACAAAGCTACCTACAGATTTAAAGCAATGCCTATCAAAATCCCCTATTTTTGCAGAAATAGAAGAAACGACTCCAAAATTGATATGTAACCACAAAGGACCCTCAACAACCAAAGCAAACATGAAGACCTCACACTCTCTTTTGAAATGAAGTTTTCTTGTTATTGTGGGTTATAAATCCAAAGTCCTAAAAGTCCATAAATTATCCTCCTAAATTTACATTTTGGTTAATTCTCAGTGACAGGCCTTTCCGTGCCTGAGTGGCAATGAGGGCTGCTTCAATATTTGTAGCTTGGACTTCTGTCACTGACATGGTGTGGGTATCTCAGAGCCTGGCTCTTTTATCAGTCGATCAAATCCTGCATGAACCATGCTCAGAAGGGCCCCACGCTTGCTTGGTTTCATGCTGTGCTATTGCTGTCTTGAAATTCTTAATGATTTTATCTTTGAACTTACGTTCTGTAAGTAAAATTTATAGGACAATAAAATATACACATGAGCAGAGGAGACATGTGCAATATGTGTGTCTCCACCATTCCTGCTGCCCCATTCACATCTAGTTTTCACCCTGCTTATGGTGTGCTTTCCATGACACACTTATTTGGTACCCATTTGGAGTCTTACTGAGTTCCACCAGAATTCTGTGCTACTGCTCACATCCAAGACTAAGTGAAGGTGTTAACAGCTCCAGGAGGCCATGCTTTCCATTTGAATCTGAACTTACTTCTAACACAGAAAGAAAGCAGTTGTTTTTTAAAAAACAAGGATGTCCAAGGAATCTTATCATATCCTTTCTTACTCGTGTTACTTCCCAATATTAGCCAAACACTTCTGCTGAAAAAGATGACATATATGAAAAAGAGAAGAGAGAACAACCCATAGAACCCATTTAGGGCTCACCCTAATCTAGTATGATGTCATCTTATCTCGATTCTATCTGAAAAAAGAATTTACTTGGGCACATTCACAGGTTCCAGGTGAACGTGAATTTGGTGAGGACGCTATGCACCCCAGTGCAAATACTTTCAACAACACTTTTTCTTTGCAGTTTGAACAAGAGGCACTATATTTTCATTTTGCACTGGAGCCCACACGTTATGTCACTTTTTACTTTTAGAGCCCATGTTGGAAAATGGGGTTTCATGAGACAGCCAAGTGAGTCTGTCAAGTGAATTCTAGAATTATCCAGACTTACCCACTTTGTTGCAGCAAGTTGGTTCCAGGCAAACCCATGTGAAAGGGGCATGTCCACAATGGAGCAGAGAACTTTTGTCTCTCTATCACCAGACTCACTCCCAAGATGAAGGAAAGAAGAGCTTAGCAAAGCATGGCCAGTTATTCTTCCCAACTTTGCCAGTCAAGTAGGTCACCTCACCTAGCCAGTGTCAGTGAATATAAGAGCAGGGAGGTTAAAAGTTATACTACTCAAATTCCCTTCACATGCTGGTACCATTAGGAACGAGAAGGGAAATTGTCACTAATGCTTTCCTGTTTCACTAATGTTTCCCTGTTTTTTTCAATCTCTTAACACACTCAACTATGCCTTTAAGCCTATAATTAACGGAATATGGCTCTCCCTTCAGGACAAAGAAAAGACCTTTATCAGGACAGTCCTGCTCGCACTTTTATGGGGCTACTCCTTTGAGTGGCCTCTGGGAACTGCTGGTGGACAACTTAGAGTTTCATCCCAGAAGTCTCTGATATGGGTGAGAAATTGCTTTAATTTAAATTAACTCCAGGGCTACTCATATCCAATGATCAGAAACAACTTTTTGTTTACCAGCCATCCACAGCACAGCTAACCATAGAAAGTTGATGAGGTTAAATGACAAACTAAGATTAAATACATAAAAGCATCCAGTAATACAATTCAGAAATCATAGAAATGTTGCACATTTGAAAGTACACCTCCGCCAGCATCAAATTCTTCACAGAGAAA
Source organism: Orcinus orca (assembly GCF_937001465.1). Classification (NCBI taxonomy): domain Eukaryota; kingdom Metazoa; phylum Chordata; class Mammalia; order Artiodactyla; family Delphinidae; genus Orcinus; species Orcinus orca. The sequence continues at coordinate 1,489,247 of NC_064559.1, read as the reverse complement.
TTAAAAGGGTACACATTAAACGCTCTTATGAATTAAGGTCCCAAAGTATTAAAGCCCAATTTTGAAATCAAGTTTCCTTGTTACTGTGGGTTAAAAATCCAAAGTCCTAAATGTCCATAAACCATCCTCCCAGCTGTACATTTGGTTCATTCTCAGTCACAGGGCTTTCATTTCCTGAATGCGACTGAGGGCTCCTTCAGTATCTGTAGCTTGGACTTCTGTCACTGACACGGGTGTGGGTCTCTCAGGGCCTTGGCTGTTTTATCAGTTTATCAAGTTTCTCATGAACCGTGTTTTAAAGAGTCTAAAGAGTTACTAAGATACAATTTGATTTTACAGCACTATCCCCACAATTTAAAAACAATCTCAAAAGCAAGCCAATGCCCCACTCCTAGAAGACAGAAACTAGGCACATTTTTGTGCCCAGAATCCAGTACAGAATTTGACCAAAGAACAAAGCAGAAACTCAATGGCATTTGAGAGAAAGATAGTCTCTTTTGTTTTAGCCTCACTAGGATGTCCATTAGTCTATGCCATTTCACTGAAATTTCTGACCTGCAAACTTCGAACCAGGAGGAATCTTTGAAGCCTGACGTTGATTAGTCACTATGAATTTGCCACGTGCATTGCACAGCCCTGAGCATCTGTCACACATGGACTCTTGAGTTATCCTTCCTCTTTGATGACCTTGTGGTTCACACTGCAGTACTGAACTGATTACGGGTTCTGTCAAGTGACATTACACCTCCAGTTCTGATGCGTAGATTTGACAGTCCTATGCCGCCATGGCCATTTTCACTGCCTCCTGCTATGGAACTGCACAGACCAAAGGTGGCTGCCTTTAAGAGAACATTTCTTTCTCCAGCATAATTGACAAATCCAGTGTCAGCTTGGGTCCACATGTAAAGGGAGTCACTTCAGCCTATGGTAGACCATATGTGTCAATGCCGACAAGTTCTACAAGACATGTTTTCCTTACAACTGAGTCTTTTTCTCAGTCAAGCCTGTTTGGGAAAAACTGTACCTGAAGAGTAAGGCAAGGTGGACGGCTGCCTGAGACTTTCCTGCCCTGTAAACTCCTGCACACTCTCAAGTCAAGTGCCAGGTAAAGGTCTCTGTATACTAAAGACCCTTCAGGTGCCTTATTCATTCCGCTCCAGGTATTGCTCAGTCACCTGCAACTCCCTAATGCCCCTTTTCTTTATGTCAGACCTTTACTTAAGTGGCTCGAAAGAAACAGCCACTCTCCCACACCATAAGCTGCAGCCATCAGCCAAAATCAAAGTGTCTTACGGCTGGTTGGATGGTGGCCCCCAAAAGGATATATCCATGTCCTAATCCTTGACTGTTACCTCATTTGAAAAAAAAAAAGTTTTGCAAATGTCATTAAGGAGGTTGAGATGGGATTTCCATCCTATATTATGTGGATGGGTCCTAAATATAATGACAATTGTCCTTATTATACAAGAAGGGCAGAGGGACATTTGAGACAGGCAAAAGAGAAGATACAGACACAGAAAGGGGGTGATGTGAAGACAGAGACAAAAACTGAGTGATGTGGCTTCAAGCCAAGGAAGAGGGCGACCACCAGAAGCTGAAAGAGGCAAGGGATAGAATCTCCCCTAGAGCATCTGTAGGGAGAGCAGCCTTGCTGACACCTTGATATCACACTTCTGGCCTCTACAACTGTGAGATAGTAAATTTCTCTTGTGTTAAGCCTCCAAGTTTATTAGTCTCCCAGCAAGCACGGGACACTTATACAGCATGCACTAAACCTTTTCTAGGCTTCAGCAGTTTACTGCACAAACCTAAATATTTTCAAACAGTCAAAGGTCTCAACATCCCACCATACATTAAAAACCAAGGCACTAGACTACCTTCCTTGGCAGTAACAAAATATCTTCCACAAGGACAGTTTGCTCTCTAAGATGTCTGCTCCTTTCTTTTTATTTCTCAGTGTTCCCAGGTAATGCACCAAGTGTTAGGGTCTTTTAATTACCTTCCAGCAAGTACAATGCCTTAATTCCATTTGGTTTGGAATAAACTAGGAAACAAGATAAAAGCAAAAAGATGGAGGGCCGAATATTCCTGTTACTGAACAGTCACGTGAAGAAACAGTAAGGGAATTTAACACAGATTTTTAGTTTAACAGCATAACTGAAAAACAAAAACAAAAACCAACCAACCAACCAACCGTTCTTCTACCCACTGAAAGGAAAGTAAAAGTGATTCAGGGAGCTTCCAAATCTTGTGAAGCAGCTTAAAAAGGGAGAGGGGAGGCACACAACTGTTGAGAACGACACTCTAATGCACAAGGTCAGGGATCCTAACAAATTCTCAAAGTCTCAACATATACCAACAAGAACCGTATTATTAGAAATATAAAGGCACAGAGATATAAATGCATAGAGATATAAACTATTTGGTATTAAAAACAGACCTTGCTATATAAACATATAGTATGTCACTTTTATCGCTTTATGAGAATAACCGTATAAAGAAAGTCCAGAAGACCCCACTGCTGTCATCTTGCAAACGATCAAAATTCAGCACCTACAGGGCCCCACCCACCCTCCACGCTGTGTGTCTGTGTGTCTCTAAAAACAACAACCTGCAATTGGCATATAATTAAACCCATAGGCAGCTTTGAATATGAGATCTAGGCAGAAAAAGTAGCAGCAAAGACAACAGTAGCTGGAATTTGGTAGAAAAGCAAGAGAAGACTTTTTAAAAGCTTCCAGTTCAAGTCAGAATTAAGGTTAAGTTTCAACAGCTTGGGATAGCTGTGGATGTTTTGCTGTTCTCTGAAAAAAGAAGAAAATCTATCATAAGTATGTTCATTCGAGAAAAATACTGTGTTTGTTTAGTTTTTTTAGCCATGCCCAAACGACTCTCAATTTTGTACACTGTTCAAGGGCAGAATGTATATTGGTTAGGATGTGCTCATGGCTGGTGCATCTCCAAAAAATGCTTCATGAAGACTGCCAGCTTCTGACATCTTCGATGGTGACAGCATTATGCAGAGAGGCCCGAATGCCTCCCACGGACCCAGAAGAACCACCGATGCAGCCGTTAAGAACAGGAGCATCTGGTTGAGCATCAGGACGACCCTCCTTCCCGTCACCAGCTCCTGCGAGAGTCACGGCACCTGAAGCCATCGTGTCCAACCTCCCACCTGAAAGCCCCCGCAGGTGGCCAGGAGCGTCACACATCTCAGTCATTAGAAAATTCCTTTCAAACGCAGTGAAGGACCATCACGCTCACAGGTAACCTAGGTTAGCTCAACTCTTCGATGAGCCTGCCGTGCAGGGGGCAGGCAGCTATTCTCATGCGTGAGAACATACGTTTTTCATGGAGCTGACAGAATTAACTACTCTCTCTGACGTTCAGGGGAGCAGCAGTGTCTGTTCTTACACTGAACAGGCTGTGCAAGCTGCACCAGAGATGGGATGGCACCCTCTGTGCTGTCAGAGCAGAGATTGTCAAAGGAAATTTTGACCAAAGCTCCTAGAAGGTGTGGCCCCCGCCATGCTCCCGGCCGTGGAATCATGCTAAGGGGCCTGTAAGCAGCAGCAGGAGCACCCCCGTAACAAACGGTCTTTCCCAACTAGTTACAATAACTGCTACTCCAGGATGGGCAGGCTCCTAGATGTGTCTCCTTCAGCGTCTGAAAACTAAACCAATTCTCTGACAAGCTTCTGAATGGGACATGTACTCACCTATGCCTTTGCAGGGAGATCATATTGAGTTCAAGAGCTTTGTCGAGAAATCTTTTTTCTAAAGCATCATCTTCTTTGGTGTTGCCAATGTGGAATTGAATATTCATCTTGCTTTTATTCTGGGGCTCCACTGGACATCTGAAAAACATGTTTTTTGTTCCAGCTATTTTTCTACAATGTGCAACTACCATTAACAAAGCAACAGAAAAGTTTTAAAAACCATTTTCCAGATGCAAACAAGAGATTAAAAAAAAGATCTGTGCCAGAACATTTATAATTTACTTAGGGAGACCACTCTTGCATATGGAACAGTGAGTTAACATTCTCTTATACGACTCATACTTAATTTCCAAGAGCCTCAGTTTCCTCATCTGAATATTAGGAATAATAGTAATATCTCCATTTCATACTAGTTATGACAGTTCAGTGGTACAACATATATGAGGCTTCCAACCCATGGCAGCCACACAGCAATGTGAACGACCCTTTCTCTACAAGGCTGCAGAGAAAAAAAATGAGTTGGTCTGAATAGTGGCGGTAAGATTTAAAAATAATGAGCAGCAGCTTTCAAAGCACTTAAAACACTGTATTGTCCCAAGCTGTGTGATCTTGAACAAGTTACTAAATCTCTCTGTTGTGCCTCTCTGATGTGAGGACTAAATGGCCACAAATTCTCTGCAGCCCTCCCAGCAAGAGGTGGGGTCTTGTGCTCCACACCTTTTGAATCTGGGCTGGCCTTGTGGACTTGCTTTGACCAAGAGACTGCAACAGGAGTGACGCTGTGCAACTTCCAAGCTGAGGCCTCAAGGGGCATGCGGCTTCTATACCTGCCCTCTTAAAACATCACTGCCATGTAAGCAAGCCCGAGCTAGCCTGCTGGAAATAACAGGCCCAGCCAACAGCCAGCCAGCAACAGCTGCCAGACAGATGAGGGGGGCCATTTAGACTCTAGGTGGATCACCAGATGACTTTGGTTGAATAAGTGATCTCAGATGAGACCAGAAGAAATCACCCCACTGAGCCCGGCCCCACCTGCTGACTGAAAAGAATCCTGAGCAAAAGAAATGGCTGTGGTTTTAAGTCACTGTCTTGAAGTGTTCTATGATGCAAAAGTAGATAACTGATAGAATTCAGAACAGCATCTGGAACACATTCAATGCTATGTAAATATCTATTGAAGTCAATAAATTTGTCTTTTCATTCTCTGCACCTTGCACAGGGCTCATACAGACTCTCAAAAATGAATGAGTCAAGTTTCATCTAGGATACGTTAGTATTGGACTTCAGTTTCTGATTTGGAAAGTAAGCAAGCCAAAATTATCTTCCACTGACAAACAAAGGAGACAAACAGAAGAAGAGCTGACATGTTATTCTGGATTACAAGGAAAATATGTAATAACTCTCTCCATTTTCTCAAGCACATCCTGTCTTATTATTCCACTTCTACTGGATGGGATTCATTAAAAGTAATCAGCAAAGAAAAGCAGGGTGAGGAAGCCCCCATTAAAAGCTATGCTCGCCTCTCAGGGCACACACATAATTCCTGTTAAAGTTAATAGGAGTCAAGTGCACGTCGACAGACAGAAGAGACACAAGCAGGGAAACCAAGTATCTGGTAATAGGCTTTGAGCCTGAATTCTGGGACCCCCTTTTCACAGCTAGTAGGTATCCTGGTTGACATTTACATTAAAAACTTAGTGTCTACCCTCTTTGATATTCTGCTGCCTCAGGTTCCCCAGGCGACAGTCCAATTATAGAGCTGGAAGCAGCAAAAAGGACATGTGATTTAAGGGGAAAAATATGAAAAGGGGGAAGAATTAGAAACCTGGATTTACAAAGAATCTGTATTTACAGTCATCCCCCACACATTCATCCATCCTACTGTGAACGTAGGTGGTATCATCACAGCAACAATGTCATAACAACTAGAAATTGAAGATTAAATTCGCACGGTGCCCAAGAGTGTCCCTGCTGTGGGGCTGAGGGAAGAAAGAAAAAGATGAAGGGGAATCAGCTGCTCCCAACCTAGCAAGACAGCTGTGGAGGGAATTCAAATTCCACAGGACAAGGGCTGTGGAAGCACAGAGCTGAGCAAGTAACTCTGCCCGAGGGAAGGTTGAAGGTTTCAGAGGAAGGGAGGTGGGAGGGGTCACGACAGGGGGAGACGAAGGAAGGGCATCTGGCAGAGAGCTGTCTCTGCCAAGGCACGGGGGACCCCAGCAAGTTCTCTGCAGCACCTGGGGTGCTGGGTGCCTGGTTGGGGGCAGGACTGCAGATTGCAGAGGGCCCTACAGACACGCTCTCCCAGGAACTGGATCGATCGGATCCTGGAGCAACGAGGAGCAATCAGGTCTGCACAACAAGGAGTTCTGCATTGTAGAAGAAGTACTAGGACATAGGGGCTTGAGGGTAGGGACACTGCGGGAGAGCCCTGATAGAAAGCTCCCACAAAGAACTTTCTAGGTCAACAGAATTAGGGCTCGTGACCAAGACAGGGACACTGGGGTGTTTCAAGCATGGGCAGTAAATGCAAATGCCAATAGGGACCCAATGGTCATATAAATGAGTATAACAGGCCCAACATGGCAGACTCAGCACAAACTCCCTACGTCACCTGTTAACTGTGAGGGCCTGTTCTTTACTTCCACAGAGAAACAGTCTCCCTTTTGCTTGAAACATACGGCCCTCCCAGTCTGTTTCTCCCACTTTCAGAGACACGGGGATTATGAAATAAGACATCTGGCTTTAAATCATCTTCCCATGTTCCAGTAAGGGCTCAAATTGCGTGTTTTAAACCCTGTGAGCCACGCCGAGCACTGCCGTGGGCTGTGCTGGGCCACTGCTCCCAGGCGTTATCACTGAATCCCACAGCGAGGGCAGGGCCTGTGGCCTGAATGAGTTGGGGGGCAGGGAGAAGGTGCCAGGCTGACAGAGCGCTAGCAGGGGGCCGGGAGGGTGTGGAAGCAGTGGGTAATCCTGGGACTGCAAAGCTTCCAGGACAGAGTCTGAGCAGCGCTCCCCAGGGAGTCTATGACAGAAGCTGATAAGGATGGTTGTGACTGGAAAAGCGGTGCCACAGTCCGTCATAGAAATTTAGGAAATCCTGAATTAACAGGGCTACAAGGGTTTCTTGACTCAACTTCCTAGAGCGTCTCAAGAGCTCCGGTGAATCGTGAACTCCCAAGAGGATAATTCATACAGGAACAGAGTTTTCCCCAAATGCATGTGGCTGAAAAACAAACCCACTGCATCTCTGGGATGAGTATTCTAGAATGCCCACTGAGAAACCCCGGGACTTCCCAAGGTATAAGAGGGGTGTGTGTGAGAGGAAAAGCACCACCTCAGCGCGAAACAGCATCTCACAAAGGTGGTGAGGGTTAGGAGGGCGCAAGAAAACCGCAGGCAGTTGGCAAGCGATGACAAGACGCTCGTTTCAGTGGTGTCTGCTCCAAAAGACAAACCAGAAACAACAAGGGCGCGACGAGTGCATCCTGAGGTGAGAGAAGCCCACAAAAGAGTCACTAGGCCTCTCCTGACTGCCTAACTTTTAAATAAAAAATTAACTCTAAATTTGCACATGATTAGGAAAACTAGAGTAAAAATATAAAGATCTATTCCCATCCATACAGGTGGTTGCCATTAACGTTTTTTTGTGCATTTTCAGGATCAGATACACAAATGTGTATAAGTGTATATATGCGTGTTTCCATATGTACATATATACATATATAGTATTTACAAATACAAACACTGTGGGTTTCTAAGTGGAATAACAGAAATGTCCTTTTCTACACCTGCTCTTTTTCCTTTTGACCTGATGATGTATCAGGTCATCTTCCCAGTTTGCTCACAGACCTTCCCCGTTCTCCACACACACGTTACTCCATACCACGGATGGATCCTAATTTCCTTCATCAGACCCCTCCTGAAGGATATCCGGGTTGTCTCTAGATTTTCTCCATTACGTAAGTATCCCTCATTGGACTTGGGGGTGCCTGATTTTATGCACACTTCTGTGCAAGGCAGAGTACTGGCAGAGGGCAGGTGCCTAGAAGTAAAAGTCTTTGGTCAAAGAGCAAGAGAGTTTTGAACTTTGATGGACGCTGCAAACCTCACTCCAGAATTGAACACATTTATTGTACTTAACATAGGCAAAGTGTGCTTGTTCCCTCGTCTACACCAGATGTTATCAGTCTAGAATTTCTGCCCATCAGAGGGGAAGAAAATCCCATGGTTTTTATCTGCATTTCCTAAAGAAGTTGGCCCCTCTTCATTTGTCTAGTAGCCAGCTGTGTTTCTTCTGAGTTGTTTGCTCATACGGGTAGAAACCATCCCCTGCCTTTTTAAAATTTGGTTATCCTTTTTCATTTATTTGTGGGTTCTCCTCTATATCAACAGTAACCTTTATATGTTAATACACTACCAAACTTTTGTGTCTGTCATTTTGTTTTGTTTATGTCTTGAACTGTAGAAAAGTTTTAAATTTTCATGTAATTAAATATCTTTTACTTTATGGCTTCTGAGTTTTATGGCTTACTTAGGAAGGCTTCTGTACTCCCTACACTTACACAGAAATTCTCTCCTGTATTTTATATTTGCTTCTTGCATTTAGTTGTATTTGCATCTTTTCGACTGACTAGAATTTGTGTATGCTGTGATGCAAATATATAATTTCTGTTTAAATGAATTATCAATGCTTCAATCAGTCAATTAGACAAAAAGTCAAGTTAGACTTTAAAATTGTCTAAGTTAAAATACAATTCTCAAGTAAACAGGGACCAGTTTCTGGACTTTTCCACCGATCTGTGTTTCCCTCTGCCAGTGGCTTTACATGTTAATAGATCATATGTTAACATTACATTTTATTAATGTTAACATATATGTTTAATATGTTTCATCTATCCTTTTGCACTAACTTTTTCAGGTGAACACTGAACTGACTTCTAGATATTTGCTAATTTTTTTGACTATTGCAAATGGGATCTTTCCTTGTTTTTTATTGTTATTTCTGGCTTATGGGAAAGTAACTGACTTTTACATACTTAGACATAACTGATCACAATTCTGAACATGATCATTTCTAGTTTTTCCACTGATTCCTGCATTTTGAAAAAACAGTCATTATCATCTGTGATTTTTGTTGTTTCCTTAGTAAAGACTCTGGAACCAGCCCCCCCCCCGACTCTCCCCATGTCCTTCTCCTGCCTGATCCCACTTCCCCGCTGCACCTGACCCTAACCTGTCTGCGCTGCTGTAAAACACTGTTCACAGGGTGGTGATGACAATAAAAGGTATTCGTATCTGTAAAGCGCCAAGGGCTCTGCCTACTTTATTTTATCTTGGGGTTGTCACTAGACACATCACATGCTTCCCTCTCTTTCCTAAGGCATGGACCCCACATGAAAGGGAGAAAAGGTGACCTCATATCTGGATATGGATTTTGTCACTTCAAGAGCTTTATCACATTAATATTAATATCTAATACATATTAAACACTATGTGTCAGGAACATCCTAGGCACGTTCCATAAGAACCACAAATAATATTGACAGCTAACCGTTAAGGAAGTAATTAACCGTTAAGGAATAACCATTAACGCTGTTTTAATTTTAGCCCACCGGAAAATATAAGGGGTATAAATTCTAGTAGCATTAAAAAAAAGAAAGAGTTACCAATTCTAATAGTAGCTTTTCCTTTTCAACCACTTTCCAAAATTATAGTTCTCCTTTTCTGTCTAGCAGCTTTGTATGGTTCCTTCACCGATGGAGAAGTTATCCACTGGTACTGAGACAGAAATGATAAATATGCCATTTAAGTTACAGGTAATTTAGGAGGGTTTGATCTTCATTGGAAATTAAGATATTTTAAGTTAATAAAAGGTCTTCAATCTGCATTTCTGGGAAGCTAAATTAAAGCATCACACAACATTTTCAAAATCAGAAAAGCCATTTCATTTGACTAAAAACTTAGTTTTAAGATGGCAGAAAGTACCTTGATAATTTTCTTTTAAAAAGGAAAGAAAAACAAGCCATTAAAGAGAAATTCTTCCAAGAGAATTAAAACATGTTATATGCCTCTAACTTGGCACTCTTTCCATTCTGGAGACCTTTTTTGGTAACTGCTTTCATCACAGAATGATTTAAAGTAAAATAAATTGAAATTAGAGTAATTATTTCCCAATGAGTGGCTATTTCCATTTAAAACCAAAAGCCAACTAATTATTGCTTTTCCCATAAAATTAAATATGAAGTCTACATTATGTAATTATACACTTACTTCCCACTTTGTGTATTCTAATTTCTTCCTCAAAAACCTAAGATGCCATCTTGCAGACTGCCCCCAGTGGCTACCATTTCGGCAGCAGCAAAGGTCAGCTTTAAACATTTTGCATCTAAAGTGGCTTTAGATACCTTTGGATAGAAAGTACAGTCTAAGCACCGTCCAGACACTTAGATACCTAAAGGGCATCCAAGATAACAAACCAAAGTCCTGATATTCCCTCAAAAGCTGCTCCTCCCATCAGCCCCCTTCTAAGTGATACCACCCAGTTGCACACATAATCATCAACGACTTGTCTCCTTGTTACTGTCTCCTTCATACCCCACATCTAATCTATCGGCAAGCCTTGTTAGCTACACCCTCAAAACACAACCTGAATTCAACCACTTTTCACTTGCTGCAAACTTCCAACCTAACCTAGGCCATAAACATCTCTTATTTGGAACCCTGTGATAGTCTCCTAACTGGCCTCCCTGTTTCTCTTCTTTATCCCCCCAAGTCTATTCTCTATACCAGGTCATCTTATTCAGATACTATTTGGATCATGCCTTGTCCCACTTCAAAACCCTCTACTCGTTTAGAAGAATCCACATCTTTACTCTGGCCTTCAAGACTTTACAAGAGCAGACCCCTGGCTAGCTCCTTGACCTCATGTCATACCACACTCTTCTTCACTCAGTACTCTGGCCATGTTGGCCTCCTTGCTTTTCCTTAAATACTCCACCCACCTACATACCTGCATACTCATTGCCTCCTTGTCCTGGAATGTGCTTACTCCAGTTCTTCCATGGCTTGCTCCTCTCTTCATTCAGGTCTCCATTCAAATGCCACTTCTCCAGTAAAGCCATCCCCTAACAAACCTGTCCAATGGAGTCCTACCTGCCCCCCCTCACTCTCCTTACATTAAGATATTTTTGCACTTCCTACTACCTAAAATTATATGACTTATCTGTTTACTCATTTCTATCTGAACTCCTTCACTAGAATGTAAGCTCCATGAGGGCAAGACTTTTGTCTGTCTGGTTCACTGCTTTATCCCTAGTGCCTAAACCCATATCTGGCACACAGAAGATAGTAAAAAAATTACTTGTGAATCTGACAAATGAATAAAGTACTTCTGGCAAGAATTCAGAGGTTGCACAGGAAAGAAATAATGCTCTTCGTGGAAGCAGGCTTAGTATCTAGGTTCACCTCTATTTAGAGTAGAGATAAGAACAATTTACAAGTATAATTCACTTTAATTAGTACATTATCTGCTAAAGACATAAGGGAAGTGCAACACTAGAAAAGTACAGTTGCAGCTTGAACAACATGGGTTTGAACCTCGCGGGTCCATTGACACACGGATATTTTTCAATAAATATGTACTATCATCCTACACGATCCAAGGTTGGTTGAATCCACAGATGCGGAACCACTGACTATAAACTTATACCCAGATTTTCAACTGCGTAGGGGTCGGCACCCCTAGCCCCACATTGTTCAAGGGCCAGCTGTATATGATGAGGAAAGTTAAACACATTAAGTTTTAAAAACTGTCAATACGTGAACAAATTCTTTTTGTTTTCCTATGTGTTTATCAATTAAAAAAAAAGTGAGCACATACCAATAAGTGGATTTTTTCTTATATCCAGAACGAGCAGAGTTCTGTTGGTTTCAAGGGCCTTTAGTAAAGCCTTTGCTCCCTCACTGGTGAGGCCACACTGCTGCAGGTCCAGTGCTTTCGATGAAAGACAAAAGGTCATTTGCGAAGTCTATACAGATTTAACATATAGACAGCTCCCATTTTCTCACGTGTGGAAGAGTCCTGCACAAGAGAAGTCATGGCAGGTTTGTAATTTTGGATATGGAAAAAAACAGAAATGTATACGCACACACATAATGCATAATCCAATTTAAAAACCTCTTCTTGGATGTGCAATGATAACCCTGCCTTTAGTCCCAATAAATCATCCAACATATTTTACAATTACAGAACTGAAGAATAACTGTATATAACCTATGAGCAAAAAGCATCACAAAATGAATCTCAGTTCATAATTAGCAAGGGTGGCAGTGGCATGTAAACCTCACAAGCAAAACCTGGTGGAGCTCAGAAATGCACTGCATTCTTTTGATCATGATCTTCAGCTCCAAATCACACATGAAACTAGTTAAAAGGGGAAAACAAAATAGAAGAAATGTAATAACTGTTAGTTTTAGAGGAAAAAAAGACAAGTCTAAGAGGTTACAAATAATAACAAATTCAAACAATGTGTGAATAGAGAATACATACTAAAAACCTATCATGAAATATGATGGTCAAGAACTCTCTCCATAAAAAGTCAGACAAAAACCAGAAAAACTGATCATGAATTCTAGTAGTTGTGGGGCTGAACAACCTACTCATTTAAACCAAAGGGATCATCACCAAAGCACAGGTATTAAAAAATATAACTATCATGAGTCATTTATTTAAGTGTTGAGTGGACCATCACATTAAAATAAGTGGAGTCTTTCAACACCCCCATGACACATAGAAATAGCAAGTCAGACATATGGATCTGACAGGATATCATACAACCCTTACAAACTCTCACTACAGAAGAATGGACACAGGGTATAATTAACCAAATAGCCAAATTAATACAAACAGCCAGTAAACCTCACCAGTAAATCAAATGAATACAAAATAAAACAAAATGTGGTTATTCTCCTATCAGATTCAGGCAAGATTCTGTAGGAAAAGGCTTTAAATAATGTCTATACCCTTTTGATCCAACAACTCTCTTTCTAAGAATTTAACCAAAATAGTCAGAGATATAGGTAAGGATATATATCAGAGGACTATTTGTAACTCAAAAACTGGACAAAGCTTATACACAAGAATGGATAAGCTATGTGCACTGTGGCATATTCATATAATGGAATACTGAACAATTCCAAAAAATGATGCAGGAGATGCAAATTTACTGACTTGCTAAAATGCTCATACTAAATTAATTGAAAAATGTTATAGAATTTGGAGTAATCCCACTTGCATAGAAAATGGAGAGGTACTCATTTTTGTAGTTTTACATTTTTTTACAAGTGCTACAAGCCAGTGTTTGTGAGAGGCAGGCTTCACATCTACTGTTGGGGTGGACTACAAACTGGCATAGCATTTCTGGGTGGTAATTTGGCCATGTGTATCAAAAGTCTTAAAAATATGTCACACTTAGTCATTCCACTTGTAGTACCTTATTCTACAGAAGTAAGCCCGATGGACACAGAGATGTATATATAACGTATTCACATTGTTTGTGACAGGGAAAAGCAAACTGTCTAAATCTAATGGCAAGGAATTGATTAAACTATGGGACATCAATACGACGCAATACTACATGATACATCATTAAGTGAAAAAAGCAGGAATATGAAACAGCAAGTATACTACAATTCTACTTTTGTAATCCCTAAGTGTACAAATATATTTATAGAAAAAAAAGACTGAAAGTATATACACCAAAATGAACAGTGATTATGTCTGGGTATTAAAATTATAGGTAATTGTTCTCTTGTTACTCTGTATTTTCTATAAAGGATATATGCAACTCTTAGAGAAAGTTTAAAAGCAAAATAAAAGCTATCAGTAAAATGAGGCTTTAAGAAACATCCTATCACAACAGTATCATGCCAAAAGCTAAGCATATATCATATTAAAAATTCAGTATTTTCAATTTTAGAATTTACCTCTAAGCCATAAATCCTCACTAAGAGATTCTGCCAAAGCACTTGTACCCAGGTCACCAATGAGCGTGCTGCAGTTCAGAGTGATGCGCCTCAAACCAGCCATACAGTCAAGATCAGGTCTCCTGGAACGAAGACTCTCAGCCCAGGTTTCTTCATGCCTTCTGATAGTCTGATACTTCAAAGATTTAATGGGATGAAATTAAGATGCTTGAATAAGGAAACAGTGTGTGCCTACTGAGTACGGCTTATTATGTCAGAGATTTACACACACACATATCAAGTATATATACCAGGAGCATCAACCTGAGAAATGAAACAGTCACTTCTGGTTTATGAGTCCAGTGACCCAGATTCTAGTCAGTCAGTGATTAGATTCTAGCCACTGGATTTCCTGTTTCTGAACACTTATGTAAAGTTGGACAACTCAATTACAGTCTATGAATTATTTTCCTTATCTTCTAAGTCAGGGAATTGGTTCTAAATTCTATCTTTGCTGAGGCTCTATATTTCATCATTCTGTCCTCCAATGGCCTCCAAACACCTGACTGGGAAAACCATAAGAAAACTTTTTAACAAGCATCTTATTTATTAACAAATTATATACACAAAGTTCCATACATATAATTTAGGTACATGATAAACTACACAGATTTTTTAAAATAATACAAAGGTAAAAACGTTCTAATATTTTCTTTTCCTAACTCCTAAGGCATTATTTTGTTTTACTTATTTTTTTAAAATATTTATTTATTTATTTGTTTGTTTGTTTGGCTGTGCCAGGTCTTAAGTTGCAACATGCCAGATCTTTTAGTTGTGGCATGTGGGCTCTTAGTTACGGCAGGCACGTGGGATCTAGTTCCTTGAGCAGGGATCGAATCCAAGCCCCCTGCATTGGGAGCGCATGGTCTTAACTGCTGGACCGCCAGGGAAGTTCCAAGCATTATTTTAAAAACTATATTTACAAAATGGATCTCACATGCTACCTAGGGTGTGCACACAAACTTCAGAGGCCTGGACTATGCAGAGCCAGTTGGATGTGCCTTGGGAAGATAATGGTTTGACATCTAAGCACAAGTACTGTCTTAAAGACATTCAATTCTTTATATTCATAAAGTAAATTTTGGTAACAGGGAACACTGACTGTAAATGAAAAAAGTCATATTACATTCTTGAAAAAATAAAAGACTCAAAGTGCCTTTGATACTCTAAAAGGAAAATCATTAGTGTCATTTTTCTATTAACAATAACTTATAAAAGCTCCAAGCAGAAACAACAGCAATCACTTGCACAGTGCTTAGTATGCGCCAGGCACTATTTATACAAATGAGTTCAGTTAAACCTCATAATGAGGCATAGAGGTTAAGTGATTTGCCCATGGTCACTAGCTATGAAATGGGAGAAAGGGAATTTGAACCTAGGCCATTTGGCTTTGGCACCAAAGTTCTTGGCTGTTTTCCACCTCAGGGGTCAATGGACTTGCCCTGTATAGGTTCAAAGAATTTTTCAATTTTTAAAACCTAAATTTAAACATTTCCAGATTTGTGGGATATACAGTTTCTGTTGCAAGTACTCTGCCCCACTGGCGTAGGGTGAAAGTAGCCATAACTACCATGTAAACAATGGGTGCGATTATGTTCCAAAAAAACTTCCTTTACAAAACCAGGCGACGGGCTGGATCTGGCCCACCAGCCATAGATTACCTATCCCTGATCTGCACCATCAAACTATTAAAAAGGCTTCATGTCAAATTATTAAATAACTTTAGGCCTAAATACAGTCATTATAACCACTGTAAAGTTGTTAAGGCATTATTTTAAAAACTGTATTTACAAATTGCTGATGTACTGATTTTTATTAGTTTAAAAACTACAGCAGCTAATAAACACTTGATTCATTTAAGTCTTGAAGACTATAACGGCATAGTTTCTTCACAGTATTACAATAAATATTTTCAGTAACTAAAATACATAAAAGTATTATTAGGTATTATATATTAAATCTCTTATTTCTAAAATTAAGTGGAGTATCTTTACTAAATGGTAGAATCCCAAACTGAAAACTGGTCATATTCTTTCAGCAAAATGAAAGCTGCACTCACATGTATCAAAAGACAAAAATTAGGGTTTCCCTGGTGGCGCAGTGGTTGAGAGTCCACCTGCCGATGCAGAGGACACAGGTTCGTGCCCTGGTCCAGGAAGATCCCACATGCCGCGGAGCGGCTAGGCCCGTGAGCCATAGCCTCTGAGCCTGCGCGTCTGGAGCCTGTGCTCCGCAACGGGAGAGAGGCCACAAGAGTGGGAGGGAACCGTACCGCAAAAAAAAAAAAAAAAAGACAAAAATGAACTGCCATCTGTATCAATATATTAATGTGCTTCAATCACATATGTTTTCATGAAAGTTTAAACATAAAATCACCTTTAAGATCTAGGCCATGTGATCTGCTCCCTGCCATGTCAGATTACACCCCATGAAGTTTACTTAACTTGTCTTAAGTGTGATAGAATTCTTTATACCTTGAAAAATAACTAAAAGGACAAAAACACACACACACTCTAAGATGAAGAGCCTATACATTTGTCAATCTTGACTTATTTGCTTTTCTTGAGTCAATTGGAGGTTTATAGCCACATTCTCAAAATCATTAACTACAATCTTCCCAAACAGGTAATTGACGAACAGATGCATTCTAAAACTTGTCAGTAACAAAGTGTTATTCCAGTTTATTGCAACAGTTTAATTCTATTTAGATACTAAAACTGAATACACTGAATACTGCAAACTTTATTCCCAACCACTCAGCAAAGTACTACATATCTTTTCAGATATAGGAAAAAAAGGAAAAAAATAAAAAGCATAAGATTCTTCCTATTTTCATTTCCAAAGATACATCCCAATGTTTATCAATCAGTGACTTAAAAGTCAACTATAAACCCAGTATTTTATTAGGTGCTATGCAGTATACTAGAGCAATATAAGAGAGAGGACCTCAAACTCTCTGTTCCCTCAAATTGAAAGGCAAGCTTCCTGACCCCTCCAGACCACTACTGGACACAGGGAACACACACTAATGTTTCAGGACACCAACCAACAGTCACGTGCTTTTTGATTACTTCCATGACACACCCCCACTAACACCACTGAGTTTGCTGCTCCTACGGGACATTACATGTATTTCCTCTTTTAACACATACCACAGTGCATCATAATTATGATTGCAGCTAGATGTTCTAACAATTTAAAGAGAATGATGACTTTTTTGCTCTTTACATCTTGCTATTTCCCTTCCCATAATATTTCTTGACGAAAACCATAAAAATATAGACAAACAAAAAAACAGAAAATATACAAAATGTGTGGTTTGTGGCTTAACACAAAGTTAAGTAAAATTAGTTCTGACAGTATCCAGCATGACAAAATTTCATGGTACAAATGAGAACGGACCAAGGTTTGAGCAGGTACAGGAGACAATCCAGGCATGAACAACACCAAGAAAAGGTAGACAGGAAGTAACATGGTGTGTAGGAAATCACAAAACCAGTCTGATGGGAAGAGACTTAAACAAGACTGAAACTCACTTTCTAAACCTCCATCTCTAATTGGACAATTCGCAGGACACAGGTGCACCAAAGTGGCCAATTTATTCAATCCCTTTAAAATGGAGGAAGAGTTTAAAATTTTACTGGTTTAGTTTGCCCCAACAGCAACTATCAAATGTCGACAGGACACAATGAAGGCTTACCATTGTTAACACAGTTAAGTCTCTCTCTCACAACTAGCCCACTTAGCTCCAGGTTCCTTAGCGCACCCGACGCACTTACACAGCATTTAAGAGCTTTACACAGCTGGACGTCACATCTTTATTTCTTATCGCAGGAACACGACTTCTGTAAACTTTATTTCTGCCAGAATCTAAAGCAAAATTATTGTAAAATAAGTGGTTTAAACCATACATTTTATCATCATTAAAAAGCATTAAAAAAAAAAGCACCTGCTCTGTGCTAAGGATTAGAAACGACTCCTGCCCTTAAAGCCTTCATTAAGGAGGGAGATGTGTAAACTCAAAATTTCAATCACATGAGATAAAGAAACATAACCTTTATGCACAGAGGTTCCTTTGGAGGCAGAATGTGATGGCTTCATGATAACCCTGAAGCAGAATCTAGAAAGATGAGGCTATGCAGAGTTGGAGGAGGAGGTGCATTAACTGCAGAGGGAGCACCTGTGCAATGACACTCAAGGCTGACACCGGCTGGGCACAGTAAATACTGCATGTGGCGATGACTAAAGGGCAGGGGTCCAAGTGTGAGAAGAGACAGAAATGAAAATAGAGATGTTGGCCCAAGCAAGCCTGGGAGAGAGCATGGCTTGTATCCCACAGGTGATGAGGCCTGGGGCTACCACTGGCTGAGTAAGGGTGCCTCCGTTGATTAGAAAAAGGAGCCACGCTGCTGAAGGACCAATTAGATAAAGGGAGTGACCACAGAAAGCTCTGCTTCCTCAGGGCCAAAGAGCCCCATGAGGCTTGGCCAAGCACAGTTCAGACTACACGCCTCTGTGCAGAGCACACGCTGGGCGGCTAGTATGTACTAACTCTGTGTGGGCAAGCCATTAGCAGCATTATTTTAGGCGTATCTTTTCATGTTAGAAGATCACTCAACCCCAGTAGGCAGATGAACTTAGAGGAACTGAGTCCAGGGGCCGCGAAACCACCCAGGAGCTTCTGCCATAGTCCAGGCAAAATGTAATATGGATGAAGAAGCAAATTTAGGAGGAGGCCAAAATCTACAAGCTGGACCCACTGGATTGAAGACATAAAGAAAGTTCAGTGAAGGAACTCTGAAGAGAATCGGCTCTGCAATAAATTTTTCTTAAATTCAATGTAAAATATTCGGCAAAATTAAGTACAGTAGCCTTTAAGTCCCTTCCAGCTAGAATTTCTTTTGATTTCTACATTATTACTTTGGTTAAGTAAAGTCCCATCAGAGGTACAGAACAGTTCCTACACCTGAATGGGATGCAAAGAATAATCTGACTTTTCTTCACCAGGGGATGAGTTGAACTGTCCTTGCAGGAGAGATAACAGATGGTGTGAACCCCAGATCCTAAAAAAGGGGCCAGGCACACAATAAGTATTCAGCTTTTTGAAAACAAATGAACAATCATTTCCTCTCCTAGATCTTCACACCCTTTCTCTGTTGGCTACTTTCTCACAGCTTATTAACACCCTCAAATATACGCACATAAAAAACTCTCAGACCTATGATTCTCTGTATCATCTTGTGGGTAACCTAAGTATCTCCCATGCCTTCAAACACCTGTCCTCCCAAAAAGCCCAGATCTGTACCTTAGGCCCAGACCCATCTACCAGGCCCCTCCAAAGCACTGAAGATGAAGTAAGATCCTCTCGCCACCCCCAATCCCTTCCTACTGTGCTCTGTATCTCACAAAAAGATGCAGCTGTAAACTGTCACCCACGCTTGCTGCCCTCCCTTTTCTAACTGGTCACCAGGCCCCACCAATTCTGTCTCTGATCTCCAAAACCCAGTCCAACCTTTTATAACTTAAGTGGGACCCTTAGATTACAATTCACCCTGCACCCAATCAACTGCCTTCCACATGGAGGTCCGAGAGAGCCTCAAAACCAGAAGTGCATCTCACTGTTCTTCAGTGTTTCCCACAGCCTTCAGGATAAACATCTAAACTTCTGACAGGACAAACAAGGCCCCGTTCTGTCGGGCCCCAGTAGGTTTCCAATATCAACTCTCATTTCTTGCCCAAACCCTGAGTTCCAGTCCTGTACTTTAGTTTTGCCATATTTTCTTATATTTCTCAAACTCTGACACACACTGCTCCCTCCTGCTACCCCAGGAGTTTCTACATATCCTTAGAAAGGATGGCACCTCCTCCAAGAAGCCTACCTTGAACTTTCCCTTCCAAGTTTCTGTGCTCTGCAAAGGGGAAAGATGGGGGTGGGGAGGGATAAATTTGGAATTTGGGATTAACATATACACACAACTATATATAAAATAGGTAATCAACAAGGACCTACTGCATCGCACAGGGAACTCTACTCCATATCCTATAACAAACTGTATGGGAAAAGAATCTGAAAAGGAATGGATATATGTAAAACTGAATCGCTTTGCTGTATACCTGAAACTAACACAATGTTGTAAATCAACTATCCTCCAATATAAAATAATAATTAAATTTAAAAAAAAAGATTTTGCGCTCTGTAGCACCAGAACTCACTTCTTCCAGAGCACTGACTACTGTGCTTGTGTTTACCTGCCGCCCAGCAGAAGAGAAGATTACCTAGGGCAGAAGCATCGTCTCCAGCAGCCCTTGGTTCTGACAACTCATTCAAGTGCCAGGATATTTTACACACATAACCTGCTTAATTAATTCTAAGAACCCACAGAAAGAGTGGTTTTTAAAGTCATTTTACAAGTGTGGGGATTGCAGTTCAAAAGTAACCTGCCCAGGCCACAGAGAGCATAAACCCTGGAATTCAAACCCTAAGCTGCCTTCACACCGGTGCTCTTTCCACTACATGATACGACTATTGAAAAAAGATTTTTTTTTCCTGAGCCCTGTTTTAATGGAAAGGAAATGAAGCGGGGATATACGCATTTCCTAATCGCTTTGGTGTGTACCAGGCAAAGTCATTCAACAGACCAGGTAACATCTGTGCAACAATTAACGATGCTCCAAACTGCTCAGTGTACTACATTGTAGAACCTACAAGCATGAACACAGTGCATCCTTGTAACCGCCACAGAGACTGGGTCCTATTAAGCCCATGCTACAGATGAGAACACTGAGACCTTGAAGCCTTAAGGCACTCGGCCGGGGTCACCGAGCTGGCAGGAGTCCTAGGCCGCACGCCCCGCCTAATGCACGCACACCCGGGCACTGGGCACCGGTTCTAGTGCCCACCCTCCACCTTGTACCATCTAAAACTCCACTTCGTAGAGCCCACACGACAGCCCCTGGAAGCGGGAAGTACAAACCTGTCTCGCCAAGCCGTGCCTGGAAGCAGCTTTGGATACAGATTAGGGGCAGAGGGTGCTCAGGAGCGGCGCCCAGTCCACCCCATGGAGGCTGTCGGCATTAACTCCAGCAGGCCCTCCTGCAGGGAAGCGGCAAGGCGGGCAGAGGCACCGAACCCTGCAGCGCGCACAGGTCCTCAGAGCACGAGAAGAAGTCGGCCGCGCTCTCCCGGCCCAGCTTCACCGAGTGATCATGGCCCGAGCGCGGCCTCGGGGACGCTGGCTGCGGACACGATGCCCACACCCGCCTGGGGCCCCGGCTCGCCTCCCGGCCCCTCGGGCGCTCACCGCCCGGCGGCAGCGGCCCCGCAGCGTGCGCAGGACCGGAGTCGCAGCCAGAAGACATAGGGCCACGGGCTCCAGCTGGGCCGGCCCCTCCATGCCGCGCTCCGGAGCCCACGCACGGCCTGGTGTTGGCGCGGGCATCAACGCCCTCCAGAGCCGCGGGGTTGCGGTTTAAGCCTCCGGGCGGGCCCGTGGGGGCGGGGCTCGAGGACTTCTGCGCGCTCGCCGTGCGTCCGCACGCAGACCCGCCTCCCATGACGACGCGGCTTGAGGAGCAGCACGCAGCCCCGCCTCCCATGACGACGCGGCCTGAGGAGCAGTCGCGGGAGCTTTGAGACTAGGGCGGCGCGAAAGGTAGGAGCTGTGGAGGGTTTGGGGTTTACAAAAAACGTTTGCTGACTGATCCAAACAAAAGTGAGACATGGTTGTATCAAGGAATTTTAAAAGTAGTTAAACTCCGGCTGTCTGTGCTCGCCCCGCCCAGGAGAGAGCGGGCACTCTGTGAGGGACACAGGAAAGGCTGAATGAACGTCCGCCTGTGGTCCGTTACATGGTGCACGGGTGGGTGAATTTCTGCGGAGAGCTCTTAATTTCTGTCGTTTCTGCTGACTTGACACGGTGGTTGGCAAACGGTGACGTGTTCCATGCATTCAGGACATGATCGTGGTTACTAATAATCACTTTGTTTTGTACTGACACCTCCACAGAGAATTTCCTACTGAATATCCACTTTACAGAAGAGAAACTGAGGCGTAGGAAGTGAAGTGACTGAGTGAGAGGAAGGATTCAGACAATTGGTGTTAGTAAATTAACCCTGCAAAGAGGCCGTTAGACGGCGGTGGCTCTAGTGATGCGGCTGCCTCTGTAAACCACCCAAAATCTAAGCCTGTCAATGCCTCAGGGTGACGAAAACCGCTGAGGACAACCAGTTACAAACCACCAACTAGGCGTTAAAGCCATAGCAAATCAGTCATTTCCTTGCTTTGCTTCTGCCCTTTTAAAATAAACATCTCTGCAGCTCCTGTGGCTGGAGTGCTCCTCACCTCTTCCGCTTTGTGGTGCCTGAATTAAATCTATTTTTGCTCACATAAAGTGTTAAAATTTTAAATATGCCTCAGTTTGTCTTCTAAGATTGGCCGTAGAAGTTGGATTTGTGTCCAGTTTCTAGAACAGTGGTCGTCCTCTGGTCAGGCCTTAGGCGTTACGTGTACAACAACGTTCCTCTTCTACCACCACCTTCTGGATGCCTCCACCCACTACCAGCTACCGCGCATCAGATCCCCTAGATGTGGTCAGCAATGGCTTTCACATGCAGCGTGCTCACATTATAACATCGCAGACACTCCTCCGTCCTCCAGCCAGTGTGTGAAGTGAAACATTACCATTCCTGTTAAAGAGTCTGGTGTGACCACTTTCCCAAACACAGCCACTCCCCAGCTGACCCTGGGTAACCACTCTTCTGAACTTGGTCTCCATCACTGGCATGGATGTCTTTCTATGTAGGCTACATTTTTAAGTATTCTTAAACTGCATATAGTATTCTATTTTGTTTTCTCTTGTTACTTGCTTTATTTAGTGTTATCTTTTCTAGATTCATCCATGCTGACACGTAAAGATCTGTCTAGTTCATGTACTTTCCTTGCTATGTAGGATTCCCATGTAGGGAAATACAATAATTTATATGTGCATTTTCCTGTTGATGGACATTTAAATTGTTTCGAATTTTAAGTATGATTTCTTTTTTAAAAAAGTTTTATATACTTTTTAAAGGTTACTTTACATTTACAGTTGTTACAAAATATTGGCTATATTCCCTGTGTTGTACAATACATCCTTGAGCCTATCGTACACCCAGTAGTTTAGATCTCTCACTTCCCCACCCCTGTATTGCCCCCTCCTCCCCCTCCGCACTGGCAACCATTAGTTTGTTCTCTATATTGGTGACTCTCCTTCTTTTTTGTTATATTCGGTCGATTGTTGTATGTTTTAGATTCCATATATAGGTGATATCCTACAGTGTTTCAGAGTTCAAAAGACTCTCACGACAGAAGCCAAAAGGCAAGAGCCGTTTTACATTGATAAAAAGCATTTTAACTATGTAGAAGCAGAAAATGAAAAGAAAGAACTTTGCATTAAATTTAATAAAAGTTCAGGGAGATCTTTGTGGTATATTAGTGAACTTATTTGTGGAAATTTAGCCATGTACCTTGTGTTGAAGAGGTACCAAGAGTTCAAGAACTCTCACAATTTGAGTACACTATTGCCTTACATGTAGGCATGGTGGCAGCCATTCACATAACAATGATTTGGAGGATGTTGTGTTAGTCAGCTCTTGCTCTGATAATGCTTTGGAACAAATCGACCCAAAACTCAGTTACATAAACAAGAATTTATTTTTCTTGGACCTATGGGCTAGCTGCAGTGGCTCTCTTTTAGACCTCTAGATGGCTGGTTTTGCTCCGTGTTTTGGATCAGTTTGAGGTCTGTAACACACATCTTCCTCTGGAGCCCAACTGTGAGGCCGCAGCTCCCAGGCCTGTCTTCTCACAAAGTTCACTGAAACATAAGAGGTGAGCCCAACTGCACAAGCCCATTTAAGCCCTCTGCTGCTCATTGAAGGCCATCATGTCTGCTCACACTTCATTGGCCAAAACATGTCACAGATCTAAGCTGTATTTAGAATATGTGTATTTGTTTAAAGTTGGGTGCCCTCACAGAAGAATATTGCATTTTGGACAGTGTTACCTTAGCATTTTCATTGGCATTTGCAAACGTGATAAACGCCATGTGCACTTTTTCACCTTTGAGAACTTTTTGAAATTATGGGACCATTTCTATTGGAAAAGAGGAAGGTACACTTTAGAACTCAACTCTAGTTATGGCATTGCTGGGAGAAGAATTAATGAGATAAAGTCAGTACAAGTGAAAGATTTGGGATTCACATATTCATCATTAACATAAGCATTCTACAGAACATTCCTGAAGAATTGTGATGCTTGCTTTATGTGATTTCTATCATAAATCATTAGAATTTGACCAAGACACTTCAGTAAAACATACATCATACAGCACATCGTATTTTAGTTTTTCCTACCACTCCACAACTTATCATCAATACTTTACCATAACTCAGAAACAGAAACAGAAACTGAGTGAATTCATTGTTAGCAGACGGGCTTCACAAGCAATACTAGTGGAAGTTCTTCAAATGATAGCAGACAGTAACTCAAGCCATAAAAACAAAACAAAGAATGCTGACTAGAGCTGTTGTGTAGGGAATTATAAAAGATACTGTAATTTCAAATTTCTTCTCCTTTCTTCTATTAACTAATTTAAAAAGTGCCTAAAAATAAGACTATATTTGGATTTTTCTCTATATAACATAAAGAAATATATTTGATGATATGGCACAAAGAAGGCAGTGAGAGCAAAGCTGTATTAGAATAAAAATTACAGTAGATCATAAGCTGAATCCGCAGGAAGAAAGGAAGAGAACCAGAAATGGTAAATAGATTAACCCAACAAACTCAAAAATATTTATTTGCTTTACTTTCTTCTCTAAGCTCCTTGAAAAGATAAGCTTGTGAGAAGTAATAATTATAATAATATGTTGTTATGTATGTAACATATATAAATGTAATAAAAACAAAAAAGAGGGGAAGGAATACAGCTCTATAAAAGTACAGTTTCTCTTTCTCACTGGAATGAAGCTAGTAAAAATCTGAAGAGATTCTGAGAAGATGTATTACATAAGCCCTAGTGCAGCCATTACTCAAACAATGTGGTTAAAAATCATTAAAGGAATTACATGTTACAGTAGAAAATATCTACTTACTATAAAAGGAAAATGGAGGAACAACAACAATAACAGTAAAACAAAAATATGAGACATGTAGAAAACCAAAGGTAAAATGATAGACATAAATTAATCCTACCATATCAATAATAAAAACTAAATGTAAATGAATTAAACAATACAATCAAAAGGCAGATATTGTCAAACTGGGTTTTAAAAAATGTTTTCTATAGGAGACACTCCTTGGATTCAAAAGTCTAATGTGTACAAAGTAAAAGGATGAAAAAATATACATCATGCAGATAGCAACCGTAAGCATTGCTGAAGTGGCTATACTAATACCAGAAAAAATAGACTTTAAAACAAACAAAAAAGTTACTAGATATGAAAAGCGACATTTTATGATAAAGAAAGGGAAGATACAAAAATTTTTAACATATTTGCCCTGAATAAGGTAAAACCAAAATACATGAAGAAGAAAATACCAAAATCCATGAAGAATTGAAGGAAGAAATAGATAATTGCACAACATTACATACGGGCTTCAGTACTCCACAGTCAATAATGGATAGAACAGTTAGGCAGAAGATCAACAACGATATAGAAGACTTGGACAAGACTATGAATTAACAAGACCTAATAAATGTTTACAGAACACTCAACCAAACAGTAAAATACTCATCCTGCTCAACTACATGTGAAATGTTTTCCAGCATAGATGACATGTTAGGCTGTAAGAGAAGAGATTGAAACCCACGTACATTGCTGGTGGGAATGTAAAATGGTGCGGCCATTTTACAAAACAGCTTGAGAGTTCCTGTAAGTGTTAAATATAGAGTTACCCTATGACCCAGCAGTTCCACTACTAAATATATACCTAAGAGAAATAAAAACTTATGTCTGCACAAAAGCTTGTATGTGAATGTTCATAGAAGCATATTTCTAAAAACAAAAGGTAGAAATAATTCAAATGTCAATCAGATAAATGAATAAACAAAATGTGGAATATCCGTACAATAGAATAGCATTAAGCTATAGAAAGGAATAATATATTGATCCATGTTACAACATGGATGAACCATGAAAGCATTATGTAAAGTAAAAGCAGCCACTCACAGAAGATCACATATTGTATGGTCCCATTTATATGAAATGCCCAGAATAGCAAATCTGTGGAGACAGGAAGTAGATGAGTGGTTGCCTAGGGCTGAGAAGGTTGAGGAGATTGAAAAAAGCTTGTTAATGTGTAATGGGTTTTTTGTGGGGGGACAGAAATCTACAATTGGATTGTTGTGATGGTTACACAAGTCTTTTAGTGGTTACACTGAGAACCACTGAATTGTATACATTAAAGTGTTAAAATTATGCTATGTAAATTACATCCCAATAAAGCTGTTAAAATTATGATAATTTTATATTTATAAATTTGAAAATTCATCCAAAATGACAAATTCTTTAAAAATGCAAGCTAACAAGAGTAACCCAAGAAAGAAAAAATATCTAAAAAACCTATATCTACTGCAAAAGTTGTTTGTATAATTAAGTACCTTTACAGAAAATGATTTCCAGGGATAAATAAGTAAATTCTTCCAAATATTTAGGGAAGAAATATTGGTAACCTTACATAAAAATCTTCCAGGAAACAGAAAAGTATATATTGCTTAAAATATTTATAAGGCCAACATAAGCTTCAGATCAAAACTAAAAAGAATATTACAAGAATAGAATCACAGGCCAGTTTCTCTTTTAAACATGCATGCAAAATGTGTAAACAGAAGCACAAACTGTATCCATGGTATGTAAAACAATCATATATCACAGTCAAAGTAGCTTTATTCTAGTAATGCAAGGTTGGTTTAATGTTCAAACATGAAACTGATCCCAGGAATGAATTAGAGTGGGAAAAAAAGTCATTTAAAGCAGAAGTCTTGGGACTTCCCTGGTGGTCCAGTGGTTAGAACTTGGCGCTTTCACTGCTGGGGCCCTGGGGTCCAATTCCCGGTCAGGGAACTAAGATCCTGCAAGCCATGAGGCAGGGCCCCCCCCAAAAAAAAAGGAAAAAAAGAAGACTTAACCAGGAGAAGCACAAGATCGAATAAACATAACAGATAACACCTTATGAGAAGTAGGTGAAGATTATGGAATATTCTAAAATTTTAAAACAAAATGAAAAATTTAAAGATTCAAGAGGATGTGACAAATATTGTACATAGGCAAAAAATAAAATAAAATATACAGATGATGGGAGCCCAAAAATCCAGATGCCCATGTCCTGTTTCTGAAGATTCTCATTCAATGGGTTATGGATTTCCTCTATGTTTAGAAACCTACAGGTGTTCTAAAATAGAAACTAACACACCATTGTAAAGCAATTATACTCCAATAAAGATGTTAAAAAAAACACAACCAAACAAACCTACAGGTGATTCTGATACGATTCACAGACAATGTAAAGATCCTGCTTTACAGGAAATAATACCAGATTATTTTGTTATTTTATAGTTATATTAATAGGTTGTACTATTGACCGATAAGTCTGATGTCAAAATGCACTCCCCACTAGGGATACAAAAGGACTAATAGTCTCTATTGCTACTTGGTGGCAGCATGCATGTATTGGAAGGGCAATTATTGTAGGAATCCAAATGAGTGGAACATTTTAGAATTGGAAGACTACATACAGATCATCTAGTCAAGCTTCCAACTATTATAGTTGTGAAAACTAAGGCCCATATAAAAGAAATGATTTATCTCCAAAGAGCGTTAGTGAAAGAGTATGAAATTAAAAATATCTCTAAACTTTTAATTTAGTGCTGTTTTTATTAATCTCAAGTATTAGCTTAAACTTAAGTGTGACAGATTTGGGATTGAATTCTTGCTCAAATTTACTGATTGTGTGCCTTTTAGTAAGTTACTAAAACACTTTTTAAATTTTTTAAAAATAGATTTATTTATTTATTTTTGGCTGCATTGGCTCTTCCTTGCTTATGCGCGGGCTTTCTCTAGTTGCAGTGAGCGGGGGCTACTCTTTGTTACAGTGCGTGTGCTTCTCATTGTGGTGGCTTCTCTTTGTTGCTGAGCGCGGGGTCTAGGTGTGTGGGCTTCAGTAGTTGTGGTTCACGGGCTCTGGAGTGCAGGCTCAGTAGTTGTTGCGCATGGTCTTAGTTGCTCCGTGGCATGTGGGAGCTTCGCGGACCAGGGCTCAAACCCGCGTCCCCTGCACTGGCCACCAGGGAAGCCCTACTAAAACACTTTTAACTTCCCTTTTCACATGGCTCACATAAAATGGTGAGCCTTGGCTGATATAGAATATAAGATAATCTAGCACTGTTCTTAACACATACACATAGTTAATATTTTTTGGCTTCTCATCCCTCTTAAACAGCCTCTATCCTCTTAACAATGAAAGTGTCTTTCAGCTAGCAAAGCACCCCAGAGCTGACCACATTCTGGCAAAAGATATAGGATTCTTTTTCTTACTGGGCATTCTTTATACCTGATACTTGAACTGCACTGAAACATGAACATCTCTTCTTTATACTGTATTAATGGATTTGATAGATGAATTTTAAAAAGTAATATGCAGGAAAAAAAGTAATATGCAGGAATTGAGCTGCCTTACTCTCAAGAAATATAATTCGATAGTGGTGCCTAAAACGATAAACAGTGTTTGGACAGGGAGTCCATATTGGATGTGAACTACCTGTACTCCCATTCGTCTATTAAGAATAAATAGAATCCTTTCAAAATCTGTTTTAAAGGGCAGTTATTTCCTTCTGACTCATTTAAGTTACCTGCAAGAAAAAGGCAGTCTCCTGAATCCTTGCTTAAAAGGCTTTAAATATAAAGCAGATAATTTTTTGCAACATTTCCCAAACTTTTCATTATCAAATTGGCTGAGGCTTCTCAACGATTATCATTTCACAACAATATCTCCATTTTCACCTGCTTTAAAAGAATTGGCCTCGTAGATGTGCCATTAAAACAGAGCTTCACTCTCAACATACTTTAAATTTTGTATTCAAACAGTATGAAGAAAACAGGATCAGGGGATTCAGCCATAAAAGTGAATGGATTACTGATACATGCTACATCATGGATGCAACTAAGTGAAAGAAGTCAGGCGCAAAAGGCTACATATTGTATGGTTCCATTTATATGAAATGTCCAGCAGTGGCAAATCCATACACATGGAAAATATTATACATTAGTGGTTTCCAGGGGTTTGGAAGCGAGGGAAATAGGGAATGACTCCTCAGAATGGGTGTATGTTTCCTCTTGGGGTGATGAAAATGTTTTGTAGCTGGACAGTGGTGATAGTGTGTCACAATGCACAACATTGTGACAGTAGTAAATTCCACTGAATGGTACAGTGAATTGTAAAATGATCAAAATGGTGAATTTTGTGTTATGTTCATTTTACTACAATACAAAGGAGTAAGAATTAGGGAAGGACTTAGAGTTTGGGAAACTAAGGTGAACTGGTCAAGAAAAAGACAGCTCTACTGTTCAGTGTTCTCTCAGCTCTCCCAGTGCATTAATCCTCAGCAAAAAGTAGCCTGAACTTGAAGATGATAGTCATTCAACACAGTCCAGGGAAAAGTAAATAAAATAAAACCCAACTCTTCTTTAGCACATCTATGAAAGGTTAACTTGCTGCTCAGCCACATGGACATTCATGAAGACGTTTCACTTTAGGTGTCCTCTGCTTCAGTACTTTACTCACAGCTCATTCACACATGTAGGCAACAGCATTCCTTAATTCGATGGACTCTGCAGTGCTGGTTGTGATCGGTCTCATGAAAAGAAAAGGGAAGGAGGAAAAAGCTTCCACATTGACTTGGTGGTCTTGACGAAATGGATGCAGAAGACAGCTTGAGTGTCAAACTGGAAACTGTTGTTTTCCTTTTCCTTTTCTTTTTATCTTTCCTATCAGGTCTTCTGCCCACTTCCCACCCCCTTCTTTCAAACAGGAAAGACACTAATTAGCTGCTTTTTTTTGTTTTTGGTAAAACAAATATTGTTTTGGGTTTCTTGTTGTTTGGTGAACATTATTGTTTCTACTGCCAAATGAGCTTCGGTGGTTGATGTAGGGGGTCTGTTGGGAACTTAACTTTTTCCAGTTTAAGTGGAAAAGCTTTTTCGTTTGAATTGGCTTTTACTGGGTGCTTCAAGGCTTGCTCTTGGCTCTTTGAAGGGGAACTGAATAGCACTGTGTTTCCTTTGAGGTTCCAATGAATAAAGGATCCTATGTCCTTCTGGGCACTTTTTGTTGATTTTGCTGTGTGTCCTCTCTAATAGCCGGATGCAGATTCCAGGAAAATGACATATAAATGAATATAAGTAATCTAATATTTTTACAATTTGCTTTGGCCATACTCCTGGTCTTATTCTACTTGTAGCAGATGGCTTTAAAGTGCATTAGCTATGTATATATTAAATATAACATAAATATACCAATGTTAAATATTATATTGATGTATAAGTGTAATATACTAATATTTATATTAATGTATAACAATTATATATTATATTAATATATATTTTTGCCTAGCATATATTATATACAACATATATGAGTAATGAAATGTATTTATATGGTTAATATGTTCATAATATTAATATGATATATCCTGTAATATTGATTATAAAACAATTATATCATAATACATAAATATATAATTATTATTATCTGATATAATACACTATAGTTAATATATTTATATAACACAATATATAATGTATTAGTATAACACAATTGTATTATATAATATAAATATAATACATATCTAAAACTATATATCTTTTAATTATACATTACACATACGAGTATGTATAGCTATTTATAATTTTATTTACATAGGAATCTGGTCATCATAACAATTGATGTAAAAATATGCAATATTTTCAATCAAATGGGCCTTAACCTCACTACCTACACATAACTACTTTTAAAATCTTGAACCCTGTCTAACTCATGCTTCCATATCTCTCAACCTGCTTTTCTACGAATGCACGTAGACACACATTTATACATGATATATATGTATACTACCAGTTTTCAGTTCAATGTATATAAATATATAATATATATAATTATATTCCTGTGTATGTATACAAATATAAATCAAAGGTATGTGTATAGGTATGTATTTCATGTTTATATAAATATATCATACAAATAATGTATGTGTATATAAATACATGATTATATACATACATACACAGAAATATACTTATTTAAACAAAAGGAACCTAAATAAACACAGTTCTCTAAGAATAAAACTAGTTATGTCTCACTGTTTCAATAACAGTTTATAGTTTTCTACTGTGTGTGCTTCTATAATTGTTATGAACAATTCCCATTTTTGTTGAATATTAAGTTGTTTTAATTTTTTGCCATTATTAATGAAATTCTGAAGAATACAGTGGGCAAGATTACTTGAAAAACTCTCCTAAAAGAAAAGGGTTAGGTATGCTAGGTTAAATGTACACAACTTATTTTTAAGTGCGTGGTTGATTTTGGAAGTGTGCCGTCGAAATTTCCAGGACCCATGAAGGAAGGGTGGTACATGTGTGAGAGTTATAGCTATATTAAGAGTGGATTGAAGATCTTGATAGCTTAGAACAGAAGCTGGAAATCCTGTTTTTATGGAGCCAAATGGCAAATATTTTAGGCTTTGTGGACCAAAGAGGCAAAATTGAGGATATTATTTAGGTACTTAGGTAACTATTTAAAATGTTACCAGTTAAAATGTGAAAATTATTCATAGCTCATAGGCCATAAAAAATAGGCAGCTGTCTGGATTTGGAATACAGGCCGTAGTTGAATGACACACCTGGTATAGAGACTTGTTTTTAAATGGCCATGACCACATGGGAGGCGGGAGGTAAGACTCCATCCCTACTAGATGGGAAGTTAGAACTAAACCTATCTATCCCTAGCTTCACCTTTAATGAAAGGGTGTGTCAGGAGAAAAAATATCTGCTGGCAAAGGGAGACTAAGACCAAATTCTCTTGGTCTCTGCTCTGGGTAGGAAACAGGTAGGAAATCTTGAGAATTCTGAACCGCAGATCTGTGTTCACAGTGTTTGGGTTGCAAATTTATTTGCGGTCTTGCAAACAGAAGCTAAGAAATTAACTTAAAATGCTCCCAAATCGGTGGTATTCCAAACACAAAACTAAACCCTTTCTGGAGAGGTAGACCTTCAACACAGGCCTATAGCGTTCCCACAGATAAAGTTTAGCTAAACGTGAGCTCATGATCTAAATTTACACAATAATGAAGAAATCAGCTACAAGTGGAGAGAATCAGCAAAAACAATCAATACCAGAATTAGATTCCCAAGGCCATCCATCAGATGTTGGAATAATCAGGTGCCAGGCAGAAAATATACATAAAACTAGAACTGAAACAAGGAGCAAGGATGTTTTAAAAGACTGGGTAGGATTTTTAAAACATTTTTAAAGTACATGTCATTGATAAAGCTAAAAACTCGAAGGTCGTGTAATACAGCAGATTAATCGTGGAGAAGAGTGAAATTATGCTGTTTTTAAAAATATGACAGATCAGATTTCCTGCCTAATTATGTAAGTTGTTTTATCTTTAAAAAATACACAGTATTTTAAAGACTTATTGGCTGTAAAATAAGTTAAGGGTATTTCAAAAGGCTTCTCTGCAAAGAAAAGTGAGAAGTAGCAAAACACAGAAAGTCGAGGGGAAAGAATATCAATATATACATTGCTATAGGGTGAACTAAGCCTTAGGCCAGCAACTATGAGGAGGAGCTGACCCTTAGATACTTACAACTAAGCTGGAATCTTAAAAAGTTCAACTATTTATAACTAAAAAGATTTATTAAAATTAATAACCAAGAGTTTTAATTGACATCAGAAGAGTAAAACAATAAACCCTGAGAACATAGAAAAATAGATAATAAAGATATGAGCAGAACTTAATAAAACAGAAAAAAGTATAAAATTGAGGTAATCTAGTAAGTCAAAAGAATATTCTTTGAAAAGATTTAAAAAACACACTTTGATTAAGCAAAATGAAAACCTAAGTAAATAATATATAGAATGAATCAGGACAGTGTTACAGCAGAGAGTACAAACAGAGAGTATATGAAATGCCAGTAAATTTGAACATTTCTGTAAAGTGGACAATTTCCTAGCTCCTAAAGTTTACCAAAACTGACACAAGAGGAAATTTGTAGCTGGAGTTCTTGCACCAGTAAAGGAATGAAGTCAATAGTTTACAAGCTTTCACCAAGAAAATACCAGACCCGGCCAGATCATTTGGGAGGTGAATTCTATCCAACTTCTATTAAACAGATAACATCAATATTAACAAAGAAAAATTTCTAGAGAGTAGCAAAGGAAGAATGCTCCTTTATTCATCTTATGAAGTCTATATAATCCTAATACTGAAAATACATTAGGACTGTAAGGAAAAAGAAATTTACACGTCAAATTTACTTGTAAATATAAAAGGAAAAATTTTCAACTATGATATTAGCTACCCAAGTTCACTAGAGTAAGAAAAAGCATGAGCAAGTTAGGTCATCCAATGAATGAAAAGGTAGTTTAATGTCAAGAATATATATCAATAGATTGAAATCACCACATTTTATTTCTTTCATCTGTCTCTTTAAAAAATGGATAAGTACTTATATTGATCTCTCTTGTACTAGGCACTGTGCTAGGTCACTTACATATTTACTCCTTTAAACCTTCTATCATCCCTGGGGGAAAGTTCTATTTTGCTTCCATTTCTTAGCTAAGACTCTAACCCCCAGGAAAGTAAAGCAACATTTGTAAGTTTTTGTGGATGGTCAGTGATGGGACCAGTACAGGAACATCCAAAGTCTGTGCTTGGAAACAGTGCCCCATGTTGACACTCACATTACAGATGAAAGGAAAGGAACTATGCACTTATATTACAGATTAATACCCACATAACAGGTTAAAGGAAAAAGAAACATGTGCTTCTCTCAAAAGTTGTAAAGAAAGCATATCCATTTCTAAATATATTTCCCAATTTCTTTTGCTTGTTTTCTGACCTTTGTAGTGCATTTTGCCGTGAGGAAAATTTTAATTCTTATATAATTAAAGGTATCCTTTTTTTCTTTGAATCTTAGAAAGGTGTTCCTCATGAATAATTTATTTCAAGTCTCCCAGGTTTCTGATATTTTTACAGTTTAATTATTTTTTAACTTTTAACTAGTTGCTGTATCTACAATTTAGTAATGATAGCCATATTTTCCTACTTTTGTTGAATAATTTTTGCTACTGATCCAAAACGTGAATTTTATTTTAATCTCAATTCCCTTATGCTCTTGCATCTAATTTTAAGATGCTTCCTATTCCACTGCTTGTTTTGTCTATCTAAAACAAAATGC
Source organism: Orcinus orca (assembly GCF_937001465.1). Classification (NCBI taxonomy): domain Eukaryota; kingdom Metazoa; phylum Chordata; class Mammalia; order Artiodactyla; family Delphinidae; genus Orcinus; species Orcinus orca. The sequence continues at coordinate 1,455,003 of NC_064559.1, read as the reverse complement.
TACCTTAAAAATAATGTAATAATAATATAATAAATGTAATGAGTAAACATAATACAATATATAATAAATAGCATAATATAAAATAACAAAATACAATTTACCATATAACAAGGTCAAAGGAGAGCAAAACTATACAATCACTTGAAATATCCCCCAAAAGATATTTTATAAAATTCAATATTCATTTGTAATTTAAAAGAAAGAATAAAATAGGGATTGATGAATGCTTCCAAAATAAGAAGAAATTATATGTCTGAAAGAGAAAGAGGTAAGTGATAGACTTTAGTAACACTGGCAATAAATGCAGGACAAGAGGAGGATGCCTGATATAATGTTAAAGAAAAAGTATTATGTAACATTGTTTTTGCAGCACTGATGAGTTCAGTGAAAAGAGAATCTCATAGAAAAGAGAGTCTCGTTCTTCTTAATGTATGTACACTTGTCCACTGCATGAACATAACAGCTTATTTAACCAATATGTTACTGATCTGCATCTGGATTTCTAGGTTTTCATGGAATTTTATTATGCACAATTGTTTCTAACACTAGGACTTCCTCTTATGTTCATATCTTTTGAAAGAAACAATATCTCCACAGATGATTTATCTATGCTGGCTGCTAGCTGATTTTGGGTACTTCTCAGTTCTTCCCTTTACCTTCCTAGTCAATATGAAAACGGAAGGCAAGAAGGTCTTCTGTTTGGAGACTGTAAAGATAGATCTTGGTGATAAAGTCTTGGTCGTAAAAGCTAAAAGTATTAACCCAGAACAAAAGATTTTCCAGCTGTAACTGTGTGTGATTCCCTTGGCTTGATTCCGTAGAGGATGTAAGACAAGACTGTAGAATCTGCCCTCAAAGTGCTTCCAGTAGGATGAGCTAAGTCAAGTACGGTGGCATATCTAATTCAAGACAAAATATAATGTCTCCTTTTCTCTCCTGGCAAAACTTGGTGGAGTGAATGTAGAAGTCACTGTATGCTTTAAATTAAAGCAACACAATAAATCTTGTATTGGAAGCTGATTATTCTGGTCTCTTTGTGGAGATGAATTGGAAATTGTCTAGAAGAAGGAAAATTAGGTTAACCAAAGTTAAACTCATAAATAATTGAGCATTAATTAAATATCTGTGGTCTATGTTTCTCTTTGATCATAATTTCTCCCAATGTATAGACCTCTTTGATACCTGATTAATCCTTGTCAAAGATGCAGTTAACAATGATTATTACTGTGTATTAGGTTTTGCCTGGGCCCTGAAGAAACTATCCTAAATCACTAGCTATGATTGTCACTTGATTTCCTCACAGAGAACAATCAGAACTCCTTGTCTTAAGTGGCTTGGAATGTGAAACTAGTTAGTCTCTTAGATACTGTTAGAGGACCCTACAGAGCCCATTGGTGAAAGTTTGGAAAACATTGGGCTTCTTAAAATTGATTCTTGTAGTGCTTCAGGAAAGATCACTGAACCAAAAGGATAACGGTATTTCTGGTTCTGTTGTTAGCGTTCTCCATGGAAACATTGCTGAAGCTTCTGGACTCAATTTCCTTCCCCATGTGTGAATGTCACTGAAAATATCCAACTCCATTCTATCCCCATATAACTTCAGAAACTAAGTAAAATGAAGACTCAAAATTCATTTCAAATAATGAAATGAATATATAACGTAGAATGGAACTGGGAAAATACCTGGTTAAAATTCTGGAAAGTACCAACTATGCAATTCTGGAAAAGTTGCTTAATCTTTCTTAGTCTAATTTAATGCCCATCTCACAGGATGTTATGATGATTAATTTAATATCTTTGTATAATGTACAGTGTTATGTAATTTCTTCTTCTTTTTTTCTTGAGTAAATTCATATCCTTAAGCAACTCACTGTAAACAATAGTTACTTACTTGCTTAAATTATTCTTATCTTCTATTATCAGCTGAATTGTGTCCTGCTCAAGTTAATATGTGGAAGTCTTAACCCCCAATACCTCATAATATGACTGTATTTGGAGGTAAGGCCCTTAAATAGGTAACTGAGGTCAAATGAGGTCAAATGGGTGGGCTCTAATCCAATATGACTGGTGTCCTTATAAAAAGAAAATATTAGGACACAGACATGCACAGAGAGAAGACCATGTGAAGACAAAAGGAAAACATGGCACCTACAAACCAAGAAGAGATACTTGAGAAGAAATCAATCCTGCTGACACCTTACCTCAGATTTCTATCCTCTAGACCTGTGAATGAGTAAATTTCTGTTGTTTAACCTCCTCAGTCTCTGGTACTTTGTCATGGCAGCTCTAGGAAACTAATACAACTTTTTATGGCCTCCTTGTCTCAAGTTGAAAGTTCAATATTTGGCATCACAGCTAGGAAACAAAAATATCATCTACATTCCTTGTTGTAGTCTTTCTTCCCCATTCTCATTGCTAGTAATTTCCATATTTGGGTCTGTTTTCTGTGCCTTGTAAACAGAGCGTTACGCTCAGTTCTAGTCTTACTGCTAATATACAATAAATGTGTAGATACTGAATAGATTTTGGAGAAGTGCAACATATAGTTGGTACATGTGTGTATGTGTGTGTATTCATATAATTTATACTTTTTCTCTATTTTCTTCCTTTGTTGTGAGCTAAGATTCTCTGCTTTTGTGACTAGTACTCCTGAATACCAATCCCTGAATTTAATTCACCAAAAATTGCCAAAAATAATAATAATATGGGGAAAGAGAGCGTGATAGAGGGAGAAGAACAAACAATCAGGCAAGGGCAGTACTGTGAATTATTAGGGTCTTACTAATAAGATTATGTTAGTCTAGAGGAAATGACCGTAAATATCATCCGTGAGCCCAGTTGGTCTTTACTGACTGCTAGACACATCCCTGAGTTCTGTTCTTAGTCTCCAACTGTATGATTACTACTGTCTGGAAGTATTATTTGAACAACTAAAGTCACTTAATGGAAAAGGAATATGTCTTTAGAGAATCAACAGTAATTTTTCTATCTGATTACAAAGGACTGTTGACTGGAAACCTCAGTCATATTTGTAAGCAGGAAAGCATTGGCTATTAAAAGTGGATGATGTAAAGAGACAAGCAGAAACTTTGGCGATAGGTATACCTGGATTTAATTCTCACTTCTACTGCTTTACAGCTGGATAGCCTTAGGCAAGTTTCATACCTCCCTGAAATTCACTTAATTCAGTCTGTAAAATGGCATAACAACTTATTATAGCATCCTTTTAGGAATTTTAAGTCAGTTATTGAAATAAAAGTACACAATATATAGACAAGTATGGATTCCTCAATAGGTGTTTGACCTTTCATTTCTCCAGTATCCCACCCCCATCAAATAAAGAAAAATACTTTTTAAAATTTACGAATATTTCATTGTTCTAAAGCTAAAGCCATAAAAATAGAAATAATCAAATGGCCTACTATCATACCATTAGAAGAAAAAAAACATAGGTGTTCATGAGAGTTCCAAATTAGAATACAAGTTTTCCCTAGGCATCTGTTTATGTATGCTATTCTGCTCTTTACAATAAATAATTAAATTTTAAAAGACTTAATTCCTCACTTTTAAGACTTTATTAGTTTACAAATTACATATCGACCTATGCTAAATTTTATACCGACCCATGCTAATGAATTCAGTACAGAAAACAAAAAACACTGCACTCAAGCAAACGACACACACACGCAGACACACACACACACACACACACACACATATATATATATATATATATTACTTAAATGCATTTATATCCTACCATGTCTCATAAAGCATTGTGGTAACTCACCGGAATACAGACAATCAAATATAATGGCAAAAGCACTTAATATAAACAGGGCCAAGGAAACATAGACAGAAGATGAAGAAAAGATGAGGGAAATGTGAACAGGAGGAAGTGTAGTTAATCGAGTTGTATGTTTTGACCTTAAGATTCTCTGTGGGGGAATTCCCTGGTGGCACAGTGGTTGGGAATCTGCCTGCCAGTGCAGGGGACATGGGTTCGAGCCCTGGTCTGGGAAGATCCCACGTGCTGCGGAGCAACTAAGCCTGTGCGCCACAACTACTGAGCCTGTGCTCTAGGGCCCATGAGCCACAACTACTGAAGCCCACGAGCCACAACTACTGAAGCCCCAGCGCCTAGAGCCCGTGCTCCATAACGAGAGAAGCCACAGCAATGAGGAGCCCACACACCACAATGTAGAGTAGTACCTGCTCGCCCCAACTAGAGAAAGCCCACGTGCAGCAACAAAGACCCAACACAGCCAAAAATAAATAATAAATAAATTTATTTAAAAAAAAGATTGTGGATAAAACAACATGTAAATAATTGGTTACAAAGCCACATTATTTGAAGGTGCCAGACTGCACATTAACAGTCTGACACAAAGGGACAGCACAGGAAAACTATTCAAAGATAAAGATGTTTAAATCTTTGCAGTTTGAAACCTTTTAGAGCAAGTATAATGAGCTCGACACACATTTCAACACTCAACATGTTAATCACATGTTCAAAGCATGTCTCAAAGTCATAGGAAATAGTTGCTGTCTCTGTCTCTGATATGTAAAACAGATCTGTGATGTGTAAAACTCAGGAGGTATTGATATCCACTTTTTGGCATCTGAACAGGAAACAAAGTTGTTTCGCAGTGATAATAAAGAATGAAGTAAATGCAACAGTCAAATAAAAGACAAAGTACTGAGGGAATGTATTAACAAAACGAATCCAACTAAATTCTGGTGACCTGGGGCCTACGATTGTACACACTGCATGGAAATACCCCAGCCTAAATACTGGCATAGGAGGAAGGGTACTGCTAAGCCCATCACAGTATAATCCTTTTAAATGTCCCTTTCAAGGTTGTCTCCACTCAACACTGAGTATAGGAAATCTTCCCATCAGGCAGAAACACTGGCTGCCCAATGATTGACCAAGAAATTAACACACTAATGAATAAATGATGCTAATTTATTTCTATCCCTGACAACGGGAAACAGCACACACTCTGTGTCAATGGTATGTCCTCTTTCCCACTTTTCTAAATGGTCAATTATGTTTTTCCCTTCATTGCTTTATATCATGTGTGGCAGGCATGATGGGAAATGGCTACCAATGGTTCTGTTATTGATTTCTACCTTCATTTCACTGTGGCTAAAGAAGATACTTTGTATGATTTCAGTTTCTTAAAAATGTATTGGTACTTGTATTGTGGTGTAACATATGGTCTTTCCTGGAGAATGTTCCATGTGTACTTGAGAAAAATGTGTATTCTGCTGTTGTTGAGTGGAGTGATCTATATATGGCTGTTAGGTTTAGTTGGTTAAATGTGTTATTCAGTCCCCCTACCTCTCTACTGATCTTCTGTCTAGATGTGTTATCCATTATTGAAAGCAAGGTATTGATCTCCAACTATTATTTTAGAACTATCTATTTCTTCCTTCAATTCTGTCAATGTCTGCTTCACATATTTGGGGGATGTTTGGTACATATATGTTTATAGTTGTTATATCTTCTTGATAGATTGAACTTGTTATCAACATATAGTGGCCTCCTTTTCCTCTTGTGATAGGTATTGATTTAAAGTTTATTTTGTGTGATATTAATGTAGCCATCCCAGATCTATCTTCCTTCATTCCTTCCTTCCTTCCTTCCTTTCTTTTTCTCTCTCTCTCTTTCTTTCTTTTTGTTACTATTTGCATGGGATATTTTATTCTGTGCTTTAACTTTCAACCAACTTGTGTCTCTTGAAATCAAGTGAGTTTTTTGCAGACAGCATATACTTGGATTATGGATGTTTTTAAAGTCCATTCTGCCAATATTTATCTTTTTATCGGAGAGCTTAATCCACTTACTTTTTCAAAAATTACTGATGAGGAAGAACTTAATTCTGTCTGTTTCCTGGTTGTTTTCTGTATGTCTTATGCATTTTTTCCCCTCATTTACTCCATTACTGACTTCTTCTGTGCTTAGCCGATCTTGTTGTAGTGAACTCTTGATTCCTTTTTCATTTCTTTTTGCATATAGTCTATTGATATTTTCTTTGTGGTTATCAAGAAGATTACATTTACCCTTCTAAAGTTCAACCAATATCATTTGAATTGCAACCAACTTCAATAGCACACAGAAACTCTGTTCCTCTACAGTTCCATTCCTCCTCCTTACATTATTGTTGTCACAAATTACACCTTTATACTTTGTGAGCCCAATAACATGGATTTATGATTATTTTATGCATTTGTTTTTTCAATCATGTAAGAAATACAAAGTAAAGTTACAAGCCAGTAGCACAATACTGGCTTTAGTATCTGCCCATGTATTTATCTTTACTGGAGATTTCTATTTCTTTATACAGCTTTGAGTTGCTGTCTAGTGTCCTTTCATTTCAACCTGAAGGTTCAATTTAGCATTTGTCATAGGGCAGTGTTAGGAAGTTGTAAAACAAACGCCCTCAACCTTTGTTCATCTGGGAATGTGTTAATTTCTCCCTAAGTTTTGAAGCCAGTTTGGCCAAATATAGAATCCTTGGTGGACAATTTTTTTCTTTCAGCACTTTAAATATGTCTGGCCTCTTGCTTCCGTGGTTTCAGATAGGAAATTAGCTATGAATCTTTTTGAGGATCCCTGCTTTGTAACAAATTTGTTTTTTCTTTCTCCTTTGGGAGAAAAGATTCTTTCTCTGTCTTTTGGCATCTGAGAGTTTGAGTATACTGTTTCTTGTTGTGGCGTTCCTTGAGTTTCTCTTAGTCCTGAAATCAGGCAAAGATTTACAGCAACCAAACACATACTGAACCAGGGAAGAGGCAATTTGAAAATGGCAGGAAAGCTTTGTGGCATTTTTACTTGCCCTTGCCCCATCTACTGTTAGTGTAGTGATGGTCTTAAAGTGGTGGGGTCTTAATGCAGTGATAGTCTTAAAATAGCAGCAGACCATTCCTAGTATGGGACCCTCAATCCTGCTTCAGGAGGGAGGAAAAGAAACCATACTCTCGGATTATTATGTGTATCTGTTCTAACCTGTCTGGGAGCTACCTGAAGGACTGACACAAGATGCTTATCTCTGTCTTAGCTAACCTGGAACACAATCTGGAAAAGCAGTGGTCATTGCTCAAAAAAAGTGCAAGGTGAACTAACAAAGCACAGATGGCTGGGGCAGAAGACTGTGCATTGAAATACAATAGACCACATAAGATGCAGGAGCAAAAGTTGGGGGAGATTCTATGGGAACTTAGAACATACAAAAAGTACATATGTGTCCAGAGAAATTAAGAAAACCACATGCATACTCAAGATAAGATGCATGTTCTGAAAACACCAGAGGAGTCTCTAAGCTTTTACCATGGGCTGAGCCCTGAACTCAGTGCAGATCAGCTAAATGTTGAAGGAGTGATCCAGCAATCTGCACAATGGGGAGAGGTGTGTGGTTTTGAGTGTGCATGTGGATGTGCTTGTGTATATTTGTTTTTGTTTGTCTTAGGTGCAGGAATTCAAGGACATCTCTGTCAAAACATTAGCTAAACATGAACTAAAGGAACAGAGACTTCAGTGCCTACATACGATAAGGAGTACAGTCATTGCAAAACTAGTTTGGAAAGGTCCCTAAACAAACAGACTACTACAGCCTTCAACAATCAAAAGCCCAGAAAACCCTGGGAAAGTGGGAGAATCTGATTTCCATAGACACCACATTATAATATTTGAAAGCCCAATGTTCAACCAAAAAACTCACAAGGTATACAAACACATGGAAAAGTATGGTCCATTTAAGAAAACAAATTAATTGATGAAACCATCCCTAAGGAAGCCCAGACTTTTCTCCATTGCATATTCTTGCCTCCTTTGTCATAGATTCATTGACCATAAGTGCATGGGTTTCTTTCTGGGCTCTCTATTCTGTTCCAGTGATGGATGTTTTTGTGCCGGTACCATACTGTTTTGATTACTGTAGGTTTGTAGCACAGTCTGAAGCCAGGGAGCATGATTCCTCCAGTTGTGTTCTTCTTTCTCAAGACTGTTTTAGCTATTCAGGATCTTTTGTGTTTCCATACAAACTTTAAAATTATTTGTTCTAGGTCTGTGGAAAATGCCCTTGATATGTTGATACGGACTGCATTGAATCCGTAGATTTCCTTGGGTATGATGGTCATTTTTAACAATATTAATTCTTCCAATCTGTGACCATGGTATATCTTTCCAGCTGTTTGTGTCATCTTTCTTTTATGAGTGTCATATAGTTTCCTGGGTACAGGTCTTTTACCTCCTTAGGCAGGTTTATTCTTATGTATTTTATTCTTTTTTATGCGATTGTAAATGGGATTGTTTCCTTAATTTCTCTTTCTGATAGTTCACTGTTAGTGTATAGAAATACAAATTTTATATATAGAAATCTATTGTATCCTTCAAATTTACCAAGTTCATGTTTGAGCTCGAATAGTTTTTTGATGGTGTCTTTCAGATTTTCTATGTATCATGCCATATGCAAACAGTGACAGTTTTACTTTTTCCTTTCCATTTTGGAGTCCTTTTATTTATTTATTTTTTCTTGTCTGATTGCTGTGGCTAGGAATTCCAAAACTCTGTTCAATAAAAGTGGTGAGAGTGGGCATCCTTGTCTTGTTCCTGATCTTAGGGAAAATGCTTTCAGCTTTTCACCATTGAGTATGTTAGCTATGGGCTTGTCATATATGGCCTTTATTATGTTGAGGTATGTTCCCTCTATGCCCACTTCCTGGAGAGTTTTTACCATGAATGGATATTAAATTTTTTCAAAAGCTTTTTCTGCATCTATTGAGATGATCGTATGGTTTTTAGTCTTCAATTTGTTACTGTGATGATAAGAGACCTAAGACAGCTACAGAGGCTAAGTGACCTTTCCTTCCCTGAATGGGTAGGTATCCTTGTTCTGCCTTCTAATTGAGTTAGTATCTGAGTAAAGAACTGCCAGGTGTCATTTAGTTCACAATACACTGCTGTGGCAATATAGAAATGAATTTGCCTAAGTCATTTGGCTTTTCTCAATTATAGTAAATGAATATACTGAATGAATACTTCAACTTAAGGAAATGTTCTTAAAAATATATTAATGTAGGCAACTTCAGTGGAGAACTGAAAACAAAACAAAATATTCAGGTAAAGGGTTGAAATAAAAGTACACTCAGTTGTATCCAGTTTCCTCTTGTAAATCTCTCTTTTTAATTTAAGTGGACAGTCACTTGAGAATATCTGACTTGGGGCTAAGGAAATCTAAGCCTTCTTGGCCACACTGTATTCTCTTATGTCATTTAATAAAGACACCAGTTGGGTTGCTGAAAACAGAGTGGGAAAAATCAGTCCCTCACATCCAAAGTGCGGCTCTTGAAAATATGTGGGTTGTTGTAGTTATTTTGCTCTTCTGGCCTCAGAAGTTCTAATCTTAACCTTAGCCCCTCATGGAGAGAGACTTTGTAAACCAATTCCCACATTACTCATTATGTGACTGTTGAAAAAGAGAAACCCAGCTCTTTTCCTGTGCTTTCAACCAGTTGTCTTCTTCAAAAATCTGTTTGGATTGTTATACCGTAATCTTGCCTGGCAAGGGACTTATGGGAAGTTTCTTATTGTTTGAAAGTTTGGTGCCAGTATCTGCAAAGAAAGAAGAAAGATGTGTTTATCAAACATCCCAATAGTGAAGGTGTGTGAAAGCAACTTTTGAAAAAGTTAATCTGTCAGAGTTTAGCCGTATTATTACATTTTATTTTATTCATTGAAAATAAATAATTATCAATGAATCCTTTCTAGATTTTCTAGTTTCCCAAAGTTCCCTGTATTCACATTCTAAGAGGAAAAATGGTATTTTAAGTCACTGCTCTCCACCTTATAGTATTTATAATCACTCCTCGTTACCTCTTCCTTCCACGAAACGTGATCCTGAGAAGTGTCCTTTGTCTGTCTTTGTGGAATAAGTGATGAGGATGCATCCTGGAGACCTGTGAGATGTTTAACTTGTGGCATAATGAAACTAGGATGGAGAGTTCTGGAAAGATCTGGAAAGGTGGCTGGTAGAGTGTGGCCAGATGTGGGAGAAGAGAGACGTACAGAGAGAGGGAGAGGAAATTTTCAGAGGGAGAAAATGAAACAAATAATTAAATAAGTTTTGTTGTGTGGTGTGGGATGCAAGCCTTTCTCTCCCCCTTTCCTTCACAATGTCTTTGTTAAAGACTGTGTTTTTCATTAGTTTTACTAAGATAGGATTTGCCATTTTGTTTGGATACTGAGAATGGACCCATGGAAACAGTTACATTTGGGTTATCTCTGACTATCTTTAAGGAAGAACATAAATATTGGCCACACTATCTATGCACATGCTATCACCATGCCTTTTTTGTTCTCTGTTCATATATCTAAGTCCTCTTCTTTCTTTAAGGTCAATCTCAAATCTCATCTGAAATGTACATTTATTGATAGATTCAACCCATAATGAACTGTCCCTTCTTTGTCCTCCTTAGGCTCTGATTATTTATAAAAACTCATTTTTGAACTTAGAAACTGTCCAATATGATATATTAGTTATTTCACCAGCATATGTTATATCCTCAACACAATTATATGCTTTTGTGGGGCTGGGATCATACATTCTGTAATTTTTCTCAGTACTTACACTTACTTTGATAAAAAGCACATTCATTCATCTAAACATCATTTATTGGGTGTTAATTAAATATCTCAACTCAGTAAATATTGTTTGAATGAATGCATGCATGAATGAGGGAGTATGCAATAGGTAGCCTAATGTACCGCCCAATGTGAGAAAACCAAAAACATAAACAAAAAAGCAAGCCAAAAAGTGGACCAGGACTTTCTGTAAAATATCCTGCTTTTTGTTGGATGATGCCATGAAAATCAAGATGCTCCTGAAAGGTCTTAATAGCTGACCAAGAATAGTAAATAATTGAAATTCTCTCAGGCTTCTTCAACCCTATCACTGGACACATTTATACCTCTCAGGAATGGTATTAAAAGAAGAGATTAATAAAGCTTTTATAGATGAGTTGATAAATCTCTAAAGATTTAAGTCTTCATTGCCTCCTAGGTTTTCTCTATTTTGGGTTTCCAAAAGATTTCAATAAACCACAGGATAATTCAAAATTAGACATTATCTTACCTTCACGTTTTTTGATGGTAAACACCTTTTTATTGTCTCCATAGTGCTGCCCAGTTTCCACCAGTACAGTACTTAAGTGAATTTTGCTCTGGATGGTGGGATATATAAGATGTAAACGAATTGTTTGTATATGTTTTAGAATTCTTCAAAAGGGCCTGGCCATGGAAATGCATTGAATATTACTTAAATAACTAAAGTAACTTCCTCAGAATTATTATTCTATTCTGGTTAGGATACTATCTGCTCTGGTTTGTTAAAATTTCCCTTTAGAGTGGTTTTAATTTTGTTTCTGATAGGGTCCTAGGATTTATTGCCAAACCCATCCTGCATCTGTTTTTCTTTGAATTACTCTCCTTGCAGTTTCTGATTCATACAGGGCCTTACAGGTTAGTGACAACCTGGCCATCACAACGCTGGGAAGGACAGGCCTACTTTTCAGAGGTGCTGATGTTTTCTGTACCTGAAGGTTTTCAAGAGATATCAATCTTCCTCACCACCGCCCTTGGCCCTCTTAATGGACTAAGCAGTTCCTCATGAAATTTCTGTAGGATATCTGTACCAACTTCTCAATATTGTTCCATCCTGAGTCTAAATTCCTGGCCTCAAGGTAATGTTAGATTTCTAGCTCCAGCTCCTATTTACATAAGGCCTATACTAAGGAACGGAACCCACAGACATCAGTGCGCTCTTCTTTCTCTGGATTTAATTTCTCTGTTACTTTCTGAAACATGCAGGCGTTCCTTTCTTTCTTTTAATCTCAGCTATGTGCTTTTAACTTTTTCAAAATTGACCCAGAATTTACATGTGTCTCCGGTAAGAGTACATTAAATTGAGCTTAGTCTGCTATTCTACTGGCATATTTGAGATCCAGATAATTTGCTACTTAACTGGATTCAATGACCTGTATATTTCAGGCATCTAAAACTCACCATGTTCCAAATTTCCCTCCTTATAGTTAGTAATTTTCTTGGGAATCTGGATGACATTAAATGGAATAAAGTTAGTGAGTGGCCCAGGAATGCCTGAAAGTTCGTTTGTCAGAGTGGCCAGGGAAAGTTAATCAAGGAAGAAAAGCAAATGAAAAACAGAATCACATTATTATGGCTGAGTTTACTCCCAGGATTCCATGCAGAGCTCTCTGTAGAGTTGGGTTGGGTTATAACTTATGCCAGAGCTCTATGTGGGGCTGACACCATCTCATGCCAAGCTCTCAGTTCTGGGCTAATGTCATCTCTGGTCCACTCTGTGGAGTGGGAACTTTGGAGGAATGGCCAATGTGTTCTGCGGGGTAGGAAGAGGGAAACTGTGAATGTGACTTTCTAAATTGTGGAGGAACTAACCACTGTAAATGTGCCTTGAACTATGTTGTTTAATTTGACCAGTCAGATCAATGACTTTCCCCTTGAATGAAATGCTGCTACGTATATGAGCAGAAAAACAAAACTGGTATAAGGAATAGATAGCTAGTGGGAAGCAGCTGCATAGCACAGGGAGATGTGCTTGGTGCTTTGTGACCACCTAGAGGGGTGGGATAGGGAGGGTGGGAGGGAGGGAGATGCAAGAGGGAAGAGATATGGGGACATATGTATAACTGATTTACTTTGTTATAAAGCAGGAACTAACACACCATTGTAAAGCAATTATACTCCAATAAAGATGTTAAAAAAAAAACTGGTATAAGGAGATGGAGAGACTGGGAGTCTTATTTTCCCACCAATTAACTTTGCCTCTGACCATGACCTTCCCTTTGAGTCTCCTAGATCTTGGGGATGATCGCAGCCCCTTGGGTTGGGTGACGGCAACCCCATCTTCACTAGAACCTCTATAGTTAACTTTCATTTTTCCCACTCTGTCTATCCATCCCATGTATGCAGTCAGACATTTGATCTTGAACTTTTCCTGACAAAATATGCTTGAATATAACCATTTCTTTTCACTCCCACTGCTACTGCTATTGTCACTGCCTTAACTAGGGCTTTATCTTTAAGTTCTTTATATAAATATATAAATATCTATATATAAATATAATACACAAATAAATAAAATATAATATTAATTCTGATGATTTTAAAGTCTTTTCTTGATAAAGACTTTTCCTGATAAAGATACACAATATCTTATATAAATATTTTTGTATTATCTGTTCTTTTCTTAGAGTTTTAGTCATATGATTCTATCTCTTGGTTTGTCTAGAACTTTTTGATTGAATGCTGGCTATTTTATTTGGCTTTTTTTGTTTTTCTCAGTGTAAACATTGTTTTGCTTCAAAATATTTTATTCTACCTGGAAGTAGCAAATCTTCAAATTACAATTTTTTAAATGCTTTCAAATATCAATAGTATAGGTGTCACAAAATCTAGAAAAATGACATTTAAAAATTAACTACTGCCACATGTGTCTCTATAAAACTTTTCCCCCACTCTTTTAGCTATATATTCTTTAACTGCCTCCTCATACGACAGTTTATGTATTTTCAAAATAAAATTTTAAGAAATAAACTTTGTAGTTTTTAGACATAGATTTCTTGTAACATGGTTGATTAGAATTTGCTTCTAGTTATTAATAGTTTAGAAAAGTTTATTTCAGCTTCACAATTTATTATTAATAATGCCACATTAATTTTCATTGTTAACTTTGAGAAAACCTCTATGGATTACTTCCTCATAAATATTTACTATTATAAATGCATTACTGATTTCAGTACTGCTATAGGTTTGTGCATTACAGGAATTCTGATAAAATACTCATTCACACCATTCCATTACACACGTTGATGGAGTATATTCTTTTATTTATTTATTTATTTATTTATTTTTGGCTGTGTTGGGTCTTCGTTGCTGTGCGCAGGCTCTCTCTACTTGCAGGGAGTGGGGGCTACTCTTCGTTGCGGTGCACAGGCTTCTCATTGCGGTGGCTTCTCTTGTTGCAGAGCACGGGCACTAGGCACACAGGCTTCAGTAGTTGTGGCTCGCAGGCTCAGTAGTCGTGGCTCACGGGCTCTAGAGCGCAGGTTCCGTAGTTGTGGCACACCGGCTTAGTTGCTCCGTGGCATGTGGGATCTTCCTGGACCAGGGCTCGAACCCTTGTCCCCTGCATTGGCAGGTGGCTTCTTAACCACTGCGCCATCAGGGAAGCCCCTGGAGTATATTCTTGACAGAAGAAAATTTCCGTTTTGACTAAGCATTGATGAGAACTGAATCTTTGACTTATCTTTCACATGCCTGATGATTGAAATAATTTTCCACAGAATAGCTTCTGGTTTTGTACTTTTCAGTTCTTTTTATCTTCTTCAAACACACATGCTTTGAGAGCTGTGAAGTGCAAGACATGGCAATATTGTAAGGTGGTTTTTGTCCTTATGCTTCTGTGTCTTGTGCTAGTTAAGTCAGTAGAGTAGTCAGTATGAGTACTGGAAGTTATTCCTGTAATGGGATAGTATATAGTCAATTACATATGGCGTTGTCTGAAAATCACATAATAGCCTCACTTAAAACATCTCCTTAGGGCTTCCCTAGTGACACAGTGCTTGAGAGTCCACCTGCCGACGCAGGGGACACAGGTTCATGTCCCGGTCCGGGAAGATCCCACATGCCGCGGAGCGGCTAGCCCCGTGAGCCACGGCCGCTGAGCCTGTGCGTCCAGAGCCTGTGCTCCACAACGGGAGAGGCCACAACAGTGAGAGGCCCGCGTACCACAGAAAAAATAAAACCTCCTTAGCCAGATTTCAAAAAAGCCTGTGGTCATTCCAGTATGATCCAACATAGCGGAATATGATAGAAGGAAAATTGGCAAAGAAAGAGATGCTGGTCTTACCTGATGGAAGTTAAAATATCTCACTTTTGACAATTTTGCAAAAACCTATAATTCCATGAACTAATTTCTAGGGTTCTTCATAGGACCTAAAAAGGAACCCATAGAGTTGTGGAACAACAATAGAAGCTGCTGTGATGAGAAGCCCGGGCACCGCAACATAGTAGCCCCCGCTCGCCGCAACTAGAGAAAGTCTGCACGCAGCATTGAAGACCCAACGCAGCCAAAATAAAAATAAATAAATAAAGATAAATAAATTTATTTTAAAAAAAGTAATACTCAGGTTTGAGGCATGAGAAATATGATGAGGAGAAATTAGCTAATCCTTTCAGAACTTTTAAAATATCAAACTCAGTCTCTAAGATTTTAGCATTATATACAACATCGGTTACTTATTAGTGGTTTGGGAAGGCCAATTTAAAATTTTCTGATCTTACTGTATTGAAATTCACAGCCCTAATGTTTTCCACATTGACTATATGAATGATGAAGTAAAGTCAATTATGTATTTCCTTTCCAACTGGACAGAAAACAAAATTTTAAAAAGTGTTTGGACTACTGACTTTTGATTTCTTCTAAGGCAAGTGTATAGGTAATTTTTATTCCCTGATTAGGAGAAAAATGGTGGAAGAGGGCAGGGTTAAGAATTAAGATTTCAAGAGCATGAGAGGTAGATGGCCAACCAGAGTTCCTAAGTTTCGGTGCCTGTAACTGTTGCCGCTGCTTAAGCCTGCCAAAGCAGTGGTACGTCTGCTGCCCTCATATTTCCTACCTCTAGAAACATTCTTGCCAGTAGTGGCGGCAGGGGGACTCAATTACCCCCTTTTCTGACTCTCTCCAGAAGCTCCAGATGGCGTCTTCTGTGGGCAATGTGGCCGACAGCACAGAACCAACGAAACGTATGCTTTCCTTCCAAGGGTTAGCTGAGTTGGCACATCGAGAATATCAGGCAGGAGATTTTGAGGCAGCTGAGAGACACTGCATGCAGCTGTGGAGACAAGAGCCAGACAATACTGGAGTACTTTTATTACTTTCATCTCTACACTTCCAGTGTCGAAGGCTGGACAGATCTGCCCACTTTAGTACTCTGGCAATTAAACAGAACCCTCTTCTGGCAGAAGCCTATTCGAATTTGGGGAATGTGTACAAGGAAAGAGGGCAGTTGCAGGAAGCAACTGAGCATTACCGGCATGCATTGCATCTCAAACCAGATTTCATCAGTGGTTATATTAACCTGGCAGCTGCTTTGGTAGCAGCAGGCGACATGGAAGGGGCAGTACAAGCTTATGTCTCTGCTATTCAGTGCAATCCTGATTTGTACTGTGTTCGCAGTGACCTGGGGAACCTGCTCAAAGCCCTGGGTCGCTTGGAAGGAGCCAAGGCATGTTATTTGAAAGCAATGGAGATGCAACCGAACTTTGCAGTAGCTTGGAGTAATCTTGGCTGTGTTTTCAATGCACAAGGGGAGATTTGCCTTGCAATTAATCACTTTGAAAAGGCTGTCACCCTTGACCCCAATTTTCTGGATGCTTATATCAACTTAGGAAATGTCTTGAAAGAGGCACGGATTTTTCACAGAGCTGTGGCAGCTTACCTTTGTGCCCTAAGCTTGAGCCCAAATCATGCAGTGGTACATGCTAACCTGGCTTGTGTATACTATGAGCATAGGCCTGATAGATCTGGCAATAGACACCTACAGGCGAGCTATGGAATTGCAACCACATTTCCCTGATGCTTACTGCAACCTAGCCAACGCTCTGGAAGAGAAGGGCAGTGTTGCCGAAGCAGAAGATTGTTATAATACAGCTCTGCGGCTGTGTCCTACCCATGCAGACTCTCTGAATAACCTAGCCAATATCAAAGGAGACCAGGGAAACATTGAAGAGGCAGTTCGCTTGTATTGTAAAGCATTAGAAGTCTTCCCAGAGTTTGCTGTTGCCCATTCAAATTTAGCAAGTGTATTGCAGAAGCAGGGAAAACTGCAGGAAGCTCTGATGCATTATAAGGAGGCTGTTCGAATCAGTCCTACCTTTGCTGATGCCTACTGTAACGTGGGAAACACTCTAAAGGAGATGCAAGATGTTCAGGGAGCCTTGCAGTGTTATACTCGTGCCATTCAGATTAACCCTGCATTTGCAGATGCCCACAGCAATCTGGCTTCCATTCACAAGTATTCAGGGAATATTCCAGAAGCAATTGCTTCTTATCATACTGCTCTGAAGCTTGAACCTGATTTTCCCGACGCTTATTGTGATTTGGCTCATTGCCTGCAGATTGTCTGTGATTGGACAGACTATGATGAGCGAATGAAGAAGTTGGTCAGCATTGTGGCTGACCAGCTGGAGAAGAATAGGTTGCCTTCTGTGCAGCCTCATCATAGTATGCTGTATCCTCTTTCTCATGGCTTCAGGAAGGCTATTGCTGAGAGCCATGGGAACCTCTGCTTGGATGAGATCAATGTCCTTCATAAACCACCGTATGAACATCCAAAAGACTTGAAGCTCAGTGATGGTCGACTGCGTGTAGGATACATGAGTTCTGACTTTGGGAATCATCCTACTTCTCATCTTATGCAGTCTATTCCAGGCATGCACAATCCTGATAAATTTGAGGTATTCTGTTATGCCCTGAGCCCAGATGATGGCACAAACTTCCAAGCGAAGGTGATGGCAGAAGCCCATCATTTCATTGATCTTTCTCAGATTCCATGCAATGGGAAAGCAGCTGATCGCATCCATCAAGATGGTATACACATCCTTGTAAATATGAATGGTTATACCAGGGGTGCTCGAAATGAACTCTTTGCTCTCAGGCCAGCTCCTATTCAGGCAATGTGGCTGGGCTACCCTGGGACCAGTGGCGTGCTTTTCATGGATTATATCATCACTGATCAGGAAACTTCACCTGCTGAAGTTGCTGAGCAGTATTCTGAGAAACTGGCTTATATGCCCCATACTTTCTTTATTGGTGATCATGCTAATATGTTCCCTCACCTGAAGAAGAAAGCAGTCATCGATTTTAAGTCCAATGGGCACATTTATGACAATCGGATTGTGCTGAATGGCATCGACCTCAAAGCATTTCTTGATAGTCTCCCAGATGTGCAAATTGTCAAGATGAAATGTCCTGATGGAGGAGACAATGCAGACAGCAGTAATACAGCTCTTAATATGCCTGTCATTCCTATGAATACTATTGCAGAGGCAGTTATTGAAATGATTAACAGAGGACAAATTCAGATAACAATTAATGGATTCAGTCTTAGCAATGGACTGGCAACTACCCAGATCAACATTAAGGCTGCCACTGGAGAGGAGGTTCCCTGTACCATTATTGTAACCACACGTTCTCAGTACGGGTTACCGGAAGATGCCATTGTGTACTGTAACTTCAATCAGTTATATAAAATTGACCCATCTACTTTGCAGATGTGGGCAAATATTCTGAAGCGTGTTCCCAATAGTGTACTGTGGCTGTTGCGTTTTCCAGCAGTAGGAGAACCTAATATTCAACAGTACACACAAAATATGGGCCTTCCCCAGAACCGTATCATTTTTTCACCTGTTGCTCCTAAAGGGGAACATGTTCGGAGAGGCCAGCTGGCTGATGTCTGCTTGGACACTCCACTCTGTAATGGACACACCACAGGGATGGATGTCCTTGGGTCAGGGACACCAATGGTGACTATGCCAGGAGAGACTCTTGCTTCCCGAGTTGCAGCTTCCCAGCTCACTTGTTTAGGCTGTCTTGAGCTTATTGCTAAAAATAGACAAGAATATGAAGACATAGCTGTGAAACTGGGAACTGATCTAGAATACCTGAAGAAAGTTCGTGGCAAAGTCTGGAAGCAGAGAACATCTAGCCCTCTGTTCAACACCAAACAATACACAATAGACCTAGAGCAGCTCTATCTACAGATGTGGGAGCATTATGCAGCTGGCAACAAACCTGATCACATGATTAAGCCTGTTGAAGTCACTGAGTCGGCCTAAATAATGACTGTGTGCACAGGAGAATTACCCCTGTACCTGAGCCTCAACCTTCTGGGGGAAAGGGAACTACTTTTTCCCTATCTGTACAATACCATGCTGCAGATGGGTGACAGACAATGATAAGAAATAGCACAGCCAGACTTGCTTCCTGCATGATCATGATAGGGAGAGACACAAGAGATGGGAAACTGCTGTTCCACAAGGAGTCTCCACAGAATTTTGCAGCAGCCAGGTGTCTGGAAGGTCTGGAAGGTAAGTCTGGAAGGTCTGATCTCCCTTGGTCTTCCATGGGATGGATGGTTAGTGTGGAAGGGAGATAGAGATTGCCCAGCCGTTCTGTGATGGATTGATTGAGTCTTCTGAATTAATATTTTTCTTTATATTTTGGGTATTGGAGCTTTTTAAAACGTTTGGTTTCAGGTATTTTTATTCATGTGAAGTGTATATGATTCTCTTGAGATAAGGTTTTAAGCTAAAATATTCCCTGTTTTAGTTTCTGAACTCTACAGATAAATGGGGACTTTGCTGGTGTAGTCTTTTTATAGGTTTTATAAACCACTTGAGCCTATATCAGTCATTTTAGTGTCTGACATAATGTTTGGAACTATTAGTGCTTTGTTGGTTTATAGATGATGGCTTAAATTCTTTTCCTGGTCCATTTCCTTCTTCCCTTCCCCCCACTTTAAAAATTCTCCTGTAACTTGGCTAACAAAAAACCAAGTCTGATTCAAAACCTCCCAGACTGTTTCTCTTAAACACATCATCTGGTGCCAAATGAAGATTCTTAGGAGTGATTATTAATTACGAAGGGCACAGTTGTGGTACTGTCACTGATGATAATAATAATGGATTTTTGGCCTAGAGTTTTGACCTATTTCACCAGTGTTTTACCGTTGACTGCCCCTCTATGCTGCTTCCAAAAGTGATAGTGTGGGGTAAGATTTTTACTTTCATTTCTAAAGTTTTTTTTTTAAGTGAGTCCTGTTCTTCCTTTTTCTTTCAGCAGAAATAAAATCCCAGGTAAGTATAAGTATTCAAATATTTGATCAGTAAGTCACAGTTATCTCCAGTACATTAAATTCATCAAAAAACATGCTATAGGTAAAAAGCTCTGAAGGACCAGCTATGTATATGATAATTATGTTTCAGACCTTCTAGAGTATTATATATAATAACTTGTCTTCTGGACGTGGTCTTGAAGTCTTTATGGATTCAGCCTCAGTAGTAGCGAACTGCACTGCTACTTGGTTTGGAGTACAAATTAGACTTTAGCCCTCCTGGAAGTTGAGTTTCTGGTATTGAAAACCATAGGAATGAAATTATTGTATTTCAACAAAGGATCGAGGGCTTGAGGCTTAAACAAGGCAACATATGTGTGGGAAGCAGTCAGCCTTGAGAGCAGGCTACGGACATGCCAGGCATGCGGCCGCTGCTCGAAGGGACTGTCCCTACTTGTTCCCCTCCTTGTTCCATTCCATGGGAGATAAATCACCAGGGCCCAGAAATCAGAAAGAATGTAAAATGAGACAAGCAAAGCTGTCTCCCCCCTGCACATCCAGGTTATTTTTGATGATTCTGGGTTTATGGGTTTCCTCCCAGGGAAGTTAACCTTGAGCCGAGACAGTCTGTAGATAATGTAAACCACCATCTGGCAACCTTCCTTTTTCTAGTCTATATAATCTGCCACTGTAGCATAATAAAATTTGCCTTGCAACCATCAGTTGTCTTGGTCCTTCTGACCCCATTCATCGGTGCTACTTCAGTTCCTTACCCCTTCCCTTCTGACCCTGGGCGGTGAAATCCTCTTTCTCCGGCTGGTCCGCGGCAAGTGGCACTCGAACAGGAAGCGTGAAGGCAATTAAAAGAAAAAGAAAGTGCAGGTAAGAGAACCCTTATGCAAAGTATGTGTGGCCACCAGTAAAAGTGAAACTAATAGAGGCATAAGGCAATAGTCAGAAGTAAAATAAGATGGGGCAAAAGGCTCAAAGGAGTGTGAATTATTTGCTCAGGTTTTACTTTCCATGCTTAAAGCTCGGGGTAATAAAGTTTCTACCTTCACAGTTGACTGAATTTTTACAGCATATCCATGGTGTATCTCCCTGGTTTCCTGATGGCGGCTCTGTTGACATAGAAATCTGGCAGAAAGTTGGAGAAGATTTAAAAAATTATTATGAGGCTCGAGGGCCTACTCATACTCCTGTTGTTACATATAGTTTGTGGAATCTGATAAAAATATGTTTAGATTCTTCTCATGATAGTGTTGATTTGAATGTAAAGTCAGAAAGACATAAGCCTCTGGCAGAAGGAGAGACTGTAGTATCAGCTACCGTGTCGCCACTTCCTAAACTGAAAGAGCTAATTAATTTAAATATTTTAGATGAAGAGGAACATTTTGACTTAACAGATGAGGCTTTTAAACATAAAAGAGAGAACTATCCTGAGGATGGTTTTCTAATGGCTGTGATAGATAAGTCAGTGAAAAAGCTGCAGGTTAATAAGGACTGTCTTCCTCAAAAATCTACATCTGTAAAAATGCTCAGTCCCTTGCAGCGCGCTGTACAAGGAGCAATAAAACGAGGAGAAGATCCTATTTTCTGTTGTCCCGTCATAGAAAGACCTGGTCCTAATAATCCTCAACAAGCTACTAGGGAGCATCAGGCTCTCCCTTTGAAAGTTTTGAAAGATTGAAAATCTGCCTGTTCTCAATATGGGCCCACTGCTCCTTTTACTGCTGCTGTGGTTGACAGGAGAAGCTCTTCCCCCCGCTGATTGGAAGTCTATTGCACGAGCTTGTTTAAATGGTGGAGATTATTTAATATGGAAGTTTGATTTTTATGAACGGGCTGCTGAACAAGCAGAAAAGAATGCTGCCCATAATATTGCAGTTGATTATCATATACTGATTGGGAAGGACAATATATTTCTTTACAAGATCAATTAACTTATCCCTTTGTTGCTTATCCTCAAATAAATCATTTGGCATTACAAGCCTGGAGGAAATGACCTTCTACACACAAAACTGAGGATCTTTCAACAATTAGACAGGGACCTGATGAACCATATGCTGATCTTGTAGATAGGTTGTCACAGGCGGTGGGGAGACTCATTGTGGACGGACTCACTGGTACAATTGTAGTTAAGCAGCTTGCTTTTGAGAATGCTAATAATGCGTCTCAGGCTGCGATTCGACCTTGGAGAAAACAGGGAACATTGGAGGATTATATTCGCCTTTGTGCAGACATTGGGCCTGCTTATATACAGGGTGCTGCTATGGCTGCAGCATTAACTAAAGTGGGGTTTAAAAACAATCAAAAGAAAACAAAGACTTGTTTTAAATGCGGAAAGGCAGGTCATTTTGCTAGAGAATGTAGATCTTTTAATTCTAACCCTAGTCCTTCCTTCCCTACTCAAAAACCTCCAGATGGTCAGAAAATCCCTGGTTTATGCCCTAAATGCAATAGGGGAAAACACTGGGCACAAGATAGTTGCTCAGTGGCCCACAACGATGGGACACCACTGTCAGGAAACTCCTCCCGGGGCCTTCCCCGGCCCCAACAAATAATAAGGGCAGTGTCTGTGTATCCTCCTCAAATTATCAATCAGACGTTAACCAAAAACAAAAACATACAATATCCTTGCTCTCCAGAGCAACACCAGGAAGCGCAGGACTGGAGCTCAGTACCTCCGCCCGCTATGTATTAACTCCTGAAATGGGTCCTCAGGCCCTCTCTATGGGCATCTATGGACCTTTACCCAAGGGTTTGATGGGACTATTATTGGGAAGAAGTAGTGTCACCATGAAAGGTTTAACTATTATACCAGGTCATAGATTCTGACTATGAAGGAGAAATAAAAGTCATGGCACAAACTATTAAAAACATAATAACTATTTCTTCTGGTGATAAAATTGCACAATTGCTACTTTTGCCCTTTGTACCTCATGGACAAATTTTACAACATCAAAAGAGAGAAACAAAGGCTTTGGATCATCTAATGCTGCCTACTGGATTCAGAAGATAGGGAAAGAACGTCCAGAAATGAAATGAACCATTAATGGAAAGGTTTTTTCAGGTTTGTTAGACACTGGAGCTGATGTCTCTGTTATGACGCAGGTACACTGGCCTAAACATTGGCCCATTAGTCCTACTATTACAGAACTTCAAGGAATAGGACAAAGTTCTTCTCCTATGCAAAGCAGTCAGTTATTATTATGGCAAGATAGTGAGGGCCTTTCAGGATACTTCCAGCCTTATGTTTTGCCTGGGCTGCCTTTAAACCTCTGGGGCCGAGATATATTAAAAGAAATGGGAGTATTACTTTATAGTCCAAATTCCCAAGTCTCTAATATGTTGTTGGATCAAGGATTTCTTCCCACAAAAGGGCTGGGAACAAATCAACAAGGAACTGTCTATCCTATTGATGTGAAAATAAAAAATGATAGACAAGGTTTGGGTTTTTCTTAGGGGCCTTGGATTCTCCTCCACTCACTGCTGATCCAATTACTTGGCTGACTGATGACCCTGTATGGGTGGACCAATGGCTCCTCACAAAGGAGAAATTAGAAGCTGCAGAACAATTAGTACTGGAACAATTAGGGCATTTAGAAATTTCCTGTAGTCCTTGAAATACTCCTATTTTTATTATCAAGAAAAAATCTGGAAAGTATAGGTTATTACAGGATCTAAGAGCTGTTAATAAAACTATGCTAACAATGGGAGCTCTTCAACCAGGCCTACCCTCTCCAACAGCCATACCACACAATTATCACCTTTTAGTTATAGATTTAAAAGATTGTTTTTTCACTATTCCTTTGTTTCCTGAAGATAGAAAACATTTTGCTTTTAGCTTGCCTTCCTTAAATTTTAAGGAACCCATGAGGAGATTTCAATGGAAAGTATTGCCTCAGGGCATGGCAAATAGTCCTACATTATGCCAAAAATATGTGGCTCAGGCCTTGACTCCTGTGAGAAAAAGGTTTCCATCGTTATATCTCATACATTATATGGATGATATACTTTTAGCCACTGATAATATTTCTTTATTAGAGACTGCTTTTCAATTCTTACAACAGTCCTTACAATCATTTGGCTTGGTCATTGCCTCAAAAAAAATTCAAAGACAATCTCCATTTTTATATTTGGAGAAATATATTGATAACACTACTATTAGGCCTCAAAACCTGCAAATTCGAGTTGATAATTTAAAAACATTAAATGATTTTCAAAAATTACTTGGAGATATTAATTGGCTAAGGCCTTCCTTAAAACTTACTACTGCTCAATTACAGCCTTTGTTTGATATTCTTAAAGGTGACTCAGATCCTTCTTCTTCACGCTCTATGACTCCAGAAGGGTTTCAAGCTTTACAAATAGTCAATAGATCAGTTCTACACAATTAACTAGAATTCATACTCACCTTCCAATTTTCTTAATAATTTGTCCAACTCCTCATGTGCCTACTGCCGTCTTATGGCAAACTGTTGGAATTATTGAATAGATTCATATGAAAACTACACCCTCTAAAGTTATTAACCCTTATTATGAACTTATTAGTAATTTAATAATGCAAGGTAGAACTAGATGCTTACAACCTATAAGTATAGAACCTTCTCAAATTATTATCCCTTATTCAGTTAGTCAACAAAATTGGCTTTTTCAACATAGTAATGAATGGGGTCTTGCTCTTGCAGGATTTTCAGGTACCTTGGAATGCCATTACCCTGCTGATAAATTGATCCAATTCAGCAAACTTAACTCATATCTTTCCTTCTATAATTAGGCAACAGCCTGTTCCTCATGTACCTTTGGTTTTTACAGACGGTTCTTCTTCAAGAGTGGCTACTGTAATCTTTGATGACGGAACAAAACTCATTAAAGAAACTTGCTTGACTTCAGCTTAACGTGTTGAACTGTTTGCTGTCATTATGGCTTTTAAACATTTGCCTTCTATATCTTTTAATTTGTTTTCTGATAGTAAATATCTTATTAGCTTATTATTTCTTCTGGAGACTGCGACCATAGGACATACTAATGACCCTGAATTATCATCCTCTTTTCGTTTGCTTCAACAGCTTATTCGTTCCCACGATGGTTCTGTTGCAGGTCTGTATATCCGTGCTCATTCTAACTTGCCTGGTCCATTGGCTAAACTTAATGCGACTGCAGATGTTTTAACTCGATCTAAATGTGATCTTTATCCTGTACATTTTCCTCCCAAGAATAGAGTTGAAGTTACTCCTCCTTCTCAATCTCTTTTCCCTAAAGCAGGACGTGTCCCAATTTACCGTACTCCTCCTTTCCGTTTGTCATGCTGTCAAGAATGGCTAATGTACTGCATTCATTATCTTCATACTGTTGATACTCATGGTCCATGTCCTGGACACCCTCATATTATGGTAAGTTATGATCAAACTGCTTCACAAGCAGCACAGCAATTGCACGCTTTACACCATCAGTCGGCGGCTACATTACACACACAATTTTCCCTTACTCGTGAAGCCGCCTGACAAATTGTTAAGCAATGCCCACAATGCTTACCTCACCTTCCTGTTCCACATTATGTTGTTAATCCTCGTGGATTATTACCTAGACATTTATGGCAAATGGATGTTACTCATATCCCATCTTTTGGGAAATTACAGTTTGTTCATGTCACTATCGATACTTATTCTGGTTTCCTCTGTGCTACAGCACAGACCGGAGAAGCTACTAAACATGTTATCACTCATTTATTACACTGTTTTGCTTTCATGAACCTTCCCAAAATTATTAAAACAGATAATGGGCCCGCTTACTCTAGTGCTGCTTTTGCAACATTTTGTAATTCATTACAAATTACCCATATTACAGGCATTCCATATAACCCTCAAGGACAAGGTATTATAGAACGTGCAAATAGATCTTTAAAGCTAACTATTGAAAAAATAAAAAGGGGGGAATTGTATAGAACAACACCACATAACCTTATAAATCATGTTCTGTTTATTTTAAATTTTCTCACTGTTGACAAATTTGGCTGCTCTGCAGGGGAAAGGTTGGTGGCTGAGCCAAGATTGGCTTCTCAATCTCCGGAGATCCTCTGGAAAGATCCGTTAACCAGCACTTGGCGTGGTCCTGATCCTGTGTTGATTTGGGGACGTGGTCACGTGTGTATCTTTCCCAGATCAGCGCCTGGACCTCGCTGGCTTCCTGAGCACTTAGTCAAGCAAATAGATGACTCACCACAGCTCACAACTAGTTCAGAAGATGAAGAAGCTCTGCATCTCTCCCGAAAATTTGACAGTGTTGATTCAGAAAGAGAAGAAGAAGAGGAGACCACTTGCCAGGACGACTCAAAGGAGTGATGTTCCAACTTGGGGACAAATTAAACAATTGGTTTCACTAGCTCAAGAGTTAGTGAAACAACAGAATAATCCTGTTACACCTGTAACTTTATTTTTGGCTATGTTGGCAACCATTTCATGTGTTCCCTCTGTTAATGCAGCAACTTACTGGGCCTATGTACCTGATCCTCCACCATTACAACCCATATCTTGGTCTGAAGCAGAGTTTCCTGTATTTTACAATGATAACTGTTTATGGGCCTCTTATTGGGAATATAAAACAAATCAATATGTCTGTAAATTATACTAACTGGTTTAGTACCCAACCTGTCTGTCTTAGCCCATTGAATCTGGAAACTGGATGTGTAAAGGCTATTAGTTATGAGCATACAGATGTTTATGAGGGAACGGATCAATCAATTAGTTTGTCAGGCTCTCCAGGCATCCTTCGTTTTACAGGAACCAACATTACTCTTATATGCCCGGCTACCAGCTGACGAGAGGATCTTAAGGATACCGTCATTTGGTATGAAATGGGCAACCTATTAATATTAGAGGTCAAATCTCATACGCCTCACCACTTAGGGATTCCGCTATTACTATAGCCAAGGTTACAGGTGAAGATTCAGGAAATTATTTCTGTATGAAGTGTTTACTTGGAGGACAAGGGATACTTATAGCTGGACATAAGGTTACTATTCTTAACAGAAAATCAAAAAATCAATTTCCTCCTTTTATGACCGTTAACTTTCCTGGATCCACTTTTAACCAAATATGGTGTACTATAGATTATACCAAGAGGTCAATTCTTTTTTTTTTTTTTCTAAGAGGTCAATTCTTATCTCTTCTGTTCCCATCATAGATAGGTTTATCACATTTCAAAAGAACTGGGATATATGGAAACTAGCTCTAACTTATTCCAATACACCTGTTATAACTTGTGCTGTTTGGTTCTATTAACATTGGTAATTCTTCCAAAGGAGGATATAATATTAGCTGTGTTAATTGTATTTTTAGCAGTTGTATGTTCCCTTCTGCAGGAATGCAATCTGTGCTTATACTAAAGCAACCCATATATGTTATGGTGCCTGTACATCTGAGAGAACCTTGGTATGAAGATACTGGAGTACAGGCATGGGTGGAACTCTCTAAAGCCTTGCAGAGAAGGAGACGCTTTCTTGGGTGGCTAATAGTAAGTTTACTTGCCTCGGCTGCTCTGTCTGCTACGTGGCTACTGCCGGTCTTGCTCTTTCACAGAGTATTAATCATGCTCACTTTGCTAATCGGTTATCTCAACATACCAGTCTTGCTTTATCTTTACAAAGTCACATAGATTTACAGATTAGTAACAAGTTAGATGAATTTAAAAACGCAATTTTGGGGATTGGAGATCAGATGGCAGCATTAAAATTGAGGATGCGTTTAGCTTGTCATGCAACGTATACATGGATTTGTGTTACTCCTTAAAAGTACAATGACTGTATTTGGGAATGGGAAAAAGTAAAAATGCATCTGCTGAGTGTTTGGTCAGATACTAATATTAGCCTTGATCTTAAGAAATTAAATGCTGAAATTCAGGATATACAAAATGCACATCTTGATTTTATTTCACCAGAAGATGTAATTCAAACTTTACTGGATCATTTAAAGTGGTTAAACCCTCAGTCTTGGATTACTGGAAGGTTGTCAGGATTTATTACCCTGGCCATAATTTGCCTATTGTTGATAATAATCTTCTCATGTCTGTTTCATATCCTCATGCAACAGTATACTACTCTAGGCACTAAACTACATGGAATTATTTTGCAGCAAAAGTTAAAAAATAAAAAAGGGGGACCTGTGGGAAGCAGTCAGCCTTGAGAGCAGGCTACAGACATGCCAGGCATGTGGCCGCTGCTCGAAGAGACTGTCCCTACTTGTTCCCCTCCTTGTTCCATTCCATGGGAGATAAATCACCAGGGCCCAGAAATCAGAAAGAATGTAAAATGAGACAAGCAAAGCTGTCTCCCCCCTGCACATCCAGGTTATTTTTGATGATTCTGGGTTTATGGGTTTCCTCCCAGGGAGGTTAACCTTGAGCCGAGACAGTCTGTAGATAATGTAAACCACCATCTGGCAACCTTCCTTTTTCTAGTCTATATAATCTGCCACTGTAGCATAATAAAATTTGCCTTGCAACCGTCAGTTGTCTTGGTCCTTCTGACCCCATTCATCGGTGCTACTTCAGTTCCTTACCCCTTCCCTTCTGACCCTGGGCGGTGAAATCCTGTTTCTCCGGCTGGTCTGCGGCACACATGAATATATGTTTTTGTCTTGCTGTACTGCACATATGCTGTCTAGTAACAGATATATTGTCTGCTAGTAGTGTTCTAGATTATGTCTTTCCAAAGCGCTGAGGCAGTGCACCTATTCTGTAGTTGCAGCTGATGCCTGAATGTATCCTAGCTGACAAATTATTGATTAATAAGAACTTGAATTTCTGAAAGATTTGTACTGTTAACCAAAATCTGAGCAAGGAGTCTCAAATGTAATTCTTAGCCAGAATTACATGTTAATGAACCATTTAACAGTGTAAATCAAGGAACATCAGTGTAAGGATTTCTTTTAATTTATTTTTTACCTGCTTGAAATATCAGTTAAAGTTTGCCAGCTTGGTTGCAGATGAACGGACGTTTGAAGTTCACCAAACTACTTAATGTGGAATAGGATAATAGACTTCCAGCGCCCTCAAGGCTGTGACCTTGCAGCCATTTTACATAGCACATCCTCCTCCTATAGGGATGAACCTTTCCCTGGCCCAAAAAGTAGCAGCTCTGTTGAAGCTTTGCTTATTGTAACAGGCTTTTGTTTCCAGGTTACATGTCTGTGGAAGACTTAATTCTGAATAGAGATATAGATATTACTGGAAACTAATTGTTTTTTCTATTATACTCTGCTTTATCAAAGAAGTAAAACATTTAAATTGTGCTACAGAAATTAAAATGTTGTCTTGCAATCTTTAAACAATAAATGAATGAATTGCCCTTAAAAAAAAAAGAATTAAGCAGTTAAGCTGTTGGTCCCACATCAGACAAATTATCCTTATACCTCCTGTCAATATTGTTAAGAGAGACTGTTATTTTATTAATCCTTATGATCCCGTGATTCTTTCTTTCATGTTTCAGGGCACAGCAGGTGAGAGAGTGGATTTGTTAAGCTGGGTGGGTTTATCCTTCTTTTATGCGTTCATTCAATTTTATGTACACTTACTTATTGTACACACAGGGCAATAGAAGCTGCTAAAGCAATCATTGCTATTCTGCAAAACAACAAGGCACAGAAGCAGATGTCTTATTTCTGAGATTTCTCCCCCCAGGATTATTATGATTAAAGATCCTTTCCCCCCACTCCCTGGAGAGGACAAGGGGCTGCTCGGTGGAGGTTTTTTAATGACTTGGGGAAAGGCTCAAATATCCCCCCATTATGGTAATCCACCCCAGGGGCAAACCACACAAGAATATTATGTATTTTATTTTTCTATCCTTGCAAAGGTAATACTCAGCTCATTAGAATATGAAAACTATACTGTCAAATTTCAGAATTACATGGATGAAGAAAATCACCAAAGTGGCATCATATCATGTGTGTTATAGTTGTATTTACTATATTGACTATATTAACTATGTTGTGTTAACAATATACTGTATAACTATATATTGAAAAGGCAAAATGCTGTAACTTATTTCAGAGAAAATAATTATGTTGGCAAACCCCAAATTGTACATTGTAGACAGGTCCTAGGAAAAGAAGATTTAATTCATAGTGGACAAGAGGTTAGCTTCTGTTTTCAGCCATGTGCTATTTCAAGAATTAAACGTCATGAATAATACAGGATATAAGAGGAATAGTCTAAAGACGGAAAAGCACATTTTGATTAGGAAAGAGAATTTAAGGCTTAAGTCATTTTTTTTTAAGGAAAACTGCCTTATTACTATGAGATAAGAAAATTGTTTCCTTCTTTTCTTCCTTGCTTTCTTCTTTTTTTTAACCTTTTTAATTTTGGATATTTGACCTCTAAGCTGTGATGACTGAAAATGCCTCCTCTGGGCGTCAACCTTTTTGAAAGACTTTTTCCCCCTCCCTAAGGGCTGTTTGTCTCTTGGAGGCATTGTCTACATTACTCACCAAGAGGCAAGCATTGGTCCTTGCGCTAAATGCTGACATCTCCTGATAAGAGGGAAGCTGCAAAGTAGAAGAAGGTCAATATGTTGATATTGGTCTCAAGCACATTGATGTACATTTGTGTATTGGGGAAGGGGAGTGAAGCTTGACAGTGGGCCAGTGGGGAGGGGTAAATATTTTGTGATGCTGCCTACCTATGGGCTTATAAAGTTTACAGCTGCATTAGGAGGACAAGCATTACCATTAGCATGAAAAGTAGGGCAGACCTCAGTTGCAAAAGCTTCTAGCCATACACATAGGGCAATACGTAAATGATACACCTTATTGCATTCACCTATTCACCCTCCCCTGTTCACGCTAATTGGAAATTTCAATCCATTTCAGAGAAGTAACACAACTATCAGTCATTTTCCCTGGCACGAATCTTCCAGGAGGAAGAAAATGGAATACACCTAGCAACAGAGCTCACGCACTAGTCCATGTGTCTTAGATTTAATATCTGATCACTAGCTGGATTGAAGCCAAGAGGTGGTTCACAAAGTTGCTGTACATTAGAATCACCTGGGGAACTCTGAGACCTCCCCGTGCCCAGGCTCCTCCCTAGACCTACTGAATCAAAATCTCTGGGGCTGGGACCCAGACAACAATGTTTCTCTTAAAAGCTCTTTAGGTGATTCATACGAGCAGCAAAGCTTGAGAACCAGCCCAATAACGGGAACAAACTTATTTCACACAGATAAAGTGGGGCAATTCATATGTTAAAAGAACATGAATATATATATATATATATATGTATATATATATACATATATATATATTTCTTTTTTTCTCTTTATTCTGTTTGTGTTTCAAATAGGCTTTTTGTTTTTCTTCTGCAAAAAGCGTTATTGTTTCCATTTGGTCCAAGGCTTGGGAGAGGGTTCCAGGGCAGTTACAAAGCTGCCTAGTGGCTGCAGAGCGGGGCATCAGGCAGAAGCTCTGACGCCAGAGGGGCTCCTCAGAGGCCGCTGGACTTCAGAGACTCCTGTTTGTGCTCGAGGGTGAGCCTTTCAAAGAGATACTCGCCCAGCACAGCCTGCGGACCAGCCAGCCTGCAGAGGTTGGTCAGGTGGTCACCCATCTTCTTGATGAGTTTTACCTGCTCCTCCAGGAAGTGGCTCTCCAGGAAGTCACAGAGGTGGGAGTCTCCGCGGGCGGAACCCAGGGTGCGCAGATCCGATAGTGCCTGGTTCAGGTCTTTCTCCCTAAGAATGGCGGCTTCCACAGCGTCCTGGGTTTTACCCCACTCATCTTGAGAAGGCTTCCGCGCATCCTGGAAGAGGGCGCGGCCACAGCACTGGTTTTGCATTTTCAAGAGACGCTGGGCGCCCTCACACTTCTCCTCAGCCAGTTGGCGAAAAATGTGGCCCACACTGTCCAGAGTCCCATTGTTGCTGTCGAAATAGAAGCTCAGAGAGAGGTAAGTGTCCCCAGATGCATGTTAAACAGGCAGTGGACGGCGGCCTCCACCTCGATGGAATAATTCTGAAGAACCTGGGAACTCGTGGTTGATCAGTGATAAGGAACTAAGCTCAAAAACCGGTGTTGGCCTGTCCTGGAGGCTGAGGATAGCTGAGTGGCTGATTCCAAAGGTTGCGACAGGAAGAAAGGTTGGAGAGTGGTCGGGGGCTGGAGCAAGGAGTGTCCCTGGGTCTGTTCATTCCAAACACTGTTGAAGCAAAAGACAGAACTGCAGGACTGCTGAGCGCACTGCCTCAAATAGGCTTTGATATAAATGAACAAGAAGGCCAAGCAAGGACAAAACTTACCCTTCCCCCCACCAAAATAGCTGGCGATACTAGAATCTAGACCTGGGAAGGGATTCTTCCATTACTTTCTTAACATTCCAAGCCACTAGAGCAGTGGTTCTCAAAGTATGGTCACCTTGTAACCAAGCAGAACCCTATGGGGTCTTCCTAGGACAGACCCATCGCCCATATCCTCTGCTGTAGTTCCTCTCTGAAGTACTCAGATAATAGTATCTCAGGCATGTTTCTTGAGTTTTAAGATGCTAAAAACCACCACCCAATGGAAGAAATTAACTCCTTGATGATCGTGAGCACATAGCGCCCAGACCTTCTGGCACCTAAGGATGGATAATGTTACCTGCCCTGTGGCCTCAACATCAACCAATCAGAGGATTGTGCATGAGCTGATCACATTCCCTGGGACGTCCCTCCCTCACCTGGCCTTTAAAAATGCTTTGCTGAAATCCTTTGGAGATTTCAGGGTGTTTTGGAACATGGGCCACCCCTCTCCTTGCTCGATCCTGCAATAAACCTTTCTCTGCTCCAGACTCCAACCTTTAGGTTTGTTTGGCCTCACTGTGCTTCAGACACATGAACCTGTATTCGGTAACAACCTGACCAGCTTTACCAGCATCCCCTGATAATGTGTCAGATATTCAAGTTTTAGGGCCCTGTCCCAGCCCTATGGAATCAGCAACTCTGGTGGGGCTCAGTGATCTCTGTTATAACAGGCCCTCCAGATGATTTTTATTCACCTTAAAGTTTGAAAATATCTGCATTGTCAGCTGGCCAAAGCATCCACCAGCAGGTGAAGGGGAGTGGCGCCTGGAAAAGATAGGGACCAGCCAAGGCAAGTACAGCAGCATTTGCCGTGGTAGTAATGGAGAATGCCTTTTCTCCACTGGTTGGCACAGACTAGGATCTGGGAGCAGTGGCAGGGTTATTTAGGATGCTTTACATTTCAATGTAGAGTGACCGCTGTCCTGGTTTGCCAGGGACTTCCCCTGTGTGAGCACTTAAAATCTCATCCTGGCAAACCCCTTAGCCCTGGGTTTGAAAAACTTAGGGAATAACATGAAATGTAGGGGAAACATGATCTAGGTTTTGGGCAAGTCACAAGTGCTAATTAAAGCTAAGCAAGTATGGACAACATCTAGCGTTCTTTAGCCCTTTGCGGGGAGGTAAATCTGATTGGGTGAAAGGACTTATTGTTAAGAGATCTTTGTAGAAACATCCCCTTCTGCTTAGTCCACTGGTTCTCAGTTCTGGCTAGACATTGGCATCGTCTGAGGAGATTTAAAATGATTTTATTGGTCTAGGATGACCAACCGTCAGTGTGAGGGTTTTTTAAAAGTGCTTCAGATGATTCTAATGCGCAACCAAATTTAGGTGCCACTGCTTAAGCTTTTGAACCGCTGCTACATATTTTCACCTCATCTTCCTATGAGAATATCCAACTGTAGTTGAGGTTTGTTTTTTTTTCTTTTTCTTTTTTTAACTGTCTTATTATAAGATTAACTGTCTTAAATAAGGTTGAAGGTACAGAAAATCTTGCTAGTCCATCTGGTATAGCTGGATACTTAGAATAATATCGTTAAGATATATACCATTTAAATATTGTGACTGGCCTTTTTTTTGAAATTAACATATGCATTGAATTAGTATGATCTCTTTTGAGGTCGTCATGTTGGGGAGCTATACCTCTAATCTGCTGCCATTGCTAAATATCTGGACACCTCTTATTAGGAATTGCTTTTAAAAATCTTTAGGGATTAAAACCAAGATTGCTGTATTATTTTTACTGGGACCACAAAAACCTCACAGAGTTCCCCCGCTGTACCTTCTACCCCCACTCTAACCCTTGGCAACTTCTAATCTGTTCTCCATCTCCACAGTTTTGTTATTTTAAGAATAATATGTAAACATAATCATGAATTACTTAATCTTCGGAGATTGGCTTTTCAAAATTTTTCCCTCGGCATCATTCCCCTGAAGTTCATTTCAATTTTTGCATATATTAATAATTTGTTCCTTTTTGTTGCTCGGTAGTATTCTATCATAAGATTTTATCACAATTTGTTTCAACATTCATCCACTGAAAGACATTTGGGTAGTTGCCAGTTTTTGGCTATTATAAATAAAACTGCTATGAACATTTATGTGTAAGTTTCTGTGGGAACTTAATTAAGTTTTTGTTTCTTTTGGATAAATGCTCAAGAGTACAATTACTGCATTGTAGGGTGAATCTACTTTTAGGATTAAAAGAGACTGTCAAGCTGTTTCTCAGAGTGGCTAAACCATTTTATTTTCCCACCAGTGATGTGATATAATTTTTCTACGTACTCACCAGCATTTGATGTTGTCACTATACTTTAATTTTAGTTGTTCTCTGACATCTCATTATGGTCTTAATTTGCATTTCCCTAATGGCTAATGATGTTGAGCATCTTTTCATGTGCTTCTTTGCCATGTGTATATTCTTTTCCATGAAATGTCTGTTCCTGTCTTCTGCCTATTTTCTAGTTGGATTTTTTTAAGTTGTTTGGAGAGTTCTTTGTATATTATAGATACAAGTCATTTGTCTCATATGGGATTTTCAAATATGTTTTCTCACTGTGTAATTTGAGTTTTCATCCACTTAAAAGGATCTTCTATGAAGCATTTTTAACTCATTTTGATGAGATCCAATTTATCAGTTTTTGCTGTTATTGATCATACTTTTTGTGTCAAGTCTAAGAATTATTCCCCTAGTTCTAGATGCCAAACATTTTCTCCTATTTGTTTTTCTAAAAATGTCCTGCTTTTATATTTAAGATTATGATCCACTTTGATTTAATTTTTGTGTAAGGTGTGGAGGTTAAGGTTCATTTTTTGTTTGTTTTTGTCGAGGGATGTCCAACTGTTTCAGTACCATTTTTTGAAAAGTCTATTCTTCCTTGATAGCTTTTGCACTGCTGTCAAAAACAAGTTAAATGTATTTATGTCAGTCTATTTCTGGGTTCTCTATTCCATTCCATTGATCTATGTATCTACCCTCCATCATTACTGCAAAATCTTGAAATGGGTAGATTAATTCCTCCCATTTTAATCTTCTTTTACAAATTGTTTTAGCTATTCTTCAGCCTCTTCTTACCACATAAATCTTAGAATAAGCTTGTCTATATCCACAAAAACCTTGAGGGCATTTTAAGAGTAATTGTGTTAAGCTTCTTGTCTTGGGGAGAATTGACATCTTTATTATGTTGTGTTTTCTAATCCATGAACAAGGTATGTCTCCCTATTTGTTTGGGACTTTTTAATTTTTCTTCATCAGCATTTTGTAATTTTCAGTATAGAGGTCCTATAAATGTCTTATTGGGCTTATATTTAAGTATTTATTTAAGTCAGTTGTAAATGGCATCACATATTTTTATTTAAGCTTCTACACATTTGTTATTAATATATAATTTGATAAAATTGTGGTGATCTTGTACTCTAAATCATTTACAAACTAATATTATTTCTCAAGCTTTTTGTGAATTCCTTGGTATTTTCTCCATTTAGATTATCATCTCATCTTCAGATACAACTTTACTTCTCCTTATGCAATATAATAGGATATATTACTATTCAACATTCAGTAGGATATGTTCCTTCCTATTCAACATAGTAGGAATAGTCCTTTTATCTTTTAAATAAACTTTTTAAAACTTTAACTTTTAAATTTATGTATTTATTTATTTTTGCTTTATTTTCTTACTAGAACCTCCAGTAATATATTTAATAAAAGTGGTGAGAGCAGATATCGGTGCCTTGTTTCTGATCTTACAGAGAAAGCATCCAGTCTTTCACAGTTAAATATAATGTCGGTATAGGTTGTTTGTAGATCATCTTTATGAGTTTCAGTATGTTCCTTTTCTATTCCTAGTTTGCTTGAAGTTTTTTTTCTTCTTTTTTTAAAATCATGAATGGGATTGGATTTGGTCAAATGCTTTCTCTGCATTAATGGATAGGATCACATGACTTTTCCCCCTTAATCTATTAGATATGGTGGATTACATTGTTTAATTTTCAAATATTTAACCAACTTTGCATAACTGGAATAAATACCACTTGGTCATGGTATACTATTCTTTTTATATATTTCTGGATTTAATTTGCTAATATTTGGCTGAGGATTTTTACAGCCAATTTCATAAAAGATATTGGTCTGTAGTTTTCTTCTTTCTATACTATCCCTGTCTGGTTTTGGTATCAAGGTAATACTGGCTTCATAAAATTAATTAGGAACTGTTCCCTCTACTTCTGTTTTTTATCAAATCATGTAAAGTTGGTGTTAATTCTTTAAGTCTTGGGTAAAAGTGAAACATCTAAGCCTGAATATTTCTTTTGGGAGTTTTTAAATGAAAAATCCGTGTTTCTAATGGTTACAGGAAAATTGAGATTATCTATTTCATCTTGGCTGAGTTTTGGTAGTTTTGGGTGTAGAAGCATTGGCCCATTTCATCTACATTTTTGAATTTGTAGTGTAGACTTGTTCATAATAACTTGTCCCTCATTAACCTGCAGGATATGTCATGGTATCCCTGGTTGCATTTCTGATATCTGTGATTTGTACCATCTCTCTTTTTATCTTTATCAGTCTTGCTAGATCTTTATTGATTAGATTGTTTATTTCAAAGAACCAGCCTTTTGTTTCATTGATTCCCCCCCATTTTCCTGTTTTCAGTTTCATGGATTTCTGTTTCATCTTTATTATTTCCTTCTTTCTGCTTGTTTAGTGTTTTTCCCTCTTCCTTTTTTACTATTTTAATATAGAAAATTAGATTATTGCTTTGAATTATTTTCTTTCCCAATTTAGTGCTATGAACTTCCCTTTCAGCATTGCTTTCACTTCATTCCGCAAACTTTGATCTGTTATATCTCCATTTTCTTTTATTATATGCATTTAAAAATTTTTCCTTGATGCTGTCTTTTTTACCCATGAGTTATTTGGAATTGTGATGTTTAGTTTTCATGTGATTGAAGATTTTCCTGTTGTCTTTCTCTTATTGATTTCTAGTCTGATTCCATTATGGCTAGAGAACATACTCTCTATGATTTTAATTCTTTTAAATCTGCTAATGTTTTTTTATCGCCCAGTATATGGTATATGAGTGAATGTTCCATGGACACTTGAATATGTATTCTGTTCTTATTGAGGGTGTTCTTTAAATGTCAGTTATATCCTGCTGATTGATGCTGTTTTCAGTTCTTCCATATCCTTGCTGATTTTTCTCTCTGGTAGTTCTATAAATTGCTGTGTTGAAGTCTCAAATAATAATTGTGGATTTAAAACTTTCTCCTTTAACCTTTTTCAGTGTTTGCTTCATGTATTTTGAAGTTCTGTTGTTTGGTGCACACACATTTACTATCACTAGGTCATCTAGGTGGATTATTCCTGTTATCTTTATGTAATGACCCTTTTTGTCCCTAATAATTTCCTTTGCTCTGAATTCTACTTTATCTGATGTTAATATAGCCATTCCTGCTTTTTCTGATTAATGTTCACATGATATATCATTTTCATCCTTTTACGTTGAACTACCTATATCATGATGTTTAAAGTAAGCTTCTTATAGACAGTATATAGTTGGACCATGCTTGCGATTTTTTAATCTACTCTTCCAATCTGTCTTTGACTTGGTTATTTAGATCATTTACAGTTAATGTAATTATTGCCATGTCAAAGATTTGGTCTACCATGTTATTTTTTGTTTTGTCTTTTACCTTAGATTCTCAATCCTGTGTTTCTCTTATTTTGCCTTCTTGTGGGTTTTACTTAAACATTTTTTAATAAGTCCATTTTAATTTAATTTATTTAGAATCATTTGTGTATACTGTTTGTATAGTTTTCTTAGTGGTTGCTTTTGGCATTACACTATACGTATGTAACTTATCATAGCCTACTGGAATCAGTGTTTTATTACTTCAAGTGAAGTTTCAAAATTTTACTTCCATTTAGGTCTCTTAATATTTCCCAGTTTTAAAGTATGATTTTTTGTAGTATTCCTTTCTCTACATTGAGAACCACATCAGGTGGTGTCATCATTTTTGCTTTGACAATCATATAGAATTTAAGAAACTCATGAGGCTAATGATAGTCTCTTATATTTACCCCATTTGTTTTCACCCATCCCATTGTTCCCCTTTTCTTTCTGAAGTTCCCAGTCTTCTGTTATTCTTTATGTTTTCATAACAGTAGGTGATACCTTGGATTTCCAGTGCCATTGGATATGAGTTTCAGGAAACACTGAGCCTGGCTCACTTAATGCTACTGAGTTGGAGGGTTTGTATATGTTGGGCCTGTTGGCACAGCAGATGCTAGCAGATTAGCCTAATGTTGATGGGACTAGTGCCACAGGAGGATGGGTTCCCATTCAGGCTATGCTGCTGCTATAGTAGATCAAGTCCCCCTCTACCCCAAGTGTGGGGCAGTGACCTGCTGCTG
Source organism: Orcinus orca (assembly GCF_937001465.1). Taxonomy (NCBI): domain Eukaryota; kingdom Metazoa; phylum Chordata; class Mammalia; order Artiodactyla; family Delphinidae; genus Orcinus; species Orcinus orca. The sequence continues at coordinate 1,416,325 of NC_064559.1, read as the reverse complement.
TCACTGCTTTGTATTAGGCTGCTTTTGCCTCCAGTGTGTGGTGGGATCCCTTGGAAGCTACTGCTGCTGCTGTCAATCACAAGGTTAAATTCATTTCAGAAATACTTAAGTATAAATATATAGCCTGGCTATAGGACCTCTGTATTTTTTTTATGGCCTTCATACAAATTACCCCAAATTTAGTGACTCAAAACAATGTAAATTTATTACCTTACAAGTCTGACATTGGTCTCAATTGAGTAAAGTAAAAGTGTTGGCAGGATCGACAGATGAATGGATAAAGATGTGGCACATATATACAAAGGAATATTACTCAGCCATAAAAAGAAATGAAATTGAGTTATTTGTAGTGAGGTGGATTGACCTAGAGACTGTCATACAGAGTGAAGTAAGTCAGAAAAAGAAAAACAAATACCGTATGCTAACACATATATATGGAATCTAAAAAAAAAAGAAAAATTGGTTATGAAGAACCTAGGGGCAGGGCAGGAATAAAGACACAGCCATACAGAGTGGACTTGAGGACACAGGGAGGGGGAAGGGTAATCTGGGATGAAGTGAGAGAGTGGCATGGACATATATACACTACCAAATGTAAAATAGATAGCTAGTGAGAAGCAGCCACAAAGCACAGGGAGATCAGCTCTGTGCTTTGTGTCCACCTAGAGGGGTGGGATAGGGAAGGGAGGGTGGTAGGGAGATGCAAGAGGGGGGAGATATGGGGATATATGTATATGTATAGCTGATTCACTTTGTTATGAAGCAGAAACTAACACACCATTGTAAGGCAATTATACTCCAATAAAGATGGTTAAAAAAGAAAAAAGAAGTGTTGGCAGAGCTACATTCTTTTCTGGAGGCTCTTATGGGTGTTTCTGTTCCCTGGACTTTATCTGCTTCCAGCGGTCACTTGTAGTCCTTGACTCAGAGTCCCCTTTCTCCACCTACAAAACCCAAAATGCTGCATCTCTCTGATTCTGCTTCTATTAGGACATCTCTCTCTTTCTCTTTCTACAGTTGGGAATGGTTTTCTGCTTTTAAGGACTCATGCAATTAGATTTGTTCCATGAGGTAATCCAGGATAATCTTTCTATCTCAAGGTCTATAACTTCAGTCATATCTGCAAAGTCCTCTTTACCATGTAAGGTAAGATATTAATAGGTTCTAGGGATTAGGGTGAAGGCATTTTTAGGAGCCATTATGCTGCCTCCCACACCCTTAACAAGTGACCTTGAGAAAATTACTGAGATTTTTAAAGCCTTACTTTCCTCAAACATAAAATGAAAAGAAAGATAACTAGTTAATACCATGAAAGTGAAATAGTATATATGAAATGAACTAATTCAAAAATAAGATTTCTTCTTTTTCTTTATGATTTACATTATTCTCAGAGTTCAGTTACTTGAAGAGTTACTTTTTTTTTAAACAGAACTAAGGACTTTCAGGGTTCAGGTGCTGTAAGATTGTCTGAATTATCTGAGTAGCAATTAGCTAAGCACAGGTGTAAAGCATCTGATTTACTCCCTGGTGTTCTTTATCTTCTCATCCCACTAAATCCATATCCCTTGTCTAGCTCCAGCCAGTAGAGTCGGAGCTTGTTTTACTGTTTAACTAAAGTTCAATTTAAATTCTCTCTACATCTCCAGTTTCTCAGCCCTGGTTGCGTATTATAATCACCTGGGGAGATTTCAAGCCCTACTGATGCCAAAGTTTTACCCATCATGGATATTTGAGGAGGGACCTGGAATGAAATGCCCTAGCTTATGGTTTTTGGAGCCAAATCATAGTCTACATTGAGCCAAATCATTTGCGAGATCACCTCTAAAAAGGAATTTATCTGTGGTGACTAATGCTCTTCCTTTGTCAGTATGCTTGTCCCTCTTTGGGGGAAAAAAGAAGGGGAAAAAAACCCCAGCAGTTGGGCTCCTTGAATTACAACCTGATGCTGTGGAATTAGTGTTGGCTCAGAGCGCACATCTTCGGATACCCATTCTCTCTCTTGCTTCCTTGCATGAGCTTATATCCTTGGGCAGTTTTTCATCCACCACCCTGTTTTGATTCTAATCTTAGCAAGTAAAGTCTCCCCTTAATGAAACAGCATTTCATGAGACTTACTGGGAGCATAGGTCTGTTCCAGACCTATCCTGTGTTAGCTAAAGCAGATATAAGTGATGTATTTTTGGCATTCATCCTTGTGGGTTGGAGAGAAAAGACAGAATTTTATCCTTTAGGTGTCATCTGACTGGGCAAATGGACTCTTTCCCTCTACTGCCTACCGTGTAAAAAACTGAGGGTGTTACCTCTAGAAGGTATCTTCTAGGTATCAAAATAGTTCAGATAAGTCATATTTCTCAGTAAAAGGTGACAAAACTATGGCTTAGGTGGTGAATTTTCCATGTCAATTTGTCTGGGCCACCATGCCCAATTATTTGGTCAAATATTATTCTGGATATTTCTGTGATGGTGTTTTTGTGTTTTTTAAAATTTTTATGTTTTATTTATATTTTTGGCTGCATTGGGTCTTCGTTGCTGCACGTGGGCTTTCTCTATTTGCAGCAAGCGAGGACTACTCTTTGTTGTGGTGCGCGGGCTTCTCATTGCGGTGGCTTCTCGTTGCAGAGCATGGGCTCTAGGTGCACGGGCTCAGCAGCTGTGGTGCACAGGCTTAGTTGCTCCATGGCGTGTGAGATCTTCCCAGACTAGGGCTCAAACCTGTGTCCCCTGCATTGACAGGTGGATTCTTAACCACTGTGCCACCAGGGTAGTCCCTGTGATGGTGTTTTTGGATGAAATTCATATTTAAATTGGTGGCGGACTTTGAGTAAAGCAGATTATCCTCCATAATATGCATGGGCCTCATCCAATCAGTTGAAGCTCTTAATAAAACAAAGACTGACCTCCCTGTCGCAAAAAGGAATTCTGCCAGAAGACTTACAGAAATTGAACTGCAAGTCTTCCTAGAGTCTCTAGACAGGCTAACCTGCAGATTTTGAATTTACCAAGCCTCTATTATTGTGTGAACCAATTGTTTAAAATCTCTCTCTCTCTTTCTCTATCTTTATATAGATATGGATATAGATCTAGGCATCAATATCGATATCTAGATCTATATCTATCAGTATATATGGGCACATTGTATACACATGCTGTTGGTTCTGTTTTTCTGGAGAACCTTGACTAATACAGTGGCCCATATAAATAAAAGGATGAACCCAAGTTCACCCAGGTAGAAAGTAGTACAATGAGAACTGGAACTTAAGGCCTCATGGCTCATTCAGCTGTGAACACTGACCCAGAACTGGAGTCCACACACTCTGGCCCACTGTTCAGATCTCGCTTGACTCCTGGTTTTGTACATAACGTTTTGCTTGAACACAGCCGCACTCATTCATTAACGTATTGTGCATGGCTGTTTCTGTGCTACAGCAGCAGATGGGCAGTTGCAACGGAGACGTATGGTACAGAAAATCCAAAATATTTACTATCTGACCCTGTACAGGAAAGATCTGCTGACGCTTGCTCTAGGATGCCATCTGATTTCTGATAGCACCGAGGAGAATAATTCATGCACATTGGGATAGATTGTTAATCTCATGTCCTCCTTAGGTCAAAGATCTCTTAAATGCTCACCCTTGCAATAGCCAGCTTGGGGAGCACTGTCTGAGGATGCAGAAATATTTCTTGCCAGATCTTTCCAATCCACACTGCTCCCTGACTATGGTTCTTAAATCCTAATTTTTAAAAAAATTTTTATTGGAGTATAGTTGATTTACAGTGTTGTGTTAGTTTCAGGTGTACAGCAAAGTGAATCAGTTATACATATACATATATCCACTTTTTTTTTTCTTTTTTCGGTACGCGGGCCTCTCACTGTTGTGGCCTCTCCCGTTGTGGAGCACAGGCTCTGGACGCGCAGGCTCAGCGGCCATGGCTCACGGGCCCAGCCGCTCCGCGGCATGTGGGATCTTCCCGGACCGGGGCACAAACCCGTGTCCCCTGCATCGGCAGGCAGACTCTCAACCACTGCACCACCAGGGAAGCCCCAATTTTATTTTTTTTTAGAGTCTTTTCCAAATAGCCCATTACAGAGTATTGAGTGGAGTTCCCTGTGCTAATAAGAAGAGCAGGTTCTTATTAGTTATCTATTTTATGTATAGTAGTGTGTATATTTCAGTCCCAATCTCCCAAGTTAGCCTCCCTGCCACAATCTCCTGGTAACCCTAAATTTGTTTTCTACGTCCGTGCCTCTACTTCTAAAACCTGTCTATTTTAACCAACTACCACTCATTGCTTACTGTCTCTGGCTTCATGTACTTGATAATAAATCTACTTCTTTTTCTATCCTGGATGACATGTTCCAAGGACTGAGATAATATCTTATTCTACATAATTTGTCCTTGATATTGTCTATCTTGGGGTCTTCATCTATGTCCCAAAGAAGACAGTCACTCTGTCTTCTAGTACTACTACTAATACCACATTTTATGGCATGAATTTGACCCAATGCACTGAACTATATCCCTTTAGAAGCTGTAGGCAACCTGTCACTGGGTTTTAGCACAGGGGTAGAGCTCAGATTAGTGTTCATATTTAAACAAATCTACTTGACCAGAAACTTTTTGTCTCACCATTTATTACACAAGTAACTTCTGTCTTTGCATCTATGATGTAAATATTTTTAATTTCCTAAATTATCTGAAAAATTATTTAGAGGGCTTCCCTGGTGGCGCAGTGGTTGAGAGTCCGCCCGCCGATGCAGGGGACGCGGGTTTGTGCCCCGGTCCAGGAGGATCCCACGTGCCGCGGAGCGGCTGGGCCCGTGAGCCATGGCCGCTGGGCCTGTGAGTCCGGAGCCTGTGCTCCGCAACGGGAGAGGCCACAACAGCGAGAGGCCCGTGTACCGCAAAAAAAAAAAAAAAAAAAAAAAAACTTTAAAAAAAAATTATTTAGAGCTTCCGTTTCAGTAGGCATTGGAATTGCTGTGTTATGACTATTTCATTATTTTATTTCCAAGTGTTAAATTAGGCTTCAGGCTTTGGCCAAGAGTAGACAGGAAAGGGTTTCAAAAGAAAAGAATAGTGGGAAAGACTTCTGATGCAAGGGAGACTTAATAAAGATTTGATTTTGAATCAACAATTTATAATAATGGTTTGGTTTTGAATCAATAATTTATGTCGGGCTTCCCTGGTGGCGCAGTGGTTGAGAGTCCGCCTGTCGATGCAGGGAACACGGGTTCGTGCCCCAGTCCGGGAAGATCCCACATGCCGCGGAGCAGCTGGGTCCGTGAGCCGTGGCCGCTGAGCCTGTGCGTCCGGAGCCTGTGCTCCGCAACGGGAGAGGCCACAACAGCGAGAGGCCCGCATACCGCAAAAACAAAAACAAAAACAAACCAAAAAAATAAAATAGTTTATGTCATTGCAAAATAGCTCCCTGGTGAAATTCCATTCTTTGGTAATCATTAAGTACAGAAATTAACAATCAAAATATGCAGTGATCTTCTTCATTTTCTAAAAACAAACCTATATCTAGATGAGAGGAGAATTCATCTCATAACTCAGGCTCTGGACTTATGACTCCAAGTCCTGTCTTCTTTCAAATATACCTGTTAAGTTTCTGTCTAACTTCTTGAGCATGAGGTAATGGCTTCAGCTTTCATCCTCTTCCTCAGTATATAGCTTGGTGAGTATGAGTAAGGGATCTAAAACTTGAGAACTTGGGTTCAAATCTTGACTCTAAAATTTACTTGCTGAGTACTCTTGAGCATGTTATCTGTTTTACCTCAGTTTTCTCACCTATAAAATAGAGATAACATTACTTCTCTTAGGGAGTTGCTATGACGGTTAAAAGAGAAAATTCATACAATGCAAGAATTTATCAGTTCTTGGAACACAATAAATACCGAAAAATAATGTTAGCCATTATCAAGGCCCCCTCATTTTATGGATAATATAGATTAGTTTATATAGGTCTAATATTTACATATACATAAACAGTTTGTACCTATGTGTGTGTATACGTTCTTCTTAGAAATTGAGCAGTCAACATTCACATCTAAAAGTATGTGCTCTGTGAAATGTAGATCTGTGTACAGACACCGTGCTATAGTTATCTATTGCTACATAATAAAGAAGTCCAAACTTAGTGGTGAAATAAACAAAAATTTTAATATGTGCCCAGATTCTGTGGGTCAGCAATTCAAACAGTACACAGAGGAGATGGCTTGTCTCTACTCCATGACTGATGTCTGAAACCTCAGCTCATGAGGATTCAGATGGCTGGGGCTGGAATCATCTAGATAATTTTAATTCACATGTCTGGCCCTTGAAGACTGGGCCCAACAAGGACTGTTGACTGGAGTGCCTATAGATGGCTGCCCATGTGGCTTGGACTTCTCATAACGTGGTAGTTAGGATTCAAGATAGAGTATCCCAAGAGAATGAGTGTCCAGGGTTGAAGCATTCCACGAGAATCATGCAAAAGCTCCATGACCTTTTATGACCTAGTCTTAGATGTTACATAAGATGTACATCACTTTCATTATATACTATTGCAGGCTTTGGAGACCTTTTTCCATAAAGTGTCAGACAGTCAATATTTTAGGCTTTACAAGCCATACAGTCTCTTTTGCAACTACTTAGCTCTGCTTCTGTGATGTGAAAACAGACACAAACAATACATATACTAAGGAACATGGCTGTGTTCCAATAAAGCTTCATTTATAAAAGCCGGTAGAGGCCTAGACTTGGCCCACCAGCCATAATTTACTGACCCCTGCTCTATTGTTTGAAGCCATGGAAAGCCTGCCCAAATTCAAGGGAAAATGCCCACATCTGGATGCGAAGAATGGCAATGAATCTGAGACCCTGTATTAAAACCACTACATATGGGATATTTATAAGAGGATCTGTCTGCATACCTTGTTTCTCCCATGTATGGTGGATATGAGGTATTGGGACATCTTACATCTCTGTAAGCCTGGGTCAGGGTCAAAGTTGGAATCTGAACTCAATGACCTTGATTTCTGGAATAATTGGTAACTCTAATTATGATATGCTTACACTCCTTACCCCAATAAATATACCACAAAAGATAGATTTCAAGTAAACAATTGCTTTATGGCAGATTTTTATTAAGTCTCCATTGACTGAATTATTCCATTTTGGTTGGAAAGCATGAGTTTTGTTTCTTTCCTAAAGAGATCTGCAACTTTTCAGATGTGGCATTTCATTCTACTGAGAGGATGATGTAGGTTTTTATAAACAGAAAAAGCAGGGCAGGCTGAGTTCACTCAGATCGTACTAATGCTTACAGGAATAACCGAAACTGGAACACAGGCTTCCAGGTTTTCCTGTCCTGTGCTCCTTCCGGTAGGTGCCATTGTCTGCTGGGTCTGGCAGTAATAATTTCTGACCTTTACCTCTCTACGCTGTTGTGAAGTGGTTTGGGGCTTTGTTAGCTTTCTTATGAGTTTGTACTAAATTGTGTCCATAAAGTAGGCTGAATTCCTCAGGGAAGGATGATAGCTGTTACTGTGTTATTACTGCTAATGTTGTGTTGGTTACCTTTTTTTCTTTTCTTTTGTCCAGTTGTATTCTGAACTTAAAAGTTATATTATCTGAAATGAAAATGTGCATTTGGTGGAAAACACTAATTTAAGGGATGAAAATTCCTGATGATTGCTTCAGTCAACCCTTAATACACACTGAGCTTCATTAGTACATAGACAACTCTCAGACCATTCCCTTGGAAGAGGTCACATAATAAGGCTTTGTGTTGATTTCACATTCTGTTCGGTAGAGACAGAACAAATTAGAATAATTAGCTGGTACAGGAAAGCACAAAGAACTTTCTTCTGTTTTTGTGATGCATCCCGTTATAAGGGTTGAAAATGAGGCTGGAGGTAAGAACGTGAAACTCAGAAGAGCAAAGGAGAGAGGATATTGTTTCTTTGAAAATATTCTTTCAGTGTTGGCCCAGAAGAAATATGAAGCTGAGGATATTTTTTTTAAATGATGATTTTTGTGTTGATGATGTGAGTGTGGAATTAGTAAGAATCAGGAAGCAAGTATCCTTTTCCACAAAGGACTTGGGAGCAAATGAAACCGTAAATACTCCCTGCTCTTGGAAACCCTTTTGGAGCTATAATCAGAGAAAGGTAAAGGCAAAGCCTCAGGGCAGAGGTGTTCAGAGCAAAGGGATAGGAGGAAAACAAAAGGAGAGTGGATATGTTTAGAGCTGTCATTTTGAAATTTACCTGTTTCTGATTCAGTGCTGCTTTGCTGCTGTGTTGGTCCAGTGGAAATCCTCAAAGCAGGAGCAGCCGTATTTTAAAATAATAAGGTTAGAGCAAGTGACTTTAATCCAGGACTCTTTAGCTCAAGAGCACAGAGGAGAGTGTGAGGAAAGAGTGAGGCCACAAAGGAAATGTTCACTGGGTACATTTTCCCCAAACCTCACTAACTGGGAGAAATTGACCACTGGATTATGTGCTTGAAGGAAAGCAAAAATGTTGAAAGCAAAGAGTGTGGAGCTTGTTTAGAAAGCAAGCTGTATCATTTGGTCACACACTGATGATAATAGCATTGGCTGAGACCTGACCATTTACAATGAAGGCACTTCTGTAGGTAATAAGTTCCAGGAGGGCCAGAACTATGTCTCTTTCAGCATTTAGCATGGTTTAGCGTCTGAGAGGCCAGTACATTATTGGCATATAGTAGACTTAAAAATGAGTATTTGTGGGTTGTCTGAATGAGTGGATGTGTGTGATTCATATCCTATTTGCAGGTCCTATGCCCTACAGTGGATTTTCAGTGTCAGGTTGTGAAAGTATTTATGACGGGGATTGGCATTGTTCCCTATCTAATGGATAAAGATTACACATGAAAGGACTTTACATTGACATCCCAAAAGCCTCATAGGAATTACTTAACAAAAAAATAAAATTGGATTCTGTATAATTTCTAATTTGTAAGGTGGCCACAAAACTGGTATTTCAGCCAGTCCTCTGGTAGTTCCGATGACGTCCCCATGATCACCCAGGCATAATCAGAATGGCTTTAGGATTTGGGAGCCAAAATGTCCCTCAGTATTTACTGCTTTGCTCATCCATTTAAGAAAATGGACTATTGAAAAAATAGCTTCAGACACAATACGGCATTTTATGATTTAGCATGAAATCTGAGAAATATAGAGGTTATCTGAAGCCTGCAATGGTAAAGTTCCCTCTGCTATTGAAGTTATTGTCTTTAAACAAAGATTCTACATCAGTAATGCTATATATATATATATATATATATATATATATATATATATATATATATATATATAAATGATATTCAGGTTAATTTCCTGTTCTCTCTAAGGAAGTAATTGGTTGGTTGGTATGAGAGATGCTGTGGCTTCCAAGGGTGAAAAGTATTATTTTGTTGTAATTTCCATCTACCTAAGGATGGGAGAGGCCCAGTACACTGCAGTCAGTATATTATGTGGAGCAGGTTATATTGTGGTTTCTTTATGAACTTTTACATGTTTATTTTCTATGCAAGTTTGTGTGCTCCTTTTTGAGTTTTGGTAGATAAGTGTTTTGTAACTTTGGAATACTTGGAGTTATATATATATATATATAAAACTTATATATATATATATATATTTTAACGTAATAGTTAAAGCCGTGGAGAATGTACTAGCCTACCTAGGTTCAAATTCTGGCTTTACCCTATGACTTCCCTGTGGCTTCCTCTGCTCACCTATTAAAAAGGAGGATAATAAGACTGCTGTGGTGAGTTATATACTAAGTGCTATTTAAGCATTTGCTATAATGATTATATATACTCGAAGGCAAGGAACTTGCCCCTTGATCGTCTCTGTATTCCCAGTGCTTAAGAAGTCCTAGTGCTTTTCTAGTGCATTGTTTTAGGATAGAGATAGCTCAGTATAGTTCTTCTCACTATAAAGTACTGTTACGTTGAAAGTCTTTGCTTGTGTACTAATAATCTATGACATATCTGCTGAGGACAAGGAAAGGAATAGTTTTAAAACTGCAATGGATAACAAAAGATTGTATGATGTAATGCCTTTACTAATTAATTATAAAACTAACAAATGATCATGGTAGAAAATTTGAAAAACTCCTAGACAAAAGAGAGATCAACAAAATTTGGAGTAACTTTCAGAGTGTAGAGTTGTTCGTGAATATTAGTGCTTTCATATTTTCCAGGACTTTAAGTAGACTCTGCTTCTTAAGAGTCTATTCATGATATTTTACTTTAATGATGTTTTCATCATGGGGACACACACACAGAGAAATCTGTTAAAAAAAAAAGAAAGAAAGAAAGACATGTAAATCACTGATGTTTCAGATAGCCACATGAAATAAAGTGAGAAGGGTCAACAAGCTGAAAGAATGTGGAGTAGCATCTCCTTAATTGCTTACATAACTCTGATAATTACCTCTTTGTGGATAAAGTAATTAATGGAGAATCTAATTCAAGAAAAATGTATGAACTTCAAGCCTTCTCGAGGCCAAGTATTTCTTTCCACAAAAGGTTTCTTTCCATGGCCATTCTTCCCTATTATCAGACAGGGAAAGAGTATTGTATGGCAAAGGATCTTCCCGAAGGAGGGTGTTTCCCACACTGATTGTCATAAATGACTTCGGAATTACTGTTGCTGTATTACCAAAATCTTAAACTAGGATATTTTTGACAAATGCGGTCCTTAGTTAATTTTTAGAGCTACAAACTGTCAGATGGCTCTGAAATAACAATTGTCTGGGTATTCTTCAGGGTGATCATAATATGGTAATGACGTTCAAGTATCACTAAAAAGGAAGAAGGTGTGAGTCTTCCTTTGGTTCCAGAGTGAAATGCGAGTTGGAGTTGGAGTTGGAGTTGGAGTTGGAAAAGAGGTCCACAACCAAGTGTTAGAGAAGGAAATGTGAGGTCATTAGTGAAAAACCAGGTTTAAGTTAAGGTGAAGAGGCATGAGGAAATGGGCAACTGTTACAGTATTACAAAGATCATCAAAAAGCATATCCATGAATGTGGTTCGTATTGCAATCTGCTGAAAAAGAGACAAATATCCTGGCCTGGCCTTCATGGAGATTATATTTTATTGATTCTGATAATAGATTATTGTTGAAAAGGGCCTCCTATAAATTATAACCATGCAAAGGCAGCAAGATAATTTTTTTCTTTATGTATGTGTTTCTCATTCCTACTCACTTCTCTCTTAGGGGAAGAGAAAATCACAAAAAACAAAAATGTCAAGTCTTAGCTATTCATTTTCAAAATAATTTTTTTATAAATTCCAGTGGAGGCAATAGGTTAACTGTTAAGATTTGTAAGTCTCAAAAAGCTAGATTTTTACAAAGTGTAGCCAAATTTTATTCCATAAATAACAGCTTTGGAAAGAATATGCGATGATGCAAAGTTGGAAAAAGCTGGTTTTTCTTCCGTGAATGGCTTCACTGTGTTGGGAGAAGAGGCAGAGAAGAAATCAAAATAATTAAACATGGGGTGAGTTTTCCTGATAGGGGACTCTAGTGCTTTAAAATAGACTAGATAATCCTAGGGATAATCTGAGGGTAGAACAGACCAATGCCTCATTTCCAGTCTGGTACCCTGGAAGAAAACAGTGTATTTCCTTTGAGGTCTTGAGAGCTTTTTCTTCTGCTTTGTTTTGGTTTTGGTTCATTTTGTAATCAACCTTATTAAGGTATCATTTACATACAATAAAATGCAGACATTTTTAGTCAACGGTTCAGTGACTTGTAATTAATGTATACATTTGTATAACTACCACCCCCATAAAGATAGATAACAATTCTAAAACCCTAGAAAGTTTCCTCCTAGGCTTTTGCAAAAGTATCCCCATCTCCCACCCCAAGGCAACCATGGATCTGTTTTTTATCTTTAGAGATGACTTTTGCCCAGTTCAGAATTTCATGTAAGTTGAATAATACAGTAGGTGCCCTTTTGATCTGGCTTCACTTGCTCAGCACATGGTTTTTGAGATTCATTCATGTTGGGATGTTTTAAACCAGAACTTTAGCCTGGGTGGCTGATGTTGTCTGAAGGCACCTATAGGTACATCTGAGTCTCTGGCATTGTCACTGTCTGTTCTTGGCTCAGTATTTTCAACTTTACTAAGAAGCACAAGGTTGAAGTAACGAAGATCATTGTCAGTATAATGGAGGTGAAGTGGGTTCTGTTATATAATATTCTCAGCATAAATTGACCTGCTTGGAATCATTGTGTTGATAATCGACAAGGATACTCTTCCTCCAAAAACCTTGATACTATAAAACTTCTAAAGGACGCTGTCCTAGGACTCTTTTAATTTTCATGTTTTGGGAAACATTTCTGGAAAATTCAAATGCTCACAACCTGAGAGAAGCAATTATTCATCTGAAGGCTAACTCTGCTAAAGTTGAGTTGTCCGACCTTTACATGCTGATAGAACCCAAATAGCCTTGCGAAACAATGCTCTCTTATTGGATATAAGCATATAGATTGTTTAAGATGGACGTGTATATGCAGTAAAGTGAAAAAACAAAGAATCTTTGAGTTTCCCTTGCTGGGTTTTTTATTTTTTCATTTAAGTTTCTATAGCGTATGCTAATAGCTCAGGGTAACCTCAGGTTAGTTTTAGGTCCACTCTTTACATAAATATTGAAGTATTCCATACCCACCTTTTTTCTACCTTCCTTCTTCTCTTCCATCTTTCCTTTCTAAATTCTTATAATCCATTATACTTAATCCTGCATTTGCTGAGGTGGCAATTAGTGTAGGAAAATTGAAAGCACTGTGAAATTTTGCTGTTCAGAATGCATGTTGACCAAATTCTATATTGAGAAAAGGTCTGAATTTACCCAGAGTAACCCTTTCTCAGCGTCTTTGAATAAAGGCCATAGAAACTGGTCTATATATAATATCCTGACAGGTATGTAGAATTCATAGCACTTGCCCTCAAAGAGCTTACCTAGCGTAGATGCATATGAATGCATTTAATAATTGCTTAATTGGCAGCAGTGCCAACATACACAGTCTGTTTGGTTTTATATCATTCTCATTACCTGCTGATTACCACTGTATACATTGCTAATGGCGTGGTTTCTATGGCTTGTGAATTTCACGGCCAAATAATATGTAATTTATTGCACACTTTAGTGTAGAAGATGGAGACTCCATAACTTTTCGTGTGCTCTTTGCCACTTTGGAATGCATTACACTGAGATCAGGCAAAGTAATAAATTTATTTCAAATGTGCGTGATAGCTAAACATCAATTAGGACTGATGGGCAATATTTCTTCTTCCAGCAACATAACAGTTTTTAAAGACTAAGCCATTGAACGTGGAGTCACTGAACATGGGACTCAGTTCACTGGGATCCTTCTTAGAAAAATAAAGAACAACTTGAATTGGATTTGTGTGGCTTATTCAAGTAGTAACTAATCAACTACATCTTGGTGAACTTAATTTGTCACAATCGTTTGGTATTTTATTAACTCTCTTCCCCTTCTTCCCCCAACTCTCACGAGAATGGATCATGAGTATCTTAAAACATACTAAGTCGTCTTCCATCCCTGTTAATCTAAATACAAAAGCACACTTTCCTTATCCAATGTAACTTACTGTCTTTTAGAGTAGCTGGGGTTTTAATTCTCTACAAAATTAAAACCAGCAAAGAGAAACATTTTCAAGGAGCCATCACATTGTAGAGCTTTAGAAATAAGACTTTAGAATTAAGGGCAACTATATCATTTTGTAGCTAAAGCACCTGAGGCCTAAAGTAGGAAGGTAACCATCGAGGTCAGGGAAAGGTGTGGAAGATCAGGTTTCAAGCTAAGGAAGAGTCTACAGGGACTCAATCTGAGCAGGTCAAAAACTGAAAGGAGACCACGAATGTTCTGGGAAGGCTGGCATTGGGCCTCCAGTGTGGGATTCAGACAGGGAGTGGGCCTGGGGGGAAACTGAGCTTCTGCAGTAGGCAGAGAAGTCCACCTCACCTCCGGAAAGTGCCACTGACATCAGGGAGTTGAGGGGAAAGAGCAATGAGTTCCAGTCCACCTGAGAAAGCAGGCCAGTCTGATTAACTCTGAATTTAGGCTTATTTCAGATACTTCTTGAGAAAGAACTTGGACAAGAGCAAGTCCCACGCAGCCTCTTTTAAATCCATGCCCAGTATTTTCTGGTGGAGCTGCTAAACCCTCCAAGTGACTCCAGTATTTTAATTTCACTCTATATTTAATTCCAACAGTTCTATGATTGATTATTTAATGGGCAAATAAGTAGGGTCACAAAAGAGTGTGAATGTATTTTACAGGATGAGGATGGGTGGAGTAGAGCAGTCTGGAATGGGACACCAATGAAAAGGGATCTTGGTAAATAAGAACGTCTATTAGAAATGGAGAGGAAATCGCAAGGAAATTAGTGCCTGACACCACGCCCTTCTCTCTGCATGTTTAGAAGCTAGTCTCTAATTTTATTTTCATAGGAGATGTCCCTGTGATGAATTGTCTTTTACCTCCACACCATTTATCACATGGACATATTGTGAAGTTTGTGTGAGAGAAAGCAAGTATTAGAATTTGTCTTGCAAGGAGCTATAAACACTTCCTGGAACAATCTAGGATAGAAGGAAAAGGAAAGGAAGGTGGAACAAAGGAGAAAGACAGCTAATGATGCTGGAGTCTCTCGCTGGGATTTGTGGTATTTCGTTTTGAAACTAAGTACAGAAAGTCAGAACTTGACTGATTGTTTCTTGATCACAGTTTGTTTTCATTTTTGTTTTTTTTCTTGCTCTCTCATTAGTTACTCCAGCCAGTGCCGTGTCATTTTCAGTTTCAGTAAGCATGCCTGTCTTGTTTCCATTCACATTATTCATGCAAACGTTGATGGAACTGATGACCCCGAGTTATCAAGGAAACATTAGATACACCAGTAGGTACATTTCTTAATTTTAGAAAAAAATTACCGAGTGAAGGTTAAAATAACTCCTCTTAAATTTGTCATTTAAAAAAAACTTCTCCTAACATACAATACCTCATTGCCTAATAATGCCAGATAAATGAAGAATTCCTATGTATTCATGAATGCAGGCTAGTCTGTATATTTCTTGGCAGGTATGACCGTTACTGAGGGTAATGGCCTAGTTTGCTGGCCATGTCCTGTCTCCTACAAAGTTGTAGTTTCTGTTGTCTTTCAGTTGGTCCATTGGATATCAGAGGTGAATTTATAAAACTATACTTCCCTTTACACTTACTTTTTTGTTTTGTTTTGTTTTACTTGAAGTCTAGTTGATTGACAATGTTGTGTTTCAGGTGTACAGCCAAGTGATTCAGATATATATATATTTTTCAGATCCTTTTCCATTATAGGTTATTACAAGGTATTGAATATAGTTGCCTGTGCTATACAGTAGGACCTCGTAATTTATCTACTTTATATATAGTATACACTTACTTTGTGTGATCCACGCTGGTCAGACCACATGACTATTTTCACTTCTGATATCTTTTCAGGTCCAACCTCAAATCTTTGATAAGAAGATATTTTAAAATAAGTTTAGCATGTGTGTGCTCTAAATCCAACAGTAGTTATTAGAGATATGGTTTTGCACTAGGTATTCTTCGCTTTTCTGTTCTTGGCCAACCAACTGAAAATTAGCTTTTATTTTCTGGTTGGTTTGCTAAATGTTTATGACTACAGTAAAAGTCTTAAATTTTGTCTCATATCTTAAAACACAATCTGAATTAGCAATGGATATTGTGCTTTACATAGGCGCTGTGATATAAATATTGTTTCTCACTTCAAAAACATATAAACAAGAAGGGAACACAGACACATATGCAGCAATTATGGCAACTGCATTTGTTTACTAAGTGAAATAGTACTGAGATGGATAAAGTGCTAGCAAGCCTTGAACAGCCAAATCAGCTTCAAAAATAGATGTGCAGTTCTTTAAAAATCTTTTTAACATTTTTCCAGCTACATGTAGAATATAACTTAGCATAAAAACGGTACGGGTTTTATTTTAAGTAATTTAGCATTTTGACATCCTCATAATGAAATTAAACCCAGAAGGAGGTTTCTCTCCGTGATCTCTTGAAATGGTCCTTGATCATCCACAATATTTCCCATCATCACAAAGGTGGTACCAAGGGCAGGAAACTCCAACATTATTAAAGTTTCATAAAGCAAAGTCAATTTTAAGAATATAATGTCCCCAAACTGACAAAGGTCTTGAGAGATAATTTCAAGGGAAGCATAAATTATTTCCTGTTTGTCAGAGGGCAAAAATATTTAGGTTGAGTTAATGAATGGTAGAGTTTTTGAGTGGAGAGTGTCCTTAAAATATTATGTACATCTGTACTGTCAACAGATGCTAGCCACATGGCATTATTTATATTTAAACAAATTTAAAAATAAGATTAAAATATCAGTTCCTCAGTTGCATTTGCCATATTTCAAAGATGTTTATTAGCTCCATGTAGCTACTGAATTCTGCAATGCATGGTACAGATATAGAATATTTTCATTATCACCAAAAATTCTATTGAGCAATACTAAAATTATACCCAGATATTCACAGAGAAGGCAACCAAGTCTCAAGGAAATAATACAACTTCCCCAAGATCACACAGCTATGTGTTTAAAGAAAAACAAAATGACACAAAGGAAATAGTACAGAGGCATTAAAGAAACCCAGTAAATTTCTGGAGCAGTCAAAGTAAGGTTTGAAAGTGCATACTTAATTGTTAGCCGGGTTGAAGCTCTTGATGGTTGGTAAGATCTACCTGCCTGAATTTGGACATTAGCATTTTATGCAATGAATTAAAAGCAAAAAATCACTTCAGCGAATGGCTGCCAGCTCCATAGTTTTAGCCACTGCCGTGCTTCCAGGTTATGTTTATCACTTTCATATACAGGGCACCACTGTGAAATGTGATGGTTTATCTGACCCAGAGAAATCAAGAAATCTTGTGGGGGTTATGGCTATATTTGAAAAGGTTGATTTTTAAATGCATCATGCAGACTGGCCCTGTTTTAAAAGGGATTCCTGCCATCAAATAATCAAAATGTAAACTCCCTTCTCACCTTGCAAAAGTCAAAGATAGTCCCTGCATCTTTATTATTTCGTTGAAATCCAAATATTATTTTTCCATTCTCTAACTTGTTTTCCTCACAGTGTGATCAACTATTGCCAAGGAAGGAAAGGATTTATCAATCAAAGTTTGCTAAAGGCCCCCTAGGTAACTGAACCCTCAGGAGAAACAATCATCATGTATTCATTTTCTGTTGTTTCCGTATCTTCGTAAAGAATCATTTCAATATGTTTGGTTCTGTAGCAGAGGTTCTGTGAAGTGCTTATCTTCCTCAGAGGTGCAGAAAGCCTGCGAGTCTGTGGGTAAAGATGGGTAAGGAGAGAGAGGGAAGGAGGCTAGAGAGAGGCTCAGGGCTGAGATAAGGACAGTGTTCTAAAGCCTCCTGGGGGTGAGGCTGGGGTGCACAAACACCCACGACTAATCTAGACAGAAACTGAATAATCAACGGGACGACCACTGTGAAGTCATGTGGCCACCTCTCCCTCTAGAAATAAACATTGCCCTCAGTAAGTCTCCTCCCGCCCCAGAAGAGCATTAGGAAGGTCTGGAGAGGGGGATTACTGGCAGAAATGGAAAAAGCAGGTTGAAGGGATTAGCCTGGAGCAGAGAGACCAAGAAACCCAAGCCAGTAGATGGAAGGCAGACATTTCATGGAAGTCTCCAAGCCCACGTCAAGTTCTGGGACCACCAAGTACAAGTCAAAGAGTGCTCATTTAACCCCTTTGGGCCCCCACGGGAGTGGAGAAAGACTGGACAGAGAGGGAGAAGGGGCTATTGAAGGTACAGTATTTACTATGGGATTTAACTCCTCAAAAGCCTCCCAGTAGCTTCAGATCTGATCAAGAATCCTTCATGTCCTGCTGGTTTGCAGTGAGTGGCTCACAGCTTCAAGGCCTCCTCTGCCAGATGGAGAACTATTTCAAACATCCTGCCTCTATTTTGTACTGTAGCAATACAGACAGGAAAGCTGACCCCATTTTCAGGTTCTAAAGAGAAATTCTAAGTACCTGAAAGACTGAGGAACACGGTGGCTTTTATTTAAGATGTGGAGATAGAGAGCACATACCTGGACTTGGGCCTGCAGCAGCACCAAATTGCACCAAGAGTTCCATTTATTTTCTCTCGCATCTCTGTTTCTCCTTTTCTCTCTACTGGATTAGCCATGGGGACTCCAAGTTCTTCATTGTGTGGTCCTGGTACCAAGATTCTCCTGAGAATTATAAAGCTATTCACCTTCTACATCGAGCACTTCTTATTTTTTCCCCAGCAACGTAAGTCATCCTTAAGAGGGGTCAGGGTGCTAGCTCTTAAATATATTTTAGTCATCCCTTTGTACATTAAATTCTCTTTCTTGGAGACTGCTCCTGACATGGTGTTCACCGTGCTCTCAGCTGGCCTCCTGAAGTTCTGCCCTGCCTTCCCCACCAGGTACAGTTCAGGAGTTGCCTACCTCAGGGTGACAGGTTATCTTCTAGTTGCTTTATTCCTTTCTGTTTTACATTTAGAGAGTATAATTGGAATACATAAACTTCTCTGTGACCACAGCTTTATTTGCAACCCACAGGTTTTGTTATGGCATATTTTCATTATCATTGAATTAATAAAATTCTAATTCCCATTGCAACTTTATCTTTGACCTACATAATGAGCAGAAGTATGTTTTTAATATCCAAGTATTTGGTAAAATATTGGTTATATAGTTTTACATTTCTTGCTTATTCGGAGTCTTGTTTTATAACCAGAATATAGTCAATTTTATAAATGTGCCATGTGCACCTAAAAATTTCTGCGTAATATATATATTCCATCATTGTTGGTGCAGTGTTTTATGTAAATTTAGGCCAAAGTTTTTAATGATGGTATTCAGATCTTCTATAATCTGCTGATTTGTTGTTGTGGTTCTGTGTTACTGATCTAGGTAATTTAGATTTTTCTATTTCTACTTAGATTTTTGGAATTTCCCTTCATATATTGCATTGAAGTTTAGGTTTATAATGTATTCCTTGTAAAGTAACAGTGGGTTTTATTATCCTGCCTTATCGCCAGTGATACTTTTTGCTTTCAAATCTACGTTAACATTAAAAAATCTTCTTCAATTTTACTTATTGTTGTTATGACATAATTTTTGAATCCTTTCATTTTCAATCTGACTCTTGTCTCTTGTAGGTGGCATAGAATTAGGTTTTTTGTTTGTTTCAATAATCCTTGTCCTTAATTTGAGTATTTACAGTTAATGTATTTTCTTATAGACCGGTTACTCCTTGTTTACTATTTGTCCCACCTTGTTATGTTCCTTTTGCTCTTCTTTCTTCCTTTGAGATTTCTTCAAATTCCATTTTCCCTTGTATTAGCTTGTTATTTTTACATAAGTAGCAGTTACACATGTACCATGACTTATTAGGTCTTTTACTGCTTCTCAAGCAATGCTGAGATTTTAAATTTCTTTTACTACTTTTTCCCCTTCCATTTGTTTTAATGCATTCTCATTTTTGATATATTTTATTATTACCCTTTTGTGTTGTTAGATTTTATTTAGGTTTATCCACTTATTTATCCTTTCTGTTATACATAATTCTTTATAAAGTCCTTATTTTCATCTGTGATAATCTTCCTTCTGCCAGCTGGTCTCCCTTTATAATTTAATTCAGTTCTGATGAGAAAATATTTTCTAAATTGTGTCTGCAAATTTCCTTATTTCATCTTTCCTTCCAAACAACATTTTCTCTGCCTCTAGAATTCCCAATGGGCAGTTCTTTTCTTTAGCACTTAAAAATGTTATTCCATTATTTATTAGTATCCAGTCAGTTTTGCTCAGAAGTAAGCTGTAATCTTAATCCTATTGTTCCTTTGAAAGTAATCTATCTCTTTTTCCTTGGGCTGCTTTTAAGATGTCATGTTTTCTTTGCTATTCATGAATTGTACTGTGGTGATCTTACGTGTGGTTTTCTTTGTATTTGTTCTTGTTGCATGTTTTTAGTGCTTATTGAATTTATGGATCCATATATTCTTTTTAGTTTTAGAGCACTCTCAGCTGTTAATATTTCTGAAATATTGTTTTCATCCCAATCTCTCTCTCCTTTTTTCTTTGGATTCCAGTTTACACATATGATAAAAATGTTTACTGTGGCCCATATGTCTCAAATGCGCTTTTGTGTACTTTTTATTCTTTTTGTTTCCCGTGCTTTAGTCTTAATATTGTTACTACTCTATCTTCCAGTTCACTTCCCTCTCTTTACCTGTGTCCAATCCACTACCGAGTTTTAAATTTCATATAATTTTTAATTCTATCAGTTCAACTTCAATCAGTTTATAGTTTCTAGTTGTCAAGTTAATTTCTTCACCTTGTCATCTATTTTCTTGAACTTGATAATATTTACCAAAATATGTATGAACTTTAATGTTTAGGTCATCTATGACTCTGATTCTGTTTTGTTTTTTATTCTAATTCTCCTTTTCTTGGTAATTCTTCAGTGAATACCAGACTTGGGATATGACAAGTTGTAGAGAATCTGAATGACATTACAGTTGCCCTTTGAACAACCTGGGTTTGAACTGCACAGATCCACTTACCCATGGATTTTTTTTTCAATAAGTAATACAGTACTACATGATCTGTTGTTGGTTGAAACCTCAGATTCAGAACCACAGAAAAGAAGGGCCGACCATAAAGTTATATGTAGATTTTTGACTGCACAGGGAGTCAGCATCTCTAACCCCTACATTGTTCCAGGGTCAACTGTATTTTCTTGAGGAGAGAATTTTCTATTCTTAGGTAGGGAGGAGAGAGGAAGATCACCTCAGTCACTGAACCAACTTCATACTCATTTTCCTTCTTTATAAGGTTCAGTGTAGATGTTGCATCAACCTTCCTAACTCACAGACACACACACACACACACACACACACACACACACACACACACACACACACGTAGAGACTTCCAATGTCCTAATTCATATCATTAGTTTTCCATTGGGCCACAAATCTTTCATAGGTTCTGAACCCCAATTTTGTCTCTTCAGCATCATCAGCCAACTAAGTCTATGCTTTGACTTCAGTTAGCTTTTGTTTGACTTCTTAGCATCTTGTCTTGTCTACCTATTATACATGGAAAATACTGCAAGGGAACACTGTTGCTGAATCCAGCTCAATTCTCTGAATCTTTACTCTCTCTGTGATTTTGGTCCTTAAAATTCTAGCTGCCTTGATATTTCTCAATTCCAACTCTGGTTTCCTTAGTCCTATGACATTGTCCTAAGATCTACTGGCTTTTCTACCTCTTAGGAGTCACATTTGGTTTCTCAGACTTTTGCTCTTCATCAGTAGTTTC
Organism: Orcinus orca; assembly: GCF_937001465.1. Classification (NCBI taxonomy): domain Eukaryota; kingdom Metazoa; phylum Chordata; class Mammalia; order Artiodactyla; family Delphinidae; genus Orcinus; species Orcinus orca. Next base: position 1,394,887 of record NC_064559.1, on the reverse strand, counting down.
TAAGTGACTGGGCTAGAAAAGCATGTGCAGAATATTGTTCTCACTTCAGTGAGTTTCTTTCTCTATTTTACTTTTCTAGGTCATGGCTACCTCAGTAGCTTTCTAACGCTCACAGTCAAATGTTGCTTATGATTTATCTGGCCTTTCTAGTATGTTTTCCTAAGGTAAACTGATAGAGTTGGAAACAGAAGTTCGTACCCACCATTTAAAAAATTCTGTTTTGTCTTTCTATGAATTCTCTTTTTGTCCCATCTTCTGTCACTTTTTCCTACCAAAAATTCCCATTCTCACAGATAGGTTATTTTAAGATTAAAAATTATTATTAAGCTAATATGTTAATTTTGAAAGGAATTAATTTTGCTTTGAACAAGAACACAGATTGGTGAATGGAATACGGAAGATTCCTTAAGACCTTTTTCATCTCTAAGAGTAGTATCCAACCATCGGTACCATCATAAGTTTGTCAACTATGGAAGAAAGCAGTCTTTATAAAATCAGCATTATTCAGTAATCTCAAAAACTGCTTCACTTTCCTGCTCATGCCACCAATTTCCAAATGTTCAGTAGGAGCAGAGAATCATGGGATGGGACATGGAGAAATGGCCTGTTGTAGTAACTATAAATATTGGAAGAATGGAATTATAAATAAAGAGGGTTTTCTATGAATATATTTGAAGTGTTTGTTCCTAAAGAACTTCTAGAATAAGACTCAAAAGTTTAACATAGAAACAAGTGTGAAACTTGTTTTGATAAGTATGAAACTCAGTAAAATTTATCTCGTAATAGTTTTTTCTTTTGTGTTATGTGATTGTCAGTGTCACATAAAACTATGTTTTTCTGGACTTCACAGATCTTCTTATTTTTACTATGGGATCAGTGACCCTACATTTTTGAAACGTGGCAAAATAGTTAAAATTGGAACATTTCCCCCAAATCCAGGACATATGACTTACATTTCTGTAGAAGGAAATATTATATTTCTGTCTAGTTCTGGGGTAAACATTTTCATACCTGCCAATCCAATTTGACTAATGTATTGTTTTTACAGTGCATTAAGTGGAAATTAAATGGTAAATTCAGTCAGTCATTTCATACATCAAAAAGGAAAATCAGTCAACACAACTGTCTGACTGAAATGAATGAAGAAAACAATTCAAGGCAAACAACTGTCCCAGTAGACTTGTATAAATACAGTAATGGTGTCATGTGCACAATTAATCTTTCCTCACCTTTAACTGGAGAACACTCTGCCAGCCAATTCAGTCACTCAAATGATACTGAATTATAATATTCCAGTTTTATTTGCTCTCAGTTACTGGTGACTTCCCTTCCTTCTCCTTCATCTGTCCATCAGTGGAGAATGTCAGAGCAGGAGAATAGTAATATTGGCATATTGTAATGTACTGTCTTGAATTCTACAGCTTCAAAATTCTTAGGCTAACTCAATGATCTTAAAGAGCCTGGTGCAGAAAGGATATGTGAATTAAATCGCAGACCACTGGCTGACCCTTCCAGCACTAACATCCCTTATTCCTGGTTCTAATATATCACAGAATACTCAAGAGGAAGGTTTGCAGCGGTCAGCAGAAATATGGCTCCAAAGCAGGCACATGGAAAAGAAATGTTGTCATCTGTGATCCACTTTAAACTTGACTTGTCTTTTACTCATAAACCAGATTCAGTGTGAATTCTGTTCTGCTAAATGTTAGAGAGTCTGTTGGAGGAGTGTGGGCAATTCTTCTGAATTTTTTACTCTCTAACTTTTTGGCTTTTTTAACATCTTTATTGGAGTATAATTGCTTTACAATGGTGTGTTAACTTTTGCTTATAACAAAGTGAATCAGCTATACGTATACATATATCCCCATATCTCTTCCCTCTTGCATCTCCCTCCCTCCCACCCTCCCTATCCCACCCCTCTAGGTGGTCACAGAGCACGGAGCTGATCTCCCTGTGCTATGTGGCTGCTTCCCACTAGTATCTATTTTACACTTGGTAGTGTATATATGTCCAAGCCACTCTGTCACTTCATCCCAGCTTACCCTTCCCCACCCCGTGTCCTCAAGTCCATTCTCTACGTCTTTATTCCTGTCCTGCCCCTAGGTTCTTCAGAACAAATTTTTTTTTTAGATTCCATGTATCTGTGTTAGCATACGGTATTTGTTTTTCTCTTTCTGACTTACTTCACTCTGTATGACAGTCTCCAGGTCCATCCACCTCACTGCAAATAACTCAATTTCATTTCTTTTTATGGCTGAGTAATATTCCATTGTATATATGTGCCACATCTTCTTTATCATTAATCTGTCGATGGACACTTAGGTTGCTTCCATGTCCTGGCGATTGTAAATAGTGCTGCAATGAACATGGTGGTACATGTCTCTTTTTGAATTATGGTTTTTTTAGGGTATATGCCCAGTAGTGGGATTGCTGGATCATACGGTAGTTTTATTTTTAGTTTTTTAGGGAACCTCCATACTGTACTCCATAGTGGCTGTATCAATGTACATTCCCACCAACAGTGCAAGAGGGTTCCCTTTTCTCCACACCCTCTCCAGCATTTAGTGTTTGTAGATTTTTTAATGATGGCCGTTCTGACTGGTCACACAAAGAACTTTGGCATGGTGTTCATCATCTAGCTAATCCTAACACGCAGACATTTATGAGAGTAAAGTCAGGTCTTTGCCAGAGTGGGTTGCTTATTTGGGCAACTGGGTTAAATCAAGAAGGGCAAATGTAGGCTGCCAGAGTAAATAAGGAGAGGAAAAACAAAAAGAGCGAGACATATCATTCATCAGTGATTTTCCCCCCAATATTCTTAGCCCCCACCTATTTCCATCTTACTGGTAACACAGGAACTAGACTGAAGAATCAGGTAAAAGGTCTCTACAGAAACTGAGGTAATATAGAAAATAAAATAATAAAACATAAAATTGTAAATTTTCTTCCTAGGGATAAATGAGATGATACTTCAATAATAACATAAGATCAGGTGAAGTCTAAAGAAATTTTAGAAAACCCGGATAAAGTAAGAAAACATCTCTTCGCCAGCATCCGAATGTTAGAGAGACACTGAGACATGTGGGCCAAGTTCTGGCGAGAAGGGAAACACAGACGCAAGCTTGACATTTGGTGCAGCTTTTCTCCTTGGGGCATTTGCTGATTCAACTCATACAGCCTAGGAGCTGAAAAGCCAAGGAGTTCAGAAGACTCTAACCACAGAAGCCAAACGGCAAGAGCTCAAGCTGAAGGCAACAACTAATGGAATGACAAGCTACACGTATCCTTAGTCTCACAGGGCTGGGGGAACCATTACATTTAAAGCCTAACAAATACAAGGGTAGTTGGGAATAGGGAGAATCTAAACGTTCACATGGTAATCCCAAAGGGCAACACCCGTAGAGGAAGGACAAAACAGAAATAGAGCAACCGTCACACAGAGTGAAAAACGGCTTTGAATGAGCTCAAACTGAGAATGGACTAAGGTTTCCAGTCCCTATAGTAACTGTCTGCCATGGGCAAAAGGAAATCTTTTCAAGGGAACGATAACAACATCCTGAATGTGGATATCTTTATAGTTTCCTAAAATAAGTTAAGCCCAATTTTAAAATAAAAATAATTGGACATACCAGGAAAAAGACTAAATGATCAAAAGCTCAAAAAAAAAAAGAAGGAAAAAGGACAATATAAATAGACACAGGAGGACAAGAGTTAGTAGGCTTTGGTTAAAAAACAACTATGATTAAACAAAGAAAATAGACACACGGCAAATAAGCGTATGAAAAGATGCTACACTTCCATGTAATCAGGGAATTTTAAATTAGAACAATGAGATACCACTACACACCTATTCAAATGTCTAAAATCCAAATACTGAAATACCAAAGTTGTTGATGATGCAGAACAACTGGGATTCTCATTTGTTACTAGGAGGATACTTGGCAGTTTCTTACAAAACTAAACATACTTTTACCATACAGTGATCTAGTAATCATGCTATTTGGTATTTACCCATTGGAACTGAAAAGTTACATCCACATAAAAACCTGCACATGGATGTTTATAACATTTTCTTTCATAATTGCCGAAACTTGAAATCAACCAAGATGTTTTTCAATAGGTGAATGGATAAACAAACTATGGTATATCGGTACAAAGGAATAGCATTCAGCAATAAAGAGAAAAGGCTATGTAGCCATGAAAAGACATGGAAGAAGCTTAAATGCATATTGCTAAGTGAAAAAAAGCCAATCTGCAAAGGCTACATGCATATTATATGATTGCAGCTATATGAAATTTAGGAAAAGGCAAAAGTGTGGAGACAGTCAAAAGATCAGTGGTTGCCAGAGGTTGTGGGGAGGGAGAAAAGGATGGGTGAAGCCCGGAATTTTAAAGGCAGAGAAACTCCTGTGTATGGTTCTGTAATGGTGGATACAGGTTATTGCACATTTGTCAAAAATCATATAATGTACAAAACAAAGAGTGAAGTCTAAAGTAAACCATGGACATTAGTTAGTAATAATGTATCAATATTGGTTCATTAACTATAACAAATGTATTACGTTAATGTAAGATGTTAATAATAGGGGAAACTGGGTAGAGAGGTAAGGAGGTATGAGAATTCTGTCCTTTCTACTTAATTTTTCTGTAAACCACAAACTGCTCCGAAATAGTCTGTCAATTTAAAAAACAAATCTAGACCTGCATACAAAACTTGCACGTAAATCCAACCACAGCAGCATTATTCATAAGAGCCCCAAAGTGGAAATACCCCAAATGGCCATTTACTGTGAATGGATAAATGAAACCTAGTAATATCTACACCATGGAATATTATTCAGCCATAAAAGGAAATCAAGTACTGATGCATGCTACAACATGGATGAACCTTGAAAACATGCTAAGTAATTGTATGATTCCATTTGTATGCAATGTCCAGTCTAGACAAATCTGTAGAGACAAAGTATATTAGTGGCTGCCTAGGGTTTGGAGAAATGGGGGAGTGAGTGACCTATAATAGATTCTTTTTCTTTTGGGGGGTGGATGAAAGTTCTAAAATTGATTGTGGTGGTAGATGCATAACACATTAAATTGTACACGTTAAATAATATGGAAAGTAAATTATATCTCAATGAAACTATTATTTAAAATTATGATTAATGTATTAAAAAAAGGACAACATGTACAATTTAAGCAAAAATTATCTGTGAAATGCAACCAAAAGAAACTTCTAGAATTAAAAATGCTTAAATTAAGCACTCAGAAGATCGGTTGAACAGTACCTTAGTCAAACAAAAAAAAGGATTACAAATGTCAATTAAAAATAACTACACTAAAATTTGGAGGGAAAATGATGGAAAACAGAGAAATAAGTACTTAAGACATATAGAGTATATATAAAACAATGTGTCTAGCCAGCCCCAAGTCACACAGCCTAGGGAGGAGACACACAGCCTACCTGAATCACAAGGACTTCTCCAAAGGAAAAATGAGGTTCTGATGCCAGAAGTGGATGGAATGAATTGCAAAGAAAAAGAACAATGGTAAACTATAATCTAGATATACATTGGTAAATACATAGGTTCCCTGGGGTTGTGATCTGGTACAAACAATAAAAAAAAAAAGATAAGACTCATAGTAGAGGCTGCTAGATTCTGCTGAGGAAAATGTACAGGGAGGGAAGACTTGATTTATTTCATTATTTTTTTAGAGTCCACATTATAAGTGACATCATGCACTATTTGTCTTTGTCTTATTTCACTTAGCATAGTGTCCTCCAGTTTTATCCATGTTGACTTAAATGATAGGATTTTCTTCTTTTTTAAGGTTGAATAATATTCCATTGTATATATATACCATATTTCCTTTATCCATTAATCTACTATGGACACTTAGGTTGTTTCCATACTCTGGCTCTTGTGAATAATGCTACAATGAACATGGGAGTACAGATATCTTCAAATAATGATAAGTTTCCTTTGGATATATACTCAGAAGTGGGAGTGAGGAAGAACTTATGACACAAATCGACCATGTGTAAAAGATGTTGTAGGAATGAAAAAGTCTGAACACCTAGGAAGAGTGTGGAGTATTTGGAAAGGTCATTGTTCAATGTCATACACAGTTTGAAATTATGACATTTCAATGAGCCTGTGTGCATGAAGGCTTGCTTATATTTTGGGATTTGAATATAGTGCAAAGAAGTGTTGCTAAATTTTCGATCAACATCAAAAACAGTGTGGAAATTTTTCTTTTATTATGAAACTGCAGGAAAGGCAAGACTAGAATTCTAGGCCCAGTAGAATTTTCCATGATGATAGTGCTAATTTAGGAGAAGAAGAAGAATCCAAGGCCATAGAACAATTGTGAAAGCAAAATAAGACTGCTGAGTCTTCACCCAGTGTATGAGATTAAGTTTTAATGGCATATGACGAAGTGGCCATGACACAGCCGGCAGAGCTCGTTGAGTTGTTGAAAATGGCTCTTGAAGCTACAGGAAATGGACAGTAGACATAGAAAAAGAACAAGGTAAATCCCAAAGAGTGGAAGGACAAAATTAATCAAGAGAAAAGTCAAAAATCGAGAAGAAAAGCAGTAAACTTGACAAATAAAACCAAAAGCTTTTCCTTTAGAAAGACCAATAAAATAAGCAATACTTGGCAAATATGATAGTGATGGGACTAGCTATAAAACAGAGAGAATTTTTTTTTAATTACAAAATAATACCGTGGTAGCTTTATACCAACACATTTGAAAATATGGACAAAATGGCTGATTATTGATTAGTTATGTGCAGCCATTATTTACTTCACAGATGGTGGTACAATTTACTGAACAAAGGAATACTGACAAAGGACCACATTTGAAAAAGAAGGTCGAGAATTGAGACTCAAAACTTGGCAAATTTAAGGTACCTTTGAACTATATACTCATCTCCTGGGAAGGGACCAAAAGGTGCCCCAACTCTCTTCCTTCAAAGATTCATTACTGTGTGTATTCCAACCTCTTATGCTGTTCCATCAGTCAGAAGTCCTGATAGTATGTCCCAGCAAGGCCACTTCTAAATTTTTACCAAGAGGAAATGAAAGTATATCATCCACACAAAGACTTGTAGACAAATATTCCTAACAGATTTAGTTATAAAAGACAAGACGGGAAACAACCCTAATGCCCATCAGGAAGTGCAAAGTTAAACTGTGGTATATTCTTGTAGTGGAATACTATTCATCCATAAATAAGTAAATGAATAAATGGAGTAAGCTATTGATATGTTCAATGACATGAATGAATCTCAAAATTATTATGCTGAGTAAAATAACCCAGACCAAGAAAAAAAAGCATAATGCCATTTTTATAAAATTCTAGAAAATGTAAACTAATATATAGTGAGTAAAGCATAGAGAGAAGAAAGCATTGCAAAGCTGCACAAGAAAACACTGGGAATTATAACATATTTGGTATTTTGATTGGGATGCTGGGTTTGTGGGTCTATGCATATATTAAAACTCACAGTATTTAGTATACTTTAAATATGAACAATGTATTGTGTGTAAATTGTACCTCAATAAAGTTATTAAAAAGTCAAACCCCTGATCACCTTCTTCCAACCAGGTGAGCTCTCATTCCCTGTTCTGTGTCCCATCATAACAACCTATTTTATAATTAGCAGCATACCTGTTTGCTCCTTCTCTCCCTATGGATTTCCAGCTGGGCGCCAAAAGAGATTAAGTGTCTCTTACAAACCTAACACAGTGAATGAAAGGATGAAGCATTGGTAGTCTCACTCATGCTGGTAAATATCTGAGAATGAACATCTTTTCCTATCAAATCAGGTCCTATGAGGACAGGGCAATAGGGGATGGATCAATGGTGGATACTAGGAAAGGTGTCTGCTTACTGTGCTCTGGTATGCAAGTGAGGGACAGGAGGGTAAACAGGAGAGGGAGTGAGATAGTTAGGAAACAGTGCTTTAACTTGAGACACATGTAGAAACCAGTAAAGAAAAATCTACATGGAGGTGGAACACAATATAAAAACTATCCCATTTAATTTATGCTACCTGTGAGACACCAAAGAACAATGCTTACATTTTAGGAATGGTGTTGGAAGTGCAAATCGAGAGGGAGATTTTGTGCATATGTTAGATGCAGCCGTCAGGGAACACCCATTCTGGAATGAAGCGATGTCACGTCACTTTGGGGTTTCACTGTCATTCAGCTTCACTCTGAGCTCACTGCCCTCAGGAAGCTAGCAGGTTAGACGCTTTAACTGAGAAGGGAAAGCTTTGAGTCCTCGGAGATAGTCCTGTAGCTGAGAGTTTAATTTTAACTAAATGGAAACGGCTCATGAAATAAAAGCAAGATTGAGCCTTTATGGAACATTTTAGGATTGTACATGGCGGCAGTCCCAAGATGAAAAACCAGGGTCCAAAGGTAATCTTAAAAAGATGCCTGTAGGGTCACTTAAAGCATCTGAAATGACCTACCATGGAAAATAAAATCCTAAGGGGCAAATCCTTGTGCTTTATCTATACATACAATTGGAAAGTTAAATAGTTATCTAGCTGTTTTTAGATATTCAGTTTTATGCAAACGATGTTATTCTTAACGGCATTTTTGTATGGCCCTCATTGCATACCATTTTAATTAAACTTTATTTAGCCACTGTGTTCACTGCCACGGAGCTGTAAATTATAATTTAAGATATAATTATTTCCTGATTTCAAGGATTAGCCTCTCCCTGTGCTACTTAAATAATACTTAAATAATATGATAGAAATTCTGTGATTCAACACTCAACTGAAAGATAAGAACAGTGTTTCAAGGGGGTTGGAAGAGAGAGATCTATGTAAGCAATATGGAACAAGTAACTTTGCAAAGAAGAGATGGGCTTTGAGGCTACTCTTGAAGGATTCTTGAACTGGGGAAGTGATATAAGATAGAGAAGGGCATCCACATAGGAGAACAGGAGGAGTACAAGAGAGATACCACAGAAAGCTCTCAGGTTTCCCTCCTTGTTAAAAAAAAACAATCTTATGGTGTCTGAGTTTGTTCAAAGTCTAAGAAAAATATTAGCATAGCAGGGCTTCTCTATAATGCTGTAATGATCGAACCTGAATTAGAAACCACCTCAGGACAGAGGGAGGGTAAAAAGGTGTCAATTTCTCATTGTTTCCCATCAACACCCACTGTAGACATAGTTCATAGATTAAAATCTTTTTTGACTGTGGACCTCAGATTGGACTGCCTGGGAATATGGTGTTCCGCAGCACAGGCTAGTTTTATCTGTTTCTGGATTTATTTTTATGCTTATTTTAAACTTCTGTAGTGAGAGATACTCTAGCAGGGTACTAAATATCAAAATGGAATTCGTCTTTACTAATGGCTTTAAAGTTAATCTGGGTTAGGGATTATAAAATTATAGATATTAGTATTTCCCTACTGTGTGATGAAAGCAACCCATGCTATACCATGCATTTAAGAAATTGTCACCACACAAATCCCAAGATGGTCTTCCTCCACAATTCCAATGGCCAAATCCTTCAGGAACAGAATGCCATCCTCTTCTTAAATAATAATGTTAGATATAGTACTATTTTTAGAGTTGCTTGAGGGTTTGTTTTCTTGGTTTTTTTTTTTTTTTTTTTTTTTTTTTTTTTGCGGTACGCGGGCCTCTCACTGTCGTGACCTCTCCCGTTGTGGAGCACAGGCTCCGGATGCACAGGCTCAGCGGCCATGGCTCACGGGCCCAGCCGCTCCACGGCATGTGGGATCTTCCCGGACCGGGGCACGAACCCGTGTCCCCTGCATCGGCAGGCAGACTCTCAACCACTGCGCCACCAGGGAAACCCTGTTTTTTTTTTTTTTTTTGATGTTAACTATAACAGGCCAAGTAGGAGGCATAACCAATATGAGAGGCAGATCGACTTGCCTAGGGCCACAGATACCGCAAATAAAAGAAAATAATTTTAACACGTATTTAATATTTTACAGGTTCTAGGCAAGATTCTATGAATTTTCACATACGTTAAAATCACCATAACAACCGTGTGAAGAGAATATTATTAGCCCCATTTTATGGATGAGGAGACCGAGGCTCAGTAAGATTAAAAGCAACAGAACACAGATACAAACTCAGGTCATCTGACCCCAATCCCAATATTCTGTGTAATCATCATGATTAAAGTAACATGTATTAGGTACTTGCTCTATGCCATCTTCTCTGCTAAGTGTTTTATATAAATCATCTCATTCCCAGCATAATGTCCCTAGAAAGGAATATCACTGGCTAACATTCACAGATTCAGAAACAGGTTGATCAAGGTCACACAGCTGATAAGTAACCCAGCTAGAACTTGAAATCTGAGTTTAGAACTAACACTCTTTATTAATATATTTTGCTGCCTCTTAAAGGATAGTGCAATCCTAAAAGTGAATTCAGTTACAGGTATTAGGACCTTATTCAGGCAATATCTATGTGATAAGGTGAGGGAGAAAATCCATTCTCTTGGGGAATCAGACAGCAAGCACACATTGAAATCTCATTAGAAATTAGTTACAGGAAATAATACGTTTAAATGTTTCAGTATATCATCCTCCTCCACAAAAAGGACATTTCCATTTTCGCTTAATATCCTATCCTTAATTAGCAATGACAAGAGCCTCAATTATGGATTGCTTTCTATATGTGCCTAAAGCCATGCTTAGCAATTTATATAAAATATCTCATTTAATCCTCACAACCAGACTATTAAGTCTATGATTTCTTCCTGTGAATCAAGGGAACAGTATACAAAGCTCAAAGAACTCGAACAGGTACTAACCTACCTAGTTAAGGGAAGCAGAGCAATTCTGGCCCACAAACACCTTGGAAGCTAATCATCTCTGCCTTTCACATGGAAGCCACAGTTGTGAGATTATTCAGCAGTCACCTGGTGAGATGTAATGCATTTATCTGATACGACTGTGGGAAATGTGCTATAAAAATAAACCCAGCGTGCCTTGCTTGTTGTGCCGAAGAAACCTCCCTGGACAGTGTGAGTGGATAAAATATTGAAGAAATATTGCTGCCCATGATTAGAGTTAGAGAGATGGAAAAAAATGAAGCATATATTTGAGAAGGGGATAAACAGCCACAGACTTCCTTACTTTTGTCCAGAGAATGTGAGCAATTCAGCAAAGAGCTCCTAGCCTTCCTCTGTGTAAAACTTTTGCTAGATGTTAACTTGCCGGGGCTGCAGGACCCAGCACCTCCTGCATGTATACCCTGTCAATGGAATGTGAGCAAAGGTAATGAATGTCACTTCTGGGATGGAGTGATTAAGAGCAGAGCCTCTACACCCTTTTCTCCTCTGTCTTCCAACTACATTCCAAAGGCTTTGAGGCCCTAGGAAATAGAGTCAGGACATAGAAGAAGCCTGGGCTCCTAATTCACTTCATGGAGAAAAGGTCTCAGCAAATAAAAAATATCATGTTGGATTATGTCCTTAAAAGCACAAACTCTATTAGATAGATTTCTGTCTTGGGCAGGTGAATACTCAAATACATAATAAGACTAAATAAAATATTTTTCTCCTGATATTCTGTTCATAAGACTATAATGATACTTGTCCAACTGTACAATAATTATGTGGTAACCTCTATGACTCCCCTCAAGACTGGGAGACCCTCCAAGGTAATGATAATGACTTTTTCACCTTTCCAGCTCGGCACCTAGATCAATACCAGGTATAGTATCCACAGTAACAAATATTTTGTGAATATATGAACGATGTTTAACTAGATGAATACAAGTATGAACAAATGAGTGGAGACTGGAGTATACAGAGAATAAAACAATTATTTTCATAACAAGACCACACAAATTACTTTCCATTTGACTTTAGAATGCATTTTTGAACTTATATTTAAATGTGGGTGTGTCCAAATCAATTCAAAATCATTCAAATAATAGAATTAAGTCAAACCGTCAGAGGTTAAAAAAAAGAAAAGAAAAAAGCTTGTCTCTTTTGTTCTTCATCCTCAATTTCGCTCCCTAAACCTTTCTGGCTTAGGCAAAGCACCAACCTAACTTGAATTGTCCTTTTTCATTCAAAGTGTGTTACCTTCCTGCTGAGTGTCTTAAGTAAAAGATAAAGAATAAATATGTTCTCAGCTCCTGTGAGGCTGCACGTTTAGTCTAGGTAAAGAAAGGGTAAAATAGAGAAGTTTGCCATTTTTTATATTACTTTCAAAGTTCTTCAAGGCTGTTTTAAATCACATACCAGAATCAGAGGGTACCAAGCAGTCTGCTTAGGTATACAGTTCTGAATCTAATGTTTGTAAGTGGGACATGAGATAATGATCCCCTCAACCCTTGGGGCTGCCTGGTACAGCCTGGGTTACCCAGAACCCTGGAACTATTCACATTCAGCCACAAATAGCCTCTCTAGGGTCTCCCAGGAAGGTTACCCGAGAGAGTGAGTCAGACAAAAGGTCAAAAGTGGTCTCGGATGGCAGACCCAGTGAGAAATGCCACACCCATGGGTGCATCAAAGTTCTCTCGCCATTCAACCAGTGGGCATCAACTTGTGCAACAGCCAGCGGCGAGTATGCCAATGCTCATGGTGAACAAGAGATTGCTAGGATTGCCACAAGAACTAATGATCCAGAGCAAAGATACAGCAGGTCAGGGGCGGGAGTCCCAGGAGACCTTGTCAGTGTGCGTTTAGGTGGTTACCCGCCCATCTCTGTCTTCATGTAAAGATGATATGACCGCCTAGTGGATGTGAAGGCTCTACCACAGTCTGTGCCTTCTACCATCATTATTGGGACATACCTTATAAAAGCAACCACCAACTTGGAACGAAATCAGTCTCATACACATCATCAGATGATACTGCAATGAGTTTTTGTGTGCCAAAGAAAGAAGAAACTAGATTCTTTTAAAAACACTGGCTTGAAAAATTTTGAATGATCGTAAAAATGATTAAAATTTTCTTGTCTAATGTGATGATCAAAAATAGAGAGATGTTATTAAAACATTGATTAGAATTACAGTCACAACTTCAAGAGTAAGATCTGGTAAATGAAACAAAACAAACAAACAAAAAAACCAAAAAACACTTATGTTTGTGGAAGCAACTACAAGTTTCTCATTAAAAATCCTGAAAAGCATTACTTGAAAATTATGTAAATTAAGTATTTGATATCTTCCCCAATACTTTATACTTTATTATGGCTTGTTATTTTAAATTTTTATTTATATTAGTTGTTTTACTTTATCATTGTTTAATATAAAGGCTATACAATTTTTACCAAGCTCCATTTAGATCCCTTCTAGTTTATTCTAGTATAGCATACAAGTATCATTTAATAAGTGTGCCATGAAGTGAAAACAGTAAGCAGTAGTACCCAACTATATAAGCAGCATATTAATATTCACAACTAGACAATGTGTTCTAGAGTCGAAGGGGGCAGAACCCAGAAGATACCCTTAGCCTACTGATTAGGTAAATATTCAATTTAAGATTATATATTCCCTAGACCACACAAAAAATAGATACCAGTGTAATAATAAGATTTGAGGTCTGTAATTTTATCTAGCAATGTAGCCCTTAAGGCAGCAATCACTGGTGTTTCATGAATTAATTGCCTACCGTGGAGCTTTTCAACATAGAATACAAATTAATCCCACACACCTTACTATTATAAAATTTACTTACATTTTTCATGACACATGCAGAATCTAAAGATTTATAAATATGGAGTAGATAATGCTTTCCATTTAAATTTGGCATCAAGCTATCGCTCTGAGCCCAAAATAACAATGCAGACAACGCTGGTTTAAAAAAAATCCCAGATTTACTTAATTTTGGCTGTTTGTTCCTTTGCCTAAGTGTTTGGTTTTTTCTTTTTTTTTAATCTTACTCTATAAAGCCAAGCCAAAGTTCTTTATTCGAAGAATCAGATTTTTTGACTGATGGTGAAGCAGATGGATCACAAAATTAGGAGGTAGGACAACTGGATATTTCTGATTATAACTCTTTTACAGATTTGTTTGCTTGAGTATGGTTTTTTGCTTCTTATTTGAGCTAGAGTTTCCTCATCACTAGAATGAAGATTTTCATTAAATATTTCTGAGTGTTCTTTTGAGCATCATGTGAATTTGTGATCCTGTCTAACTTGTTGCAGAAAAAATTTAAATGTATATAATCTTAGAAGTATTTATACTAGTTATAAATTCAAACAAAGGGATTTTAAACGCTGAATTATCCTGATTTTATGCCATGCTGCCACTAATAAACAAACAGCAAGTTCCCTGATAGTGATTCTCTATTATGGGATATTGACATATTTTGGGATTTGGAGGTTGGATTGACCTCCCCCTGTTTACAAGACACAACTTTCTGATTTGCCACCTGCTATGTCTCCTATTCATCTTTGTGTAAGACTTTTTAAACATTAAGAAAAACCCTCATGGTACAGAATTTCCCACAAGTGGCCCACATTTGAACAGTAGAATTCAACTGAGACTTGAAGATGGGCCACGCGCAGCACACCCTGCTGACATGTTCCTCTACCCACGGCCCTCCTTTTCTCACTGCCTGGTAATTGAAGTGTTTTTTTGTCAGTGGTGTCAAAGCCTGTCTCCTAGGCTGTCTTATTATTTTTAAATCCCCGACAAGTCCACCACAGTGATCCAGCTCCTTGCACTTTATAGGTGCTCAAGATCTATTGGCCAAGCCAACACGTCTCTCTCAGTTTCTCTAGACTTGCAGGTCCTTAACTGCAGACCCTAGGGTGACTGGGAGACACAGCAACTGGCCTGGAAGAAACTGTGCATAAACCACAGATTTTTACTTATGCAGCTTTGTGCATTAATTCTGGATAAGCACATGATAGAATGTCATATGTGTGAATTTTATTTTTCAGGTGTAGTGATGGTGGGAAAGAGGCTGGTAATACTGCATTACAAAAAATCTGATAAATCCAAGCAATTCAGTTCAAAATGGTCAATTAAGGGGAAAATGCAGTCATTTAACTTGATAATTCTACATGATACATTAAGTCTCTCACAGACTCCACCAAAATGAAAGCGAAAAGAGTTGAACGAAGGTAGAGGAAGATTTTCTTTAAGGTCCACTACTTGATTTCTTTTAGCTCCTAAATATTTGGGAAGCAGTAAAGCATGGTGCTCAGGCCATTGTACTCACCTGATCTTGGAGTTGGGCAGTGTAATTTGTGCACTGGCTGAACAGATGGATAACTGATCATAGGCAAATTCTTAACTTTTCTCTTCCTCAGTGTCTTCATCTGTAAAATGGGGATATTATTGGTACTTACTTATTAAGAGCTTTGTGAGGATTAACTACACTAATCCATGGACAAGAGACATGTTGTCTGCATAACAGGTGCCCAATAAGTTACAGTGATTGTGTTGTGTTGTTGATAATGTCCATGACAATAATGATGGCATGTGTCTATTTTTATCATTATAGTGTGATTACACGTCATATATGTTGTATCTCCTTGTTCTGAGATTAACATAGCCTCTTTTAGAAACCACCAAAAGGCTCAACAGTGTTGGTGAGAAACATCTGTGAGCAACAAACATTCAGAAACAAACATTCAATTAAGACGACCGCTTCCAGAAGCAGTCTCTGAAGCATGTCTGATCTAGAAGGGATGCCCCCATGCACTTCCTGCTGGGAGAGAATCTTCTATTGTTGCTAGTCAGGATCATTCCCTGTTGGTTTAAATTAACCTGAAAGATCCTCAGCAGTTTAGGTATGTTTAGCTCAACATCGCAGATTGTTTATACCTGTGATGCAGGCACGTCAAAAAAACAACCACTGAGCCACTGGCTTAGGGTTTCCAGCTGAAGCTACAGCGGTTCTTTTCTGTAAGCACAGGAAATCAGCCAAGCTCAGTTTGCTTAAGACATTCAGGTAAACCGTTTGCTTGGTCAGAGCGCTCTCTCCCAGGAACGACCAAGATATTGCGAATCATTTACTTCTTTCCCATTTGCCATTCTTTTCATGAGGTGGATTCCCCAATCGTAAACACAAAGAAAGTGTTTAATCAGAAGCAGCCAGAAGTGATTGGTGATAACTGGGATTTAATGGCTCAATCTCAAATCTAGTTTCAGTTGTGTTTCACCAGAGATTTTTCAGATTCTTGCTATGAGAGTTTGGCAGAAGACAATAAAAATCATGATTTCCTCACTTTTTTCTGATGTTTTGCTATGGCACTAAATAATATGTCCAGTATTCCCCTGGAAATATATAAAGCACTTTACGTGGTGTGTTCATCATTTGCCTCTGACTAAAATGTCCAAATGACTGAGAATTAATGAAAATCATTATGGATAGGAGCAAAGGATGTGTACCAAGATGTTCACTAAAGCATTGTCTACAATTGTGAAAATGAAAACATATATTATAAACTATATAACAATAGGCATGAAGTATTTACTACTACATGGACTACTATGAAACCATTAAAATAATGATGTAGAAACAAAAAAATGTGAAAAATGGGTTTTAAAATAAAACAATAACACACTAATATTAGATTATTTAGTTATTATTCTGGGTCCAACCAGAAGAAAAACAAACAGTAATTTGAGCATGGAAAGTGTAATGAAAAAACTATTAATTATGAAAGAGGATTAGAGTAAGGAAGGAATGGCCAGCGACAAGTAAAGAGAACGCCAAAACACACAGCAGAAATAAGGAGAGCCGCTAACCCTCCAGTTGAAAAGAAGACTTCCTCCTCCCTGCCCACAGGACTGAGGTCCAGACCCGGTTGAAAAGGGCATGACTGTGGCTCACTGGATGGTAAAGAAGCTGCTGTGGTGTCTCACGGTGGAACTTTCTGGAAATATGCCCTCTGTAAGTTGCTGGAAATCCACATTCTAGGGTTCCAGTTAAGCTATGCACGGGGAGATTTCTCACCTGAGGCGCTACTCCAAAACTGCTTGATAGAAGATGCTGACGGAAGCTGTCGTCCACTGCTCTCTCTGCGCACTGCTGAAGCCGACTACTGGAGAAGTTGTGAGCCCCGGGAGCAGGGCTGAGGACACCCTCGGTGCTGCAGGAGTGAGTGGGTGCTGAAGATGCCACCAAGAGCCTTCCCAGCAAGCACCGGGGCATCACGAAGCAACACCTTCCTCAGGTGCCATCAATTAGGAAAGCCTAACATCACACGAGCTGGCCAAGGAAAAATTATTTAAAGGACCCATAGCACTTTTCACAGAGCAAGTAACAAAAGAGTGAATTTCGAGCTGAGAGGCGGTAACCAATGTTACCTCAAGAAAAATTAAAACGGAGGTTTTTTGTTTTTTTTTTTTTTTTTTGCGGTACGCGGGCCTCTCACTGTTGTGGACTCTCCCGTTGCGGAGCACAGGCTCTGGACGCGCAGGCTCAGCGGCCATGGCTCACGGGCCCAGCCGCTCCGCGGCATGTGGCATGTGGGATCTTCCCGGACCGGGGCACGAACCCGCGTCCCCTGCATCGGCAAGCAGATTCTCAACCACTGCGCCACTAGGGAAGCCCTAAAAAGGAGTTTTTATCACATAATCAGTGAAATGCAAATTCAAGCAATAAGATGCCATTTTTGACTAAAAAACAAACTGACACACAGAGTATATAATATTAAAACGTTAACAATGGCTCTCTTTGGGTGGGAAATTACCAGTGAATTTCTCATTTTTCTTGGAGCATTGCCATATTCCTACAATATAAATGTACATAGATTTCCAATGCACAAAAATAAAATACAATTATCAACTCAGCTACCCAGTAAACTTAATATTCACTCAATAACTTTTACTCTATTTAATTACAGCATAAAATGTAAGAACAAATGCAATATGGATGCTGCATATTAAAGGGGCTCGATCAGTCTTACTCATTTTGTGGAATCAAGGAAAGGACCATTCAAGCATTTCCATGAGTTTCTCTTCCATTCTACCTAAAACTCCCTCTTGCTGGAGGAATTCTGTCAATCAAATTCTAGTTATCCAAATCAACACATTTAATATATCTTACAGGGGTATTAGTGCTTTGTGTGTGTGGGGGGGAGGGGTGGTGGGTACAGGTGAAATAAGTTTAGGAAATGATCAATGTACCAAAGGGGAACAGGTTTACATATTATTGTTTCTATCTGTACATACCACACAGGTTTGTACAGAACTGCAATAGTGTTTGGATCCAGCTAGAGCCTGGATATGATTCTGCTTTACCAACCCAACAAGGAACTTCTTCTGTGCATCTGATTGAATCAAGGTGAATGAACATGTTTGGGGGAAGTTTTAAAGGCCTACACAAAGCACTACAGCTCTGTCAAGTGATGTAATATAATTATAAAAGCACTTTAAAAAAAATTTACTGTTGCCTTCCAGTCTACCTTCCTGTATTTTACTACACTCTACCTTATTTTAAATGTGATTTAAGGAAATGTTTTGCTCCATACTTCCTTAGTCTGTCCCTCTCTTTCTTCCTCTCTGCCTTATAAAAGAATAAATATATAATCGAGCCAAAAAAAAAACCCCCAGCTTATTTGTAAAAAAAGCTTCAACTAGCAACCTAAGTGTCCATCGACGGATGAATGGATAAAGATGTGGCACATATATGCAATGGAATATTACTCAGCCATAAAAAGAAATGAAATTGCGTTACTTGTAGTGAGGTGGATGGACCTAGAGTCTGTCATACAGAGTGAAGTAAGTCAGAGAGAGAAAAACAAATACTGTATGCTAACACATATATATGGAATCAAAAAAAAAAGAAAAAAGGCTCTGAAGAACCTAGGGGCAGGACAGGAATAAAGATGCAGGTGTAGAGAATGGACTTGAGGACATGGGGAGGGGGAAGGGTAAGCTGGGACGTAGTGAGAGAGTGGCATGGACATATATACACTACCAGATGTAAAATAGATAGCTAGTGGGAAGCAGCTGCATAGCACAAGGAGATCAGCTCGGTGCTCTGTGACCACTTAGAGGGGTGGGATAGGGAGGGTGGGAGGGAGGAAGATGCAAGAGGGAGGAGATATGGGGATATATGTATGTGTATAGCTGATTCACTTTGTTATAAAGCAGAAACTAACACACCATTGTAAAGCAATTATACTCCAATAAAGATGTTAAAAAATAAAAATAAGCTTTAAAAAAAGCTTCAACTACAAAGGGACATGTTACCGCCTGCTACCATCAATATAATACCTAACAATTTATCATTGACGCTGTAAGAAAGTTAGTGGTGTACCTAAAACCATCTTTTATTTTAAATATCCCTTGTTGTGCTAGTAATGATTTTCCTTTATTATCCCCAAGTCATATATTTAAACCTAAAGAGACAAACCCAATTTCACTTCTCTAAATTATTCTACTGTAACCACATGTACCCTAACTGTAGGAGATGCTTGAGCCATTTTCTACTTAAAATTCTGAAAGACTCGTGCTCACATAATCCCCACTGACACTTTTGCAAATGACGAAAAATTTCATCAAGGCCACTGGATCAGAACAATTAGTGGGTACATCAAGTAAAAAGCAATAAAAAGGGTTAACACTAAGAATACCTTGAGGGAAAAGCCTAATTGTGTGCCTCTGTAGGTAAGACATCCATATTTCTTTTAAAATGCTTTTAGGGCAATACTACAGATGCATGTTAATATACCCTGCTTGATTTAAAAAAAACTTTAATGGTGGAACATATCAAATTCAAATCGCACAAGTTGCAGCGCTTGATTTTTCTTAAAAGGTCCATTTTTACTCCTTACTCTTCAATCTTGACATCACCTTTAGAATGCGTCCCCAACACCTGCCCCCTGATCCAGGCAGGCAGTGATATTTCCTTACATCTATGTTTCTTTTATCACATTGCATCATAATCATTTACTTAATCAACTTTCTGCTTCACTACAATATGAGTTCTGTGAAGCCAGGATCCATGTTTTATTAAGTTTGAATCTCCAAAGTTTAGTGGATTTGCTGTTTCAACAAATATTTATTAAATGTCTACTCTTTCCCAGATGTGTGTGCTGGGTATAAATAAGGTGGCTTGTCAAAAAGAGAGATGCGGTTCTTGGGCTCATGGAATTTAGAGTTCAGTGAGGGAAACAGTAAATTAACAAGAAAACATTCTAACAAATAATTACAAATTCATACAAGTTCTATAGAATAAAAGAGAAAGACGTTGCGACACATATTAACCTGGGGGAGTTTCTCGGGATAAACAGGACAAGGCCACCCTTGGAGGCCACTTGGAAGCCACTTGGAAGTATGTGAGGCTCAACATAAGGGAATAGAGTGTGTGAAGTTTCTGAGTCCAGGAGAACTCAGCAGGAATAAATGGAGGAGTGAAGAAATAAATGATTTGGAAATGAACACTGTGGCAACATGATGGCAAGTTGAAACATTACCTGTGTCTCTAAGAAGCTTATAAACAGAAAGGAAATTGAGCCCAAGAATCCCCATCCTTTCCGTCCTGCAAGTCACTCAACCTATTTCTATTCTTTTTTCTTTTAACCAAGGCAGACACTGCTAATCAATCACGGCATTCTTCCCCCCTAAGGCTGGACAGAGCTTAAATTTTTTTCTTAATTCAGTACTTCTGCCAACCATTACCACTCATTCAAAATGGGCACTCAAGATGATACCCTTTTGCCCTTCCTGATGTAAGTGGTTAATACCATTTTTACCTAATTAATAAACATTTGATATTGGCTTGAGGGGGACAAGAGGTAGCAAACTGAGCTAATATATATAAAGCAGTGAAGGTTGTAAATGGATAAGCAGCCTGGCTCATTACCGGTGTTGAATTGATAGGAGTGATTATAATGATGCTGGGAAAATATGGGGCATCCAGTAATTGATGGGAGCTAGCATTTGAGGCTACTCCTGAGGGTGAGAGAAATTACCAAGTGGGAAGCACTGAGTCACTGAAGTCACTCTTTCATAACGTCATAGTTTTTAGCTAACATAACGTCATATGTTATCTTGGGACAGCCAAGCTAATATTTTCTCAAAAATACAGAGAAAAGAATATCTTTACACTCAAGCAAGAAAAAACAAAAAAAAAGATCATCATCAGAAAGGATATATGCAGTTGGAAACTAGCATTTTGACCTAGTCCTAGTACATTTAGGAATGAAACCTCATCAGCTTTACTGACTTCACCACTTAGTCCGTGTACCAGAACTTCAGCAGCCCAGAGTTAGCCAGTCTAAAACATTCAGTTTTCCCCCACCTGCACTGAGTGAACCATGCATCTTAGGTATAAAATGATAGCATTTATAATTTAGTAAGAGCTAAACCCAGAAATACTCTAACGTATTATTAAGGTTGAACATTTCTTAGAAACCAAAGAAATACAAAGGTTTAGTTCTTATGATGACATTAATTGGAAATACGTTGCATCTACTACATGTTGAGAATCTCCTTGGATATGAATTGATGCACTGAGACCTAGCCATAGGATATAGCTACCCAATCCACTGCCTACTTGTAAGTTCTTCTGAATAAGATTTTATTATATATTGTTTCACTTTAGAACTGCCTACGTTGGGCAGAGTAGTTTTCCTCAGTTATAGTAATAGTTACCACTTTGAGTGTCTGTTTTATGTCAGTGCCGTGCTAGGCCTTTTATATATATTATTTATAATGCATACAATAACCCAGTAAAGACTGACATGATTTCTACCTCACAGACAAGGCAACTGCAGTTCAGAGAATTTAAGGAACTTGTTCAATTTACGTAACTAAATCAATGATAGGGATGGCATTTGGATGCAGTTCTGTCTCACTCCAGAGCTCATGTCATTTTCACTACCCTTTGTTGCACTTTGTTTGCACGTTACCCATTCCACAGCCACACACAGATTAGGGAAAATTAGAGGACCACCCCAGACACCACATTTGTAAGGGCCTGCCTTTAGGAAGGGGGAAAGCGGGCTAGCTTGTGGGGGAGAGAGTTGTTCCCATCTGATGCTAGGGCTTGTATAGCCTCCATCAGCCCCGGAATCTCTCTGACAGCACCTGAGCAATGTATGTGATCAACACTTTCCACCTTCCTTATGGTTACATATGCTGATTAATTTTTCCTGGTGTAGATGCTCATTTTATCAAGTCACTCGTAAACAGGGCCAGGTGTAGGGCCCATTTCCTGCTCCACCCACCTTATTGAAGCCAAATACTCCATCTATATCCTTCCCGAGTTGTATCTCACAGTTAGAGACAGTAGGCACTGCGAGTCTTAAGCATGCATAGATTGACATAAAAGCATTCTCTCTTCACTAAAAGGAAAAAAAAAAAGTACACTTACTGGGTGATAATATGGCAGGAAGCCTGCTATATATCTTTATAAACAGGGTACCGAGGTATAATTATTCCACTTTAGCTCACAGATGCTTTCACTCGTTTCCTGATTTTCGTTTTGTTTTGTGCGGCTCATGACAGACCAATCCATTTTTGCAGAGATCAGGCCCTGCAGCTCAGGGCCGACTCTCATAGATACTCTGAATCAAGTACAGATATGAGCAGCTGGGAAGATGAGGGAGGCGGTCAGGGAGGCAGGGAGACCTGAACAGATGAGTAACGGGGACCAGGAAGGAGGACAGAGGCTCCATACATGATTAAACATGAATATGGGCCCTCTTGCCAACCAGATGCATCATCTTTATGCAACTGGAATGACCCCTCTTCCCACACCTCCCTAGGCTACACAGAATGCTTTGACTGATTTTTAATGACAGCTCAGCATGTGCTATAACGGCAGTAGCACACCGAGTAGAACAGGTTGACAGTGTGGCAGATATCGCCATCCCTTTCCAATGTTTGTAGGCTTTCTGAGCAGGCCGTGGGCATCCTATGCACCTCACTCCTTTTCTAGCAGAGGCCAAGCGATGCAGACATTAACTATGCACCTAAATGAGACTCCTAATGAGACAGAGCAGGACCCTATGATCCTTTCCCCTAACCATGTCCTCTGCCTGCTTTTTGTCTGTGGAAAAACTTTAGCCAAAAATTAAGTTTAACCAGAGAAGTGAGAAAATGCAGAAGCAAAAAATAAAAGCAGTCAAACGGACAAAACAATAATAATTTATCAGTAAGCAAAGTTAAGGACCTTTAGTTCCTCCTCAGTGGCTATAGATAATATTCTGAGCCATATCCTGTGAGCTGTGTGAAACCCCACTAGGTGAAGAAGTTAAGTACCTGATGACCAGACTGTAGGCATGACATAAGCTGCCACAATTCACAATTCTGAGAACTGGCCTCAAAGAAATGAGAACCAACCGACCCTGGAACTGAAGACTAACTGTACTTAAAACAATCAAGATGACACTGGTCAGACCACCGATGACCAACTTCAAGATGACGGTCAGAGCTGACTGTGCTGTTTCTGCGTGTAGCCCCCCTCCCTCCGTCTATAAAAGCTCTTGCCCCCTGATTGGGTGGGTGCGGGGAGTTGGCCTTCGGACAGGCGTCCTCCCTCCCACACCCCCTGGTCGCCGGCACCCAAAACAAAGTAAACTTTCCTTTCCACCAACCTTGCCTCTTTACTTGCTTTTGAGCGGCGAGCAGCTAGACCCCACTTCCGGTTACACTAACAGGAAAGGCAGAGAGAAAAAATCATTTAAAAACATGATGTAGAGAACAAATGTATGGACACCGAGGGGGGAAAGTGGCGAGGGGAGGGTGGTGGTGGGATGAATTGGGAGATTGGCATTGACGTATATACACTACTATGTATAAAATGGATAACTAATGAGAACCTGCTGTATAAAATAATAAATTAAATAAAATTTAAAAAATTAAAAAAAAACCATAAGTGGCATTTTATGCACCAGTTCAAATAAGGGGGAACCTAATCATTGTGAATGATAAACAAGTTTGTGAAAAACCCACTGCTTATTAGAACAGCACGCTCCATGTAAAATGAAATTTTCTAATGGTAAATATAGCAGAAGGCTACAATTAAAACCTTTCAAAGATTGCAATCCATAGAAAAGCCATTTAGTGATAAATTGGAGAGCAAGAGGAGACTATCACCTGTTTAAGCTTCCACTGATTCTATCAAGTTGTTTGCCTGGCAGTATCTAGGCTATGATGGAAAAGCTGAGAAAAACTCATTTTTCCCCTATCTAAATATTATTAATTGCAAGCATTCATTTTGAAAGATTTGTGGCTCTTTGGGAGAAAAGGATCTGCTTGACAACTACTAATTATACTTAATAATAAATAATATTTACATAATTATTTTCATATTTAAATCCTTTCACAGATTTTGTTTCCTCATATGGAATATCAGTGCAACTTGACTGCATATAATGTTATGATATTTCTGTGAAACCAGCCCCAAGTAGTAAGCTTTCATAAGAAAATTGGGGCCTTAATCTTATCTATATTTACAAGTGTTAACAAATCATTAGAATTTCCTTTTTCAGCACCTGAGGAGGCGGGCAGTATTGAACAACTATCTGAGGAGCACTGAACTGACTTTTTGGCAAAACACCCAGTTAACGCCAAAACTGTGCAAAAATATTTAGAAGAGGCAGAGACATGAGGCAACAAGGTCAATGAGAGACGTATTAAATTAAAAGAAATGCCTATCTCTCTCTATCTGCCTACCTATCAACAGGGTGAAAACAAAAGAGCAAAACAAATGAAATCAATATACTTAATAGAGTTGTGAATGTAAAGGTCTGAATATAGTTTTAAAAAATTGTCTGTACGAGTTGGATATTTGACCTAGTGAGTACATGTGTAGAGATTTATTCTAAGGATTTCACAGAAATCTAGGTACCATGGCACTAATTGGAATACTATTTGTAAAAAAGAAAAGCTTGGAAATAATTTGTTTCCAACAATAAGGCATTGTTTAAATAAGTGATATCATATGTTGAAATATTAAATAATTTTAAAATTTTCTAAATGAGGAATATTAGATCATGTGGGAAATTGTCATGATAACATTAGGTGAAAAGGTACTAGAAAGTAAAATTATATAAACAGTATATCTTAGCCTTATTAAATAATGTATAAAATATATGTAAATATATATGTTTATATAAATATATATGCTTATATATGTGGGAAAATGCAAAAATGGAAAAGATAATATTTATCTCAGAGTTCTGCAAGTGTATTTATATTTTTCCTTTACATTTTTCTGTATTTTATAATTTTTCTACCCTAAAGTATTAATTTAATTACTATATATTTTTGAACAACTCTATTTTTAAAAATTGTTTTTACATATAGAGTGGTCACGTGTTTGCTTAACAGAGTGCAAGTGAAAAATAAAGGCTGTTTTTGTGGTTCTCATGATGTTTAAAAGACTAAAACAAGTTCTGAGACCTCGAAGTCTACTTTGGCCACACAATTCCACACCTAGTCTGGGAGCTCATCATAAGACTATCAAGCAACTGGGTGAAAAAGATATTTGCTGCAACACTATTTATAATAGGAGAAACATGGAACCAACATTAAGGTCTACCGAAAGGGGGTTTATGAAATGAATGGTGGTACAGCCACTGCCTAGAGCTACAGCTATTAAAAGGATCATGTTCCGGGAACACAAATTCACCCAGGAGGGGCTGTTCTTGAAGGCTGTTTGCATCAAACAGGAAACCCTGACGATGAAGCTCTCATTGGAGAAAACCTCCCAGGGCATCAGATGTACCTGCGCTTCAACTTCCCTCACATCCAGGTAAGGCTGCACACCAAGTATCACCAGACTGTCCACTTTTCAGGAGAAGTTGCAACATGCCTAGGCTTTTCAGATGTTGTGCAGGCCCGGGGGTGGGACTGGGGGGTGGGAAATAAAATGTCTATGGGCTGAATTTAACTAGTCAGCCAAGAGTTTGCAAACTTTGATGCAGAATTAAATTTATAACTATGTAATAATGTCCAATGCTTACATTAAATTTTAAAATGGGTTTAAAACATTAGTTTTTTTTTAGGTTAACTACGTGTATATGTTAGTATGTTTGTGTGATGTTCACACAAACGAACATACACACAATATAGTGAGATAAAAAGCAGAGATGAATGGATCTGAAAGTACTTTTCTTTGGGTAATGGGTTATTTTGAATGACTTCAGGGCTTTTTTTCCATACTACTCTATATCTATATTCTATTATATAAAAAATTGTATATTTATACTATTCTGTATTTTTATTTTTGAAACAAACACATGCAGATTTTATGATATAAGAATTAGACAATTATACTTAGTAGAAATATAGATTTCTTTTTTTGCATATGTTGTCTCATTCTGTCTCAAAAGGACCATGTCAGAAGCACTAGATCCAGTTCTGAGCATTGCCTTTTTGGGAGTATTTTAGAAAACAAAAGCAAGTACAAACATCAATAAACAAGATGGGGAACGGCCTAGACATATTTTCACAGGATTTTTAGGAAAAAAAATTAGATGTTTTCCTGAAGAAAAGTAGACTTCAGTTGTGTGATAATGGACTACAAAGATGTGAAGTGCAAACATGCGTATTTGAAACTCAAATATTTTTCTCTGTAGTTCCATCAGGTCAAGCTAAGACCAATGGGTGACATGCTTCAGGAAGGCAACTATAAGGAAGTACTTTGTAGAAATTATAGCTGTTTGTATGCTGGATGACTTAACTCACCAAGTAGAGCATTCAAGATACGAGGAGTGCTCAAACAGAGGCCAGATTACCAGTACTTTTATAGCATGAATTCTTACATTGGATGAGGTGATAAAACAGATGACATCAACTTCTAAAATCGAGATCATATTTCCCTTTGAGTCCTAACACTATGATAATATAATCTCAGTTATGGTATAAAGCAGGTAACTGATTTGAGAAGGGTACTGAGTTTGAGGACATATTCATTCCACAAATACTTTACTAACGGACTAGGCTAAGGGCCTGGGATCCCATGAAACAAAATGCCAGCAGAAGTGGATCTCTTTAATGAAACAAAGTATGTGGAAGACAAATCATTAAATGATTACTTACAGTAAAGCATGCAATGTATCCTGAAATAGGATATATAAATGACTATATGTCCAGGGCTTGCCCCAAGAGCAAGTCTTCTCTAAGTGGATTATTTTCTTTTCTCTTTCTTTACCTTGTCTTCCCCACTTATACCTCTACTCTCTGCTTCAGTGAAAGATATTTCTCCTTTCCACTTCTAGCTGAAAAAAAAACAAGTCTCAGGTGTCAATTTACTATGTAACTGTGGGTCCCTCTCTGTATTACAAAACAAGACCCAGGGGCCAGTGAGTCCTGATATCATGACCTCCGAAAGGGTCACAAGGGATCTCTGAAAATTTCAATAGTTTTAGAGTCTTTTCTACATCTTTTCCAATGATTCAGGTATGGAGGTTTCTATATCTTGGGCCTAGAATTCCTTCTGAGTGGCGAGTCGATGTGCTTTTAGTGCTTATATCCTATAAGTTCTTTTAATTAGTGTCTTATAGCCTCCCAAAGTGTTTATATATATATGACTGGCCACCATTTAAAATGAAAAAAATAATTTACATTGCTGCTTATCCTCATCGAGTTGCCCATTTAAGAAGCAGAACTACACTATCAGACCTTCCACTTTTGTAATACCTTAGCCATAGTATTTTAACATATATAGTAGTTCTCAATATTTACAGTGTATTGGAAGCACCATATTAGTCAGGATACTCCAGAGAAATAGAACCAATAGGAGATATATAATAAATATAATGTAATATATGTAATTACTTTAACATATGTAATTGATATTAAACATATTAAATATTAAATATATTGTATATTAAATATAAGCTGGAAACTAGGAAATCCAGGGCTGTAGTTTTCAGAACTGACGTAAGCCACAGTCAGAGGGCAGGGGATCAGATCAAACACTCAGGCAGAGAGAGCAAATTCTCCTTTCCTCTGACTTTTTATTCTTTTGGGGCCCTCAAGAGATTGGATGAGGCCCACCTACACTGGGGAGGGAAATCTGCTTTACTCCATCTACCAATTCAAATGCTAATCTCATCTGGGAACACCCTCACAGACCCACCCAGAAATAATGTTTAGCAAAATATCTGTGTATCTCAGGATATAGTTGAGTTGACAGTTAAAATTAACCATTACATTCTGCAAACCTTAAAATATACCAATGCCTCAGTCCAACCCCCAGAAATTTATATTTAATTGGTATAAATTACAGGCTGGGCTTTAAGATTATCAAAAGCTCCCCAGGAGATTTTAATGAATCACCAAAAGTTAAGAACCATTAACATCATAGAACATTTCTTTCCTGATGAGAAATCAAAATGCTTCTCACTTTTAGTGTTGATGCCCTGGGAAAGATATTATCTACCTCTGTAAGGTGCCTTCAGAGTATCCCACTGTACCCCATGTAGTCAGTATTTTCAAACAGGCCACTGCAAACATGTGCCTCCAAGTCTGGTAAAAGTCAATCCAAATATTTTTCCCCAATATGGTAGTAGACGGGTAGAACTTCTTTTATGATCACCACGTTGTATGGTAGGCATAATTATTCCCATGTAGAGGGTAAACTGAGATTCAGAGAAAAATAGGGGTGCATATTGCCAAAAAGCTAGCGAATGTAAAAAATTAGGAAAAGGTCAAGTTTTCTGATCCGATTTAAATAAGTAGTAGGTATCATTATTTTATTTATTCCACAGATACTACTGTCAGGGGTGAGTAG
Organism: Orcinus orca; assembly: GCF_937001465.1. Taxonomy (NCBI): domain Eukaryota; kingdom Metazoa; phylum Chordata; class Mammalia; order Artiodactyla; family Delphinidae; genus Orcinus; species Orcinus orca. The sequence goes on along the minus strand of NC_064559.1, from coordinate 1,366,209 downwards.
AAAAAAAGCAAATGAATAAAAATGTAGTCAGCCTATGAACGGGAAGATTAGCTAGCATCCTTCACACAAAAGACCTGATATGTATTCGACCACTAGAGAGGTTTAGTCAGCTGTATTTACAGTCCCATAAATGGAAAGAAGCATCATGACAAAAGGAAATTCTATGAATCCAGGAAAAAACACATCAAATTAAATAAATAATTCACAGGCAGAGCAAAGATTACAGAGTTGGCTCTGATAACAAAGTATCTAAAATAAGTGGTGATGTGTTTCTCCAACCACACAGGCTGCCAGTCCAGGTGCAAAGGAAAATAAATAAAACTATTATAGATCTAGTATAAGTTAAACAGACAATAAAAACCAACAGTGGAGATGAATTTTAAGTTGGTGATTCTTTGAACAATCCTCAAAAGATTTCATTTGCTCTGTTAACACAATGTCAAGTCCATTTTAGAAATAAAAGAACATTTTTCTGCTTGCTAGAGTTTTAGACATGAATCGTCAAACTGTATTAAATCAAGATGCTTCTAGAATCATAGAGCTAAAGATCATCAAGGATTATTAAATAACTATAGTCACGCCCTCCTTTTACAGGTGAGAAAACCAAGGTGGTAAATGACTGTGTGATGGGCTTAAAGTCCACATGATTCCCATCAGTGGCCAAAACAAGATTAGAATGCAGGTCTCCCATTTCCTCTTCACTTAATTATTCATCATTCTTTAGTCATTTTGAGCACAACTAGTGCACTGCTGTTTGAAACCTGACCTTTCCAATGGCAGTCAAAATGCCATACTTTAATAGTGCTTCCATTGTCTTTGACCAGAATATTAAATAACTGGCAATCATGTTCTGAGCTTCTTTCCAGATGAATTATATGTTAAGCTCTATTTCAGTATTGATTTGTAATATACTTTAAAGCATGTTGATCTTCCTCTGGTCTCTTCTTACAGTTCTGAGCTACACGAATGCTAGAGTTCCTAAAATTTGTGATTTTCTGAATGGCCATCTCTACTATGTCCACCAACCCAACAATAGTCAGTGCTTGTTGCTAGACAGAAAAAAAAAAGTTAATAAATTTACAAGTGAAATCCTGTGTTCATTTTTTTTTAATGAAAAACAGAAACCTATTTGATTTAGAATCTAAACCCTAGAAGCATACATAGGGCTTAAAGAAATGTATGATTCTTCTATGGAATATTGGAGAATTCTTGTTTAATCAATGGAAGCACATCGTTAGTTTACTCAGGTCCCTAAAAAGGTGGAGGACCTCACGTAAAAGAAACAAGTGACTATCTTAGTTAATGTAAATAGAAATGCATTTCCAGCTTATTTATGGTTGTTCATTTCTATACCATACAGTGGTCTGTTTCTCAGGACATCAGTATAAAAGGCAAATTGATAGGCGAGAAGGATAAGTGGTATAATAAAAAAGTTAAAAGCATGGGCTACATGACATGGACAAGTTACTCAGCCTTTCTAATCTTCTATATGCACATCTATAAAACAGGGAATAAAACATATTACAAAGAGATATGCTTCTCCTCCCACCATGCTTTGGCCTTCACATGTTTGGGAGGCATAGGAGATCCAGTGCCTTTCCCCTCCATCCTATTCTTGGAAGAGGAATTGTTAATGTTATTGGTCAGTAACCAGAACACTTATGGAGCAATGGGTAGAATTATTACATTTGAAAGTGACAAACGTGTCACAAGGTTCTGTCCCAGTAGCTCAGCTTATGATTCACAGAATAAGGCATGTTAGCTTAAGCTTGTCCCATGACCTAGTCATCTGTGATTTGGGGGCAAGAGAAAGAGAGAAGGAAAGCCTCAATTAGAATTCCAAAATGAAGTAACAGCGGCTAGCTCACTAGTAATAAATAATACTTTGGTCTTTTCTGATTATTGTTTCTTGTGTATGGATCCCTTGGCAGGAAACTTAACCACCCACTTCAGAGGTCTGTTATGAAGTCCAATATGGTATAAAAAAGTGCACAGTGCAGTGCCTCATATGCAATAAGCTGTCAAAGAATATTATCTAGATGACCTTGGATTTGCACTTAAATGTTTGTTATTAAATCAGTTTGCATGGGACTAGTATCCAGAGCCTCAGGATAAAGTAGATTCATGTGAGTTAATAAATGAAAAGCTCTCTGAAATTCTAGATGGCAGATCATGCTAACTCAGGTAAGTGGAAGCTGGTGGCTGGGCGTTCCCTCAGGACACGTGTTTTGATGGAATGAGGACTCAGGGTGTAGAAACCAGCTTGGCAGTGGATGGTAAACCATTGCCAAGCACGTGCTGCCTCCTGTTAAACAGAAGGCTCTCATGAAAATTGCTTTCTGAATCATTAGCTGTCGGCAACCCTCATCTCTCCTCCTGCAGCTGTTCTTTCTGATTTTGCCTGCAAACTTTTTATATTGGGCAGGCTCCCAAGCCAAACAAGTTGCCCCTCTGCAGGTTTTGTTCCTGGGGGCGAGAAGTGAACCTCACAGATAAGTCAAAGTAAGGATGCACCATGGACTAATACACACTGAAGGAACGGACTCCTTTAAGCTAAGGTGATGAATGCCTTTGAAAGTAATTTTCATGCGGCTTCCTATGAGAATGTCAGCCAGGCTCCAGAAGTTATATGCTGCAATTTTAAAATTATCTGCCTCTGTAGACTTCTAAAGCTTCTATCAGCTAAGAAGTATCTTTTTTAAAAAAAAAATTTTTATACAATTTTAAAGACTACTTTCCATGTATTACAAAATATTGGCTATATTCCCCCTGTTGTATAATACATCCTGGAGCCTACTTTACACCCAATAGTTTGTACTTCCCACTCCCCAATTCCAACTCTTAAATTGCCTTTCCCCCCTCCCCCACTGGCAATTACTAGTTTGTTCTCTATATCTGTGAGTCTGCTTCTTTTATGTTATATTCACTAGTTTATTTCTTAGAGTCCACATATAAGCGATATCATACAGTATTTATCTTTCTCTGTCTGACTTGTTTCTCTTAGAATAATGCCCTCCAACTCCATCCATGTTGCTGCAAATGGCAAAATTAATTTCATTCTTTTTTATGGCTGAGTAGTATTTATATATATATGTATGTAAATATATATATATATAAATTTAAATTATATATATATATATATATATATATATAAAATCTTCTTTATCCATTGATCTGTTGATGGACACTCAGGTTGTTTCCACGTCTTGGCAATCGTAAATAACGCCGCTATGATGCTACGAACATTGGGGTGCATGTATCTTTTTGAATTATAGTTTTGTCTGGATATATGCCCAGGAGTGGGATTACTGGATCATATGGTAATTCTATTTTTAACTTTTGAGGGACCTCCGGTACTGTTTTCCACAGTGGCTGTACCAATTTATTGCATTCCCACAGGAGGAATATGTGGGAAATCTCTGTACCTTGTGCTCAATTTTACTGTGAACCTAAAACTTAGTTAATTAATTAATTCCCAGCAGCATCAGCAAATAAGACCATGCATTTTTTTAAAAATCTTTTTTTAAGGCATAGTAAATATTTGCTGAATAAAATGAGAAACTCTATCTCGATTGGGTGGATTAAATCAGCAGAAACTAAGCTTCACCTGTGATTTTAGCAGCTGAACTGGTTGAGAAATTCAAAGCAGAACAGGCACAAGTCCTCTCTGAACAAGGTAAGGTACAAGAAAAGGAAGGATGGATGTTGTAGGCAAATCATAACACTCTATCATGGCTAAATATAATATCAGGAATTAAATAACTTGAAATCATATAAAAATTTCCTTTACTCGTATGCCCCCTCCCGCATAAAGTGGAAGCTGAGCACAAATGTAAATCAAGCAGGCAGAGGCTCCCACTATCTTATATATGAAATCAAAATTTTAAAGTGTTTTCTTCAGAATCCCTTTTGCCTGGGTGCAGAAGAAAAAGTAGCTGGTCCAAACGTAAACTGAAAAATAGTAAAAGAAAGTTTTTCTACATTTTTGAATTTAAAATCTGAAATACATTTCTTTAACACTCTTCTTATTTATACCCATGTAACTTAAAAACCAAAATTAAAATTAAATTGTATTAGAGAAGAGGAGCAAAAATTTCCAGCCAATCCAAAGGTTAAGTGGTGCCTGATACACTGTTTGAATAAAGTTACGAATCCATATCCAGACTCAGCTAGAAAATTAAAGCGTGCTGTGATCACTTGGTACAAAGAGGGGTCATGGCAATTGATTTTATTTATACACACTTTCATACATAGTTATCAAATTTGTCCTATGCCACTTTCCATGCTTATTTAATCCTCATTTAATCTCTACCAAATGAATACTGTGAAACATGTTTAATCATTATTCCCATTTCCAAGATGTGGAAACTGAGGCAGGAAGTATGGTACATCAAAATTCAGAAATTTTGTCACTCCAAATATCTCCAGGTCTAGCTCTTTAACCTGTATAATAGTCTTTTTCTCTTTTCCTTGCCGTGTGAACCTTTCATCTTCTCCCACTGTCAAATTCAAGTTTTAACTCTAACCTCTCTTGACCTCCGCTATCCACTGAAGGATGCCTTCTGGCTTCCTAGAAAAGCTTCACCATTCTTAGCAGAGTACTTGAGATCTAGCAGGGGCTTTGTTAAGTGAATGAGTTAATAAACATATAAGAGAGCACTAAAATTAAAATTGCCATTTAAGGGATGGAGAAACAGGCTCTGAAAGAGCCTTCCTTCATGTAAGGGGTCAAGCTGGAATTCAGATTCTGAAGCCCAAGTGATCATCCTCAGAATAATCTAAGTTATCTTCATTGGGATAGAATATGCTCAGTCTGTATCCCTCACTGGACTCTAAGGAACAAGAAGGCAGTATTAGGTACCTAATGCACTTCACTTTGGGTAAATTTTTCATTTATGCAAAAATACTTGTGTAAAGATAGACTAAAGCCTTAAGCTTTCCCTGCTGGATTCCCTGCTCAACTGTGAGTACTCCTGTGATGAAAACTCGCCTAACGCACTGAATGACCTTGACCAAGCAGCTTTCCTTTACAGCCTCCATTTTCTTTTCTGTAAAATACTGTTGACAGGACATGTTCCACCTGCCTCGTAGAAATGTGTTTATAAAGCACTTCGGAAAGCATGAAGCTTTCTTCAAAAGCAAGCAAGTATTTTAAATGTCATTATTATAGGACTCCTTAAAAGGAGCCTTTTTATGGTGGAAAGAAACCTTAGCTTATCAATTGTGCAACTCAACCACAGAAAATTTAAGGCAGAACATGCATGACACAATAATAATTCCAAATAAATCCTTCTAATAGTTAAGTAAAGAGAAGTCAAAATTCTTCTCTGGACTATTTTGATTTCATACAAAGGGCATCCCTTTAGAAGTTATGGAAGTTCAGATACAGAGCCTCAAACTCTAGATTGCAATGCGACATTTGTTTCTGAATTTCTGCTGCCAGTCTTGCTAACAGTTCACTTGCAATGTAATATATTACTGCATTTCATTTCTAGGCAAGAACATTATTTACTCACAAGAGAAATACTTTCCTGAGGAAAGACTGTCTTTGGAAACTTTCAAGGACATTTGAGAAATGCTTCAGCCCAAGCCACAAAATTATGAGCATGATTTTGTGCCTCTCTGCTCCCAGGGCACCATTTTCAAAAATCTTTCATTTAAGTTTATTGAAAGTATCCATCTTCCCTTTCCAGAAAAAATAGCAATTAACACAACTTCATTGATTTCCAGTTTTCCTAGGTGTCATTTCATAATGCATATACTGTAAGCAGTTCACATCATCATTTTCATCGCTTTCAACATTCTCCATGTTGTCTCCCTACCTGAATTGTGACTTTTTGTGTGGAAAGTTTTATTTATCACTTGCATCTTACTTTGAATAAATCTGAAATCAACATTCAGTATTATTTAATTATTTTTATTTTCTTCAGTATGTTTCTAACTTAGCAAACTATCGGTAAAAGTGCCATGTAACAACAATATGTAATATTTACATAGAGCCCATGTAGTGAACATAGTCCTAAACTCTTACCAAATCCTCACCAGATCCTATAAAGTAGGTACTATTAACCTTGTCATTTGATAGATGAGAAAACTGATGCATAAACTGGTTAAGTAACCTGTCTGAGGTCAGATAGCTAGTGATTACTTTCCCCATCACCGCCATTGTTTAGTTAATGCGTCCTTCCCATCTCAGTTCAAATGGCACCGACACAAAAAAGCCTTTCTTTGACCTCCTGAAAATACTGGGTCTCGTTGCTTTTACAGCATCATATGTTTATTATTCATTTCACATATTTGTGTGATTATCTAATTATATTTGAACGTATTTTTCCTAAGGGTAACTCTAGTCCAGCTGTGCTTTCCAAATTATGAAATCCGGGACTACGTGGGCTATGTCTGTTTTGCTTATTACTGTAGTTTCAGTATTTGGTGCATGGTAAGTATTCAGGAAATGTGCTGGATGGATGAATACAGGACTTTGTAAGAACAAATAAATAAATGACTGGATCAATAAATTTGGTTGATCATAACATAAACAACAGTGCCATGTTAAAATTTTTCTCTGGGTCTATACACAAACTCTTCTCAGACAGGGTTCCTGTTTGCTGTCTACACCGCCAGTTGGAAGAGAAAAAAGCCAATCAAGGTCTGACTGTCATTATGTGTACAGGCTGAAGCTGACGCATTAGGTTGGGAGACAGGGTGATTTAGGAATAATTTTACTTCTGGCTGAACTATATATAGAACCAAATCTTACGTAATAAAAAAAAATCTACTTTTAATATGTTTGTGTGAAGAATGAAATAGCATCAAGCCCATTAATTGTGATATTTAATTATATTGTCCCATTTCCATGAATTTGGATGCCTTTAGGTCAGGCTAACCCAAGCATTTACACCACCATGATAAATAGTGAAATATCAATGGACACATAGAAAGAAAATTTCCCAACTTTAGCAGAGAACACATTAGCATGAACTTGTAAATTCAAGTTCATTGGTGCGCAGAGAACCAAGTGACTTTTGTTAAAGTAGGAAACTTTATGACTATGTGAAGAGATGAACATTGAGAAAGTGCTCCCTATTTTAAAACCAGGACATTAGAAATATTTTAATGAATTTATTTTTTACATATCTGCCATCTAGGTGACAGTAAAACTCAATATTTATACATCAGATTTTTAAAACACTGTGCATATATACTGTATACTACTACAGAATGTAAGTTGCCCCCAAATCTCCAAGATACAATATGGGATCAAACAAACAAACAGAATGACAAGAAAAACCAACTGTAATATTTTGACACCTCTTAATTATTAAATAATTATGTTTAGAGAAATAAAAGTTTAAAAATTGTGCTCTGAAGAGTATTTAAAATATGAATGAACCTTCAAGATGGCAGAGGAGTGAGACGTGGAGATCACCTTCCTCCCCACAAATACATCAGAAATACATCTACAAGCGGAACAACTACAGAACACCTACTGAATGCTGGCAGAAGACCTCAGACTTCCCAAAAGGCAAGAAACTCCCCACGTACTTGGGTAGGGCAAAAGAAAAAACAGAGACAAAAGAATACGGATGGGACCTGCACCTCTGGGAGGGAGCTGTGAAGGAGGAAAAGTTTCCACACACTATGAAGCCCCTTCACTGGTAGAGACAGGGAGCATTGGGGGAGGTGGGGGGAGCTTAGGAGACACGGAGGAGAGCACAGCAACAGGGGTGTGAAGGGCAAAGCAGAGAGCATCCCGCACAGATCGGTGCCGACCAGCACTCACCAGCCTCAGAGGTTTCTCTGCTCACCTGCCAGGGCAGGTGGGGGCTGGGAGCTGAGGCTCGGGCTTCAGAGGTGAGGTCCCAGGGAGAGGACTGGGGTTGGCTGCGTGAACACAGCCTGAAGGGGGCTAGTGTGCCACAGCTAGCTGGGAGGGAGTCCAGGAAAATGTCTGGATCTGCCTAAGAGGTAAGACACCACTGTTTCGGGGTGCGCAAGGAGCGGGGATTAATAAAGCACTGCCAAAACGAGCTCCAGAGACAGGTGCGAGCCGCGGCTATCAGCGCGGACCCCAGAGACAGGCATAAGATGCTAAGGCTGCTGCTGCAGCCACCAAGAATCCTGTGTGAAAGCACAAGCCACTGTCCACACTTCCCCTCCTGGGAGCCTTTGCAGCCCACCATTGCCAGGGTCCCGAATTCCAGGGACAACTTCCGCGGGAGAACGCACGGCACGCCTCAGGCTGGTGCAACATCATGCTGGCCTCTGCTGCGGCAGGCTCGCCCCGCACTCCATACCCCACCCTCCCCCCGGCCTGAGTGAGCCAGAGCCCCCGAAGCAGCTGCTCCTTTAACCCTGTATTGCCTGGGTGAAGAAAACACACCCTCAGGTGACCTACACGCAGAGGTGGGGCCAAATCCAAAGCTGAGCGCCAGGAGCTGTGCAAACAAAGAAGAAAAAGGAAAATCTATCCCAGCAGTGGAATACCTGAATAGACAATGAATCATCCAAAATTGAGGCGGTGGACTTTCTGTGATTTTGTCTGTATAGCTTTGCTTATACCATTTGTCCTATGGTTCTGTCTGTACGTCTTTTGTTTTTTTGCTTTTTAGTATAGTTTATAGTGCTTGTTATCATTGGTGGATTTCTTTTTTGGTTTGGTTGCTCTATTCTTTCTTTCTTTCTTTTTTGAAATTACTTTTTAATTTTTAATAAAATTTTTAATGTTTTAAATAAAATTTTTAATATTTTTTATTTTAATAACTTTATTTTATTTATTTTTTACTTTCTTTCTTTTTTTCTCCCTTTTGTTCTGAGCTGTGTGGCTGACAGGGTCTTGGTGCTCTGAAGGGTGTCAGGCCTGTGCCTCTGAGGCAGGAGAGCCAAGTTCAGGACATTGGTCCACGAGAGACCCTCCCCCCCGGCACCACATAATATCAAAAGGCGAAAGCTCTCCCAGAGATCTCCATCTAAATGCTAACACCCAGCTCCACTCAACGACCAGCAAGCTACAGTGCTGGAAACCCTATGCCAAACAACTAGCAAGAGAGGAACATAAACCCACCCATTAGCACACAGGCTGCCTAAAATCATAATAAGGTCACAGACACCCCAAAACACACCACAGGATGCGGTCCTGCCCACCTGAAAGACAAGATGCAGCCTCATCCACCAGAACACAGGCACCACTCCCATCCACCAGGAAGCCTACACAACCCACTGAACCTACCTTAGCCATGGGGGCAGACACCAAAAACAGCAGGAACTACGAACCTGCAGCCTGCAAAAAGGAGACCCCAAACACAGTAAGTTAAGCAAAATGAGAATACAGAGAAATACACAGCAGATGAAGGAACAAGGAAAAAACCCACCAGACCAAACGAATGAGGAGGAAATAGGCAGTCCACCTGAAAAAGAACTCAGAGTAATCATAGTAAAGATGAGCCAAAAGCTTGGAAATAGAATGGAGAAAATACAATAAACGTTTATCAAGGACCTAGAAGAACTAAAGAGCAAACAAACAATGATGAAGAACACAATAAATGAAATTAAAAATTCTCTGTAAGGAATCAATAGCAGAATAACTGAGGCAGAAGAACAGAAAAGTGACCTGGAAGATAAAATAGTAGAAATAACTACTGCAGAGCAGAATAAAGAAAAAAGAATAAAAAGAATTGAGGACAGTCTCAGAGACCTCTGGGACAACATTAAACACACCAACATTCGAATTATAGGGGTCGCAGAAGAAGAAGAGAAGAAGAAAGGGACTGAGAAAATATTTGAGGAGAATACAGTTGAAAACTTCCCTTATATGGGAAAGGAAATAGGCAATCAAGTCCAGGAAGCGCAGACAGTGCCATACAGGAAATATCCAAGGAGAAACATGCCAAGACACATATTAATCAAACTATCAAAAATTAAATACAAAGAAAAAATATTAAAAGCAGCAAGGGAAAACAACAAATAACATACAAGGGAATCCCCATAAGGTTAACAACTGACCTTTCAGCAGAAACTCTGCAAGCCAGAAGGGAGTGGCAAGACATAGTCAAAGTGATGAAAGGGAAAAACCTACAACCAAGATAATTCTACCCAGCAAAGATCTCATTCAGATTTGACAGAGTAATTAAAACCTTTACAGACATGCTAAACCTATGAGAATTCAGCACCACAAAAACAGCTTTACTACAAATGCTAAAGGAAATTCTCTAGATAGGAAACACAAGAGAAGGAAAAAACCTCCAATAACAAACCCAAAAGAATTAAGAAAATGGGAATAGGAACATACATATCAATAACTACCTTAAATGTAAATGAATTAAATGCTCCAACCAAAGGACATAGACTGGCTGAATGGATACAAAAACAAGACCCCTATATATGCTGTCTACAAAGGAACCACTTCAGACACATACTAGGGACACATACAGACTGAAAGTGAGGGGATGGAAAAAGATATTCCATGCAAATGGATACCAAAAGAAAGCTGGAATAGCAATTCTCATATCAGACAAAATAGACTTTAAAATAAAGACTATTACAAGAGACAAAGCAGGACACTACATAATGATCAAGGGATCGATCCAAGAAGAGATATAACAATTGTAAATATTTATGCACCTAAAATAGGAGCACCTCAATACATAAGGCAAATGCTAACAGCCATAGAAGGGGAAATCAACAGTAACACAATCATAGGAGGAGACTTTAACACCCCACTTTCACCAAAGGACAGATCATCCAGAATGAAAATAAATAAGGAAACACAAGCTTTAAATGACACATTAAACAAGATGGACTTAATTCATATTTATAGAACATTCCACCCATAAAGAATAGAATACACTTTCTTCTCAAGTGCTCATGGAACATTCTCCAGGACAGGTCATATATTGACCTGTCACAAGTCAAGCCTTGGGAAATGTAAGAAAATTAAAATCGTATCAAGTATCTATTCTGAACATAATGCTACAAGACTAGATATCAATTACAGGGAAAAAACTGTAAAAAATACAAAAACATAGAGGCTAAACAATATGCTACTAAATAACCAAGAGATCACTGAAGGAATCAAAGAGGAAATCAAAAAATACCTAGAAACGAATGACAATGAAAACACGATGACGCAAAACCTACGGGATGCTGCAAAAGCAGTTGTAAGAGGGCAGTTTACAGCAATACAAGCCTACCTCAAGAAGGAAGAAACAACTCAAATAAACAATCTAAACTTACACTTAAAGTGAATAGGGAAAGAAGAACCAAAAAAACCCCAAAGTTAGCAGAAGGAAAGAAATCATAAAAATCAGATCAGAAATAAATGAAAAACAAATGAAGGAAATGAGAGCAAAAATCAATAAAACTAAAAGCTGGTTCTTTGAGAAGATAAACAAAATTGATAAACCATTAGCCAGACTCATCAACAAAAAAAGGAAGCAGACTCAAATCAATACAATTAGGAATGAAAAAGGAGAAGTAACAACAGACACTGCAGAAATACAATGGATCATGAGAGATCACTACAAGCAACTCTATGCCAATAAAATGGACAACCTGGAAGAAACACACAAATTCTTAGAAATGCACAACCTTCTGAGACTGAACCAGGAAGAAATAGAAAATATAAAGGCACCAATCAGAAGCACTGAAATAGAGACCGTGATTAAAAATCTTCCAACAAACAAAAGCCCAGGACAAGATGGTTTCACAGGCGACTTCTAGCAAACATTTAGAGAAGAGATAACACCTATCCTGCTCAAACTCTTCCAAAATATAGCAGAGGGAGAAACATTCCCAAACATTCTACGAGGCCACCATCACCCTGATACCAAAACCAGACAAAGATGTCACAAAGAAAGAAAACTACAGGCCAATATCACTGATGAACATAGATGCGAAAATCCTCAACAAAATACTAGCAAACAGAATCCAACAGCACATTAAAAGGATCCTACACCATGATCAAGTGGGGTTTATCCCAGGAATGAAAGCATTCTTCAATATATGCAAATCAATCAATGTGATAAACCATATTAACAAATAGAAGGAGAAAAACCATATGATCATCTCAATAGATGCAGGAAAAGCTTTCCACAAAATTCAACACCCATTTACGATAAAAACCCTGCAGAAAGTAGGCATAGAGGGAACTTGCCTCAACATAATAAAGGCCATATATGACAAACCCACATCCAACACCGTTTTTAATGGTGAAAAACTGAAACCATTTCCTCTAAGATGAGGAACAAGACAAGGTTGTTCACTCTCACCACTATTATTCAACATAGTTTTTGAAGTTCTAACCACAGAAATCAAAGAAGAAAAAGAAATAAAAGGAATCCGAATTGGAAAAGAAGAAGTAAAGCTGTCACTATTTGCAGGTGACATGATACTATACATAGAGAATCCTAAAGATGCTACCAGAACACTACTAGAGCTAATCAATGAATTTGGTTATATAGCAGGACACAAAATAAATGAACAGAAATCTCTTGCATTCCTATACACTAATAATGAAAAATCTGAAACACAAATTAAGGAAACACTCCCATTTACCACTGCAACAAAAAGAACAAAATACCTAGGAATAAACCTACCTAAGGAGACCTTTATGCAGAAAACTGTAAGACACTGATGAAAGAAATTAAACATGATACAAACAGATGGAGAGATATACCATGTTCTTGGATTGGAAGAATCAACATTGTGAAAATGACACTATTACCCACAGCAACCTACAGACTCAATGCAATACCTATCCAACTACCAATGGCATTTTTCACAGAATTAGAGCAAATAATTTCAGAATTGGTATGGAAACACATAAGACCCTGAATAACAAAAGCAATCTTGAGAAAGAAAAACAGAGCTAGAGGAATTACGCTCCCAGGCCTCAGACTACATTACAAAGGTACAGTAACCAAGACAGTATGGTACTGGCACAAAAACAGAAATATACATCAATGGAACAGGATAGAAAGCCCAGAGAGAAACCCACGCACATATGGTCACCTTATATTTCATAAAGGAGGCAAGAATATACAATGGAGAAAAGACAGCCTCTTCAATAATGGTGCTGGGAAAACTAGACAGCTACATTTAAAAGAATGAAATTCGAATACTCCCTAACACCATACACAAAAATAAACTCAAAATGGATTAAAGACCTAAATGTAAGACCAGACGCTATAAAACTCTTAGAGGAAAACATAGGCAGAATACTCTATGACATACATCACGGCAATATCCTTTTTGACCCATCTCCTAGAGAAATGGAAATAAAAACAAAAATAAACAAATGGGACCTAATGAAACTTAACAGCTTTTGCACAGCAAAGGAAACCATAAACAAGATGAAAAGACAATCCTGAGAATGGGAGAAAATATTTGCAAATGAAGAAACTGACAAAGGATTAATCTCAAAATATACAAGCAGCTCATGCAGCTCAACATCAAAAAAACAAACAAGCCAATCCCAAAATGGGCAGAAGGCCTAAATAGACATTTCTCCAAAGAAAATATACAGATTGACAACAAACCCATGAAAGAATGCTCAACATCACTAATCATTAGAGAAATGCAAATCAAAAGTGCAATGAGGTATCACCTCACACCGGTCAGAATGTCCATCATCAAAAAAATCTACAAACAATAAATGCTGGAGAGTGTGTGGAGCAAAAGGAACACTCTTGTACTGTTGGTGGGAATGTAAATTGATACAGTCACTATGGAGAACAGTATGTAGGGTCCTTAAAAAACTAAAAATAGAACTACCATACGACCCAGCAATCCCACGGCTGGGCATATACCCTGAGAAAATCACCATTCAAAAAGAGACATGTACCACAATGTTCTTTGAAGCTCTATTTACAATAGCCAGGACATGGAAGCATCCTAAGTGTCCAGCGACAGATGAATGGATAATGAAGATGTGACACAAATACACAATGGAATATTACTCAGCTGTAAAGAGAAACGAAATTGAGTTATTCATAGTGAGGTGGATGGACCTAGAGTCTGTCATACAAAGTGAAGTAAGTCAGAAAGAGAAAAACAAATCCCATATGCTAACACATATTTATGGAATCTAAAAAAAAAGAAAGAAAAAATGGTTCTGAAGAACCTAGGGGCAGGACGGGAATAAATACGCAGACATAGAGAATGGACTTGAGGACATAGGAAGGGGGAAGGGTAAGCTGGGACAAAGAGAGAGTGGCATGGACATATATACACTACCAAATGTAAAATACACAACTAGTGGGAAGTAGCCACATAGCACAGGGAGATCAGCTCAGTGCTTTGTGACTACCTAGAGGGGTGGGATAGGGAGGGTGGGAGGGAGATGCAAGAGGGAGGAGATGTGGGGATATATGTATATGTATAGCTGATTCACTTTGTTATAAAGCAGAAACTAACACACCATTGTAAAGCAATTATACTCCAATAAAGATATTTAAAAATAATAATAAATAAAATGTGAATGACTGTTTTACATGTGATTCATCACAAAATCATAAAAGTGCAATTCTCCATTGTATATGTTTAAGAATATATTCATCATGCTGACTAAGGTCCTCATATGACTGTGGCTTTGGTCTTGAAACACGTAGAAATTTTTTCTTGAATTTCTATCAAACACAACTACCCAGCTGCCATTAACAAGTGATGTGCAAAGTCAGACAGGGTCAATGCTTGTAGGATTAGGTAGGATTAGGGAAAATTTTCTCCATTCTGTGAAGTGTCGAAGTCATTTATTGAACACCCACTAAGTGTAAAACAGGGCAGGATATTAAAATACTGGAAAAATGGACAACATATACTTTAAGTCTTCAAAGAGGTGATACTGACGTTAAAACACGTGAAAATAACCAACAAAATGAAGAGTGCTATACTATCATTTTAGATAACAAATATGTGAGTTAAAATACATTTCTATGTGATCAAATGTAAGCTGTTATTATTAAGGATTGACAACTATATTTGTATTGAGGAGAACTGTATTGAAGCAGCCTATGAACTTATTAATGGTTTATTGATTGATTGACTTATAGATCTTGGAAAGCAAAAATTTTCTTAAGGTCAAGTTGTAAAGGTAGGAAAGTAAAGACCATTTAGGATTTAGGATTGTGAAGAATTTGAAAGACTTCCTAGGCAGATGAAATAGGGATATATTGGAACATAAGGAAAAGAATTTGTACTCCAGATAAGTGAATGCAGTTGGGTGAATGGATATTTGCTGTATGAAAGAAGTGGGGAGAACTACTGGAAGTGGATTTTGGTGGATTAGAGTATGAGTATCTTGAATGCCAAGCTAGGGGACTGAGATTCCATCTGGCAGGCTGTTTTTGAAGGATGGCATGCCCAGGAAGCCAGGGCTGAGTAGTTCATTGCTAGTCATGGTCAGGGACTCAATCATTCAGCCTGGTTGTCTAATTTTTCTACTGCAGGAAATTCATCTGAAGAAAGGTTGGGTGGAAGACTGTGACGGGCTGAAGACCACTTATCCTTACCCTTACTACTAAAATCACTAAAATGCTAAACCTTTAATGGAACAGCCTTCTGGCTTGACTAGGAACACTACTTCACAAAGAAAGGATGAAACCAAAAGGTGTATCAAACTCAGACCTAGAAGTGGGGAGAATGGTGGGAAGGCTGCAAATAGTCAATCATTTAATACTGAATAGAGAATTAAGGACTCTAGAACTAACCTTTGGAGAAAAGTAAGAGCAGAAAAGATAAGATTTGGAACACTCATTATTATTCCTGTTTTCATATAACAGGGTTTCTTGTCATCCAACTATTCGTTATCTACATCCTAATTTTAAGGTGTCTATAGATTCCAGCCCTTCTAAGTCAGCAAACTGCTCATCCTGTTTCAGCAAATTACTCACTGATGGATTCATAACAAAAACATAATACCGTATAATAGAAATAAAATTCAAATCAACTTTAAAGTGAAATTCTGAATTTTAAAGATATAATATCATGAAGCCATTGTAAATAATACCAGAGATCTGCAGGGTTAAACATACAAAGCCACTGATAAATGAGGATGTGTAGTTAACAATTTAAAAAAGAGATACAATAGAAGTAAAAGAAAAAGCAATTGAGTATCAAATAATTAAGAGAAGGCCTTGGAAAACTTGAATTTTTACCAGAATTAACCTGTTTGAGCTGCTAACATTGAACATGCAGTGAAGGACAGTTTACTGTCCCATAAACCAGTTTTGCTGAAATAATCACTCAAAACTAAATGTAATTCTTTTTTTTTAATTGTAGCACTTGTGCTTAATTAAAATTTAACCTAAATTTTACTGGCTATAAGAGAAAATATACTGGATTCGTTTATATAATAACATTTTGACATAAATTTCAAATGAAAATTATTTTCAAATGTATTTTCAATTACTCTTCAGTCACTATTTACAGATGATTTTAAGTATATGGATTTTTTTTTTTCATGTACAAATCATCCTTGAAAAATAAGGATTCTTTTACTTGAGTAGGACTTATCTTAATCCAGAGATCAGATCTAGGTCCAACAGACAAAATTTTAAAACTTAAAATTTTCTAATAGTAAAAGGCACTTAAAAGGTTAAAACCTCCTAACAGACCAGCATTCCGACTACAGAATCAGCTGATTTATGGGTAGTGAGCATTTTGTTATCAAAATACTCATCCACAGCTGAGTGAGCCTATAGCATGAATACATGGTAGATTTCTGTACCAGAAATTGGATGAGCTTGTGTGTGGATCTCCTTCCAAATACTAAGATTTCAAGGGCTTAACTGAGACCAGAACAGCATTTTCCAAAGTTGCTAGAAACAAAGAGTCCTTTAAAATGTTCCACTGACAAAGGGTTGTAGAACAAAATAAAGTTTAAAAACACTTCAGACCAAACTCTACTTAACAGTGAAATTCACAGAGCACATTATAGCTCATTCCACATCTCAAAAGCCCTCCAGTCACGAAACATGTTTAAATTTCCTGAACCCAGGACTTCTCAAGTTTATTTTACTACAAAATGCTTTTTCTTACTTTTTTTTTCTTTTTTGTTGACTTCACATTCACTAATGTCCCATGGGAGCATAGGTGATATTCAAAAATATTTCACAAACTTCAAGTGAAGGCACTAAACAATCAGAAGGCTGTCTGACTAATTAGACTGACCCTAAAACTAGTGTTCTTTGGATCCCTATTTAGAGGAAAAATCTGGTTTAAAACTGAGATCTTAATTGATAATCTAATGCCATCAATCTGCAAAGTTTCCTTAATTAGTAGGGTTTTTTTTTTTTCTTTTTTTGGGTTGCAGTTGCTGGACTTAAAATGTAGCTGATATAATGTAAATCATTTCAAAAAGGTCAAATGTATGATGTCACATGTCCTCTAGCATCAAATCCATTTCACTAAGTCTAAAATAATCTCTTTCAAGTGAGGCAATATTTTTTTTAACCCTGGAAGGTTCGGTTCTAGCCTTAAAATAACTTAAAGACACTTTTCAAAACTAAACTAAAAATTGAAAAAATAAATAATACATAGAAAAAGGCAAGAGCTAAAGTAAGAGACATTTTCACTGGCCATTAAAAAAATTCTCTTCTTAAATCTGATTTTTAAAAAGTAATAGAAAAGACTGGCAATTAACTTATTTTCCCTGGTGACTACTGCCTGTTCGGGGGTGATACAAACATTTACCTAGATAACTGTGCTTTAGGAGTAATAAGAATTATATTTTTGGTCTCTGTCCCAGTTTCTGCCACAGAGTTTCTAAAACCCTTGGGATTTCCTAAGTGATGAGATGATAATGGTGTCTTTTGTTATGTTAACAAGGTGATCTTTGGAAAGCATCTAAGGATGGGAGCAGGCAGCCTGTGGAGCCAACCTTGTGATTAGAGGTTGGAACTTTCAGTCCCACCCCCTTGCCCTCAGGGCAGGGAAGAGCCACTCAAGATTGAGCTCAATCGCCCATGGCCAATGAGTCATTCAGTCACACCTGTGTACTGAAGCCTCCATAAACCCCCAAGGACAGGGTTCAGGGAGCTTCCCAGTTGGTGAGCACATGGAGATTTGGGGAGAGTGGGCTCCATGCTTTCTCCCCATACCTCGTCCTATACATGTTCTCTATCTGGCTGTTGCTGAGTTTTATCATTTTATAATACACCGGTTAATCTAGTTAATAGAATATTTCTGTGAGTCCTATGAGTCACTTGAGCAAATTAATTAAAGCTAAGAAGGGGGTCGTTGGAACCTCTGATCTGTGGTACAAGGGTCAGAAGCACAGGTGACAACATATACTTGGTGACTGGCACCTGAAGTGTGTGTGTGCATTCCTGCTGCACTGAGCCCTTAACATGAGATCTGATGCTATCTACAGGTAGATAGTGCCAGAATTGAGTTGAATTATAGGACACCCAGCCGTTTGAGCACTGCTACGCTCTCTCATTGGAAATGGGGTGCTCAGGACCACTTAATGCTTTCCAGGCTCCGGCTTCTGTGAATTCATGACAACAGTAACCTCTGAAACATACACGTGTACCTTTGCCACAAAAAACTTCTGATAGACACTTAAGAAATTAATAAAAGTTGCTAAGAAAGGGGGTAAGGGACCTAATGTTGGTTGGATGAGGGGGAAAAATATTCCAGAAGGAATTACTACTACTATTTATCTTTTGATAGTATGTGATTTTTAAATATGTGATCTCATTAGATTTTCCAAATACAAATAAACAAGATAATTACCATTTTTTTAAAAAAGGCTGAAGAAAATGTAGTTTTATATACTTCAGAAAAAAGAAAATCGAGGGAGGATTTGATTATAGTGTTCAGTAGGCCAAGAAATGTGAATAAAGAAAGAATTACTATAAAGGGGCCAGAAAAATGATTTAGGAGACAAGACTTTAGGAGACACTTTCTGATAAGCAGAGCAGTAACTCTTCCCATTTCCTTTGTTTTTGGCCACGAATGGTTAAAGGCTCCTGTGAGAGGGCTACGAGGGGACTAGTGTCCACATCAAGTGGATAGCTTAGATCCTGACACCAACTACTGGAAATTATCCAGGGCCCAGGAAAGAAGTACTGGTAAGCTGCAGTTGCCAGCACGGTGCTTGGTAGATGTAAATATTTGTGGGTCTGCTAAATTAACGGTAAGACTATAATTCATAATATCTTGCACACAAACTAGATTGGTAAGTTTTCAGTGGATGACTTTATTACCACTCAGAACTCAGTTAGATGGAACAGTACTCCTCAATGATTGAGAAATCAATCTTCCTCAATCTTCATGTATCACCATCTGCAAACATTGCTCTCTCTCACAGATTACCTGCCTTTAGCTATGGATGAGACAGTGAGATGCATTTCATTCTCCTCTTCCTGGACACACAGAACAATGACCTTTTCTAACCTCCCTTGGAGCCAGGCAGAGGTCAAGTTTTTGCATTCTTGTTGAAAGGCATGGGTCTACCACTTTCAGGCCTGGCCAGGAGATATTATGCATGATTGCCCATGTTCCCTTCTGCTGTAGTTTTAGGTAGTCATGCATTTAAGACAACACCTCAAGGTGGAGGGGGGCATGGGTTCCTGAAAGCAAGCACTATTTGAAAGCAATCTGCTAAGAATGAACCACCTAATTCACACTGGTCTCTGACAAGAGAAATAAACATTTATTAAGTTAAGACACTTGGCTTTCAGGAGTGTTTGTTAGACTACCTAGCATCAATTACCTTGAGTAATTCATTGCTAAACTGGTACACTGGTAATAACCACGGACTAGTGATGAGTCTACTTAATTCCAATCCTCTCCATTTCTCATTGCTGATTTACTCTATACTCACCAGAAATTATTTTTCATAGGACTTCTTGATGACCATGTCAGTCTATAATTACCCATAGTACCTCTATGTCTATCTCTTCCTCCAATTCAACTTCCCAGTAGGGGACCTGGCATTACCCCTCTGTGCAGATACAACCATGGAGGATCAGGTCCTAACGAGATCGTATCTAGAAGGGCCCTGTTCTGCAAGGTTTATGGTTTATTTTGCTATACCTTGGATTCACATGTTGGTTGAAAATAAAAAGTGACATGATTTTTGAAGGTTGAAGCTGAGTGGCTGAACCAAATTTCTATAATCAAGGTAACATATATTTTCCCCGAGTCTGTACTAGGTCATTTCTTAAAAATTATTTTTTCTATCCTATGAATCTATATGTTTACATAAGCATTAGCTATTATTTCCAACGTCTATGTTATGGACGGAAAATAGGACTATTCTCGTGTCCCAACTCAAATCAAACAGTAAAGCATTGTTTACATTATACAAGGTTTACATTGCACAGGACTGTTTATATTCTACAAGCATCCTGAGGTCATGTCTAGACCCAATGGGAAAAAATGTCATAATAGATTAGTAAGGACTGTAATGAAGATGGAAGGGGAAAGTGGTGGCATATGTGCTAGGCATTTATTTCCCCAACTGAGGTCATTTCCTTGTCATGTACAGTAAAAAATCACAATGTTACTGTAGTTGCTCATGTGCTGCAATCCACTGCCCACCCATCCACCCATCTAACATTTCTGAGGACTTAATCTGTGCCAAGGACTCTACTCTCTGCCTGAGAGGCAAGTGAAAAATACAACCCAGGTCTTTCCTGAAGGAGCACATAAAGGAAGACTGATCTCTGAATAGTAAGTGACACAAGATAATGGCTGAATGGGTGGTTTCTTTTATCGTGCACTTGCAGGATAGAAAGCAGAGAGAAAAATAGCTCCAAAGAGTTGGACAGTTATATTATCATTGATTTTCGAGTGACCACCAATTAAAGGGCATGTTTAGCAGCTAGAAATGAGGACCTCATTAGATGACTACAAGAGCCAGGCACTTTCAAAACTTTCCCCTAAACTCGCAGTTCCATTTTCATTTCATGAAGAGACAGCTTGGGAAGTCAGAGGTCACGCTCTTGTATGTCCACAACAGGGATGATTTAAGGCACCGGTAAGCTCCTGCTGAGCTGCCACCTAAGGTCATACGACTGTGAATCATGGCATGATATAATGACTTGGGCAACATTCTTTCCTGCAAATACGTACAAGATGGATGGTGAATAGTATTGAAGTATAATATATGGTGCCGATCACGAATTTAAATTCCCTCAGAAATGGAGGAGAAACAATTAGCAAAGGGCATTCTTGACTTCGTTGAGCAGCAATGCCTCTCTGACTCCTGAGACACTCATTTTCAGCAGTCAGGCCACAAGATGTGTCTTCAATTTCTGCAAAATCTAGTTCTAGCTAGATTTTGGGAACTAATGGGTACATGATCTTAATGGATGTCTCATGTTTCTCATGCAGTGTGGCTGTGGAATTTTATGGAATGGAGTCAACAAAAAAGACAGGTCCTTTTTTACAGCATTCTTTATATCTGTTCAATCTTGTCACTACCATGGTGTCCTACTAAAAGGACGTTTCAGGGACTGTGTGAGGCCTGGTACAGTGCATTTTTACAGTCAGAGTGGGTCAGCGGATAGAGAATCACATGAGAGAAAACAAGAGGATGAGGTGCTATTCCCGGCTCCGGCTTCACCTCAGAGAATGACCTTGGCAGAAGCACTTAACCTCACTTTGAATCTTTGAACCTCAGTTTTCTCATCTGTGAAATGAGGAGAGAACATATCTGCCCCTTGGCTCCCTCTCAGGATTGTTGGAGGATTAAACAGATCAGGGTTATAACCTGAAGTACGGTGAACTCATGAGGAAAAAATTAGACATCACTTAACTATATAATATTCTTTTTAATCATTACTAATTTCCAAAGGTGAAGAAAACCTTGTTAAAAAAAATATGTAAGCTGATTGCTTTTCTGGAAACAAAATAAAGGCTCAACTAGCAACCCTGCATTAAAAAAGAGAACCTGAAATTCACATTCCAAATCTACTTCGAGACAGAAAAGACCCCCAAATTCCTTCCAGTTTCCTAAGATTTTTCCACGATAATTTTTTTCGTTATTGTCTTCTTCATAAAATGTTAGTTATATTTTGGGGTTTTGCTATTGCATAGTTGAGCATATATAAGGAAATCGTCTTTCCAATTCACTAATAAAAAAGGGAGTACAGGAGAGAAGAAGGAACAGAGGGAAGGAGGAAGGAATAAACAGAGAACAAACCCACGTGGCTAAAAGAAACTGACCTGAGAAGACAAAACAATTCATAATTTAAAATACTATATAATACAAATGAAGTTAAAGATGTGTTTGCCCAGAAGAGGACTGACTTGAAGTAAACTGATATGATTTTCTGGATAACACCCTGTATTTCCCTGCTTTAGTGAAACAGTCAGTCATAGAAGAGCTCTATCTACAGGGAAATTGTGAAAGAAATAATCTTCATTTCTCCATGATTCTTTAAAACCAAATTGGACTTTATTCCTTCTTATTTCTCTCTCAAACTCCACTCTTCAACATAGAAAATAGCATTCTGAAATGACTTAGAATTAGAGATCAGTCAATATTTCATGATTTTAAGGTTCTTCATTAGGAACAATGTGAATTTGGGCCCAATAATCCCAATCCTAGCTTTTCCTTTAGTTCTAGAGTTCTATCAGGCCATGTTGTTAGAGCACTGTTTACACTTATTGCCAATAGTCTCTGGATTGGAGGTCAAACTGTTACTTATCTTCTTCAGCATACCCTTCAATGATTAAATGCCCCCAAGGACTTTTAAGAATAATTTTCATCTTGTAAATATATTTTTAAATTGACATCTTAACTTTATAGTTGCTTCCCCTGTGAGGGAAAGAGACTAGGGTGATGGAGGGTTTTTGCTTCTTACTTTGTATTTTTTCAAGGACTTATTACTTTTTAATTAAAATCAAGGAACCAGCACAAGAATGCTAGTAAGGTATAAGTGAGATGTAATGCTTGGTGTGCATAAGGGTTCAATAGTCCACTGTGAGAGTGCAGCCTTTTGAACAACCTCAGTGATAAGTGGGAACCACTTGTCCAAGACTATTTTATTTAAGATGCAATACTCATTTCTATCCCCTTCAATACATTTTAAGTAACCCAAGCTAGAATAATGGGGCTACAGGTGCAAGAAGAATATTATACCAAACAGGGGCAATATAAAAAAAAATTACAATCAAATTTTCCTTATTAAAAATATAAGTCAAAAGCCTAAATACGATATTATTCCACAGAGTTTTAAGGTATATTAAAAACACTGTGATAGGATGTTTCAAAAATTATGGTACAATCCCCTTCTGACACCCTCATTCCTGAGTCACCACTTCAGCAGGACTGGGCTTTGGCATACTCAACCTACATGATGAGACAATAGCAAAAGAGCTTGATGGCTCAGTTGCCGAGGACTAGCCCACTAGGTTCTGAAGACAAGTGGACCAGGTGCTCCCACTGTCCATGCCAACCACCAAACCTGTGAGTGAGGCTGTCTCAGACCAGCTCTCACTCAGCTGATCCATCAGTTGACAAAAACTGCATGAAGGAGCCCAGATAAAACCAAAAGTAAAACACTACCCAGATGAATCCAGTCCCAAATGGCCAAGTAATTGCTATTTTAAGCCACTAAGTTTTTTGCTGTCGTTGTTTCGTTTTTTATCTTTATTGGAGTATAATTTCTTTACAATGGTGTGTTAGTTTCTGCTTTATAACAAAGTGAATCAGTTATACATATACATATGTTCCCATATCTCTTCCCTCTTGTGTCTCCCTCCCTTCCTATCCCACCCCTCTAGGTGGTCACAAAGCACCAAGCTGATCTCCCTAAGCCACTAAGTTTTGAGGTGGTTTGTAATACAGCAAAGGCTGTATCTATACTATAATCTATACTATACTATACTATACTATACTACACTATACTATATTACGATCTATACTATAATACGATTTGGTCAAGTGGGTTTATCCTTGAGAATGCAAGGTTGGTTCAGTATCAGCCAATCAATTCATGTGATTCACTGTATTAGTTAAATAAAAGGAGAAAATCATATCGTCATTCTTTTTAGATAGAGGAGATAAAAAGCATCCCATGAGGTTCAAAATCTATTGGGTAGGGTAAATTTTATAAAACTAGATCCAAATAATAACTATCTTTCCTCGATAAAGGCTATATACCAAAAATACATGGCACATGTATACACTAACAAAAATTATTATACTACTAATTTTTTAAAAAAATTAGCATTTCCTTTAAGGAGAGAATTGAGATAAAGATTTCTAACATTACCGGTCTATTGGAACTGACCTTTTTGGAGCTGTGTATTGAGAGAAATAGAAAGAGAGAGAAGGTTTAGAAGAATATAGATAAAAATGTCATATTTATAGATTGTTCTGATTATGTATTTAATGGGAAACACAGGAAAATCAATAAGCTATTAACTCTAAGAAAAGAGCTCAACATAGGGGCTGGAAAAAAATTAATACACCAAAATCAATTGTGTTCCTCCACAGCATCAATATCCAGATACAATACAAGATGAATTTACCATAGTAACAAAACCTATAGAGAGTATGGGGTTTCACCTAATAAATTATGCAGAAAATCTTCATAATGAAAACTTTACTAGAGGACACATGAGTAAAAGAAATATATATCACAGGTATGGATAAGATGACTTACTATAATAATATAAATGTCCTTATATTCATCTATAAAATTAAATGCAACTGAAATAAAAGGCCAAGCTCTTTTATTTTTTTTTGAGGGACAACGTAAAAAAGTGATTCTAAAATGTATCTGGGGGAATTCCTTGGTGGTGCAGTGGTTGAGAATCCGCCTGCCAATGGAGGGAACATGGGTTCAATCCCTGGTCCAGGAAGATCCCACATGCCACGGAGCAACTAAGATGGTGCATCACAACTGCTGAGCCTGCACTCTAGAGCCCACGAGCCACAACTACTGAGGCCCACGAGCCTGGATCCTGTGCTCCGCAACAAGGGAAGCCACTGCAATGAGAAGCCTGTGCACCACAACAAAGAGTAGCCTCCTGCCCCACCCCTCGCTGCAACTAGACAAAGCTCACGCAGCAATGAAGACCCAATGCAGCCAAAAAAAAAAAAGAGCAGATTGCTCTATCTTCTATAAAAAAATTAAAATAAAATAAAATAAAATGTATCTGGAAGAATAAAGTTCTCCATACAGCTAAGGTAGTTTTGAAAAATAAGCTCAAAATGGAGGATGTGCCCTATACATTAAGATATATTGGGAAGTCATGATAGATAAGAACTGTGTGATGCCCTTGGAGGAAACGGCAAACAAGAAAACAAATCAAACAGGTGGCCTAGAAATAGAGCTATACACAGATAGGAAGTTGGCACATGAAAGAGATGGAATCATAGTCCAATGGAGGAAGTTGAATTACAGCTTTTGGGGAAACAGTCTCATTTTAAAAAGAGATATGAGACTGGATCTTAACCTAGTGATATCACTTATGTTGTACCCAGTCCTATATAGCTCACCTAATCTTCACAAAAAAATCCACAAGGCATAAACTATTATCCTCATTTTACAGGTGGAGAAACTGAGGTATGAGAGATAAAATGACTAGCCTAAGAAGTACATGGTGGAGCTGGAACTTAAACCCCACAGAAATCATTCTATTAACCATTATGTTATATAATTCCACCTAATGTACAAAACTAAAATACAATAGTTTTAATATCTAAATGTGAAAAATAAAATCTAGAGAGAATAAAAGAAATTGCAAGGTAATATATTTGTGATTTCAGGGTAAGAGATGAACTAGATCTTTGAAAAATAAAGAAGCATACATTGTATGAAGCAAGAGTGATGAATTTAACTATATTAAAATTATAAATTTATTAATATAAAAAATCTGATTTAAAAAAAATGGGCAGAAGAGCTGAATAGACATTTTTCCAAAGAAAACATACAGATGGCCAACAGGCACATGAAAAGATGCTCAACATCACTAGCCATCAGGGAAATGCAAATCAAAACCACAATGAGAGATCACCTCACACATGTCAGAATGGCTATCATAAAAAAGAACAAAACTAACAAGCCTTGGCGAGGATGTGGAGAAAAGGGAACCCTGGTACACTGTTGGTGGGAATGTTAACTGATGTAGCCACTAGAGGGGTGGGATAGGGAGGGTGGGAGGGAGACACAAGAGGAAGAAGATATGGGGACATATGTATATGTATAGCTGACTCACTCTGTTATAAAGCAGAAACTAACACACCATTGTAAAGCAACTATACTCCAATAAAGATGTTAATAAAAACAAAAACAAAACAGAACAACCATATAATCCAGTAATTCCACTCCTGGGTATATATCTGAAGAAAACAGAAACACTGATTTGAAAAGATGCATGCACCCACATCCAGTGTTTATAACAACATTGTTTACAATAGCCAAGATATGGAAGCAACCTAAGTGTCCATCAACAGATGAATGAATAAAGAATACGTGCCATATATACACAATGGAACACTGCTCAGCCATAAAAAATGATTAAATTGTGCCATTTGCAACAACATAGGTGGACCTGGAGGGTATTATGCTTGGTGAAATAAGTCAGACAAAGACAAATACTGTAATGATATCACTTATAAGTAGAATCTAAAAAATAAGACAAATGAATGGATACAACAAAACAGAAACAGATTCACAGATATAGAAAACAATCTCGTGGTTACCAGTGGGGAGAGGGAAGCGAGAGGGGCAAGAGACAGACTGGGAATTAGGAAGTGCAGACAACTTATGTATAAAATAAACGAGATACAAGGATATATTGTAGGGCATGGGGAATATAGCCAATATTTTATAATAACTTTCAATGGAGCATAATCCATAAAAATATTGAATCACCATGTTGTACACCTGAAATTAACATAATATTGTAAATCAATTATACTTTAATAAAAAATTAGAATTTTATGTACAATAAAGGATACCAAAGTCAGACTGAAAAACAGTTGATGGGTAGAAGACATATACATTATCTAAAACCCAATAAAGGACTCAACATCTGAATACAAAAACTTCTACATCTCTAAAGACACAGAATACTCAATAGAAAAATGAGCAAAGGTCATGATAGGCAATTCATAGAATGGAAAACATGAATAGCAAGAAAGTATATGAAGACCTAACTTTTCTAGAATCAGAGCAATGCAGAATTAAAACACCTTACTTCCTATGAATCCACACATGCCAATTTTCCAGAAGTTAAAATGCAAATTATGCCGTGGAGCAACTACGCCTGCGCATCACAACTACTGAGCCTGCGCTCTAGAGCCTGGGAGCCACAACTACTGAGCCCGCGTGCCTAGAGCCTGTGCTCCGCAACAAGAGAAGCCACTGCAATGAGAAGCCTGCGCACCGCAACGAAGAGTAGACCCCGCTCGCTGCAACTAGAGAGAGCCTGAGTGTAGCAACGAAGACCCAGTGCAGCCAAAAATAAATAACTTAATTAATTTTTAAAAATGCAGATTAACAGCATGTGGTGACAAAGGATATGGCAAGAGAGAAATTCCAAGTATTGCTTGTGAGGGAAAAATGGTACAGCTATTCTGGGGAGGAATCTGTGAAATAAGGCATATATATGACTTCTACCTCAGCCATTCCACAGCTGCACTGTTACTCTGCACTGTTACTCAAGGGGACATGTGGAAAGAGTGTATTAATGCTTTATGGTGGACATAAAATGTTGAAAATAGCCTAAGTATGTATCACCAGGGTAATGGATAAGCAAAACATGGTATTAACGTATGGTGGAATATTAGACAGTGGCCAGAAGCAACAATTTCTATGGAGCAACACAGACATATTTTAAAACAATAATTTTGTGTAGAAAAAATAAAAGAATAGGATGTGATTTTTAGTCGATACTACTTTTGCAAAAATTAGAAAATACAAAACAATTCGGTATTTCAAATATATACACATGCTTAAAATAACTATGAAAGGTGAGTTGGGAAATTACATATTAAATGGTCCAAATGGTGCTATATAGGGGAAAATAAAGGAAATAAATCTGGCAGAGGAACGTCGGGGCCAAAACCAATCTTAAAAGTATTAGAAAATAGAGTGACCATACACACTGATGATAGAGTGACATGAACTGAGGCACATGGTCCCTTTTGAGTAAACGCCTTAAATACAAGCTAAAAAAATACTGTCATAAGATTTACAAGCACTATAAAAATATTTAGCATTATTGCAGTAGATAGTAGAAATATATAACCTTTCAACTTAAATAAAAACAAGACTGATGAAATATCATCTTTGTTCCCATGTCATCCATGCTAAGGAAGAAATAATAAATCAGCTTTTAAGATAGAATTTTTTACAATGAGAGATAAAAAAACAAACAAAAAGAAACCCTAACTGTTTATCCCATGAAGGGAGAAAAAAACAATTTGAAAAGTCAGAGTAGAACTCTCTGAGGATAATATTTAACATCAATTTTTTTAAAACAGAATTTTAAGAAGCTGGTTTTGAATTGTTTATAGAGTTTCTAATTAGCATGCTGAGGAAATACAGGGTCCATCTTAATCCAGAAGCAAATAAAAAGTTCTGACTCTTAAAATTCTAGGCTCTAGAGTAGGTGCATGCTGGTGTGCTGGTGGGTATATGTGTGTGTGTGTGTGCACATTTGCTGTGTGTTTTCAATAAACTCACGAGTACGTAAGGGTGTATGTTATTACATTGTAACAATTCTTGAGCAAGTCTAACTGAAGGTCAGTAGCAAACAAGTAGATGCCGCTTGGGTGGCCCCCCAGATTCTCAGGTAATGCGCAGATCTGGCTTGGCAATCATGTTCTGCTTTTAGACATAATGCATTTTTATGTTCTTGTTAGCATTGAAAGATGAACTTGAATATTCTGCAACTGATGAAATGGACAACAGAGCAGTAACCTAGAGTTTACAAGTATTTGGGGCAGTAAAACTTCAGTTCTAGATTTAACTTGGATTTTAGTCCTAATTTAACTTGGATTTTCTACAACGCATTTCTGGAGGTATATACCACCATAATCCTAAAAAACCTGTGACTTTGGGCTTCAGGGGTCTAAGCCTTCTCTCTAAGTGACTGAAAGGTACAACTGGGTATTAGACCTGTCTAAACATTGTCCTTTTCTGTCCTCACATACAAGGGTTCAGCTTGATTTTTGGATAGCTGTCATTAAAAAAAAAAAAAAATGTGCAAAGAGCTAATGCCTTTTGCTACAAGACAAAACAATTTCTCCTGGACATACAGTAATAGGAGGCAATGCCATGTGTTGGAGGCATGCACATATTTTATGATAGATATTAATCTGGAGGTTAACAGCTAGGTGCTCTGGTTGAAGTAGTTTATTTCAAACATACATATAATGTTAACCCACTTTGTAACAAAGCCTTCAACATTTCATGTGCAAATTCGTTTTTATTTCTAGTTTAAGCCCAAGGAAATCCCTATAAGTCTTGTCTCCAAAGAGAAAATATAAAGAATTCATAAGATTAAAGAGTTCTTATCAATTGTATAAAAAACTAGAAATGTACTAACTAGACAAAAATGTAGACATCTAAGAGAACGTCCAACAAACAGAAAAGTAGAGGACTGCACTGAGATTGCAATCCTGAGAAAAATACGTTATTTCTAAATGAAAAAGTAAAAGGAGATAGTATAAATTAAAGCCAGAAGAAAAATTTAAAACCTACAAAAATACGAGTCAATACAAAGTTAAAAACCCATTAATTTTACTATATACCCAAAGGCTTCATAAAAGATCTCATGAATATCACAAATTAAAATAAAACAAACAAAAGCCAGAAATATTGTTTTCCCCAAATTGTACTACTACCTGCTTATTGCTTCAGTGGTAAGAAGAAAAATTATCTTCAAATAGTTAAATTTTATACCTATTTATATTTTAACTCTTAGGTGGATCTTGTTATATAATATATATGATCTCTAAAGAAAACTTGTTGATTGTTTATTTTGGCATCTGTTAGGAAATTCCTATTTAATTAGATAAATCTCCTTAGATAACTCTTAAATAAAAATAGATGCAAATATAGTATGTTTCATATCATTCATTTTAGACCTCTAAGAGTTGGAAAAGCTCAACCTGGAGAAGAAACTAGTTTTATTGAGGGAAGAAACTACTTTCCAGTTTAGAAGAGGAGGAATTATCCCATTTCTGTAGAGGAAGCAATCAGGAAGATACAAAAAGAATGATCCTTGCCTAGTGCTAAGGCCAGAACTACTGTGAATATTGTACCAGATCTTGTAAAAACAGCCACTGTGCTGGCACTCACAGGCCTGGGTCATGGTGTGTTCAACAATAAAACTTTGTTCCAAAGGATGGAACTCCTTCGGGCCAAAAAGCTTTCACCTGCATTATTCCAGTAACCTCACTATTTTGTTATGGGAAATGTGTTTATTTTTTGAAATGACATTGAAATATATCCTTAAAAGAACACTTTAGGTCTCAACAAGATTCTCTTCTCTTTCAGCCAACACATTACCTTTTAGAAATCAAGAGTCTACTTCTTTCTTTAAATCATCACATTTCAAAGCTGTAGCAGCTAATAAATGTTAATATGATTTTTCCAAAACTGCAATCTCCCTAAATTTCTATGCTGTCTTCTTTATCCTGTCTTTTCAAGGTAAAGGTATCTTTCCAGTTTTCTTAGCATTATCAGGATTATGGATTTTGTTCATTGTTAAAGTTCGTTATTTATGGACATAAGTTAATGTAAATGCAAAAATATCTCGTATTATTCACAAGCTGGCTGACTTAAATCACTCGCTCTTAAAACAACTTTACTGCTCTCCAATCTGTTCAAATGCACGGAAATGTAAATTCAGGATGATGTGGCTTTTCTGCAATGCTTTCTTTTCAGGCTGCAGTCTACATGAGAGCGTTATATCTTATCCTCGCTGCTGTTGTTGTTCAATCTATAAAATCTCTCTTGAAGACCCCCAAAACAGCTTGTAATTTAAACTTTTACTTTTGGTGACTCACTGTTTTCAAATTGCCATCTCTGACCATATCCCCCTTCCAGGGGAATTTATGCAGACTCTTAACCCATAATTGCTTTACTCTTTACCTCTATTTCTGGGTTCTTAAATTAACTGTTACATCAGTGTTCTTCATTACTCAAATTATTTTTTCTTAGGAACTTTTCCTGGAAGTAAGTTCATGCTATTTTTGACAAGCAAACATTTGACTTCTGAAAGAATTCTTACGGAAATGGGTTTATATCCCAAATGCACCACCAAAAATCTTTGTGACCTTGCATAAACGTCCCTTATCATTTCAGGTGCTCTCTTTGCTTGACTCCAAAGTGAACTGATTAAAACTATGAGCATCTAGCTGTTATGCACTTTTGTCTCAGTTTGGTCAATGAAACTCTCAAAAATCCATCAGATTTTCATTATTTTTATCATTAGCCTGTTTGTATAAAATAAGTTACCATTTATGGAGCCAGTGTTCTCCTTTATTCCGGCATCCAATCATTGTAAATATTTCTCATGGACACATTCTTAGAAGGCCTATGAATAACCTGGCCTCTTACTGATTCTCCCTTTTGGAGTCTTACTAGCCAGACTTCCCCAATAACTTTCAGAGAGAGTTTTCCCCCTTTCCGGGTCTTCTTTTTGACTTCTATACGCCATAGAACTTTCAAAAGTCATCACACCAATACTAATATTACCACATACCCTCCAGAAAGCTCCAAGCTGTTTATGCCTATTCATTAAGTTAATACTTTATCAAAACTTGTCCAACTGAGTAGTTTTAGCACAGATATTTTACACATTTTAGCACAGACATGCTCTGTTTAAGGCTGACAGATCCATTAGGAATTAACTTTCTGGTACATTTTCCCTCTGACATTTTCCTCACAACTGGGTTTCCTCATAACTGAGCCATCAGTTATCTCTTGCCTATAGAAAGGCAGATAAGAGAAAAGAAAGCTAAGTGAGAAAAGATATGTAAATAGACTAGCACAATATTGGACACATAATAAGTATTCAATAAATGATAGCAAGTATTCTTACCCTTATCCTCACATTAGTTTATATGTATTAAAAACTGATTACTGGACTCAACTCTTACTTCCATTTCTCATTAGATCCTCACAGAAACCTTGGAGGAAGTGAGGTTTTATCCCCATTTTACAGGTTGGGAGACTGCAGCCTAGAGGGCTTAAGTACCTTAACTGAAGTCATATAGTCGAGAAGTAAGCCTATATTTGTCACAATCACTTGCCCATGCTTTGACGTGACACCACCGCCCATCATTTACCCAGCTTCACCAAGGTACTACTAAATTTTTCACTCTTATTCTCCTCTCTTTGCTTCATACTGCCATTGTCACCAGCCCAGTCAAATTCACTTTTAATTTTCCAATGTTAGTGAAGGGAGTAGAAGGTGGAAATTGAGGTTAAAGGAGGAAACTTTAATGTTATTCGAGGATGACTTCATCTTAACTTCCAGCCTTCGTCTGCCCATTCTCTGCTCCAGTCACACGCAGAGTATTTGCTATCTCTTCCATAAGTCTTGACTTTCCTTGTCTTTATGCCACTTTTCTTTTCTCCATTTGCAATGAATCTCCCTTTCCCTTGGTTCTTCACCATTTCTTACTCCATACTCTCCATTAAAATTCAAATCTACCTTTAAAGCCCAACTCATATACCAGTTCTGTCCTGCAGTCTCCTGGATCTGCCAAGTCAGAACTAACCACTTGCTCCTCCGTGCTCCTGCAATGGCAATGATGTTAGAAGGGCGAGTGATTTTACAGCTCGCTCACCACCTGTGGGAAATATGTCCTCTTTGCCCTTCCACATCCTTTCTCCACCCAACTCTATATGGATGGCTTGCATGGCCTATCTTAGTAAGTGTCCTTGCTCTGGCTTCCTTTTGGCTCACCAATGAAGAGTACCAATAGAAGACTGTAGGGAACGAAGGAGGGGAGTGAAGTTAGGGTATTAATTCTTGCCAAATTGCTGGGAGTTGGCTGCATCCCCCAACTAACGTATAGTGCTTCTCTGTGGGGCGTCACAGCATCTTTGGGCAGGACTCTCTCTCCAGCAAGGCTTCCTTTCTCTTTCATCTCCTATAAAGTAGCCACACTTTTACTGAACCCAGGGCACTACACTCTCTCTTGATTCTCTACATTGGGCTCAATTTATCCTTACTGATGTACCCCTGATTTCCTGCTGAGACCCTGTCTGATGAACTTCGTAATATGCTCTTCTAAGCTGTTAATTTTATAAACCACATTATTACACTTATTAGAAGAATGTCTTCAGGATGTGTCAGTAAGCTCTGATTGATGATAATGGTAAACAACTAGAATTTATGGAACATGAAGTATGCTTTGGTTACTCTCTTGAGTACACCGTGTGCATTATTCTAATTAATTAAAATCACTATTAGCTAAGCAAGGCACACAGATGGTAAGAGGTTCCCAGAAGTAGCTTGCTCATGGTCACTCCAGTGTCTCAGTAGTGTTTAGGACTCAGATCTGTCCAAAGCCTAAACCTTAAGCTCTAGGTCTAAGCAGTGGGTCTCCAACTTGAGTATGCATCAGCATCACCAAGAGAGCTTGCTGAAACAGGTAGTGGGCCCCACCCCCAGAGTGTCTGAGTCTGTAGGTCTGGAGCAGGGCCCAAGACTTTCATTTCTAAAAATTCCTATGTGCAGCTGATGTGCTGGCCTGGGTACCAGACTTTGAGAACCACTAGTCCAGGCATTTTAGGTCCAGAATTTCAGGTGTTAGAATAATTTTCTGGTGATAAATGTCCAAAAAAAAAAAGCACTGCATTTTTCTGTTTGTAAGGAGGTAATACATTCAATCTTAAAGAGTCTATAATGGGACTAAGTATTTAAGAAAGAAGAGTTATTCTCCAGGAAGACAGGAGGAGATGGACATTCTAAGGACAGGAATGCCCTTTCAGGAAACTTGCAAAGGGAACAGAAAAATAACATAGTAAGATTCTGCTATCCAGTGTTCACAGAACATGAGTGGGATACTCTTGACTGTAAAATGGGAAGCCAACTTTTGCTCACCATATACATACCTTATTCAGTACAAATGTTTATTAAGAATCTCCAAAAGCTAGACACTAGGCATCAGGGCTACACTGATAGAGCAGATAAAGTGCCTGGCCTCAGGGAGCTTGTGCTTCAGATGATGTACATCAGCTAGATAGACTGAATGATGGATACTATTTTGGGTTCACACTTCATCTCAAGAAAAAAATATATCCATAGACGTGATCCAGGAGTCAAACGGCAAAAGACCTAGCCTCAAAGTGAGAGTTAATTTCATTAAATGGTAGGTAAAAATTATTTTATATGCCGAGATAGGCTCTGCTTAAAAGACACACTATTCCTCCAAATGTATTATACAAGCCAGCTTATGAACCTGTGACTTTTTCTAGGAGAAATGTTGCCTTCTTTCCCAAGAAGGGAGTGGTAGGGGTCGGGGTGGAAATAGTTTCATCATCAGAGGCACAGTCTCACTACCACTGCTCAGCTCCAATTCGCAACCTTCTGAATGGTTTCCAGACTAAGTAATTTAGCAAAGTGATGAAGAAAAAATGGCCCATTAATCTTATGATGCGTGTTATAACTTAACTCTGGGTTTAGCATAGGAAAAATATTATTTGCATTGATTAGAAATATGCTTTATGGCTGCATATATTATTCACTCTGAACATTCTAAAATTATTAGCTGGGTTGACATGATGAACTGCACAGGAGTACTTCTAGATGGCATCTCAATGTCATCTGTTACTCACGTCATATAGGTCTAGGAATCAATATGTATTTTACTCAATATGAGATCTTATTCCAAACACCAAAATATGCCTGTTTTTATTCGATGGTTATCATCATGAAACTACCAGCTAAACATCATTTAGAAAATTCAAAGCAAGTAAATTACTGTATTAACTGTCTAACTATGATTATGACTTTCCTCCACTTATAGCTGATATAATAATCTGGTCAGTCTGACTAGAAGGATTTATTCATTAATTTACTCAAATGTTCTGAGGTATATTTTGAAGGACTTAAATTATGGTCTGGTTTGTAGGATCCAACAGTAAGGGTGCAGTTTATCTCCTACAAGCTCTGTGACCTTGCCCAAGTGACTTAGCATCTCTGAGCCTCACTTTCCTAATCTGTAAAATGGAAACAATAATAGAACCCAAGTTGTAAAGCTGAAGGAAAAAAAGTAATATGGTAATGTATTTTGGCACAAAAGAGCAGTTACGCTGATGGTCATTATTTGTGAATACTGTTGCTAAGATTATTGAAAACCTGTTGTGTGTTAGGTGCTGTTCAAGGACTAGAATTTTAAGACTGTTCTTCACCTTTATCCCAGTTTTACCTGCAAAGTTCTGCCATGCACTGGAAAAACATACTGGTATTTCTAGGGAAGGGGACCACTCAGGTGACATTTTTGTTTCACCAGGTATATAAAGTATACAAAGGTTATAGTGTATCTTTTAAGTCCTTTGGACGTCTAGTTACCTTTCACTAGAATGATTCTAGTAGATCCTGATAGATACCTGAGACAAGGTCAGGTCAGTGATGTTGGTACCTTTTCTGGCTTAAGAGCATGGGGCAGAAACACAGGAAGAGAGGTCTTCCTTTTCCACTCCTGTTACTAAGAACCCTCTCGAATAATGACAAAATGAAACAGATCACTACATTGTTGCATGTTGTAGAATCAAAGCAGTGTACAAAGCAAAGAGCACTGGCCTCCATTATACGTGCATTTCACTCGAGATTCACTTTTCTAGACCGTGGAGAAAGCAGATGTTCCAACACTTTCCAGGTACTGGAATATTACAAGCTGGCAATCTCCACCACTGCATGTTTGATCACACTATTCCCTGCAAATGGAATGCTGTTCCATCAAGGTCAGATTGACCAGTGCAGATACCTGATTTTATCGTACGGTCAGAACCAAATTAACTTACTGAAATTCTGCCCAGCTCAGGGTCTACTTTCTCTGTGAAACCTCCTGTGAGATCCCAAGTTACAAAAAACTCTATCTTCTTCAGAAGACATTGTATACTAGATAAATAGTAATTTACATATAAATATATGTATACGTGTGTGTATTTCTTTGTTACATTAAGTTATAACTCCTGTGGTTTCTCTTCTTAACTAAACTGGACCCCCTTATCATCACAGTGGCCATGTACATCATTGTATCCTCCAAAAAATCCAGATAATAATATCATGGATTCAGTATATAGTTGTTTAATAGAAAACAATTAACTAACCACTGCAGAATACTAGTGTCTCTCCAGGTGTGTTCAGTGGATCATAAATCCTATGAGACAGTCCATGAAGGAAAAGATTTCAAATAAATTTGGGATCTGTTGTCCACTACATCTCCTTATCAGAGACTCATAATTCACAAGACTCGTAAAAAGCTCTGTAGCAAAGAAACTGTTGACTTAGTTTGACCCAGTATTTCTCTTACAAGAGTATCAGTTCTGGAGGTCAAGGACATTTTCCACCTCTAATACAACATCTCTACTGCCTAGTAGAGTGCCTGGCACTTAGTAGACACCTAATAAATATTTGAATAAGTTTCAACATACATTCCCCTATTAAGCTATAGAAGAAAAACATAGTATATAGTAGATTCTGATTTACTTGGGGAGAATAATAATATGAATAGATAAATTTACACAAGTCATTTTAAAGTATATATATTTGATAATACTTTTTTCCACAAATCTACACAATTGCACATTTAGTGGTGATAGTAAACCAACTACATTTGCTTCTGAAAACTTGCTAAGAAGGATGGCTACTAAAAACTACAACCTGAACCCAAAACAATTGATTTAGTTCATTGGTCCCCACTCCTTAGCAGTTTTAATATAGAAGGAAATAGACGCATATATTTCTTTTCTGCCATAATATGACATCACATAAGGAATGCTATGTTGTTAGCTAGAAATAAGATTTGCTCTTGTTATTTTAGAACATCTGATCACATAAGAATAATTCTAGATTTTTTCCCCTCCTGTGACTCTCACAGCATCCCCATCTAAAACAGACTGTGGAGATTTAGATCAAATGTCATATCAATTGTCCTAGACTGCTTACTATGTGCTTTCACCATAGATTTTAATGTCAATAGAGAAAGGAGAAGGAAAAGTCAGAGGGAAATGAAACAGGTGTATGCAACACCCCTCTCTACCGACATTTCTCAGAATTCTGGGGGAAGTTGCATCTATAAGGGGAAAGTTATTCACCATGGAACTCATGGTGGTTGAACTTCTCATGAAGAATTTTTTTTTCACTACTGAAGAAAAATATGTTTGATTTTACCGTAACTGAAAAGTTCTCCTGTTTCTACTTCTGAGGTTTGCCCTCAAGACTACTGTTTACCTAATGGAAGTGACTCCTATGCATGGAGGAAAAAGTGCACCATTTGAAGGAAAAGCTAAAGGAGTGATATTCAGGTAGCTCCTCACTCCACCAATGAAAACACACACATAGATTTTCCACTTTACACCTCATTTTCCACCTTATTTTCATGATTTTGAAATAAATATGTAGGGTCTGATGAGTTTGTCAATAGTCTATAATTATTAGTGTTATTAAAATAGAATACAAATGATAAGCCATATGTAAAAATGCTGTGCGAATAAACTGCTATACCCCAAATAATACAAATGAGTGAATGGCAGTAATTGCTAAGAGGGATTAACAACATAAAGGATATTAAAAAAATGATGACCGTATTTCATATTTATGTGTCTTTTTCTCTCTCACTCTTTTTTTTCTTTTTCTTTCTTTCTTTTTTTTTTTTTTTGCGGTACGCGGGCCTCTCACTGTTGTGGCCTCTCCCGTTGCGGAGCACAGGCTCCGGACGCGCAAGCTCAGCAGCCATGGCTCACAGGCCCAGCCGCTCCGCAGCATGTGGGATCTTCCCAGACCGGGGCACGAACCCGCGTCCCCTGCATCGGCAGGCAGAACACTCAACCACTGCGCCACCAGGGAAGCCCTTCTCTCTCACTCTTACTCAACTCCTAAATAACTAAGAGAATATGCTCACAAACGGTAAGCATGTTTTGGATGTTCGATGTGTGTTTGTGGGAAAGAACAAAAAAAACTGCCTCAATTAGGTCCAATATCATACAAGAGATGAATGAGATTAGAGATGGGATTGGGATTTGTGTTAGTGACTCAATAGCTAACCAGTCACAGATGTGACAGTGCAGTGCAATATGCAAATATACTTTAAACAACTTCTCTTAAGTTGTCTACTGTCTGTAAAGACGATCACACTCAACTGCTCTGCACTGAACCCCAGAGCTTCTGAGTTAGAATCTCTTAGAAATAGGTACACGTTTCATTGCTTTGGCAACATTTACATGGCTCTGCATCAGGCAATACAACTGCTAAGATCACACTCTGGGAATTCAGGAAAGGCTAGTGTCCAGTTCTGGTCGTTCAACCACCCAACTGTGATCTAGGATAAATTCCTGATTAAAAAAAAAAAAGGAAAGAAAAACCCTGAAGATGCTGAAACAGTATTTCCTCCTTCACAGGGTCGTCATGGGGATAAAAGGTCATTAGGATAAAGTGCCTCTCACCCAGGAAACACTGATAAATGCTACTGATGCTACCATCATCATCATCATGACCGATCAAGAACATATTGCCACATGGAAATTCAACATTCCCTGGGCCATTCACAACTTTCCTTTAAAGGACTCATATTCTACGTGGGGTCTTAACACCTTCAAATAACAGAAAATACAAGTCTTTACGCGTTTTTTTCTGTAGCTAATTTTGGCATCTTTCACCTGTGTCCACTTAAGTGTTGGTTTAGCATATTTTTGTCACACAAAGAAGCTACTTCCCAAAGAGAGGAACAATGTGTCAAGTGACAAAGACATTGAGTGAAGTCTTTCACATCCTAGATTGTCCACGGTACAGCTCAGCTGGTCTCTGGGTTGGAAGGCCTGGGTCTACTTTGCTCGTCTGTTACAGGGGAAGGGACACGGTCCTTAGCATGTGGTCTGTGAAACAGAGGCAGCTGCGGGTAGAATTATAACACAAGCAGAACTGGCTTCAGTTCTTCCTTCTTAGGTCTTTTTCTTCTTGATCAGCTGTTCAAGGAACTTGCCTGCCCTCTGTCCCTGCCAGGACGATGTTACATCTGCCTGGATAAGTAGGTCACCATTGTATATCAGGAAAGGTCTTATTTGTAATCATCAGGAACCAGATACGGCTAATTTGAGCAGAAAAGGAAACTTCTGGAAGTTTATGGTTAGGTCTCAGTAACTAGAAGCAGATTAAACAACCGAAAGCCAAGGCTATGCTATTGCAATTATAGGATCAGGCCAAAGTGATGTTATAAGTC
The DNA here is from genome assembly GCF_937001465.1 of Orcinus orca. Taxonomy (NCBI): domain Eukaryota; kingdom Metazoa; phylum Chordata; class Mammalia; order Artiodactyla; family Delphinidae; genus Orcinus; species Orcinus orca. Next base: position 1,326,839 of record NC_064559.1, on the reverse strand, counting down.
CCAGCTGGCCTTGCTACCAAGCAGGAACAGGAAACAGGAGGTTGACCCAGCACTGCTGGCCTTGCTTCTTTACATCATTTATTTGTCATTCAAAATCCAAGAGAGGGGTGCAGTTGGCCAACCCGAGGTCGCCCGACTGTTTTCCATCTGTAAGGGAGACTGAGCATGTGAGTAAACAGTGTATCTGACATGTTCAGCTTGTATAACGAGAGGAAGGCTCTGTTTCTCACCAAGACCCACAAAGTGGAAAATTCCCCAAAGAGAAAGGAATTTCAGATCAGATGCTTGGAAAGTTAAAAACAACAACAACAAACAAATGCAGATGCGGAATTAAAGACATGGAGTCATTAAGAACCTATATGTGGAGTGATTCAGACCTGAGTTCACATCTGGAGCAAGCTACTCAATCTTGCTGAGCTTCAATTTTCTTTAAAGGAAACAACGAGGAAGATGATATCCACATGTAAGTTGTGGTACACATGAAGAAGGGTAGTACAGTATATGATGCCTGGCACATCCTATGCATTTTCTAAAACTACTAGTAGTACTATTATTATTGTTACTTATTATACAATTTATTGTAGAAATTAACAGGGAGAGTATTAATAAATGTTAATACAGTGCTAAGTGTCACATTTATGATCTCAACTAATTACTTGTTGATTCAACAAACATTCCACATATCAGAAAATAACCTGTTAGTGTATATATATATATATATATTTTTTTTTTTTTTAACAGAAGAAAAGAAACCCTGAGGCTTAGAAAGTGTAAACAATGTACCAAAAGTCACTCATTTAAGAGGTAATGGAATATTATTCAGCCTTAAAAAAATGAAGGAGATCCTTTCATTTGTGATAATATAGATGAAACAGGAGTGCATTATGCTGATGAAATAAGCCAGACAGGATAAATACGAATGATATCATTTATATATGGAATCTAAAAAGAAAAAAAGCCACACTCATAGAAACAAGAGTAGAAAACTGGTTGCCAGGGGCTGGGGTGTGGGTGGGGAAAAGAGGGGAAGACTGGTAAAAGGGTACAAACTTTCGGCTGCAGGATGAATAAGGTCTGAGGAGCTACTGTATAACATAGTTACTACAGTCAATAATACTGTATTGTATAACTAACATTTTCTGAGAGAATAGAACTTAAGTGTTCTCACCAAAAAAAGAAAAAAAGGAAAAAGGTGTCATGAGCTGTTAGATGTATTAATTAACATGATGGGAAGGATCCTTTTGCAACGCATATGTATATCAAATCATCATGATATACTCTTTGACTATCTTACAATTTTGTCAATTATACCTCAATAAAACAGAAAAAAAAAGAGGTAATAAAGATGAGACTCCAATCCAGGATTATCCAGCTCAAAAAACTACACTCTTAACCATTACAATATAGTATCCATCCATATGTTGTAACTGTAAAATGCTTAACACAAAGGAAACGTTAAATAAATGGTATTTATTCTAACTCTAATGCTTACTAGATATTAGTTATGTGGTATGCTTTACTTCTAACTACAAGGGTATAAGGTGCAAATTCTTGCTACAGAACATAAAAGCCCCTGTGGTACCCTGTAGGATAAACACAGTACCTGTAAATCTCTCATCTCTGAACCCACAGTCTCCTCAAGTTGGAGGTCTTTACCCCCTTTATAATGTGGGAATAATGCCTTTCCCACATTTGCACTGGGCATGAAAATCCATACTTCCAGGTGTATACTGAACCTCCACTTAGCTCCTCGTCACCTTGGAATCACCAGACCAAAGATCATTTATTCCATTAATATAAATGATGTAGGGATAGAAGTACAGAATATACAGAGTGTTGGAGGAATCCAAACAACAAGTCCTCCACTCTCAAAACAAATTTTAGAGTTCCAAAAGTAAAGAGCAATGTTTGGAAATAAAACTAAAAATGAAACTAACATCTACAATTAGCCAAGTATTTATTATGGGCCAGGCTACTTACTAGGCACTTGATAAACATTACAGCTCATCTTCCTGCAGTCCTTCAAAGCATATAATATTGTTTCTATTTCATAGAGAAGAAAATTGTATCTAAGCAGGTTACTGATTAGCCCAAGACCACAGGGCTAGGCTGTAAGAAAAGAAGGCCAAGTTTCAGTGGTCAAAATGGTGATGGATGTTATAACTAGAAGATTACGGCTAGTCGAATAAAAATATTCAAAACGGTCCTAATGTATTATTAGGATTTCTTTAGAATAACTTGGGTGCCTTAGTGAATACAGTAGCGGTAGGCACTACAGTCTCTTTAATTTGCTAATCATACAAATCTACTTTAATATTCTTGGTGACAAGGAGCTAACTACTGATAAGACAGCTTCTTCAGTTTTGGGGCTACTCCAGGGTGAAATGCCGGAACGTCTTACTGCCTGCAATGTTACCTAGTTCTACCAGGGGGAATAAAGCAGAACAAGTAGCCACTGTTCTTGACAAATGGATACAGTTTCAGTTTTTCAAAATATGAGTGTCAGATTCATTCATTGTATCAGATAGATCTGTCAAATGGCTTTGCCCATTTACTAATGGATGGCATACTGCAGACACACGTTAGGTCAAAGGACTCAATGTCACCTCATTGATACTGTCATCAATATAATTTGTATTGGCATTTTGTCTCACCCTGACTTTAAGGACTATGTGAGGAGATCCAAGTCTCCAGACCATGGACTGATCACCTCTGCTTGACACAGTATTCTCTGCTCATTTCCAGAGGGGACCAAGGATGAGCTCTTGTACTTCTGAGTCTATTCACCCTACCTGGCAACACATACTAGCTGGGCTGATTGGATCAAGCAGGAGCCCCAGAGTTTAAATTTCCAGCTGCATTGGAGGAAACAGAGGCTATGCCCCAATCCCATAACCCCTCACTTCTTACTGCTAGCCTATCCTAGGCTGTTCTTGCTGATAGGAGTACTTCATGCTAAAAATTAATTTTGCTTGCCTAATGGCAGTCACACAACCTCAAATGCCATTTTTATAAATAAGGCAACCACCAATGGAGTGTGATTTAGGGTTTTTTCTTCTGTAGACCCTGCCTACCCTATAAAATCTCCCATTACTGCATCATGGAGACTATAATCCCTTTCCGAGGGAACAGATTCTTTCCAACCATAAGATGAAATAAGAACTTACATTTCCATACTGCCCAAAAGGAAATAAATTGATTACAAAATGCAGGAGAATGACTGATTTTCCACATTTGTTGTGTTCATTAAAGGGTTTTTGAATAGACTTGACAGTATTAAAGAAGTTCAACACACACAAAATAAAAATTAATAAAGAGAAAAAAATTGCATTGACAACAAAATAAACACACTGATATATAAAAGGTTGTTATACATCGATGAAAAATGGATGTCATAAAGTCACAAACTAAAAAGTATTAACAGCCAATAAAGATATGAAAATATGTTCAACCTTGCTATTATTATCAAAGAAATACAAATAAAATAATTCAGGTGTCATATTTTACTGACTAGAATGACAAAGTTTTAAAAAACTTGATAATACTGGTATTGATATTGATAATACTGGTACTGATGAGTGTGTGTAAGAAACCACACTGGATGTTAAATTCTTGGTAGAAATAAAAAGCACGGTAACCTTTCTGGAAGACAATATGTCAGTATGTACCAGAACTGACAACCAGCCATTCAAGTTCTAGAAGTCCATTCTAAGGAAATAAACAAATGCTCAAAGACATATGAACAAGGATGCTTGTCTCATTGTTTAGCAAAGCAAAACAGGAATAATCTAAATGTTGAACAGTAGGGACTGGTTAAATAAATAATAGAATGCTGTTCAACCATTAAAAATGATGCTGCAGATTTTTATTAGGTGATGAGTAATCATACTTATATTACTAAATAAAAATGTTATAGAACTGTTTTGTAGTTTGATATAATAATTAAAGGTATTTTATACTTGCATTGTATTTATATGCACCCCGTCACAAAAAAGTTTCAAAAGATACCCTCAAAAATGTTACAGAGATGATTTATCAGAAATGGGATTTTGAGTTATTTTTCCTTTTTTCTTTAAATCCTTTCAATTTTGGAGTTTCTGCAATGAGCCTGTATTATTTTTACAATTAAAAATATTTAAATTTACAACAAAAGGACCTAAATTCCTCCAGTTTTCCATTTATTTTCCACCCTGGCTCAGGGTATTTGTGTTAAAAAAAAAAAAAAATCAGCTTATTTTCTCTTTTGTATCAATCTAAATTTACTTTTCATAAGTTAACTATTTTAGTCTGGCAAACGTTTCACACAGGAAAACTGTTAAGGTCTGAGTATTCTATTACCTTTAAAAGCACTGGAAACTTTGAAATTCTTTCTTTCAGAATTTTCATATAATACTGAAAGGCGCGGGGGCGGGGGGTGGGGGGAGATAGCAAAATGAAGGGAAATAGATAGTAGTAGTCAACTTCAATTAAGAAAAAGCAACAAGAGGCAGTTTGTACTCTTTTGATACGGCAGAAGCCCCATGTGTCAACTCATGCTAAAAAATGTATATATACACACACATATATATGTTTGTGTGTATTATATGTATATGTGACACACACACATAATTAATCCACAGTCTTAGGCTACTCACTCATTGTGGCAGAAACAACGAGCTGTTGACTACACTTTAATTAGCTCCTCCAGCCTGTAGAGGCATCACTAGGACCAAGATAGGAACAACATTCTCCATCTCCGCTTGCATCTGGGTATGGTTCTATCCCAAAGAATGTGACCAGAGGTGACCTGAAGAGTTTATGTCTGAAGGATAACGAGTTGATAATTGTAGCTTGCAGCTTCCTCTCTCCTTTCCTTTTTAGGACAAACGTAGAGCCACTTGATGAAGGTGGTGGGTCCCTGAATAACTGAGCAGAAAACTGACCCTCAGACCACCAAAGTCCATACTACACTCCTGAGTGAGTGAGAAATGAACTGTCCATGTGTTGCTCCACTGAGGTTTAAGGTTCATTATTTAGTGTTTAACTAATGCATTTTTTCTTTAAACCTCAGTTGCCTTCTCTGTAAAATAGTCTTTGAAAAGGATCCACTGTAAGTTTTTTCCATTGCTTATGTTTTTATCTTAGTTTTTAATTCTCAGAAACATTGCGCGCATTTTACCTTTTAACTTAGTAAGTCTACTTTTTTTCCCACAAAGACGGGTTCTTCAAGTTATGGAGAAGTCATAGCAGACTGTTGCTTCAGTTTAAGATACGCATTCACATATGAGATGAGAAGGGTGAGGACCCAGAGAAACGCCTTTGACAGAGGGGAGTGAGAGCATACTGAAGAATGTTTAGTAATAAAGAATTCAGATGGGAGAAACGGATGGGTTACATCTAACAGATTTGCTCAAAGGAATTCTGGAAAGGCAAATATGTGAAAATGTATAGCAAAGACATGAAATGCCTTTTGGTCCCTAAATGGATTTCATTTCAAAGACGTGCATATTGCAAATACATGTACCATAACACTTCTCTGTCCACTTCTAGAATTTTCTAAAGCCTGACAGAACATCTGCAGAGAGAGGATGTCTTTCCAAGATAATCGACTGCAAGTTACTAAATTAAGATAAAAATGTCCTTAACCTTGAACAGTTTTTAAAGAGATTTTAGAAGAAAGGAGCCCTCCAGGGGGTTGTATAACTATATAATTGTACCCTTTCTAAAAGGCTATTTACAGATACATAATGTTTCCCCTCCATTCTTTAAAGTAAAATATAGGATAAAAAAAAATAGTTTGGGGATAATATTTGTTTGGGACAGCAGGCACTGCTAATCAGTACCACTCTCTCCTTATTCCTTACTAACAGAGCCCTGGTTTAGGAGACCCCATTATCCTTAAGGCTAAGGTGGCCAGTTTAAAATCCGAGCTGATGAGATCTAAGTGCAAGTCTGCTGACCATCTGTGGTAAAAAATTTGCTCTCTGAGTTAGACACTGCCTTTTTTTTCTTACTTAATTTCTTTTTTTTTTCCTTTTCTTTCTTCCTGCCCAAATTGTTGGAACACTATTGGAGATTCTGGGGTCACTTTGAAGCTATGTGGACGTGCTAGAGGTGTGGAAGCTGGAAGAGTGAAGCAACCCAGTCCCCTGGTGATGCCCTTCAGCAGCTGGACTAACGCTAGAGGGACTATCTCTAAACTTCCTGCTACCCGTGGAAAGTAAGGTAAATATCACTCATTCACTTTCTGTTACCTACTAACTGATCCAGAACTCTAACCTCAGGGTTCTAGAACCCTTCTCAGTATCCCATAGTCATACTCATGTTCCGGACTCCTGATCATCAGACTTGCTTACAGCAGATGTATGGGGAGGGCGGGCTCTTCTGGAAGCCCTCATACTTCCTCCCCTACCCCCACCACACACAAATAATGATCTTTATGTCCACTCATCCTTCTATCTACACTCAGAGGCCAGGGCCCCCAGGAAGGCTTCACTGACAACCCTTTACTCCTCTCTACATGCAGAAAGGGTAGAGGTGTGGGCTCTGGAATCAGACTTCCTAGACTTGAATTCTTAATCTGTTACTTACCAGTTTAGGACGTGGGCAAAGTAGTTACCTTCTCTGGACACCCCTGTAAAAGAGGAACACTAAGTAGCACCTATGTACCTTACTGAAAGGATTAAATGAGCAAATGCAGGTAAAGTTCTTATAAGTTTTTCTTGGGTCAATCAATTCTAGCTGCTATTGTTACCTTTGACTAATTTAGGGCAGAGTCCCTTTGCCCTCCTTTGGTTCTCTGGGCCCGTCTCATTCACAACACACACAACCGCATACTGCAGAGTTTTGAAAGGTGGTTCTCAAAATGTGGTCCCTGGGCCAGCAATATCAGCCACACCTGGGAACTGGTTAGAACTCTGGCACTGGAGCCCAGCAATCTGTGTTTTAACAATATTCTCAGGCAAATCTGATGCACACTAAAGGTTGACGACAACTGAGAACATCTGTCTCAGACTCTACTGGAGGCATTCACCAAAAACAGAGTTACAGGACCTTACACCTGACCAGCTGGAGAAGGGGTCTAGTAATTGCATGATTTTTCAGCACATAAATGTTTGAGAATCACTGCCATTTTGAATGTGTGTTTCACTTGTCTGTTTTTCCAGTGGACTCTACTTCCTTGCAAGGAAGGTTTGTGAAGATTTGTTGCTGTTGTTTGCATTATTAGTTTTATTATGCTAATTCTAGAATCTCTGGTGCATAGTGCAATCTCAGGCAGGAAGTAGTGGCTCATTAAAACAGGTATCCCAAAAGTCTTAGTAGAACTTCAAGATTAATTCCTTCAGGAAGAGGTAAAATTGTCATTAGATGCAGATGATATGATACTATATAGAGAAAACCCTAAAGACTCTACATGAAAACTACTACAACTGATAAACGAATTCAGCAAGGTAGCAGAATACAAGATTAACATACAGAAATTGGTTGCATTTCTTTATACCAACAATGAAATATCGGAAAGGGAATGTAAAAAAACAATGCCTTTTAAAATCACAACCCCAAAAATAAAATACTTAGGAATAAACCTCACCAAGAAAGCAAAAGACTTATACGCTGACAACTGTAAGACATTAATAAAGGAAAGTGAAGATGATTCAAAGAAATGGAAAGACATCTCATGTTCTTGGGTTGGAGGAATTAATATTGTTAAAATGCTCATACTACCCAAAGCAATCTACAGATTTAATGCGATCCCTATCAAATTACCCATGACATTTTTCACGCAATTAGAACAAATAATCCTAAAATTCATACAGAACCATAAAAGACCCACAATTGCCAAAGCAATCCTGAAGAAAAAGAACAACGTTGGAGGCATAGCCACCCCAGACTCAGACAGTACTCCAAAGTCACAGTAATCAAAACAGCGTGGTATTGGCACAAAAGCAGACATATGGATCAATGGAACAGAATACGGAGCCCAGAAATAAACTCACACACCTCAGTTAAAGAGACAGTCTCTTCCGCAAGTGGTGTTGGTAAAGTTGGACAGCCTTATATAAACCAGTGAAGTTAGAACACATCCTTTCACCATACACGAAAATAAACTCAAAATGTCTTAAAGACTTAAACATAAGACATGACACCATAAAACTTCTAGAAGAGAACACAGGCAAAATATTCTCTGACATAAATCATACCAATGTTTTCTTAGGTCAGTCTCCCAAGACAATAGAAATAAAAATGAAAATAAACAAAGGGGACCGAGTCAAACTTACAAGCTTTTGCACAGCAAAGGAAACCATAAACAAAATGAAAAGACAACCTACAGAATGGGAGAAAATATTTGCAAATGATGCGACCAGCAAGGGCTTAATTTCCAAAATATACAAACAGCTCATACAACTTGATGACAATAAAAGCAAACAACCCAATCAAAAAAATAGGCAGAAGACTTAAAGAGACATTTCTCCAAAGAAGAAATACAGATGGCCAATAGGCACATGAAAAGATGCTCAACACTGCCAATTATTAAAGAAATGCAAATCAAAACTACCATGAGGTACCACCTCACACCAGTCAGAATGGCCATCATTAAAAAGTCTACAAATAACATATGCTGGAGAGGGTGTGCAGAAAAGGGAACCCTCCTACAACACTGTTGGTGGGAATGTAAGTTGGTGCAGCCACTGTGGAAAACAGTATGGAGGTTCCTCAGAAAACTAAAAATAGACCTACCATATGATCCAGCAATCCCACTCCTGGGCGTATATCCAGACCAAACTATAATTCAAAAAGACACATTCACCCTGATCTTCACAGCAGCAATATTCACAATAGCCAAGACATGGAAACAACCTAAATGTCCATCAACAGATGAATGGATAAAGACGATGTGGTACATATATACAATGAAATACTACTCAGCCATAAAAAAAGAATGAAATAATGCCATTTGCAGCAGCAACATGGATGCAGCTAGAGATTATCATACTAAGCAAAGTAAGTCAGAAAGAGAAAGACAAATACCATGATACCACTTATATGTGGAATCTAAAATATGACACAAATGAACCTATCTATGAAACAGAAACAGAATCAGAGACATAGAGAATAGACTGGTGGCTGCCAAGGGGGAAGCAGGTGGGAGAGGGATGAACTGGGAGTTTGGGATTAGCAGATGCAAACTGGTATATATAGATTGGCTAAACAACAAGGTCCTACTATATAGCACAGGGAACTATATTCAATATCCTGTGATAAACCATAATGGAAAAGAATATGAAAAAGAATGTATATACATATGTATAACAGAGTCACTTTGCTGTACAGCAGTAATTAACACAACGCTGTAAATCAAGTATACTTCAATAAAAAATAAGTTAATTAAATTTTTAAAAAGATTAATTCCTTCAGAAGAACAAGTACTACACATTCACAAAAAAAGCACCCTTTGAAAGTTTAAATTTTTGAATTTCTTTGCCACTTCCTTAGTTTTGATCATCTTGGACAATATAGTTTTAATATTGACTTTTAAAAAGAACTGTGTTTCAGTGTTTGCTATCCTTAGACAGAAAGAGATAAGTACAACTAAATACTTATTTTTCAAAAGTCTCAAAAGTATAAGGGAAATGAAAGTAATTATATCTTCAAATGATTTTGGGGTATGTTTCTAATTTCATACTTCTGATGCGATTAAAGACTAAAACTGTATTAAGACATTTGAGACATGCCGCATTGGTATTAAATGAATTTAATTTTGTGTAAAGTGGTAGAAATATTTTCTTCAGCGAACATACCTGCAAATATAAAATCACAACCATAAATCTACAAAAAAGCAAGCTATTGAATGAAATCTGATTGGTTATTTCCCTGCAGTATGGATCTGCTAATAATTTAATTTACTACTTGCTAACAGAAGCCAAAATTTAAATATACCTATATATATATATGTGTGTGTATATATATATCTCTTCAATTTTAAATCATTCATATATATGAACAAGTATACATACACATATATAACAATTGTTCATATATATATAGATAGATAGACAGATAGATAGATATACAATTTAAATTAAAGAAAGTACATCTGGTGGCCTATTTTTTCCCCCCGATTCCTAAAGAACACCATATTCTATTCTAGGCAGTGGAATGTCAATCCACCTTAAGGGTTGTTCAATGAGCATATCTGAGAAACCACTGGTTTAGCCAATGATGTACTTATTGAGGGAGGCCCTAGTGCCACTGTCAAGAGCTTATCCACAGGAGAGATAAGAAGGTACTTGTTTGGTTTGTGAAAAGAAGGAGTAGTGAGGAATGGCAGGTAGCTGCAGGCTGATGACACGTGATGTCCATATATATGTAGAACCAACACGCCCATAATTGCACCCATTTTCCATACCCAAATCCAAAGCCTTTATATCATTAATCCCAGGCAAAAATGGTAAGATTCATGTGTGTTACTATCCCACGGCTTCAAGACGCCTATAAACTAATATGAGTATGTCTTAGTTTTATCAGTGGAGGACAAACCAGGCTTCTATCACCAAGGCCCATTCCATAACAGGCAAACCAGTCCAAGACTTCTCTGAGTGCTGCAGGAGAGTCTATGGAAGGGGCGCTCACTCCACTGTGATGCCTAAAATGCCTTTGCACAGAGCAAACATTCAATACATGCTGAGTGAATGAACGAGTGAACTGGTGTCATAAAACAGGCTTATTTGAGGGAAATTCCATTCAACGGCTGGCATTCCTTCCTACCCATCTTAACTGTTAAGCTTGCCATCAGACAAAAATTTAATTATAAAACGTTAGAGTTGAGGAAATTTTAGAAACTTTCTACTCTCCAGAGGTATACAACTTTAATTTAGTGGTAAAAATCACTAGGAGTGATTGAGGAGTCTATCAGACCTGAGTCCAAATTCCACATCTACCATATTTTCGTGAGCAAATAACTACTTCTGAGGCTCTGTTCCATGTATGCATTATGGGATATCATAATAATACATACATTAATTGTATGACTATCAGGGGATGAAATGACACAACCCATTTGCCATGGTCAGCTAAGTAATTTGCACCAAGTAAGCACTCAAGACATTAGCCAATATTAATAGCGGAGAGATGAAAACAAAACTCTGGGACTGATGCCTACCTTAGTGGCCCCAGTGGTCATAATGACTTTCTTCCATTCAGCCTGCTCTCTTCTCACTAAGGCTAAGGAAGAGAAGATGAACAAATTAGGAATAACAATTTGAAAATGGTTTTATACTCCCTGAATGAATGGAATTATAATAAAATGATTCATGAGTTCTGCAGAAATATGATGAGACTTTAGATCTTTATGTTAGTTCTCTACAAAACCAATTTATGGCCCTAAGATGTACCTTCCCACCCAGCCCCATCCTTACCAGGATCAAATATCATTGTAAATGGCAAAGTCAACAACACATAATCAACAAGCTAAGTTACAAGCCAGTGAAGTCTCGGAGGTTTGATAGAGAAAATTCAGATTTATCATTATATGTAAAAATAAGATGATATGAAGAACTCAATCTAAAAAATATTACCTGGAGATCTATAATCTCTACAATAGTGCTATAAAAAGTAAAGAGCTAGAAATCTATTTAGATGGTTTTCCTTATAAGAAGGCACTTTCTGTATAACTTCTAATGTACTATTGATGAGAACAATTCAACAAAATTCAAATAAATACCTGCAGATGTCCTACAAGAAGAAAAGAACAGAGTTAGATGTGACAGGGGATAACTGGACTTCAGGATGAGTAAGACCCTATACTTGACCTCAATAAATTAACATGAAATACAGTGGATGAGTCATGTACAGAATGTCAGAATTCTAAAAGGCCAAGCTAAGTACCAAAAGGAACATGTGGGGACTCTTAAGAAGGAAATAAAATATTGGTTAGTTGATTACGAAAAGGCAGAAGGGAGTAGGTTCCCTTTGGCTGCTCTTTGAAGAGATCACTTCCTTTCCCCCCTAGTCCTGAGGCTAGGGTGGCATGGGCAATAGAGGAATGTGGGGACTGAGAATCATTTCTACTCTCACCAGAGTGGCTGGAAGCAGATTTTCTTACCAGGATGTCATGTAGTAGTATGCTAATATTTAAGGGTTCTTGAGGTCAGAGAGAAGGGTTTGAATACTCCGGCTCCATCTCTTGCTGTGGGTCAAGTTTCTTACCTTTCCAACACCTCGGCGTCTTTATCTGAAAATTGGGGATGATGATAATGTCTCCCACCTGAGTGTGAGAACTACATGATATAGTGCATACGCAGGGCTAAATTTGGCGCCTGGCAAACAGAAAGTGCTCAGTACGGCAGGCGAGTGTAGTGACAATAAAGGCAAAGATGACGGGGGTAGTGCCGGTGCTGCTTCTGCCCCCAGAACAGGCTCTGACTGGGAGAGAGTTAAAGCACCTTTGGGTTCGTGGGGGTTTATATATAAGCAACGGTTGATCAATGTGAGCTGGTTGTCCAAATGATTATGTGCAATCTAAGAAAAAAATGGGCCTCGGATCTGCTCAGCTACTTAATAATATTAGCAGCGGTAGTAGTCAAAGAAGCTAAATTTTATGAAGTGTTTATATGCCAAACAACGTGCTGAACGTTTTAAAAGGATTTACTCACTTATTACAACGAGGCTATATGCTAGGTCCTGATAATGTTATTCGTCTCTTTCAGATGTTGACTGAGCCTCAGACGGGTTACAAAAGCACCTAAGATCCTGTTGTCAGTACATGATGGAAATGAGTTCAAATCCAGCCTGTCTGACTTGTTCTTAATCACTAAGGTATGAAATTAAGCATGTTGCCCTTTGCCTGATTCTCCTCCTGAGGCCTGAATATTTCACTTAGCTGAGTGCAGAAGAGAGAAAATTCTCTCTCCTTGACCCAACTTGGCATCAATATCCAACTCCCCTTCTCAAAATGGGTTGCTTCAATGAGCAGCAATGAATGCCAGGTCGTGGACCAGTCACCTTGATGACTAAGAGTCAGACACTAGGGAAAGAAAATGCTCTGTGACAAACCTACCCTTGTACAGAAACAAGACAGAAATGGGGGGACAGGGCAGAAGATAATGGAATAAGGCATAGGAAAAATAGCACCTGGCATCGTGACAGTAATAATAATAATAGTAGTAGTAGTAGTAATAATAATAATAGACTTTACTATGCTCTAGGCACTGTATTAAGTGCTTGGTGTAAGTGACTTCATTTTAACATTGAAAACAAGTCTATGGGGATGAAATATTATTAACATCATTTTATAGGCAGGAGTATTGAGGTTCAGGTAATCAGGTAAATTGCCCAAGCTCATATGGTTAGCAAGTGGAAAGCAGAGATTTGAACCAGCACCTACACTCCTAACCATTATGCTATAACCATTATGCTGAAAACATAAGAATTCCAATGGTCTTTCCCCATAACCCACTCCTGCACTCCAGACTTAAATAGTCCAAGATCAAGAGAGAGCAAGCTTGGAGTTGCCACTCTTCAGTAAGTGTCAATCATTTCAAAACAGTGTATTTGCTAACAAGATGCAGTTCCTGTGATAATCTTCTCAACCAGGTATCAAGAAACAGGAAGCAAAGATTCAAGTAACAGTATGTTCCTACTTACGAGGAAGGTGGGACAGCATAGTTGACACTGGGCTTAACTGTTCTGGAAAACGTGGTCCCAGTAGGCATACACGCTGGTACATTTTCCCCACCTACCAAATACAAAAGAAGTATTTCATTTCCATGTTGCTCTTCAAAGTTCCACCTCATTCGTGCCTGTCATTCATCCTCTGGCCTCTTCCTGTCTCCATTTCTGTACAGAAAGGTGCTGAGTCTCTGCTCTCGGATACGAAAAGGGTGTGTTAGGAGAGGGAGCCATGGTACCTCGATGTCTTTTTTTTTTTTCATCTTAATTCTATTATGCCAACTCCACTGAACTTAATTAGAGTGAACACAGAATTACACAATTACCCTCTGTTCTATTCTTCAGATGTTATATTTTGATAAAATTTACGACATGCTGCTCTCCCCTTGAACACCAGATGAACACTAGAAATGGATGTGTGTTGACATAAAATCTGTTATAATTACAATTAAAGTACAGCTTACATAATGATAGTGTTATCATAAAATTATAGATGTGTAGAGACAACGTGGTCATGCATTTTTTAGTATAAGTACATGCTTAGACCAATATCTGTTAGCGGAATGAAGATGGAAGAGAATTTTGGTTAAGCCACAAAGGCTGTTTAAGGACTTGCAAATAGCTAAGGGAAACTCAAAGACCAGTAAGATAATATTTCCCCTGCCATGTTTTCAATTGCAAAGTGAAGGGAAGATGTGAAAGTAAGTACCCCTATGGAAATTACAAGACAAGTACATTTTTTTCCTTGAATACCTGGGTAAATGCTTAAATTCTAATGTATATCACTGATGCAAATTTTCAACTGAGTTTGATAAATCATAAAATAATAATTATACATGTATGTATATAAAACTGCATGGAACTAGACAGTTCAGAATTACTTCTAATTAAAGAGGTACCCTATGACAACTAACTTAAACCTTACAAAATATGGTTCCAAGTACCCTATCAGAGTGAAAAGTAGGAGACTGAAAGGTTTACTGTAAATGTTTGTAGTCATGGTGTCTTAACTAAAACTACTGTGTCACAAATACTATTAAAATAATTGTGACATTTTATTCACTTTTACTGCAAACAACAAAACAAACTATAGGTATTTTTTCATTTCAGGTAATTATTTTAGCTAACAGTTATTAAATGTTTTGAGAAGACAGAGTGCTAATTGCATTACTTCATTTTATCTTTAAAATAGCGCTTCCATGTAATTATTCTTAATATCTCCATTGTATTAAAGTGTATCTCTAGTTTAGACCTTTCTTCAGAACTGCAGACTTGTGTATCCAACTGTGTACTCAGCATCTCTACTTGGACGTCACGAAAACATCTCAAATCTTATACCTCCAAAACTGGTCTTTAATCCCCCAAACATGCTCTACCCCAAACTTTTTCCATCTTAGGTGACAGTAACCACACCTTTCCAGTTCCCCAGGCCCTAAATCTCGAATTCACCCTTGACCCCCTCTTCCTTTCCATTCTTGCATTCAATCTACCACGAAATGCTATCACAACCTTCCCAATGTGCCACTTCTGAGAATTACCAGCCGCTAGCAGCCTGGTGCAGGCCACCAACATAGACCTCGAGGATCCTGTAGCCACCTCCCGAGATTCTCCCTGACTCCACTCTCTCCCCACATCCTCAAGGCCACAGATAGAGTTACGCTTTTCAAACAAGAGACAGTTCATGCCACACCTTGGCTAAAATCCTGCCCCTGGCTGCCTACATTTAGACTAAAAGACACAATGCATGTGATGGCCTCCCAGGACTTACCCAATCCATCCCATCACATATCCGACCTCCAGCCCTCCTGCTGTCTCTTCCTCCCCACTGGCTAAGTCAGCCAGGGTGGCCTCCTTGATATTCCTCCAAGCTGCCCGGCATATTTCTGCCTTAGAGTTTTGGGACTGGTTATTCTTGCTCCCAGGGAGTGGTCTCCCCATCATACATTCTGACAACTCCCTCACTTCAAGTCTTTGCTCAAATGTCAACTTATAAAATCCACCCTGACTACCCTATTTAAAATCAGAACCTACCTGTACACTCCTCCAGCACTCCCAACCCAAGCCTCTTCAGGGAGCTTCACATCCTTTTCCTTATCCCGTAGCACCCATCAACTTGTGACAAAGCATAGAATTTATTTATAACATCCGTTTCCACACGAGAGTGTAAGGAGGGAGAAAGCATGCAAGAAGGAGCACGCAGGCAAAGGCTCTTGTCTAATTTATTCATTGATACGTCCAAGCATAGAGAACAGGAAGATGCTTGATAAACAGTCCTGAAAAAGATACAGATGAGGAAACTAGTAGTAAAGCTCAGAAAGTTTAAGCAACTTCTTCAAGGTTCTAGAGCTAGAAGAGGGTCACAGTAGAATTCACACTTGGGGATGTCTAACTTCAAATCTCTTAGCCGCTCTATCTTTTTTTTTTTTTTTTTTTCTTTGCGGTACGCAGGCCTCTCACTGTTGCGGCCTCTCCCGTTGCAGAGCACAGGCTCCGGACGCGCAGGCTCAGCAGCCATGGCTCACAGGCCCAGCCGCTCCGCAGCATGTGGGATCTTCCCAGATCAGCTCACAAACTCTCAACCACTGCGCCACCAGGGAAGCCCCTCTCTGCTATCTTAAGTCCATGCAATTCAGGATTCGTTTTAATCAGTGCCATGGAAATTCTCACTCCACTGAATAGGATCACTAAAGTGTTCTCTGTCTAGATTTATATACATATTTTCCATTTAAACAAAGGAAACAGAAGAGGGGAATTCATCATGTGTTATTGCGGTAGTTTTACAGCAATTTTAGCAATAATGACATTTAAGTAATAGTGATATTTAATGATAGCATAATAATAATAAAATAATAGCTCTTAAATGTATTGAAGACGAATCGCATGCTAAACTCGGTGCTAAAATATTTCCATGTATATTTTGTGCAAAATCCTCATGAATATTCTATCAGATGAGCTTTATGTGTAACTCCACCAGGCATACTTCTCTTATTCCGCTTTCAAAGATAAGGAAATTGATGAGAAGTGTGGTAACCGTTTGATCAAGATGAGACTGGTAATAAGTTGTGAGTATGAATTTAAATTCAGATCTAACTCCAGAATTTGATTCTCAATCCATACATGAAAATTCTGATAATTCCTTTGATAAGGGTATGTTCTCTCCTGGAAAACATCCCCCATTATGTCTGCCTGTGCTCATACCTTCAGAACACAGTCAAGTTTGAAACATGATAAAAATGTTTAAATAGTGTGCTTTAATAAATGGAAATATCTTCATCTAAACAATAACACAAAAAGGCAGGCTGAGCCCTTTGAAGTGGCTTCGTTGCTATCCTCCATCCAGAACAAGAGAAGGAATCAACAGCTGCAGAGTAAAGAAAGCATGAAACCCAGAGATGGAGGATTCTGTAAATGACCAATTACAAGACTATTAAGCCACACTTTCATAGCAAGAGGCAAAATGTTCCATTAAACTGAAAATTCTTCTACCCCTCACTCCAAGGCCCACACAAACATTAATGTTGCATTTATTAGGATGTATTTCCTGTGCTCTATCAACGTGACTTTCAGCAACTGTATTAATACAGTCCTTTCGCTTCGCACATATATCTGAATGATGGATTCCATTACTGGAGTTTTGTAGAAAGAGTGGAGTGACTGAAGTAAAGTTTGGGAAGAGCCATCATAATCCATAATGATGGGCACTGAATCAGGACAAGAAGAAACCTCTCTTCTCATTTATTTGAATGAAAATTCTACTATATATTTATTGCCTCTGTACAGGGCCATCTGTTGAATAATGGAAAACAAGCATCTTTCATTTGCAGGTAGGATTTGTGTGCTCAAGTTTCGATGGGCCTGCAGAATTAATCTTGTTTTAGAAATGAAATAAAATGTAATTTCTTACTGTAAGTAGATGTGGTTAAGCAACTGGCAACTTTGATGTCTTTAAATCACTGCAGTTTCAGGGTAGGCAAATCTATAATTATTTCAAGCACTTCTTTCCTGGTGCAACAACTGAGCAGTGTACATAGTGGTCAACAACCTGGGCATTGTCAGACGACTTAAGTTTGAATCTAGACTTTGCCGCTCACCAGCTATGTGACTTTCAGCTATGAGAAGCACTTTCTTCAGCTTTACAGTGTGGATTATTATATGCCCTTTGCAGAACTACTGTAAGAACTAAATGTATATGGGCACAGTGGCTCATAGTAAGGGCTCAAATTAGTACTGTGGTCACTACTAGTAGTATTGAAAAGAAATTAGAACTTCTATTCTCATAAAGTGGGATATGTGTCCCTTTATCATTGTAATTTCATATCATTTTACTTTTGACCTTATAATTTAATAGCTTGATCCAAGAAACATTTAGCAGTAAATATAATTGAAAGAAGATTACCTGTCAAACATGAAATACTGTAGTATCAAGTGTGCTGGCACAATACTCTTCTCAGATAATTAACCTGTAAAAATATGTTATTGTCTTCTTTTTAATTAAGCACATTGAACATATATATTTACTGTGCCAATTGGCGAAAGGTCCATTAATTAATCAGTCTAACTATATGTTGCATAAACGTCTTCTAAACATAATCGTATATGTATTTTATTTGTTGGGAAAATGTGTTTGAGATTGTTCTTTTCTGCCTATTTAAAGTAAAAGAGGGTGAGAAGTAGAGTTAGGCTTAATGTACTTTGTACTCCATTATGCCATGAAAATGCTTCTGTGCCCTGGAGACAACAACAAAAGATTTGCTTTAATGACAAGAATCAAGTATGTTCTAAAGCTTCCAGGTAGGAGGCGTAGAGGTTGCAGTTTATATCAGAAGTATTTGCTCTCTCTCTCAACTGCGTCTAGATGGGAAAGATGTGGTCACAAATGCTTCAAGGTGATATAGTAAATGTTGGAAAGAGGGGGGGTAGAAGGCAGATTTTTGAATATCTCAGACCTGAGCTAGAAGGATTTTATTTAAAGAAAATAGCGGATATGATTTTTCACTTAAGGAATGCCAGTCAGCAAACCTGACATTAATGTAGGAAATTAGCTCTTTTAGCTATGATGCTTTCAAATGCACATTACTGAAAACAAATTCAAAATAGTCAAAGGAAATTTAAAAACAAAAACCAAACAACAACAACAACCTCAACAAACAAGTACTAGAAATTCAGGGATGCAGCCATATTCAGATACAGTTGGATCTGGAAGTTCCAGAGTATCAGCAGGGTTCCAGCTCTCTCTCCATCGCTCAGCCCTGCTTACCTCTGCAAGACTTTATTTTACAGAAAGTCTCTTCTTGTGCTGGATGGTCACTGGGAGTCCCAGAGTCATATCTCCCCAGCTTAGAAATTCCAGAGAGAAAAGACAATTCTTCCATTTCTCTCTGAGACAAAAGTCCTGGGGAGGAGTCTGATAGACTTAGCCGAGGTCAGATGCCTACCCATGAGCCAATCACCTGCTTTACTGGAGTTCAGTCCCTGGGCGACTCATCCCCGGGGCCCGTGAGGAGGCAGGATGGCATTATCTGGCAGTTCTCCAAGAAAAGCCTGCTGTTTTCGTAAGATGAAAGGGGAGAGGACATGGATAATGAAACCTGTATCTGCTTCTGTAAAATCCACAGAATCTTACTCCCTGCCCTGTGTCGATGACCATGCAGTAAGCTGACCCAGGAGGTCATTTTTCCCACAACAGTCTTTATATATATGACTAAGGAACACACTGGTAAAAGAATATGGGAGAAAGTCTGAGTATGACAAGTCAGCTAGACTGATATTAACTAAAAAAGCTGTGTGAAAATATCCTTAAAAAGTTGCCCCCAACTCACTCAAAGTCCAAAGTTGGAGCTGGAAATACAATGTCATGGAGTTTGGATAAGAACAGGTTTTCTCCAAGCTGAACTATGACACAGAGATTAGAGACTTCTAGAAACTTTACTTTTTCAAAGAAAAAACATCACATGAGAAAAATGAGGCCTAGAAAAATTAAATGACTTAAGCTAACTAATGGCAGGACTGAGACTAGAGTATACTTTGTGTAATTGGCTATGGTCTTTTTTTTGTTTGTTTTTTTTGTTATCACTTCAGAACGAGACAAACTTAAAGAAAGGAAACACAACCAAAACTCAGTGGTTGGAAAAGAGATGGATGTGAACGCCCACTTGTTTCTTACGTATAAAGTTACCCCTCGCAGTGTTTTGGAGGAGAAAACGCTGGCTCTTCCCAACGTTGGTTACATACACAAAGATTCCAAAGACAAGACAAGTGCTTTGCAAACAAAGTAACTAGAACCAGCTCAGGCTTCCCCGCGCCGGGTCCTACGTTCCACGGTCAGAACCACCAACTGTATCCCCCCGGGTAACAAGGTGATTCAGAAAAGCTGGCGCCTTCAGAGAAGGGAGAAAACTTAGCCGGGAAGAGAGTCAGGAGAAAACTTGCTCAGCTTCTTGCTGGGGTCTGAAACGATCCCAATAGAGTCCTTAAACCCCTCAGGTTTCCCCAATCAAGCACCCTCGCCTCCAACCTGGGCCACCCCAGATCTGACTATCAGACGACAGAAGTCTGCGGACGCACGCAGAGCTGACCACCCCATGAGAGGGACCTACGCGCGGCCGCGCCCACTCACCCGCCGCTCCCCGGGAGACGGGAGACCAGCCCGGGGTCCAAGTCCTGGGCGTGGCAGACTCGCCCCTCTCCGGGCCCGGCTCCAGCTCACCTCGGCGCGGCCCGCCTGGGCGCCGCCATCTTGACCACATAGGGGGCCTCGCGCCGGAGGCCCCTGAGCGGGCGCCCTGAGCGGAGCCGGAGCGCCGGGGAGGCCCAGGTCGGCGTCCTACGTCCCCCGCGCGCTCGCGCCCCGTCCACGAGCGACGAGAGTCCCGCACGCAGCGCCCGACCCAGGCTTCCGCGGAAGCGGCGCCCCGCGCAGCCCGCACCGCGGCTCAGGCGGCGCCGAGGGCGGCCCGGGCGGAAGAGCGGGCGCGGGGCACGCGCTCGGTAACCTGGCAACGCGGAGCAACCCGGCGTCTCCGGCGAACCCCAGCCCTCCACCGCGAAGAAGCACGGACCCCCGCACCAGCCGCCCAGCCCGCGCCGCCCCTCGGTCGCTCCGCCCGCCGCTGCCCGCTGGCTATGGTCTTTTAAATCCATGATACAACGTCTATATGTAACAAATCTGTTAAACCCTAAATGTTTATGATACTCAAGTAATCCATTATCTGAATTATTCTTGAAGATAAAACATCCAAAGACTTCTTAATTGTATAGGTATACATACATAAAATACACGTGGAGGTAACTTCAAATATAGTATGTGCCTGTCTCTATTCCTTCCCTCTCCGCTCTTTTAAAAAATGCCCCTTTAAAAATTGCCCACTCACCATCTGTTAGGTAAATTTGCTGAAACACAGTAAATGTGGAGACAGAAATTGTTATAGAGACTATTCCAAATGACACTGACACCTGTATTTATGAAATTTTTAAAAGGGTAAGTTAGAGTTGTTTTTTTTTTTTTTAAATCCCACTATAGTAACACCACATCATCCTAGGTGCCCAGTTCTATCCAATTACATAAGATGGAGAAAGAGAGAGAGAGAGAGAGAGAGAGGAGAAAGAGAAAGAAGAAAGGAAGAAAACCAAGTACTTATGTATAAAATGTTGCTCCCAAAGTTTGAGATTATACTCAAGCATCAATGAACAGAAGGAAAACACTTACAAATTTACAAATGTATTTCATTTATGGTATGAGGGACACAGGTTTAGATTTGCAACACGCTCCCACAAGGGTCAAATTGACCACTTTTTTCTATTAGTTGCTCTCGAGAGAACAAAACAATGGAAACAGATGCCATTCAGTTCCAAGTCTATAGCTTAGACCATGTCACTGCACATGAAATATTGTTCATTCAGAGTCAGCACATAGCAAGAGTAATTTATACTCTCAGAGTGTTTGCTCTCAAGTCAATAGCAGAGAAGCCTTGAATAAAAACGTTCCCATTACTTTCCATTGTAATAGATCTTACTTATAGCCCATGAAACAGTGGTCAGAGGAGATTTATTCTTTGGACACCATATTATATAATCTCTCCACTTTAAGCCATCCCCCACTCGGCGATTATTTTTTAAATATGTTACTCGTAGTCAATATTAATTTACATTTAATCTTTCTTAGCATTAGGAGAGTATTATTTTGTACAGGCTCAGAAACAAATCTCCCGAAATTCCTCCCTGATGCTCCCTTCAGGCTGAAAATGCATTGCAGGGTGGCTGCAGTGACTTAATTCTAGTTGGCAGAGCCCTGGCCACACACTAATTTCATTCGCCTCAAACTCCTGGATTTGAAAGATCCACTGAATATGATTCCTGCCCTCTGACATGTCACTTACTAACCAATTCAGTGTGCATACAGAGGAGAGAAAGGACTTGCTCAGCTCTGGCCCACCGGCAGGCAGGTGAGAATTCCCAGTCAGAGACACTGTTTACATCTGAGTGGTCATTCTTGCCCGGGTCCTCATTTTCAGGAAGGAAGTTCAATCCAGGCTTTGCCGGCAGCTGCAGCATTTGTTACATCCATTACTAGCTCCTTGTTCCTTCCTGCCCCCCAGTGCTTAGCATCCCCCATTTCAGTCACTAAGTCTTCCTTCCCCCAGCCTAGAAGCTTACCTCACCATAAATTTTTATCTCAAATGATAGGTTTGGCACATTCCCCACAGCAACCCACAGGGACTGGGGAAAAGAAAACTCAAATCTCTGGAGAGCTAAGAATTCAACCATTTAGAGGAGTTTCTTTTATACAGGACAGTCTTCATTGAGCTGAACCCTGCAATCCCAGAGAAGATTCACCTACCCGTTCTTTTCCTCTTTCCCTAAAGTGACTGTGTCTTTGAACAATGGGTCTGTGTCCCACTATTCTCTCTATTCATTTTGCAGGTTTACAGAGGCTGGGAAGCTGGGGACTGGACTTACATGCCAGGAGCTTCTAAGATCACACGCAAAAATAAGGCTACTGGAAGAGATTGTTGGAATCTATCTCTGTATATTTGAACATGGGCAGTGGTTAACCAGGATGCTCACACCAAGCTTATATCCAGCTTGCAGCACAAGCTACAAGTTGGTGCATCCCTCCTACTACCAGCCTCTTCTCAATAAATGCAGGTGAAAACTGGGGGCTCTTTTCCCTCAGCTGTTCATTCCAACATGAATAGCTGCAATTTGCAAACTAGAGGAAAATGACAGTGCTTTCTCTGAATGGTTTTGGTCCCAACGCACACTGCTAATGCTGGCATTCAGTTCCTTTCCTTCCCAGCCCAGGGAACGGGGGAACTAAGCATAAGGCAAGCGTTCTCTTTTCTTGCAAGTGCCTCAGATCCACACACCAGAGAAGGAATCAGCTCCCCCTGGAATCTTTTTCAGCAAACACAATCCTTCAGCCTAGTCGGCAAGCTCTCTCTTGACTTTAAGATTTCACTCTTTTTTCGACAGGCAGGCCCATCTGCAAGCTCCCAAGCTCCAAGTGAAGGCACCAAAATAATTTTTAAAATGTCAAACAGCAAATGTGCCTTCAACCCCCAGAGCTTCAGTAAAAATACCGTGAGTTGCCCCTGTGGTTCTCAGGTGACCTCTGGCCTCATCTTCCCTGCAGCGCTGCCTCCTCAGGTTCTCTAGTTTAAGCTCAGAGGTAAAGGAAGTGCTTCTGGGTTTTGCTTACAACAACCCAGGCTCTTCCTGAAAGCATTACCTCAAAGTGAAGGCTGCCCAGAAGCACTTTTGGCCTTGCAAACATCTAGAGGTGGCATACTCAACAGGTGCTAGGGACGCTCAGAGGCTCAGAGGGGCCATACCAGGCTGCAGCTTTAGACAGGCACCCCTCCTTCTGGCACAAACACAAACTTCATACCCCTGGGTGCTGATGTAGTGACAGCTTGAATCTCACAAGGAGTCCCCTCCAGAAACCCAACATGCTTCAGGAAAGGCACTTGAGAGGGAGCCAACTTTTTAGCTACGGGGAGCATAAGGGTCAGCCAGAACATCTGGAGAAGGGACTAACTGAGCTTGGGTCCTACCAGGCAGGGAGAGAGCTGTGCATTAGGAAAGGATCACTTCAAGACAGAGATGAACAAAAAACTTGGAGATAGGGGTAGAGAAGGAAAAGAGAGGCAGAAATTGAAAGGGAGAACATAAAAACAGAGAGACAAAAAAAAAAAAAAAAAAGCAGGGAGAAAGAGACACAAGGAGAGAGACACACAGGAAGAAAGACAGAGAAACAAGAGAACCCATAGTCACGCAGACCCTGAAACTCAATTTCTTCATCCAGAAGCCATCCATCTATACCCCAGGGCGGCACAGGAGCCGTGGGGCCGAGGCTGCGGGAGCAGGCGGTGAGAGAGCACTGCAGCACCGCCCACCGCTCAGCGGGCCCGATCCGCCGTCCTCGCATCTTCCGCCGTTGCCCGCCTGCACCCGGAGCTAGAGGACCGCCCGGCCTTGCTCAGCGCACCCTACTGCCTCCCTCCAGGCGCCTTCTTGTCTGGCTCTGAGAATCGTCCTCAAAACCCAGGACTGGGGTTGGGGGCTGCGTTAGGGAGGTCGTGGGAAAGGATGGGCACAGGGTGGGTGCAGAAAAAGCGACTGTGTTTCGCAGTTAGCATGAGCTCACCTCCGGGCTCTGAGCTGGCAGGAGTAGAAAGCTGATCGCCCGGCTCCTGCCAGTGGCCGGATCGCAAAGGCAGTTTAGACGGTGCAAACAACTGCCCAGAGCAAATCACCTGGGGGCACGTCTGCCGGTGGCTTCTCCCCGCTTGAGGACAGTCCCCACGCCTTCCGCCCCATGCCCTCGCAGAGACAGGTTACAGGTCGGGAAATCCAACCCGAGCGAAATGGGCAATTCACGTCCAAATGTAGGTGAAGACCTAGCCTTCGGTTTAAGAACTGCCTCCCTAAGCTCTTCTCGAAATTTTCCAAGGCAGCTGCAGCTTGTCGGGCGGCTTGGGGCAGGGAAGCTGGGGAGTTGAGAAATGCCTAGTTTCTAGGCGTCTTCTCATCTTCCATATTCCTTGCGCCTAAGTGGCTCTCACAGGAGCCCGGCACTTTTACAAGCCTGTTTTGGAACCATATTTCACTCTAATGAAAACCCATTTAAATCATCGCCTTGTTTTTCGGAGACTGTTTCTTGTCAATGGGGCCATAAATCCAGAATGTCAAGCCGAATGGAGTGGAGCGCGGACAGGGGAGAGATGGAAGGGAAATGAATCAAGCAGGGAAAGTACCTCCTCGGGTGAGGTGGGAGGGACTCGGCAGGATCTCCAGGGTGGAAATGACCGAAGGCCGACCAGACCCCGCACCCCTGGAGTCCAAGCCAGCCTTCAGGATAAAGAGCGCGGGGAGCTACGGCGCGCTCTGCCCCGGAGGGAGCGCCCCCCTACCTGGAAAAGCCTCAGGATGTTGGCTACCATGATGGAGACCGAACTCCCCGAAGCCCCAGTCACTCCAACTACTTTCTCGGGATTGACAAAAACCGGAGGCTCGCCGTTGGTGCAGCGCACTTCGGAGGTGTCCTTCTGGATGAGCGCCTGGACGAAAGTGAGCGACTGTTCGAGCGCATAAGTGTCCCTGGAACAAGTGTCCAGGATCCGCGCTCCCAGCGTCACGTTGGGCAGCAGGTTGGGATCGCTGTTGATCTGGTCCAGGGCGTAGAGCATCGCTTCCAGCCTGTGGATCCCGTTCTCCCTCTTGATGTCGCCGCAGGGCACTCCGCTGGGACCCTTCGCGTGCACCGGAAACAGCCCCCCGAGGGTGACGTCCCCCTCGATCCGAATGGAGTGCGGGGCGTACATCTCCTGGCCGCGAGCCGCCGCCGCCAGCGCGCACAGAACCACCTCCAGCACGCAGCAGGGAAACTTCATCAAAGTCAGGGCGCGGAGCAGCTTCCCCAGCTGGACCATGCTGCTCCCGCGGCTGCGGTGGTGGCGGCGGCACTCGAGGGGACGGTGGCGGGCTCGCCGGAGTCCTGGCCCCTTGGGGTGAGCTCCTCCGGGAAAGCCCAGGGTCTCCTGCGGGCGAGGAGGGTAGGGGCGCCCGGGGAAGGGCAGCCGGCGAGGGTGGGGGGTCCCGCGGCGCCTGCCAGCTTGGGGCGCAGTGCGCTCTTGGGTTCCCCGGCCAGCGCGCCGCGCTCGAGCTCGCGCTCGGTGGCTTGCAGCTCGAGCTCTCCAACAGCCCAGTACTGGGGAGAGAGCGAGGATGGCTATCGCTTTAAATGCGCGTTCGGCTCCCTCTCCTCCTCTGCCCACTCCCTCCCACCCTCGCTAGCTCTCAGGCTCTCCCCACCCTTCCCAGCGCCCACCCTCCCCACGGTTTTGCATCATCACGCAGGGAGGGGCTGCGTGCTGAGGTAAGGGGGGAGGGAATGGGTGGGCGGCTGTGGGGGGGGAGTACCTCCGATTGGGAGTTTCGAGGTCCCCAGGGAATCTGGGGATTGCAGGTCGCAGGTGAAGGCTGAGCTCCTGCTTCGGTCTCACTGTAGCAGCCGCTCGCTCGCCCGCCTGCACCCACACGCACATTCTAGGCACAGGGTGGCATCAGCCCCGGACAGGGCGGTTCTAGCTGGGGCTGACTGCTTCCAACCCTGAGGTCCGGAGCCGGGGCTGTCAGCGCCGGGAGAATGCGAGGTAGTCGAAGGCGATGCCGCCAAGCATGAAGGGTAGTAGGGAGACCCCAGTCTCTACTGCTAATTCGTCTGTGCCAGTTTTTCCTAAGAAAAACACACATACACACAGGAGCCTGATTTATGACCTAAAGAACCTTTACGCAGAGACTTCTCCGGGGCCAGGCACTGGGCTAGCCTGTAGGGAAAGACGCCAACAAGAAATGCTGGGAATGGAAATGCATCTTTGGTCTTCAGGGGTTACTGTGGCCGGAGCCGGATGAAGTAACCCTGGTCTCCAGTAAATCTGTGGCGGATTCGCTCCTTTTCTTCCTTTCATCGCAAGAGATGGAACAACTGAGAACTCTGCAGAGCGCACTTTCTTCTCTGGCGCTGACAGGTGTAAGGCTCCCTCCTACCCATTTCCAGAGATGCTTTTGGGCTGATGTCAGGTTTCCTCGGGCAGGAAATAGCAAGAAAGAGGTGGCAGTAGGAGGAGCAGACAGAAATCTCCCCATCGATCCAGTGATCCATTCTTCTTTTTTTTTTTTCTGGCTGAAGATTTGGGGGGCTTGGGGAGTGGAATCAGGATGCCAGAGCAGGTTGTAGTGCAGTTAGGAAGCTGTTTTTCAAAGGTGTCCCCTCCTGCAGGTCCAGCCCAAACTTGGCCCATTAAAGCAACAAGTGGCCCTAGTTCCTACACAAGGAAGGGCAATGTATCTGCCCTTGGTGCCCACGTGTACTGCTTATGGAGGTCTCTACTCTTGCTGAGCCTTTCTGTTGGAGTGCAGCGAAACTGTCTTATACAGAATTGAGGGCGCAGAGGAAACCAAAACAAGACTATACTTTCTGTTGTAATGTTAGTGCACTAAAGAAAAATGTCCTTGCACATAAACAAAACAACACACACACACACACACACCTAAAAAGTCAGAAGTTGGGAAGTTGGTTGTCTCTTCCACCAACCACCTGTATGACCTTGGCACTTCTGTTCCTGTGCCTGAGTTTTACTTTGCCCATCTGTAAAATGATGACATTGAATTGAATGTTTTACAGGTTAACTTTTAACTTTCAAATCCTCTGTTGAAATAGGCCATGCACCTTTGGCCATGGTGTTCTTTTTAGACCAATATCCTTTGTTGCTTTATGTGTAGGGCACCCGTTTTTTGATACCCAAAAACACTTCAAACATTTCCTGGTACAGAGGATTTTATTTTTTTTCTTTTTGACCACCCATTTATCTTCCTTCTAGGGAGAGTCCAGTCCATCATTTTCTTTTCAGACATGCCCCTCCTCCAGGTTTCAATGCTTAAGGTTTGAGGAGGAAAAAAACCTTCTGGCTACAGTGTTCACGGAAGGGAATAGAGGCTAACAAGAGTTATGCAGGGCTAATCCCTGGACTTCTGCTGGAGTAACGAGGGTGATGACATAGGGTTACCACTGTCCAATAGACAATCCGTGCTGGAGTTAAAAGAAAAAGGAGCCTCCTTCCTCTAAATGCTTTATGTATATCTTTTGGACAATGTTACACTATTTGATTTTGTAAAAATATACCATTTTACTGCCATCTTCAAGAAAAGTGATGTAAAAACTATGCGAAGCTACCCCTGTATACAATGTGATCATCCGTCACTCATAGATGTGATGCCCTGCTATATAAGTGCACACCTTGTGCAACCTTATGCTGTGATGCGCCCGCCCCTTCCAGCCAGCCCTGGAGCTGCGAGCGTATAAGCCCGCAGCTGTGCCAGAAGCTCCCACATAAACAGGGAAATATTTGAATCCCTTAATGAGAGATACCAGAGAGGAGAAAAGGCAGAGAGAAGAAGGGGTGGGGAAGAGAGAGAGGGACCTGGTTAAAACATGTGAACTCCTGGATCCACATGTGCCTGAAAGATTGCCTCTTTTTTTTTCAATTATAGAGTATTTTATTTCTGTTGTTTGAAGTCAAACTATCCTCTTGTAACTCACCTATTCTGCTATTCAATACATTGGATCAAAAAGGCTGGAACAAGTGCAATAGATATCCTGGTAAGGCAGCATTAGCTAGTTTGGAAAGGGGGAAAGAAGCAAAGCACTAGAAAGGCATCCTTGGGACACAAATACTGTGATCCTAGTATGTAGGCATCAGTACCTGAGGCTATATTTGATAGAGACTGTATCCTTATTTAGTTTTAATTTAAGGCTACTTAGTAGGCACTTGGTGCCAAAACGTATATTTGAAGAGCTGTGCTACAAGTGAGAACACTTGATTTTTCACCTGCCCATGTGAGGATCTATGTTCTCCTCTTCCATTTCCAGGTCACAGCTTGCAACTGCTCAACAAATAGTTCTTGGCTGACTGTTGAATGTTGCCTTACTCTGTGTTCTCTCTTTGCTCTCCTCATTCTCCCCAAACATCTGGCAGCAATCATTATCTTCTTTTTGTTGCAGTCATCTGTGTGCATGTTTTATTTCCCTTGCTAAGCTGGAAGATCCTTGAGGGTAAGGGGCTAGGTATTATAAGGGGCTAGGTATTATTTATCTTTTTACCTCGGACAATGTTCAGAATGGTGTTTTGTACCTAAGAAGCACTCATGTGTTGAATGAATCAGAATTGGTTTGCCATTCCCCACTGCCTTTATCTCACAATAACAGAAACATAAAGTGGGCAGAGCAGAAACGACGGCAAATAAATTGTCCTCTTAGTCACAGAATGCAGTTTCTAGAACTTAAAGAATAATTAGTAGATTTTGAAATAATTTTGTTTTACAAAAATTTCATAAGATTGAAATACTCTAACCTTAAAGCTCTCGATCAACTCTAAAGGAGGGCTTTAATTGGCTCTTCCTGAGTCAAGTGTTTATTCCTGGGCCGATAACTGGGGCCATTGTCATAATAGAAAGTGTGATTTGTTACCAGAGAAAGAGGAAAGTGATGCTGGGCTTGCAAGATATTTATATCTTCAGCCAGAGTGCATAGGATCTGGAACTTAATTGGTGACGCAGTATTTGTTTGAGATTATAT
Source organism: Orcinus orca (assembly GCF_937001465.1). Taxonomy (NCBI): domain Eukaryota; kingdom Metazoa; phylum Chordata; class Mammalia; order Artiodactyla; family Delphinidae; genus Orcinus; species Orcinus orca. The sequence goes on along the minus strand of NC_064559.1, from coordinate 1,297,558 downwards.
GAATGAAAAATCTTTGTGTAAGAGTGATTAATCTAAAACTTGGCCAGTCATTGTCCTAGTGTCATATTAAATTGCAGGAGAATCTAGTTTTAGGCACAAAGATCATAAATATAAAATGTGTTCCCAGCCTTGGTTCTGTGTAGTCAGTAATCTATACTCACCCTGTCATTAATAAAAATGAAAGTTAAGGACTCAGTCCTAACTTACATGCTTAGCATTGTATTTTGTTAACAACCTCAGTTTTATTTTCTTTGTTCTCCCCTGTCCATCATCTTCTGCAGAAAATAATGTCTCCACTTTCAATTCCCTGTCTATTTAAATGCAATTTGTAATTTGTAAAGTTGTCCTCCTTAAGGGCTGCTGCTTCTGCCTCAATAATGTACTCTGGCCATTATTATACTCTTCCATCTTTCATGTAGGTCTCCATCCATAGGTTTTGTTTTCATAGCTTTTTTTTTTTTTGGCGATATGCGGGCCTCTCACTGTTGTGGCCTCTCCCGACGCGGAGCACAGGCTCCGGACGCGCAGGCTCAGCGGCCGGCCATGGCTCACAGGCCTAGCCGCTCCGCAGCATGTGGCATCTTCCCGGACTGGGACACGAACCGGTGTCCCCTGCATCGGCAGGGGGACTTTCAACCACTGCGCCACCAGGGAAGCCCTATACTTATGATTTTATATTTGCTTATTTACTTTTGTCTCCCCCCTCAGCTCAAGAGAGACTATATTCATCTGTGTTAATCACTGCTGTGTTTCCTGAACATGCCTATAAATCATACTGAAGAATGGTGCCTGAAATTTGGTAAGGGATCAATCAATTTTCTTGGCTGGATGAAGAAATGTGTTCATAAATTAATGAACAGATCTTCGGGGCTTCTGACTTGAGGACTAATGGGAAGAGGATGGCAAATGGTTGGGACAGGGTACTGCAAGAAGTAGTATTTGGAGTACTCTGATAGCTATCCTAACAGATAAGATTGTGTTCATTTAAGTAGTTTTAATGAAAGAGCTGGGAACTAGGGACACACAGCATTAAGGTTTTTATAATGCATTCCATAGAGTTCTTTTTAAGTCTGTACAAATATCATTGAAAATATATGCATACATATACACCTCTGTTACTTTACTTAGTGCTTTACGAGAGCCCCTCAAGGAAGGGGTAGTAGCAACTCTCAGTATCCTTCCTTTATGATGAGCTTAATTTATTCAAAGTTACATCATAATTTATTTGTAACTGTGAAACTAGACTTAGTTATTGAATAGACCCTCCCTAGAAACGTATGGCATTAATAAAACCAACAAAACTTTGTTCAGTTTCCAATGATAGACACACTACAGACTCAATTATGGGCGACCCAGTTTAATGAAGGGAAGAAGTGATTGAACAAATATAGAGCAAACAGAATATGAAGTTTTATCCTCCATTAATATTAGTAACGGATAGTGTGGGCTCCAATGCCTTCAAGATAGCTTGAGACCATCATCTCTGTGTCATGGGCAGGGGGATGTTCAGTCAGGATGTCTTTCACTGTCACTGAGAAAAATTTCCATAATATATAATGATACCTACTGAAACTGATATGGGGCATTTGGGTAATAAGGAATCCATTAGCATATTTTTCCGGAAGCCTTGACTACAAAATGAAGACAGTAGATTTGGACACTTTCAGCCATGAAGAAGTTGTTTGGATATTCATCTTTATGCCTAATGAAATAAGCTTATTTCATCTCTGCAGCTTCCCATGTACCATTTTCCCACCTCTGTTTTATGTTTGGAAAGACTTTTAGAAATTGAAAGTCAAGTTAAAAAGTGAGTGACAACTTAAATGATATATGGAATATTTTGCTGACTTACAAGAGCACGCAGAATTAAATATGACCCAGTTCAAATGTTTATTTTAACGTGTATGTTGAGGTGGAGTTTTCAAGGTGCCAGAAAATGAGAATTCACCTTCCAGTGTGTGTTACCAGTTCTGTTCATTGCACAGAATCATCTTCATAAAACATACTGTTTTCTATGTACCTGGTATATATCTCAATTAGTTTGAAGAATTTCTCAGATACCTCTTAATATGTAGTGCTCCAATTCCAATCTTGCCATGTCCTGTACCAGTGACACAGCACACAGGAGTTTTATTTCTCTTTATTTCTCTGGGTTGTTCAGAACCCAATGAAAGAACAGTGGAATGGGATCAAAGAGATCAGGGTTCTTGTCCCAGATTTACCATAAAATAATTGTGTCCTCTTGGGAAAATTATAGTCATTCTAGGTCCCTTTTCTTTACTTTGACAGAGCTGCACTAGATGACCCCAAATAATATAGCACTCTTTCAGTAGTAGCTTAGATGTTATTGTATTCTGAAACAAATGAAGACAGTGACACATGGAGCTGTGCAACATCTCTGTTACTCTGTTGTCTTAGAGTTGCCTCCATTTTACAGATGATAAGATGACTGTGCATAGAAGTAGATGTTTGGAACCAGCGGTTCCAAAGTAAGTGGAGGTAAACCACAAATTTCCTTCCTTCCTGAAGCTCACTTAGCCAAAACATAGGCTTCTGAATATTAAGCTGTAAAGCATATTATCAGTACATTTTAAAAGAAGCTATTCTTCTAGGATTTCCAATTAATAGCAGGAGGTTTTGAAATGCTTAAAAGATCATCTGATTTTGTGAGATTTACAGCTCTATTTTCCTGTCAAGCAAGTTGTATTAGTGCCAGAGAGTCATCTGAGCTTCTGGATGCTTCTCTGAACCTCTTGAAGTTTTCTTCTTGCTATCTGAAATTCATGCCAGGTAAGCCTTTTTCTAGAGCTTATGGACAGACTTGTGTATTTTTATATAGGAAAGCGATGCAGTGAGTCAAGTCGGGGGTTAAGCCCTCATTCTCAGAGTGGTATTGAGCTCCTGGTGAAATATAATCATCATTTCCTCAGAATCGAAAAGCAGTTATCTCAGGTGTATAATCCTATTAACTATTTATACATTTACGTATGATACATGGATTTATTGTACCTACGAGGTGTGTTCTCTTTGGGAAGTACAAAGCTCTTAGAGACATAGGTTGTTCATTTTTTTGTTTTCCCACAAATACTGTGACCCTTTGAGCAGGAAGGTCTATATTTTACTAACATCTAGAACCAGCAGTTAACACGGTGTCTAAGATGTAGTCAATAAATATGAAATAGATAAATGAACACATTTTTATGTAAGGGCCAGGAAATGGACAAATAGAAATTTTTCATTTTCAGTCAAAAGCAACAACAGACATAAAAATGATACAGACAACAAGTGCTACGGTCATTCAAAGAAGGCATAGAATAGATAGAAGGATCTCCTCTATGGCACAGGGAACTATACTCAATATTTTGTAATAACATCTGTATGGGGCACCTGCTCCACACCAGGCCCTATGACAGGTGCTTACATACTTTCCCTCTCCCCCATCCTATGGGGAAAGTACCTCTGCTATAGATTGAACATTTGCCTCCCCCAAAATTCATATGTTGAAATCCTCCAAGGGATGTTAGAAAAGGTCATTGTTCTGTGTGTCCAGGAAGAGGAGAATGAAATGCATCTCACTGTCTCATCCATAGCTGAAGGCAGGTAATCTGTGAGAGAGAGCAATGTTTGCAGATGGTGACACATGAAGATTGAGGAAGATTGATTTCTCAATCATTGAGGAGTACTGTTCCATCTAACTGAGTTCGGAATGCTAATAAAGTCATCCACTGAAAGCTTACCAGTCTAGTTAGTGTGCAAGATATTATGAATTATAGTCTTACCGTTAATTTAGCAGACCCACAAATATTTACATCTACCAAGCACCGTGCTGGCAACTGCAGCTTACCAGTACTTCTTTCCTGGGCCCTGGATAATTTCCAGTAGTTGGTGTCAGGATCTAAGCTATCCACTTGATGTGGACACTAGTCCCCTCGTAGCCCTCTCACAGGAGCCTTTAACCATTCGTGGCCAAAAACAAAGGAAATGGGAAGAGTTACTGCTCTGCTTATCAGAAAGTGTCTCCTAAAGTCTTGTCTCCTAAATCATTTTTCTGGCCCCTTTATAGTAATTCTTTATTTATTCACATTTCTTGGCCTACTGAACACTATAATCAAATCCTCCCTCGATTTTCTTTTTTCTGAAGTATATAAAACTACATTTTCTTCAGCCTTTTTTTAAAAAATGATAATTATCTTGTTTATTTGTATTTGGAAAATCTAATGAGATCACATATTTAAAAATCACATACTATCAAAAGATAAATAGAAGTAGTAATTCCTTCTGGAATATTTTTCCCCCTCATCCAAACAACGTTAGGTCCCTTACCCCCCTTTTTAGCAACTTTTATTAATTTCTTATGTGTCTATCAGAAGTGTTTTGTGGCAAAGGTACATGTGTATGTTTCAGAGGTTACTGTTGTCATGAATTCACAGAAGCCAGAGCCTGGAAAGCATTAAGTGGTCCTGAGCACCCCATTTCCAATGAGAGAGCGTAGCAGTGCTCAAACGGCTGGGTGTCCTATAATTCAACTCAATTCTGGCACTATCTACCTGTAGATAGCATCAGATCTCACATGTTGAGGGCTCAGTCCAGCAGGAATGCACACACACACTTCAGGTGCCAGTCACCAAGTATATGTTGTCACCTGTGCTTCTGACCCTTGTACCACAGGTCAGAAGTTCCAACAACCCCCTTCTTAGCTTTAATTAATTTGCCCAAGTGACTCATAGAACTCACAGAAATATTCTATTAACTAGATTAACCGGTGTATTATAAAATGATAAAAGCAACAGCCAGATAGAGAACATGTATAGGACGAGGTATGGGGAGAAAGCATGGAGCCCACTCTCCCCAAATCTCCATGTGCTCACCAACTGGGAAGCTCCCTGAACCCTGTCCTTGGGGGTTTATGGAGGCTTCAGTACACAGGTGTGACTGAATAACTCATTGGCCATGGGCGATTGAGCTCAATCTTGAGTGGCTCTTCCCTGCCCTGAGGGCAAGGGGGTGCGACTGAAAGTTCCAACCTCTAATCACAAGGTTGGCTCCACAGGCTGCCTGCTCCCATCCTTAGGTGCTTTCCAAAGATCACCTTGTTAACATAACAAAAGACACCATTATCATCTCATCACTTAGGAAATACCAAGGGTTTTAGAAACTCTGTGGCAGAAACTGGGACAGAGACCAAAAATATAATTCTTATTACTCCTAAATCACAGTTATCTAGGTGAATGTTTGTATCACCCCAAACAGGCAGTAGTCACCGGGGAAAATAAGTTAATTGCCAGTCTTTTCTATTAATTTTTAAAAATCAGATTTAAGAAGAGAATTTTTTTAATGGCCAGTGAAAATGTCTCTTACTTTAGCTCTTACCTTTTTCTACTTATTATTTATTTTTTTAATTTTTAGTTTAGTTTTGAAACGTGTCTTTAAGTTATTTTAAGGTTAGAACCGAACCTTCCAGGGTTAAAAAAATATTGCGTCTCTTGAAAGAGATTATTTTAGACTTAGTGAAATGGATTTGATGCTAGAGAACATGTGACATCATACATTTGACCTTTTTGAAATGATTTACATTATATCAGCTACATTTTAAGTCCAGCAACTGTAACCAAAAAAAAAGAAAAAAAAACCCTACTAATTAAGGCAACTTTGCAGATTGATGGCATTAGATTATCAATTAAAATCTCAGTTTTAAACCAGATTTTTCCTCTAAATAGTGATCCAAAGAACACTAGTTTTAGGGTCAGTCTAATTAGTCAGACAGCCTTCTGATTGTTTAGTGCCTTCACTTGAAGTTTGTTAAATATTTTGAATATCACCTATGCTCCCATGGGACATTAGTGAATGTGAAGTCAACAAAAAAGAAAAAAAAAGTAAGAAAAAGGATTTTGTAGTAAAATAAACTTGAGAAATCCTGGGTTCAGTAAATTTAAACATGTTTCGTGACTGCAGGACTTTTGAGATGTGGAATGAGCTATAATGTGCTCTGTGAATTTCACTGTTAAGTAGAGTTTGGTCTGAAGTGTTTTTCAACTTTATTTGGCTCTACAACCCTTTGTCAGTGGAACATTTTAAAGGACTCTCTGTTTCTAGCAACTTTGGAAAATGCTGTTCTGGTCTCAGTTAAGCCCTTGAAATCTTAGCATTTGGAAGGAGATCCACACACAAGCTCATCCAATTTCTGGTACAGAAATCTACCATGTATCCATGCTATAGGCTCACTCAGCTGTGGGTGAGTATTTTGATAACAAAATGCTCACTACCCATAAATCGGCTGATTCTATAGTCAGAATGCTGGTCTGTTAGGAGGTTTTAACCTTTTAAGTGCCTTTTACTATTAGAAAATTTTAAGTTTTAAAATTTTGTTTATTGGACCTAGATCTGATCTCTGGATTAAGATAAGTCCTACTCAAGTAAAAGAATCCTTATTTTTCAAGGATGATTTGTACATGAAAAAAAAAATCCATATACTTAAAATCATCTGTAAATAGTGACTGAAGAGTAATTGAAAATACGTTTGAAAATAATTTTCATTTGAAATTTATGTCAAAATATGTTATTATATAAACGAATCCAGTATATTTTCTCTTATAGCCAGTAAAATTTAGGTTAAATTTTAATTAAGCACAAGTGCTACAATTAAAAAAAAGAATTACATTCTGTTTCGAGTGTTTATTTCAGCAAAACTGGTTTATGGGACAGTAAACTGTCCTTCACTGCATGTTCAATGTTAGCAGCTCAAACAGGCTAATTCTGGTAAAAATTCAACAGTTTTCCAAGGCCTTCTCTTAATTATTTGATACTCAACTGTTTTTTCTTTTACTTCTATTGTATCTCTTTTTTACATTGTTAACTACACATCCTCATTTATCAGTGGCTTTGTATGTTTAACCCAGCAGATCTCTGGTATTATTTACAATGGCTTCATGATGTTATATCTTTAAAATTCAGAATTTCACTTTAAAGTTGATTTGAATTTTATTTCTATTATATGGTATTATGTTTATGTTATGAATCCATCAGTGAGTAATTTTCTGAAACAGGATGAGCAGTTTGCTGACTTAGACGGGCTGGAATCTATAGACACCTTAAAATTAGGATGTAGATAACGAATAGTTGGATGACAAGAAACCCTGTTATATGAAAACAGGAATAATAATGAGTGTTCCAAATCTTATGTTTTCTGCTCTTACTTTTCTCCAAAGGTTAGTTCTAGAGTCCTTAATTCTCCATTCAGTAATAAAGTATTGACTATTTGCAGCCTTCGCACCATTCTCCCCACTTCTAGGTCTGAGTTTGATAAACCTTTTGGTTTCATCCTTTCTTTGTGAAGTAGTGTTCCTAGTCAAGCCAGAAGGCTGTTCCATTAAAGGTTTAGCATTTTAGTGATTTTAGTAGTAAGGGTAAGGATAAGTGGTCTTCAGCCCGTCACAGTCTTCCACCCAACCTTTCTTCAGATGAATTTCCTGCAGTAGAAAAATTAGACAACCAGGCTGAATGATTGAGTCCCTGACCATGACTAGCAATGAACTACTCAGCCCTGGCTTCCTGGGCATGCCATCCTTCAAAAACAGCCTGCCAGATGGAATCTCAATCCCCTAGCTTGGCATTCAAGATACTCATACTCTAATCCACCAAAATCCACTTCCAGTAGTTCTCCCCACTTCTTTCATACAGCAAATATCCATTCACCCAACTGCATTCACTTATCTGGAGTACAAGTTCTTTTCCTTATATTCCAATATATCCCTATTTCATCTGCCTAGGAAGTCTTTCAAATTCTTCACAATCCTAAATCCTACATGGTCTTTACTTTCCTACCTTTACAACTTGACCTTAAGAAAATTTTTGCTTTCCAAGATCTATAAGTCAATCAATCAATAAACCATTAATAAGTTCATAGGCTGCTTCAATACAGTTCTCCTCAATACAAATATAGTTGTCAATCCTTAATAATAACAGCTTATATTTGATCACATAGAAATGTATTTTAACTCACATATTTGTTATCTAAAATGATAGTATAGCACTCTTCATTTTGTTGGTTATTTTCACATGTTTTAATGTCAGTATCACCTCTTTGAAGACTTAAAGTATATGTTGTCCATTTTTCCAGTATTTTAATATCCTGCCCTGTTTTACACTTAGTGGGTGTTCAATAAATGACTTCGACACTTCACAGAATGGAGAAAATTTTCCCTAATCCTACAAGCGTTGACCCTGTCTGACTTTGCACATCACTTGTTAATGGCAGCTGGGTAGTTGTGTTTGATAGAAATTCAAGAAAAAATTTCTACGTGTTTCAAGACCAAAGCCACAGTCATATGAGGACCTTAGTCAGCATCATGAATATATTCTTAAACATATAAAACGGAGAATTGCACTTTTATGATTTTGTGATGAATCACATGTAAAACAGTCATTCACATTTTATTTATTTATTTTTTATTATTTTTAAATATCTTTATTGGAGTATAATTGCTTTACAATGGTGTGTTAGTTTCTGCTTTATAACAAAGTGAATCAGCTATACATATACATATATCCCTATATCTCCTCTCTCTTGCATCTCCCTCCCACCCTCCCTATCCCACCCCTCTAGGTGGTCACAAAGCACTGAGCTGATCTCCCTGTGCTATGTGGCTACTTCCCACTAGCTGTGTATTTTACATTTGGTAGTGTATATATGTCCATGCCACTCTCTCTTTGTCTCAGCTTACCCTTCCCCCTCCTTGTGTCCTCAAGTCCATTCTCTATGTCCGCGTATTTATTCCTGTCCTGCCCCTAGGTTCTTCAGAACCATTTTTTCTTTCTTTTTTTTTTTTTAGATTCCATATATATGTGTTAGCATATGGGATTTGTTTTTCTCTTTCTGACTTACTTCACTTTGTATGACAGACTCTAGGTCCATCCACCTCACTATGAATAACTCAATTTCGTTTCTCTTTACAGCTGAGTAATATTCCATTGTGTATATGTGTCACATCTTCATTACCCATTCATCTGTCGCTGGACACTTAGGATGCTTCCATGTCCTGGCTATTGTAAATAGAGCTTCAAAGAACATTGTGGTACATGTCTCTTTTTGAATGGTGATTTTCTCAGGGTATATGCCCAGCAGTGGGATTGCTGGGTCGTATGGTAGTTCTATTTTTAGTTTTTTAAGGACCCTACATACTGTTCTCCATAGTGACTGTATCAATTTACATTCCCACCAACAGTACAAGAGTGTTCCCTTTTCTCCACACCCTCTCCAGCATTTATTGTTTGTAGATTTTTTTGATGATGGACATTCTGACCCGTGTGAGGTGATACCTCATTGCACTTTTGATTTACATTTCTCTAATGATTAGTGATGTTGAGCATTCTTTCATGGGTTTGTGGTCAATCTGTATATTTTCTTTGGAGAAATGTCTATTTAGGGCTTCTGCCCATTTTGGGATTGGCTTGTTTGTTTTTTTGGTATTGAGCTGCATGAGCTGCTTGTATATTTTGAGATTAATCCTTTGTCAGTTTCTTCATTTGCAAATATTTTCCCCCATTCTCAGGATTGTCTTTTCATCTTGTTTATGGTTTCCTTTGCTGTGCAAAAGCTGTTAAGTTTCATTAGGTCCCATTTGTTTATTTTTGTTTTTATTTCCATTTCTCTAGGAGGTGGGTCAAAAAGGATATTGCTGTGATGTATGTCATAGAGTATTCTGCCTATGTTTTCCTCTAAGAGTTTTATAGCATCTGGTCTTACATTTAGGTCTTTAATCGATTTTGAGTTTATTTTTGTGTATGGTGTTAGGGAGTATTCTAATTTCATTCTTTTAAATGTAGCTGTCTAGTTTTCCCAGCACCATTATTGAAGAGGCTGTCTTTTCTCCATTGTATATTTTTGCCTCCTTTATGAAAAATAAGGTGACCATATGTGCGTGGGTTTCTCTCTGGGCTTTCTATCCTGTTCCATTGATGTATATTTCTGTTTTTGTGCCAGTACCATACTGTCTTGGTTACTGTACCTTTGTAATATAGTCTGAGGCCTGGGAGCGTAATTCCTCTAGCTCTGTTTTTCTTTCTCAAGATTGCTTTGGCTATTCAGGGTCTTATGTGTTTCCATACAAATTGTGAAATTTTTTGTTCTAATTCTGTGAAAAATGCCGTTGGTAGTTGGATAGGTATTGCATTGAGTCTGTAGATTGCTGTGGGTAGTAGTGTCATTTTCACAATGTTGATTCTTCCAATCCAAGAACATGGTATATCTCTCCATCTGTTTGTCTCATGTTTAATTTCTTTCATCAGTGTCTTACAGTTTTCTGCATAAAGGTCTTTTGTCTCCTTAGGTAGATTTTTTCCTAGGTATTTTGTTCTTTTTGTTGCAGTGGTAAATGGGAGTGTTTCCTTAATTTGTGTTTCAGATTTTTCATTATTAGTATATAGGAATGCAAGAGATTTCTGTTCATTTATTTTGTGTCCTGCTATATAACCAAATTCATTGATTAGCTCTAGTAGTGTTCTGGTAGCATCTTTAGGATTCTCTATGTATAGTATCATGTCATCTGCAAATAGTGACAGCTTTACTTCTTCTTTTCCAATTCGGATTCCTTTTATCTCTTTTTCTTCTCTGATTTCTGTGGTTAGAATTTCCAAAACTATGTTGAATAATAGTGGTGAGAGTGAACAACCTTGTCTTGTTCCTCATCTTAGAGGAAATGGTTTCAGTTTTTCACCATTGAAAATGGTGTTGGCTGTGGGTTTGTCATATATGGCCTTTATTATGTTGAGGCAAGTTCCCTCTAAGCCTACTTTCTGGAGGGTTTTTATCGTAAATGGGTGTTGAGTTTTGTGGAAAACTTTTCCTGCATCTATTGAGATGATCATATGGTTTTTCTCCTTCTATTTGTTAATATGGTTTATCACATTGATTGATTTGCATATATTGAAGAATGCTTTCATTCCTGGGATAAACCCCACTTGATTATGGTGTATGATCCTTTTAATGTGCTGTTGGATTCTGTTTGCTAGTATTTTGTTGAGGATTTTCTCATCTATGTTCATCAGTGATATTGGCCTGTAGTTTTCTTTCTTTGTGACATCTTTGTCTGGTTTTGGTATCAGGGTGATGGTGGCCTCGTAGAATGTTTGGGAATGTTTCTCCCTCTGCTATATTTTGGAAGAGTTTGAGCAGGATAGGTGTTATCTCTTCTCTAAATGTTTGATAGAACTCACCTGTGAAACCATCTGGTCCTGGGCTTTTGTTTGTTGGAAGATTTTTAATCACGGTCTCTATTTCAGTGCTTCTGATTGGTGCCTTTATATTTTATATTTCTTCCTGGTTCAGTCTCAGAAGGTTGTGCATTTCTAAGAATTTGTGTGTTTCTTCCAGGTTGTCCATTTTATTGGCATAGAGTTGCTTGTAGTGATCTCTCATGATCCATTGTATTTCTGCAGTGTCTGTTGTTACTTCTCCTTTTTCATTCCTAATTGTATTGATTTGAGTCTTCTTCCTTTTTTTGTTGATGAGTCTGGCTAATGGATTATCAATTTTGTTTATCTTCTCAAAGAACCAGCTTTTAGTTTTATTGATTTTTGCTCTCGTTTCCTTCATTTGTTTTTCATTTATTTCTGATCTGATTTTTATGATTTCTTTCCTTCTGCTAACTTTGGGGTTTTTTTGGTTCTTCTTTCCCTATTCGCTTCAAGTGTAAGGTTAGATTGTTTATTTGAGTTGTTTCTTCCTTCTTGAGGTAGGCTTGTATTGCTATAAACTTCCCTCTTACAACTGCTTTTGCAGCATCCCGTAGGTTTTGCGTCATCGTGTTTTCATTGTCATTCGTTTCTAGGTATTTTTTGATTTCCTCTTTGATTCCTTCAGTGATCTCTTGGTTATCTAGTAACATATTGTTTAGCCTCCATGTTTTTGTATTTTTTACAGTTTTTTTTCCTGTAATTGATATCTAGTCTTGTAGCATTATGGTCAGAATAGATACTTGATGCGATTTTAATTTTCTTACATTTCCCAAGGCTTGACTTGTGACAGGTCAATATATGACCTGTCCTGGAGAATGTTCCATGAGCACTTGAGAAGAAAGTGTATTCTATTCTTTATGGGTGGAATGTTCTATAAATATGAATTAAGTCCATCTTGTTTAATGTGTCATTTAAAGCTTGTGTTTCCTTATTTATTTTCATTCTGGATGATCTGTCCTTTCGTGAAAGTGGGGTGTTAAAGTCCCCTCCTATGATTGTGTTACTGTTGATTTCCCCTTCTATGGCTGTTAGCGTTTGCCTTATGTATTGAGGTGCTCCTATTTTAGGTGCATAAATATTTACAATTGTTATATCTCTTCTTGGATCGATCCCTTGATCATTATGTAGTGTCCTTCTTTGTCTCTTGTAATAGTCTTTATTTTAAAGTCTATTTTGTCTGATATGAGAATTGCTGTTCCAGCTTTCTTTTGATATCCATTTGCATGGAATATCTTTTTCCATCCCCTCACTTTCAGTCTGTATGTGTCCCTAGTATGTGTCTGAAGTGGTTCCTTTGTAGACAGCATATATAGGGGTCTTGTTTTTGTATCCATTCAGCCAGTCTATGTCCTTTGGTTGGAGTATTTAATTCATTTACATTTAAGGTAGTTATTGATATGTATGTTCCTATTCCCATTTTCTTAATTCTTTTGGGTTTGTTATTGGAGGTTTTTTCCTTCTCTTGTGTTTCCTATCTAGAGAATTTCCTTTAGCATTTGTAGTAAAGCTGTTTTTGTGGTGCTGAATTCTCGTAAGTTTGGCATGTCTGTAAAGGTTTTAATTACTCCGTCGAATCTGAATGAGATCCTTGCTGGGTAGAATTATCTTGGTTGTAGGTTTTTCCCTTTCATCATTTTAAATATGTCTTGCCACTCCCTTCTGGTTTGCAGAGTTTCTGCTGAAAGGTCAGTTGTTAACCTTATGGGGATTCCCTTGTATGTTATTTGTTGTTTTCCGTTGCTGCTTTTAATATTTTTTCTTTGTATTTAATTTTTGATAGTTTGATTAATATGTGTCTTGGCATGTTTCTCCTTGGATATTTCCTGTATGGCACTGTCTGCGCTTCCTGGACTTGACTGCCTATTTCCTTTCCCATATAAGGGAAGTTTTCAGCTGTATTCTCCTCAAATATTTTCTCAGTCCCTTTCTTCTTCTCTTCTTCTTCTGCGACCCCTATAATTCGAATGTTGGTGTGTTTAATGCTGTCCCAGAGGTCTCTGAGACTGTCCTCAATTCTTTTTATTCTTTTTTCTTTATTCTGCTCTGCAGTAGTTATTTCTACTATTTTATCTTCCAGGTCACTTTTCTGTTCTTCTGCCTCAGTTATTCTGCTATTGATTCCTTACAGAGAATTTTTAATTTCATTTATTGTGTTCTTCATCATTGTTTGTTTGCTCTTTAGTTCTTCTAGGTCCTTGTTAAACGTTTATTGTATTTTCTCCATTCTATTTCCAAGCTTTTGGCTCATCTTTACTATGATTACTCTGAGTTCTTTTTCAGGTGAACTGCCTATTTCCTCCTCATTTGTTTGGTCTGGTGGGTTTTTTCCTTGTTCCTTCATCTGCTGTGTATTTCTCTGTATTCTCATTTTGCTTAACTTACTGTGTTTGGGGTCTCCTTTTTGCAGGCTGCAGGTTCGTAGTTCCTGCTGTTTTTGGTGTCTGCCCCCCATGGCTAAGGTAGGTTCAGTGGGTTGTGTAGGCTTCCTGGTGGATGGGAGTGGTGCCTGTGTTCTGGTGGATGAAGCTGCATCTTGTCTTTCAGGTGGGCAAGACCGCATCCTGTGGTGTGTTTTGGGGTGTCTGTGACCTTATTATGATTTTAGGCAGCCTGTGTGCTAATGGGTGGGGTTATGTTCCTCTCTTGCTAGTTGTTTGGCATAGGGTTTCCAGCACTGTAGCTTGCTGGTCGTTGAGTGGAGCTGGGTGTTAGCGTTTAGATGGAGATCTCTGGGAGAGCTTTCACCTTTTGATATTAGGTGGTGCCGGGGGGGTCTCTCGTGGACCGATGTCCTGAACTTGGCTCTCCTGCCTCAGAGGCACAGGCCTGACACCCTTCAGAGCACCAAGACCCTGTCAGCCACACGGCTCAGAACAAAAGGGAGAAAAAAAGAAAGAAAGAAAGTAAAAAATAAATAAAATAAAGTTATTAAAATAAAAAATTATTAAAAATTTTATTAAAAATTATAAAAATTTTATTAAAAATTAAAAAGTAATTTCAAAAAAGAAAGAAAGAAAGAATAGAGCAACCAAACCAAAAAAGAAATCCACCAATGATAACAAGCACTATAAACTATACTAAAAAGCAAAAAAACAAAAGACGTACAGACAGAACCATAGGACAAATGGTATAAGCAAAGCTATACAGACAAAATCACAGAAAGTCCACCGCCTCAATTTTGGGATGATTCATTGTCTATTCAGGTATTCCACTGCTGGGATAGATTTCCCTTTTTCTTCTTTGTTCGCACAGCTCCTGGGGCTCAGCTTTGGATTTGGCCCCACCTCTGCGTGTAGGTCACCTGAGGGCATCTTTTCTTCACCCAGGCAGTACAGGGTTAAAGGAGCAGCTGCTTCGGGGGTTCTGGCTCACTCAGGCCGGGGGGAAGGTGGGGTACGGAGTGCGGGGCGAGCCTGCCGCAGCAGAGGCCAACGTGATGTTGCACCAGCCTGAGGCGCGCCGTGCGTTCTCCCGCGGAAGTTGTCCCTGGAATTCGGGACCCTGGCAATGGTGGGCTGCAAAGGCTCCCGGGAGGGGAAGTGTGGACAGTGGCTTGTGCTTTCACACAGGATTCTTGGTGGCTGCAGCAGCAGCCTTAGCATCTTATGCCTGTCTCTGGGGTCCGCGCTGATAGCCGCGGCTCGCGCCCGTCTCTAGAGCTCGTTTCGGCAGTGCTTTATTAATCCCCGCTCCTTGCGCACCCCGAAACAGTGGTGTCTTACCTCTTAGGCAGATCCAGACATTTTCCTGGACTCCCTCCCAGCTAGCTGTGGCACACTAGCCCCCTTCAGGCTGTGTTCACGCAGCCAACCCCAGTCCTCTCCCTGGGACCTCACCTCTGAAGCCCGAGCCTCACCTCCCAGCCCCCACCTGCCCTGGCAGGTGAGCAGAGAAGCCTCTGAGGCTGGTGAGTGCTGCTCGGCACCGATCTGTGCGGGATGCTCTCCACTTTGCCTTTCGCACCCCTGTTGCTCTGCTCTCCTCCGTGTCTCCAAAGCTTCCCCCCACCCACTGCTCCCTGTCTCTACCAGTGAAGGGGCTTCATAGTGTGTGGAAACTTTTCCTCCTTCACAGCTCCCTCCCAAAGGTGCAGGTCCCATCCCTATTCTTTTGTCTCTGTTTTCTCTTTTTTCTTTTGCCCTACCCAAGTACGTGGGGCGTTTCTTGCCTTTTGGGAAGTCTGAGGTCTTCTGCCAGTGTTCAGTAGGTGTTCTGTAGTTGTTCCACCTGTAGATGTATTTCTGATGTATTTGTGGGGAGGAAGGTGACCTCCACGTCTCACTCCTCTGCCATCTTGAAGGTTCATTCATATTTTAAATACTCTTCAGAGCACAATTTTTAAACTTTTATTTCTCTAAACATAATTATTTAATAATTAAGAGGTGTCAAAATATTACAGTTGGTTTTTCTTGTCATTCTGTTTGTTTGTTTGATCCCATATTGTATCTTGGAGATTTTGGGGCAACTTACATTCTGTAGCAGTATACAGTATATATGCACAGTGTTTTAAAAATCTGATGTATAAATATTGAGTTTTACTGTCACCTAGATGGCAGATATGCAAAAAATAAATTCATTAAAATATTTCTAATGTCCTGGTTTTAAAATAGGGAGCACTTTCTCAATGTTCATCTCCTCACATAGTCATAAAGTTTCCTACTTTAACAAAAGTCACTTGGTTCTCTGCGCACCAATGAACTTGAATGTTAAATTTACAAGTTCATGCTAATGTGTTCTCTGCTAAATTTGGGAAATTTTCTTTCTGTGTATCCATTGATATTTCACTGTTTATCATGATGGTGTAAATGCTTGGGTTAGCTTGACCTAAAGGCATCCAAATTCATGGAAATGAATGTGGAAATGGGATGATATAATTAAATATCACAATTAATGGGCTTGATGCTCTTATTTCATTCTTCACACAAACATATTAAAAGTAGATTTTTTTTTGTTACGTAAGACTTGGTTCTATATATAGTTCAGCCAGAAGTAAAATTATTCCTACATCACCCTGTCTCTCAACCTAATGCATCAGCTTCAGCCTGTACACATAATGACAGTCAGACCTTGATTGGCTTTTTTCTCTTCCAACTGGTGGTGTAGACAGCAAACAGGAACCCTGTCTGAGAAGAGTTTGTGTATAGACCAGAGAAAAATTTTAACATGGTACAGTTGTTTATGTTATGATCAACCAAATTTATTGATCCAGTCATTTATTTATTTGTTCTTACAAAGTCCTGTATTCAACCATCCAGCACATTTCCTGAATACTTACCATGCACCAAATACTGAAACTACAGTAATAAGCAAAACAGACATAGCCCACGTAGTCCCGGATTTCATAATTTGGAAAGCACAGCTGGACTAGAGTTACCCTTAGGAAAAATACATTCAAATATAATTAGATAATCACACAAATATGTGAAATGAATAATAAACATATGATGCTGTAAAAGCAACGAGACCCAGTATTTTCAGGAGGTCAAAGAAAGGCTTTTTTGTGTCAGTGCCATTTGAACTGAGATGGGAAGGACGCATTAACTAAACAGTGGCGGTGATGGGGAAAGTAATCACTAGCTATCTGACCTCAGACAGGTTACTTAACCAGTTTATGCATCAGTTTATGCATCAGTTTTCTCATCTATCAAATGACAAGGTTAATAGTACCTACTTTATAGGATCTGGTGAGGATTTGGTAAGAGTTTAGGACTATGTTCACTACATGGGCTCTATGTAAATATTACGTATTGTTGTTACATGGCATTTTTACCCATAGTTTGCTAAGTTAGAAACATACTGAAGAAAATAAAAATAATTAAATAATACTGAATGTTGATTTCAGATTTATTCAAAGTAAGATGCAAGTGATAAATAAAACTTTCCACACAAAAAGTCACAATTCAGGTAGGGAGACAACATGGAGAATGTTGAAAGCGATGAAAATGATGATGTGAACTGCTTACAGTATATGCATTATGAAATGACACCTAGGAAAACTGGAAATCAATGAAGTTGTGTTAATTGCTATTTTTTCTGGAAAGGGAAGATGGATGCTTTCAATAAACTTAAATGAAAGATTTTTGAAAATGGTGCCCTGGGAGCAGAGAGGCACAAAATCATGCTCATAATTTTGTGGCTTGGGCTGAAGCATTTCTCAAATGTCCTTGAAAGTTTCCAAAGACAGTCTTTCCTCAGGAAAGTATTTCTCTTGTGAGTAAATAATGTTCTTGCCTAGAAATGAAATGCAGTAATATATTACATTGCAAGTGAACTGTTAGCAAGACTGGCAGCAGAAATTCAGAAACAAATGTTGCATTGCAATCTAGAGTTTGAGGCTCTGTATCTGAACTTCCATAACTTCTAAAGGGATGCCTTTTGTATGAAATCAAAATAGTCCAGAGAAGAATTTTGACTTTTCTTTACTTAACTATTAGAAGGATTTATTTGGAATTATTATTGTGTCATGCATGTTCTGCCTTAAATTTTCTGTGGTTGAGTTGCACAATTGATAAGCTAAGGTTTCTTTCCACCATAAAAAGGCTCCTTTTAAGGAGTCCTATAATAATAACATTTAAAATACTTGCTTGCTTTTGAAGAAAGCTTCATGCTTGGGCTTCCCTGGTGCTGCAGTGGTTGAGAGTCCGCCTGCCGATGCAGGGGAGACAGGGTCGTGCCCTGGTCCGGGAAGATCCCACATGCCGTGGAGCGGCTGGGCCCGTGAGCCATGGCTGTTGAGCCTGCGCATCCGGAGCCTGTGCTCCGCAACAGGAGAGGCCACAACAGTGAGAGGCCCACGTACCGAAAAAAAAAAAAAAAAGAAAGTTTCATGCTTTCCACAGTGCTTTATAAATGCATTTCTATGAGGCAGGTGGAACATGTCCTGTCGACAGTATTTTACAGAAAAGAAAATGGAGGCTGTAAAGGAAAGCTGCTTGGTCAAGGTCATTCAGTGCGTTAGGCGAGTTTTCATCACAGGAGTACTCACAGTTGAGCAGGGAATCCAGCAGGGAAAGCTTAAGGCTTTAGTCTATCTTTACACAAGTATTTTTGCATAAATGAAAAGTTTACCCAAAATGAAGTGCATTAGGTACCTAGTTCTGCCTTCTTGTTCCTTAGAGTCCAGTGAGGGATACAGACTGAGCATATTCTATCCCAATGAAGATAATTTAGATTATTCTGAGGATGATCACTTGGGCTTCAGAATCTGAATTCCAGCTTGACCCCTTACATGAAGGAAGGCTCTTTCAGAGCCTGTTTCTCCATCCCTTAAATGGCAATTTTAATTTTAATGCTCTCTTATATGTTTATTAACTCATTCACTTAACAAAGCACCTGCTAGATCTCAAGTACTCTGCTAAGAATGGTGAAGCTCTTCTAGGAAGCCAGAAGGCATCCTTCAGTGGATAGCGGAGGTCAAGAGAGGTTAGAGTTAACACTTGAATTTGACAGCGGGAGAAGATGAAAGGTTCACACGGCAAGGAAAAGAGAAAAAGACTATTATACAGGTTAAAGAGCTAGACCTGGAGATATTTGGAGTGACAAAATTTCTGAATTTTGATGTACCATACTTCCTGCCTCAGTTTCCACATCTTGGAAATGGGAATAATGATTAAACATGTTTCACAGTATTCATTTGGTAGAGATTAAATGAGGATTAAATAAGCATGGAAAGTGGCATAGGACAAATTTGATAAATTATTATGTATGAAAGTGTGTATAAATAAAATCAATTGCCATGACCCCTCTTCGTACCAAGTGATCACAGCACGCTTTAATTTTCTAGCTGAGTCTGGATATGGATTCGTAACTTTATTCAAACAGTGTATCAGGCACCACTTAACCTTTGGATTGGCTGGAAATTTTTGCTCCTCTGCTCTAATACAATTTAATTTTAATTTTGGTTTTTAAGGTACATGGGTATAAATAAGAAGAGTGTTAAAGAAATGTATTTCAGATTTTAAATTCAAAAATGTAGAAAAACTTTCTTTTACTATTTTTCATTTTACCTTTGGGTGCACTGGTCAGCTACTTTTTCTTCTGCACCCAGGCAAAAGGGATTCTGAAGAAAACACATTAAAATTTTGATTTCATATATAAGATAGTGGGAGCCTCTGCCTGCTTGATTTACATTTGTGCTCACCTTCCACTTTATGCGGGAGGGGGCATACGAATAAAGGAAATTTTTATATGATTTCAAATTATTTAATTCCTGATATTATATTTAGCCATGATAGAGTGTTATGATTTGCCTACAACATCCATCCTTCCTTTTCTTGTACCTTACCTTGTTCAGAGAGGACTTGTGCCTGTTCTGCTTTGAATTTCTCAACCAGTTCAGCTGCTAAAATCACAGGTGAAGCTTAGTTTCTGCTGATTTAATCCACCCAATCGAGATAGTTTCTCATTTTATTCAGCAAATGTTTACTATGCCTTAAAAAAAGATTTTTTAAAAAATGCATGGTCTTATTTGCTAATGCTGCTGGGAATTAATTAATTAAGTTTTAGGTTCACAGTAAAATTGAGCACAAGGTACAGAGATTTCCCACACATTCCTCTGGTGGGAATGTAATAAATTGGTACAGCCACTGTGGAAAACAGTACGGAGGTCCCTCAAAAGCTAAAAATAGAATTACCATATGATCCAGCAATCCCACTCCTGGGCATATATCCAGACAAAACTATAATTCAAAAAGATACATGCACCCCAATTTTTGCAGCATCATAGAGGCGTTATTTACTATTGCCAAGACGTGGAAACAACCTGAGTGTCCATCAACAGATCAATGGATAAAGAAGATTTTATATATATATATATAATATATATATAATTTAAATTTATATATTTGCATACATATATATATAAATACTTCTCAGCCATAAAAAAGAATGAAATTAATTTTGCCATTTGCAGCAACATGGATGGACTTGGAGGGCATTATTCTAAGAGAAACAAGTCAGACAGAGAAAGATAAATGCTGTATGATATCGCTTATATGTGGACTCTAAGAAATAAACTAGTGAATATAACATAAAAGAAGCAGACTCACAGATATAGAGAACAAACTAGTAATTGCCAGTGGGGGAGGGGGGAAAGGCAATTTAAGAGTTGGAATTGGGGAGTGGGAAGTACAAACTATTGGGTGTAAAGTAGGCTCCAGGATGTATTATACAACAGGGGGAATATAGCCAATATTTTGTAATAAATGGAAAGTAGTCTTTAAAATTGTATAAAAATATTTTCTTTTTAAAAAAAGATACTTCTTAGCTGATAGAAGCTTTAGAAGTCTACAGAGGCAGATAATTTTAAAATTGCAGCATATAACTTCTGGAGCCTGGCTGACATTCTCATAGGAAGCCGCATGAAAATTACTTTCAAAGGCATTCATCACCTTAGCTTAAAGGAGTCTGTTCCTTCAGTGTGTATTAGTCCATGGTGCATCCTTACTTTGACTTATCTGTGAGGTTCACTTCTCGCCCCCAGGAACAAAACCTGCAGAGGGGCAACTTGTTTGGCTTGGGAGCCTGCCCAATATGAAAAGTTTGCAGGCAAAATCAGAAAGAACAGCTGCAGGAGGAGAGATGAGGGTTGCCGACAGCTAATGATTCAGAAAGCAATTTTCATGAGAGCCTTCTGCTTAACAGGAGGCAGCACGTGCTGGGCAATGGTTTACCATCCACTGCCAAGCTGGTTTCTACACCCTGAGTCCTCATTCCATCAAAACACGTGTCCTGAGGGAACGCCCAGCCACCAGCTTCCACTTACCTGAGTTAGCATGACCTGCCATCTAGAATTTCAGAGAGCTTTTCATTTATTAACTCACATGAATCTACTTTATCCTGAGGCTCTGGATACTAGTCCCATGCAAACTGATTTAATAACAAACATTTAAGTGCAAATCCAAGGTCATCTAGATAATATTCTTTGACAGCTTATTGCATATGAGGCACTGCACTGTGCACTTTTTTATACCATATTGGACTTCATAACAGACCTCTGAAGTGGGTGGTTAAGTTTCCTGCCAAGGGATCCATACACAAGAAACGATAATCAGAAAAGACCAAAGTATTATTTATTACTAG